>NW_027488365.1:13125000-13750000 GCF_051014445.1 Colletes latitarsis
CTAGGATTTGCCCTCATCAGGCTCATACTTTCGCATATTTCTCATACTTCATGGCTAGATCCAGGGCTGTTTCTGGATTGTATCACGTAGTAATGTGGTACCACGCTGAAACAGTCAATTAAACCTGGTCTGGATAAATATTTTAGAGGATAACGCATCTTAGGTCTGTGTTAGGTCTAAGATTTGCCCTCCTCAGGCTCACAGTTTCGCGTTTTTCGCATACTTGTTGAACAGATCCTGGGTTTTCTCTGGTTTGGATCACGAAGTAGTGAGGTACCACACTGAAACAGTCCATTAAACCTGGTTTCGCTCAATATCTTAGAAGATAACGCATGTTAGGTCTAGGTTAGGCCTGGGATTTTCACTCATCAGACTCATGCTTTCGCATTTTTCACATACTTGTTGAACAGATCCTGGGTTTTTTCTGGTTTGGATCGCGCAGTAATGTGGTACCACACTGAAACAGCCCACTCAACCTGGTTTCGATCAATATTTTAAAGGATAACGAAAGTTATGTCTAGGTTAGACCTGGGATTTGCTCTCATCAGACTCATGCTTTCGCATTTTTCACATACTTGTTGAACAGATCCTGGGTTTTTTCTGGTGTGGATCACGCAGTAATGTGGTACCAAACTGAAACATTCAGTTAAACCTGGTCTTGATAAATATTTTTGAGGATAACGCATGTTAGGTCTGGGTTAGGTCTAGGATTTGCCCTCATCAGGCTCATACTTTCGCATATTTCTTATACTTCATGGATAGATCCTGGGCTATTTTCTGGTTTGGATCACATAGTAATGTGGTACCACACTGAAACAGTCGATTAAACCAGGTTTCGATCAATATTCTTGAGGATAACGCATGTTAGGTCTAGGTTAGCCCTGAGATTTTCACTCATCAGACTCATACTTTCGCATTCTTCAGATACTTGTTGAACGGAGCCTGGGTTTTTTCTGGTATGGTTCACGTAGTAATGTGGTACCACACTGAAACAGTCGATTAAACCAGGTCTTGATAATATTTTAGAGGATAACGCATGTTAGGTCTGGGTTAGGTCTAGGATTTGCTCTCCTCAGGCTCATACTTTCGCATATTTCTCATACTTGATGGCTAGATCCTGGGCTTTTTCTGGATTGCATCACGTAGTAATGAAGTACAACACTGAAACAGTCAATTAAACCTGGTTTCCATCAATATCTTAGAGGACAACGCAAGTTAGGTCTGGGATAGGTCTGGGATTTGCCCTCATCAGACGCATACGTTCGCGTTTTTCACATACTTGTTGAACAGATCCTGGCTTTTTCTGGTTTGGATCGCGCAGTAATGTGGTACCACACTGAAACAGCCCACTAAACCTGGTTTCGATCAATATTTTAGAGGATAACGAAAGTTAGGTCTAGGTTAGGCCTGGGATTTTCACTCATCAGACTCATTCTTTCGCATACTTCACATACTTGTTGAACGGATCCTGGGTTTTTTCTGGTTTGGATCACGTAGTAATGTGGGACCACACTGAAACAATCAACTAAACCTGGTCTTGATAAATATTTTAGAGGATAACGCATGTTAGGTCTGGGTTAAGTCTAGGATTTGCCCTCATCAGGCTCATACTTTCGCATATTCCTCATACTTCATGGCTAGATCCAGGGCTTTTTCTGGATTGCATCACGTAGTAATGAAGTACAACACTGAAACAGTCAATTAAACCTGGTTTCGATAAATATTTTAGAGAATAATTCATGTTAGGCCTAGGTTAGGCCTGGGATTTGCCCTCATCAGGGTCATACTTTCGCAGTTCTAACATACGTGTTGACCTGATCGAGGGTTTTTTCTGCTTTGGATCACGTAGTAAAGTGGTACCACACTGAAACAGTACACTAAACCTGGTTTGGATCAATATTTTAGAGGATAATGCATGTTAGGTCTAGGTTAGCCCTGAGATTTTCACTCATCAGACTCATACTTTCGCATTCTTCAGATACTTGTTGAACGGATCCTGGGTTTTTTCTGGTATGGTTCACGTAGTAATGTGGTACCACACTAAAGCAATCAATTAAACCAGGTCTTGATAAATATTTTAGATGATAACGGATGTTAGGTCTGGGTTAGGTCTAGGATTTGCCCTCATCAGGCTCATACTTTCGCATATTTCTCATACTTCATGGCTAGATCCTGGGCTATTTCTGGATTGGATCACGTAGTAATGTGGTACCACACTGAAACAGTCGATTAAACCAGGTTTCGATCAATATTTTTGAGGATAACGCATGTTAGGTCTAGGTTAGGCCTGGGATTTTCACTCATCAGACTCATTCTTTCGCATTCTTCACATACTTGGTGAACGGATCCTGGGTTTTTTCTGGTTTGGATCACGTAGTAATGTGGGACCACACTGAAACAATCAATTAAACCTGGTCTTGATAAATATTTTAGAGGATAACGCATGTTAGGTCTGGGTTAGGTCTAGGATTTGCCTCATCAGGCTCATACTTCCGCATATTTCTCATACTTCATGGCTGGATCCTGGGCTGTTACTGGTTTGGATCACGTAGTAATGTGGTACCACACTGAAGCAGTCAATTAAACCTGGTTTCGATCAATATTTTAGAGAATAATTCATGTTAGGTCTGCGTTAGGTCTGCGATTTGCTCTCATCAGGCTCATTCTTTCGCATATTTCTCATACTTGATGGCTAGATCCTGGGCTTTTTCTGGATTGCATCACGTAGTAATGAAGTACAACACTGAAACAGTCAATTAAACCTGGTTTCGATAAATATTTTAGAGAATAATTCATGTTAGGTCTAGGTTAGGCGTGGGATTTGCCCTCATCAGGGTCATACTTTCGCAGTTCTAACATACATGTTGACCTGATCGAGGGTTTTTTCTGCTTTGGATCACGTAGTAAAGTGGTACCACACTGAAACAGCCCACTAAACCTGGTTTGGATCAATATTTTAGAGGATAATGCATGTTAGGTCTAGGTTAGCCCTGAGATTTTCACTCATCAGACTCATACTTTCGCATTCTTCAGATACCTGTTGAACGGATCCTGGGTTTTTTCTGGTCTGGTTCACGTAGTAATGTGGTACCATACTGAAACATTCAGTTAAACCTGGTCTTGAAAAATATTTTTGAGGATAACGCATGTTAGGTCTCGGTTAGGCCTGGGATTTGCCCTCATCAGACTCATACTTTCGCATTCTTCAGATACTTGTTGAACGGATCCTGGGTTTTTTCTGGTATGGTTCACGTAGTAATGTGGTACCACACTGAAACAATCAATTAAACCTGGTTTCGATCAATATTTTAGAGAATAATTCATGTTAGGTCTAGGTTAGGTCTGGGATTTGCTCTCATCAGGCTCATTCATTCGCATATTTCTCATACTTGATATCTAGATCCTGGGCTTTTTCTGGATTGCATCACGTAGTAATGATGTACAACACTGAAACAGTCAATTAAACCTGGTTTCCATCAATATCTTAGAGGACAACGCAAGTTAGGTCTGGGATAGGTCTGGGATTTGCTCTCGTCAGGCTCATACTTTCGCATATTTCTCAAACTTGATGGCTAGATCCTGGGCTTTTTCTGGATTGCATCACGTAGTAATGAAGTACAACACTGAAACAGTCAATTAAACCTGGTTTCCATCAATATCTTAGAGGATAACGCATGTTAGGTTTGGGTTAGGTCTAGGATTTGCCCACATCAGGCTCATACTTTCGCATATTTCTCATACTTCATGGCTAGATCCTGGGCTGTTTCTGGATTGTATCACGTAGTAATGTGGTACCACGCTGAAACAGTCAATTAAACCTTGTTTTGATCGATATTTTAGAGGATAACGCAAGTTAGGTATGGGATAGGTCTGGGATTTGCCCTCATCAGACTCATGCTTTCGCATTTTTCACATACTTGTTGAACAGATCCTGGGTTTTTTCTGGTATGGATCACGTAGTAATGTGGTACCATACTGAAACATTCAGTTAAACCTGGTCTTGATAAACATTTTTGAGGATAACGCATGTTAGGCCTGGGTTAGGTCTAGGATTTGCCCTCGTCAGGCTCATACTTTCGCATATTTCTTATACTTCATGGATAGATCCTGGGCTATTTTCTGGTTTGGATCACATAGTAATGTGGTACCACACTGAAACAGCCGATTAAACCAGGTTTCGATCAATATTTTTGAGGATAACGCATGTTAGGTCTAGGTTAGGCCTGGGATTTTCACTCATCAGACTCATTCTTTCGCATTCTTCACATACTTGTTGAACGGATCCTGGGTTTTTTCTGGTTTGGATCACGTAGTAATGTGGGGCCACACTGAAACAATCAATTCAACCTGGTCTTGATAAATATTTTAGAGGATAACGCATGTTAGGTCTGGGTTAGGCCTGGGATTTGCCCTCATCAGGGTCATACTTTCGCAGTTCTAACATACATGTTGACCTGATCGAGGGTTTTTTCTGCTTTGGATCACGTAGTAAAGTGGTACCACACTGAAACAGTCCACTAAACCTGGTTTGGATCAATACTTTAGAGGATAATGCATGTTAGGTCTAGGTTAGCCCTGAGATTTTCACTCATCAGACTCATACTTTCGCATTCTTCAGATACCTGTTGAACGGATTCTGGGTTTTTTCTGGTATGGTTCACGTAGTAATGTGGTACCACACTGAAACAATCAATTAAACCAGGTCTTGATAAATATTTTAGATGATAACGCATGTTAGGTCTCGGTTAGGTCTAGGATTTGCCCTCATCAGGCTCATACTTTCGCATATTCCTCATACTTCATGGCTAGATCCTGGGCTATTTCTGGATTGGATCACGTAGTAATGTGGTACCACGCTGAAACAGTCAATTAAACCTTGTTTCGATCAATAATTTAGAGGATAACGCAAGTTAGGTCTGGGATATGTCTGGGATTCGCCCTCATCAGGCTCATACTTTCGCACACTTCGCGTACTCGTTTAACAGATCCTGGGTTTTTTCTGGTTTGGTTCATATAGAAATGTGGTACCACACTGAAACATTCAATTAAACCTGGTCTTGATAAATATTTTAGAGGATAACGCATGTTAGGTTTGGGTTAGGTCTAGGATTTGCCCTCATCAGGCTCATACTTTCGCATATTTCTCATACTTCATGGCTAGATCCAGGGCTGTTTCTGGATTGTATCACGTAGTAATGTGGTACCACGCTGAAACAGTCAATTAAACCTGGTATGGATAAATATTTTAGAGGATAACGCATCTTTGGTCTGTGTTAGGTCTAAGATTTGCCCTCCTCAGGCTCACAGTTTCGCGTTTTTCGCATACTTGTTGAACAGATCCTGGGTTTTCTCTGGTTTGGATCACGAAGTAGTGAGGTACCACACTGAAACAGTCCATTAAACCTGGTTTCGCTGAATATCTTAGAAGATAACGCATGTTAGGTCTAGGTTAGGCCTGGGATTTTCACTCATCAGACTCATGCTTTCGCATTTTTCACATACTTGTTGAACAGATCCTGGGTTTTTTCTGGTTTGGATCGCGCAGTAATGTGGTACCACACTGAAACAGCCCACTCAACCTGGTTTCGATCAATATTTTAGAGGATAACGAAAGTTATGTCTAGGTTAGACCTGGGATTTGCTCTCATCAGACTCATGCTTTCGCATTTTTCACATACTTGTTGAACAGATCCTGGGTTTTTTCTGGTGTGGATCACGCAGTAATGTGGTACCAAACTGAAACATTCAGTTAAACCTGGTCTTGATAAATATTTTTGAGGATAACGCATGTTAGGTCTGGGTTAGGTCTAGGATTTGCCCTCATCAGGCTCATACTGTCGCATATTTCTTATACTTCATGGATAGATCCTGGGCTATTTTCTGGTTTGGATCACATAGTAATGTGGTACCACACTGAAACAGTCCACTAAACCTGGTTTGGATCAATATTTTAGAGGATAATGCATGTTAGGTCTAGGTTAGCCCTGAGATTTTCACTCATCAGACTCATACTTTCGCATTCTTCAGATACTTGTTGAACGGAGCCTGGGTTTTTTCTGGTATGGTTCACGTAGTAATGTGGTACCACACTGAAACAGTCGATTAAACCAGGTCTTGATAATATTTTAGAGGATAACGCATGTTAGGTCTGGGTTAGGTCTAGGATTTGCTTTTCTCAGGCTCATACTTTCGCATATTTCTCATACTTGATGGCTAGATCCTGGGCTTTTTCTGGATTGCATCACGTAGTAATGAAGTACAACACTGAAACAGTCAATTAAACCTGGTTTCCATCAATATCTTAGAGGACAACGCAAGTTAGGTCTGGGATAGGTCTGGGATTTGCCCTCATCAGACCCATACGTTCGCGTTTTTCACATACTTGTTGAACGGATCCTGGGTTTTTTCTGATTTGGATCACGTAGTAATGTGGTACCACACAGAAACATTCAAATAAACCTGGTCTTGATAAATATTTGAGAGGATAACGCATGTTAGGTTTGGGTTAGGTCTAGGATTTGCCCACATCAGGCTCATACTTTCGCATATTTCTCATACTTCCTGGGCTGTTTCTGGATTGTATCACGTAGTAATGTGGTACCACGGTGAAACAGTCAATTAAACCTTGTTTGTATCAATATTTTAGAGGATAACGCAAGTTAGGTCTGGGATAGGTCTGGGATTCGCCCTCATCAGGCTCATACTTTCGCGCACTTCACAGACTCGTTTAACAGATCCTGGGTTTTTTCTGGTTTGGTTCACGTAGTAATGTGGTACCACACTGAAACATTCAATTAAACCTGGTCTTGATCAATATTTTAGAGGATAACGCATGTTAGGTTTGGGTTAGGTCTAGGATTTGCCCACATCAGGCTCATACTTTCGCATTTTTCACATACTTGTTGAACAGATCCTGGCTTTTTCTGGTTTGGATCGCGCAGTAATGTGGTACCACACTGAAACAGCCCACTAAACCTGGTTTCGATCAATATTTTAGAGGATAACGAAAGTTAGGTCTAGGTTAGGCCTGGGATTTTCACTCATCAGACTCATTCTTTCGCATACTTCACATACTTGTTGAACGGATCCTGGGTTTTTTCTGGTTTGGATCACGTAGTAATGTGGGACCACACTGAAACAATCAATTAAACCTGGTCTTGATAAATATTTTAGAGGATAACGCATGTTAGGTCTGGGTTAAGTCTAGGATTTGCCCTCATCAGGCTCATACTTTCGCATATTCCTCATACTTCATGGCTAGATCCTGGGCTATTTCTGGATTGGATCACGTAGTAATGTGGTACCACACTGAAACAGTCGATTAAACCAGGTTTCGATCAATATTTTTGAGGATAACGCATGTTAGGTCTAGGTTAGGCCTGGGATTTTCACTCATCAGACTCATTCTTTCGCATTCTTCACATACTTGGTGAACGGATCCTGGGTTTTTTCTGGTTTGGATCACGTAGTAATGTGGGACCACACTGAAACAATCAATTAAACCTGGTCTTGATAAATATTTTAGAGGATAACGCATGTTAGGTCTGGGTTAGGTCTAGGATTTGCCTCATCAGGCTCATACTTCCGCATATTTCTCATACTTCATGGCTGGATCCTGGGCTGTTACTGGTTTGGATCACGTAGTAATGTGGTACCACACTGAAGCAGTCAATTAAACCTGGTTTCGATCAATATTTTAGAGAATAATTCATGTTAGGTCTGCGTTAGGTCTGCGATTTGCTCTCATCAGGCTCATTCTTTCGCATATTTCTCATACTTGATGGCTAGATCCTGGGCTTTTTCTGGATTGCATCACGTAGTAATGAAGTACAACACTGAAACAGTCAATTAAACCTGGTTTCGATAAATATTTTAGAGAATAATTCATGTTAGGTCTAGGTTAGGCGTGGGATTTGCCCTCATCAGGGTCATACTTTCGCAGTTCTAACATACATGTTGACCTGATCGAGGGTTTTTTCAGCTTTGGATCACGTAGTAAAGTGGTACCACACTGAAACAGCCCACTAAACCTGGTTTGGATCAATATTTTAGAGGATAATGCATGTTAGGTCTAGGTTAGCCCTGAGATTTTCACTCATCAGACTCATACTTTCGCATTCTTCAGATACCTGTTGAACGGATCCTGGGTTTTTTCTGGTCTGGTTCACGTAGTAATGTGGTACCATACTGAAACATTCAGTTAAACCTGGTCTTGATAAATATTTTTGAGGATAACGCATGTTAGGTCTCGGTTAGGCCTGGGATTTGCCCTCATCAGACTCATACTTTCGCATTCTTCAGATACTTGTTGAACGGATCCTGGGTTTTTTCTGGTATGGTTCACGTAGTAATGTGGTACCACACTGAAACAATCAATTAAACCTGGTTTCGATCAATATTTTAGAGAATAATTCATGTTAGGTCTAGGTTAGGTCTGGGATTTGCTCTCATCAGGCTCATTCATTCGCATATTTCTCATACTTGATATCTAGATCCTGGGCTTTTTCTGGATTGCATCACGTAGTAATGATGTACAACACTGAAACAGTCAATTAAACCTGGTTTCCATCAATATCTTAGAGGACAACGCAAGTTAGGTCTGGGATAGGTCTGGGATTTGCTCTCGTCAGGCTCATACTTTCGCATATTTCTCAAACTTGATGGCTAGATCCTGGGCTTTTTCTGGATTGCATCACGTAGTAATGAAGTACAACACTGAAACAGTCAATTAAACCTGGTTTCCATCAATATCTTAGAGGACAACGCAAGTTAGGTCTGGGATAGGTCTGGGATTTGCCCTCATCAGACTCATACTTTCGCATTTTTCACATACTTGTTGAACAGATCCTGGCTTTTTCTGGTTTGGATCGCGCAGTAATGTGGTACCACACTGAAACAGCCCACTAAACCTTGTTTCGATCAATATTTTAGAGGATAACGAAAGTTAGGTCTAGGTTAGGCCTGGGATTTGCCCTCATCAGACTCATACTTTCGCACACTACACATACTCGTTGAACGGATCCTGGGTTTTTACTGGTTTGGTTCACGTAGTAATGTGGTACCACACTGAAACATTCAATTAAACCTGGTCTTGATCAATATTTTAGAGGATAACGCATGTTAGGTTTGGGTTAGGTCTAGGATTTGCCCACATCAGGCTCATACTTTCGCATTTTTCACATACTTGTTGAACAGATCCTGGCTTTTTCTGGTTTGGATCGCGCAGTATTGTGGTACCACACTGAAACAGCCCACTAAACCTGGTTTCGATCAATATTTTAGAGGATAACGAAAGTTAGGTCTAGGGTAGGCCTGGGATTTTCACTCATCAGACTCATTCTTTCGCATACTTCACATACTTGTTGAACGGATCCTGGGTTTTTTCTGGTTTGGATCACGTAGTAATGTGGGACCACACTGAAACAATCAATTCAACCTGGTCTTGATAAATATTTTAGAGGATAACGCATGTTAGGTCTGGGTTAGGTCTAGGATTTGCCCTCATCAGGCTCATACTTTCGCATTTTTCACATACTTGTTGAACAGATCCTGGCTTTTTCTGGTTTGGATCGCGCAGTAATGTGGTACCACACTGAAACAGCCCACTAAACCTGGTTTCGATCAATATTTTAGAGGATAACGAAAGTTAGGTCTAGGTTAGGCCGGGGATTTGCCCTCATCAGACTCATACTTTCGCATATTTCTCATACTTCATGGCTGGATCCTGGGCTTTTTCTGGATTGCATCACGTAGTAATGAAGTACAACACTGAAACAGTCAATTAAACCTGGTTTCGATAAATATTTTAGAGAATAATTCATGTTAGGTCTAGGTTAGGCCGGGGATTTGCCCTCATCAGACTCATACTTTCGCACACTACACATACTCGTTGAACGGATCCTGGGTTTTTACTGGTTTGGATCACGTAGTAATGTGGTACCACACTGAAAGATACAGTTAAACCTGGTCTTGATAAATATTTTTGAGGATAACGCATGTTAGGTCTAGGTTAGGCCGGGGATTTGCCCTCATCAGACTCATACTTTCGCACACTACACATACTCGTTGAACGGATCCTGGGTTTTTACTGGTTTGGTTCACGTAGTAATGTGGTACCACACTGAAACATTCAATTAAACCTGGTCTTGATCAATATTTTAGAGGATAACGCATGTTAGGTTTGGGTTAGGTCTAGGATTTGCCCACATCAGGCTCATACTTTCGCATTTTTCACATACTTGTTGAACAGATCCTGGCTTTTTCTGGTTTGGATCGCGCAGTAATGTGGTACCACACTGAAACAGCCCACTAAACCTGGTTTCGATCAATATTTTAGAGGATAACGAAAGTTAGGTCTAGGGTAGGCCTGGGATTTTCACTCATCAGACTCATTCTTTTGCATACTTCACATACTTGTTGAACGGATCCTGGGTTTTTTCTGGTTTGGATCACGTAGTAATGTGGGACCACACTGAAACAATCAATTAAACCAGGTCTTGATAAATATTTTAGATGATAACGGATGTTAGGTCTGGGTTAGGTCTAGGATTTGCCCTCATCAGGCTCATACTTTCGCATATTTCTCATACTTCATGGCTAGATCCTGGGCTATTTCTGGATTGGATCACGTAGTAATGTGGTACCACACTGAAACAGTCGACTAAACCAGGTTTCGATCAATATTTTTGAGGATAACGCATGTTAGGTCTAGGTTAGGCCTGAAATTTCACTCATCAGACTCATTCTTTCGCATTCTTCACATACTTGTTGAACGGATCCTGGGTTTTTTCTGGTTTGGATCACGTAGTAATGTGGGACCACACTGAAACAATCAATTAAACCTGGTCTTGATAAATATTTTAGAGGATAACGCATGTTAGGTCTGGGTTAGGCCTGTGATTTGCCCTCATCCGGGTCATACTTTCGCAGTTCTAACATACATGTTGACCTGATCGAGGGTTTTTTCTGCTTTGGATCACGTAGTAAAGTGGTACCACACTGAAACAGTCCACTAAACCTGGTTTGGATCAATATTTTAGATGATAATGCATGTTAGGTCTAGGTTAGCCCTGAGATTTTCACTCATCAGACTCATACTTTCGCATTCTTCAGATACCTGTTGAACGGATCCTGGGTTTTTTCTGGTCTGGTTCACGTAGTAATGTGGTACCATACTGAAACATTCAGTTAAGCCTGGTCTTGATAAATATTTTTGAGGATAACGCATGTTAGGTCTGTGTTAGGCCTGGGATTTGTCCTCATCAGACTCATACTTTCGCATTCTTCAGATACTTGTTGAACGGATCCTGGGTTTTTTCTGGTATGGTTCACGTAGTAATGTGGTACCACACTGAAACAATCAATTAAACCTGGTTTCGATCAATATTTTAGAGAATAATTCATGTTAGGTCTAGGTTAGGTCTGGGATTTGCTCTCATCAGGCTCATTCATTCGCATATTTCTCATACTTGATATCTAGATCCTGGGCTTTTTCTGGATTGCATCACGTAGTAATGATGTACAACACTGAAACAGTCAATTAAACCTGGTTTCCAAAAATATCTTAGAGGACAACGCAAGTTAGGTCTGGGATAGGTGTGGGATTTGCTCTCGTCAGGCTCATACTTTCGCATATTTCTCAAACTTGATGGCTAGATCCTGGGCTTTTTCTGGATTGCATCACGTAGTAATGAAGTACAACACTGAAACAGTCAATTAAACCTGGTTTCCATCAATATCTTAGAGGACAACGCAAGTTAGGTCTGGGATAGGTCTGGGATTTGCCCTCATCAGACTCATACGTTTCGTTCTTCACATACTTGTAGAACGGATCCTGGGTTTTTTCTGGTTTGGATCACGTAGTAATGTGGTACCACACTGAAACATTCAAATAAACCTGGTCTTGATAAATATTTTAGAGGATAACGCATGTTAGGTTTGGGTTAGGTCTAGGATTTGCCCACATCAGGCTCATACTTTCGCATATTTCTCATACTTCATGGCTAGATCCTGGGCTGTTTCTGGATTGTATCACGTAGTAATGTGGTACTACGCTGAAACAGTCAATTAAACCTTGTTTCGATCGATATTTTAGAGGATAACGCAAGTTAGGTCTGGGATAGGTCTGGGATTTGCCCTCATCAGACTCATGCTTTCGCATTTTTCACATACTTGTTGAACAGATCCTGGGTTTTTTCTGGTATGGATCACGTAGTAATGTGGTACCATACTGAAACATTCAGCTAAACCTGGTCTTGATAAACATTTTTGAGGATAACGCATGTTAGGCCTGGGTTAGGTCTAGGATTTGCCCTCGTCAGGCTCATACTTTCGCATATTTCTTATACTTCATGGATAGATCCTGGGCTATTTTCTGGTTTGGATCACATAGTAATGTGGTACCACACTGAAACAGTCGATTAAACCAGGTTTCGATCAATATTTTTGAGGATAACGCATGTTAGGTCTAGGTTAGGCCTGGGATTTTCACTCATCAGACTCATTCTTTCGCATTCTTCACATACTTGTTGAACGGATCCTGGGTTTTTTCTGGTTTGGATCACGTAGTAATGTGGGACCACACTGAAACAATCAATTCAACCTGGTCTTGATAAATATTTTAGAGGATAACGCATGTTAGGTCTGGGTTAGGCCTGGGATTTACCCTCATCAGGGTCATACTTTCGCAGTTCTAACATACATGTTGACCTGATCGAGGGTTTTTTCTGCTTTGGATCACGTAGTAAAGTGGTACCACACTGAAACAGTCCACTAAACCTGGTTTGGATCAATATTTTAGAGGATAATGCATGTTAGGTCTAGGTTAGCCCTGAGATTTTCACTCATCAGACTCATACTTTCGCATTCTTCAGATACCTGTTGAACGGATCCTGGGTTTTTTCTGGTATGGTTCACGTAGTAATGTGGTACCACACTGAAACAATCAATTAAACCAGGTCTTGATAAATATTTTAGATGATAACGCATGTTAGGTCTGGGTTAGGTCTAGGATTTGCCCTCATCAGGCTCATACTTTCGCATATTCCTCATACTTCATGGCTAGATCCTGGGCTATTTCTGGATTGGATCACGTAGTAATGTGGTACCACACTGAAACAGTCAATTAAACCTGGTTTCGATCAATATTTTAGAGGACAATGCAAGTTAGGTCTGGGATAGGTCTGGGATTTGCCCACATCAGGGTCATACTTTCGCATTTTTCACATACTTGTTGAACAGATCCTGGGGGTTTTGTGTTTTGGATCGCGCGGTAATGTGGTACCACGCTGAAACAGCCCACTAAACCTGGTTTCGATCAATATTTTAGAGGATAACGAAAGTTATGTCTAGGTTAGGCCTGGGATTTGCCCTCATCAGACTCATGCTTTCGCATTTTTCACATACTTGTTGAACAGATCCTGGTTTTTTTTCTGGTTTGGATCACGTAGTAGTGTGGTACCACACTGAAACATACAGTTAAACCTGGTCTTGATAAATATTTTTGAGGATAACGCATGTTAGGTCTAGGTTAGGCCGGGGATTTGCCCTCATCAGACTCATACTTTCGCACACTACACATACTCGTTGAACGGATCCTGGGTTTTTACTGGTTTGGATCACGTAGTAATGTGGTACCACACTGAAACATTCAATTAAACCTGGTCTTGATAAATATTTTAGAGGATAACAAATGTTAGGTCTGGGTTAGGTCTAGGATTTGCCCTCATCAGGCTCCTCCTTTCGCATATTTCTCATACTTCATGGCTGGATCCTGGGTTTTTTCTGGTTTGGATCACGTAGTAATGTGGGACCACACTGAAACAATCAATTAAACCTGGTCTTGATAAATATTTTAGAGGATAACGCATGTTAGGTCTGGGTTAGGCCTGTGATTTGCCCTCATCCGGGTCATACTTTCGCAGTTCTAACATACATGTTGACCTGATCGAGGGTTTTTTCTGCTTTGGATCACGTAGTAAAGTGGTACCACTCTGAAACAGTCCACTAAACCTGGTTTGGATCAATATTTTAGAGGATAATGCATGTTAGGTCTAGGTTAGCCCTGAGATTTTCACTCATCAGACTCATACTTTCGCCCACTTCACATACTTTTGGAACAGATCCTGGGTTATTTTCTGGTTTGGATCACATAGTAATGTGGTACCACACTGAAACAGTCGATTAAACCAGGTTTCGATCAATATTTTTGAGGATAACGCATGTTAGGTCTTGGTTAGGTCTGGGATTTTCACTCATCAGACTCATACTTTCGCATATTTCTCATACTAGATGGCTAGATCCTGTGCTTTTTCTGGATTGCATCACGTTGTAATGAAGTACAACACTGAAACACTCAATTAAACCTGGTTTCGATCAATATTATTGAGGATAACGCATGTTAGGTCTAGGTTAGGCCTGGGATTTTCACTCATCAGACTCATACTTTCGCATTCTTCACATATTTGTTGAACGGATCTTGGGTTTTTTCTGGTGTGGATCACGTAGTAATGTGGTACCACACTGAAACTAGCAACTAAACCTGATCTTGATAAATATTTTAGAGGATAACGCATGTTAGGTCTGGGATTGGTCTGGGATTTGACCTCATCAGACTCACACTTTCGCACACTTCACATACTCGTTGAACAGATCCTGGGTATTTTCTGGTTTGGATCGCGTAGTGATGTGGTACCACACTGAAACAGTCGATTAAACCTGGTTGCGATCAATATTTTAGAGGATAACGCATGTTAGGTCTAGGTTGGCCCTGGGATTTTCACTCATCAGACTCATACTTTCGCATTCTTCACATATTTGTTGAACGGATCTTGGGTTTTTTCTGGTGTGGATCACGTAGTAATGTGGTACCACACTGAAACAATCAATTAAACCTGATCTTGATAAATATTTTAGAGGATAACGCATGTTAGGTCTGGGATAGGTCGGGGATTTGCCCTCATCAGCCTCATACTTTCGCACACTTCACATACTCGTTGAACAGATCCTGGGTTTTTTCTGGTTTGGATCACGTAGTAATGTGGAACCACACTGAAACAATCAATTAAACCTGGACTTGATAAATATTTTAGAGGATAACGCATGTTAGGTCTGGGTAAGGTCTAGGATTTGCCCTCGTCAGGCTCATACTTTCGCATATTTCTCATACTTCATGGCTAGATCCTGGGCTGTTTCTGGATTGTATCACGTAGTAATTTGGTACCACGCTGAAACAGTCAATTAAACCAGGTTTCGATCAATATTTTTGAGGATAACGCATGTTAGGTCTTGGTTAGGTTTGGGATTTTCACTCATCAGACTCATACTTTCGCATTCTTCACATACTTGTTGAACGGATCATGGGTTTTTTCTGGTTTGGATCACGTAGTAATGTGGGACCACACTGAAACAATCAATTAAACCTGGACTTGATAAATATTTTAGAGGATAACGCATGTTAGGTCTGGGATAGGTCTAGGATTTGCCCTCATCAGGCTCTTACTTTCGCATATTTCTCATACTTCATGGCTAGATCCTGGGCTATTTCTGGATTGGATCACGTAGTAATGTGGTACCACACTGAAACAGTCAACTAAACCTGGTCTTGATAAATATTTTAGAGGATAACGCATGTTAGGTCTGGGTAAGGTCTAGGATTTGCCCTCGTCAGGCCCATACTTTTGCATATTTCTCATACTTCATGGCTAGATCCTGGGCTATTTCTGGATTAGATCACGTAGTAATGTGGTACCACACAGAAACAGTCAATTAAACTTGGTTTCCATCAATATCTTAAAGGACAACGCAAGTTAGGTCTGGGATAGGTCTTGGATTTGCCCACATCAGGCTCATACTTTCGCGTTTTTCACATACTTTTTGAACAGATCCTGGGTTTTTTCTGGTTTGCATCACGTAGTAGTATGGTACCACACTGAAACAGTCAATTAAACCAGGTTTCGATCAATATTTTTGAGGATAACGCATGTTAGGCCTTGGTTAGGTCTGGGATTTTCACTCATCAGACTCATACTTTCGCATTCTTCACATACTCGTTTGGCAGATCCTGGGTTTTTTCTGGTTTGGATCACGTAGTAATGTGGGACCACACAGAAACAATCAATTAAACCTGGTCTTGATAAATATTTTAGAGGATAACGCATGTTAGGTCTGGGATAGGTCGGGGATTTGCCCTCATCAGCCCCATACTTTCGCACACTTCACATACTCGTTGAACAGATCCTGGGTTTTTTCTGGTTTGGATCACGTAGTAATGTGGAACCACACTGAAACAATCAATTAAACCTGGTCTTGATAAATATTTCAGAGGATAACGCATGTTAGGTCTGGGTAAGGTCTAGGATTTGCCCTCGTCAGGCTCATACTTTCGCATATTTCTCATACTTCATGGCTAGATCCTGGGCTATTTCTGGATTAGATCACGAAGTAATGTGGTACCACACTGAAACAGTCAATTAAACTTGGTTTCCATCAATATCTTAAAGGACAACGCAAGTTAGGTCTGGGATAGGTCTTGGATTTGCCCTCATCAGGCTCATACTTTCGCGTTTTTCACATACTCTTTGAACAGATCCTGGGGTTTTTCTGGTTTGGATCACGTAGTAATGTGGTACCACACTGAAACAGTCGATTAAAACAGGTTTCGATCAATATTTTTGAGGATAACGCATGTTAGGTCTAGGTTAGGCCTGGGATTTTCACTCGTCAGGCCATACTTTCGCATTCTTCACATACTTGTTGAACGGATCCTGGGTTTTTTCTGGTTTGGATCACGTAGTAATGTGGGACCACACTGAAACAGTCAATTAAACCTGGTTTCGATCAATATTTTAGAGAATAATTCATGTTAGGTCTAGGTTTGGTCTGGGATTTGCTCTCATCAGGCTCATTCATTCGCATATTTCTCATACTTGATATCTAGATCCTGGGCTTTTTCTGGATTGCATCACGTAGAAATGATGTACAACACTGAAACAGTCAATTAAACCTGTTTTCCATCAATATCTTAGAGGACAACGCAAGTTAGGTCTGGGATAGGTCGGGGATTTGCCCTCATCAGACTCATACTTTCGCACACTTCACATACTTTTGGAACAGATCCTGGGTTATTTTCTGGTTTGGATCACATAGTAATGTGGTACCACACTGAAACAGTCGATTAAACCAGGTTTCGATCAATATTTTTGAGGATAACGCATGTTAGGTCTTGGTTAGGTCTGGGATTTTCACTCATCAGACTCATACTTTCGCATATTTCTCATACTAGATGGCTAGATCCTGTGCTTTTTCTGGATTGCATCACGTTGTAATGAAGTACAACACTGAAACACTCAATTAAACCTGGATTCGATCAATATTATTGAGGATAACGCATGTTAGGTCTAGGTTAGGCCTGGGATTATCACTCATCAGACTCATACTTTCGCATTCTTCACATATTTGTTGAACGGATCTTGGGTTTTTTCTGGTTTTGATCACGTAGTAATGTGGGACCACACTGAAACAGTCAATTAAACCTGGTTTCGATCAATATTTTAGAGGATAACGCAAGTTAAGTCTGGGATTGGTCTGGGATTTGACCTCATCAGACTCACTCTCGCACACTTCACATACTCGTTGAACAGATCCTGGGTATTTTCTGGTTTGGATCACGTAGTGATGTGGTACCACACTGAAACAGTCGATTAAACCAGGTTTCGATCAATATTTTTGAGGATAACGCATGTTAGGTCTAGGTTAGGCCTGGGGTCTTCACTCATCAGGCTCATACTTTCGCATTCTTCACATACTTGTTGAACGGATCCTGGGTTTTTTCTGGTTTGGATCACGTAGTAATGTGGGACCACACTGAAACAGTCAATTAAACCTGGTTTCGATCAATATTTTAGAGAATAATTCATGTTAGGTCTAGGTTAGGTCTGGGATTTGCCCTCATCAGGCTCATTCATTCGCATATTTCTCATACTTGATATCTAGATCCTGGGCTTTTTCTGGATTGCATCACGTAGAAATGATGTACAACACTGAAACAGTCAATTAAACCTGTTTTCCATCAATATTTTAGAGGACAACGCAAGTTAGGTCTGGGATAGGTCGGGGTTTGCCCTCATCAGACTCATACTTTCGCACACTTCACATACTTTTGGAACAGATCCTGGGTTATTTTCTGGTTTGGAACACATAGTAATGTGGTACCACACTGAAACAGTCGATTAAACCAGGTTTCGATCAATATTTTTGAGGATAACGCATGTTAGGTCTTGGTTAGGTCTGGGATTTTCACTCATCAGACTCATACTTTCGCATATTTCTCATACTAGATGGCTAGATCCTGTGCTTTTTCTGGATTGCATCACGTTGTAATGAAGTACAACACTGAAACACTCAATTAAACCTGGATTCGATCAATATTATTGAGGATAACGCATGTTAGGTCTAGGTTAGGCCTGGGATTTTCACTCATCAGACTCATACTTTCGCATTCTTCACATATTTGTTGAACGGATCCTGGGTTTTTTCTGGTGTGGATCACGTAGTAATGTGGTACCACACTGTAACAATTAATTAAACCTGATCTTGATAAATATTTTAGAGGATAACGCATGTTAGGTCTGGGATTGGTCTGGGATTTGACCTCATCAGACTCACACTTTCGCACACTTCACATACTCGTTGAACAGATCCTGGGTATTTTCTGGTTTGGATCACGTAGTGATGTGGTACCACACTGAAACAGTCGATTAAACCCGGTTGCGATCAATATTTTAGAGGATAACGCATGTTAGGTCTAGGTTAGCCCTGGGATTTTCACTCATCAGACTCATACTTTCGCATTCTTCACATATTTGTTGAACGGATCTTGGGTTTTTTCTGGTGTGGATCACGTAGTAATGTGGTACCACACTGAAACAATCAATTAAACCTGATCTTGATAAATATTTTAGAGGATAACGCATGTTAGGTCTGGGATAGGTCGGGGATTTGCCCTCATCAGCCTCATACTTTCGCACCCTTCACATACTCGTTGAACAGATCCTGTGTTTTTTCTGGTTTGGATCACGTAGTAATGTGGAACCACACTGAAACAATTAATTAAACCTGGACTTGATAAATATTTTAGAGGATAACGCATGTTAGGTCTGGGATAGGTCTAGGATTTGCCCTCATCAGGCTCATACTTTCGCATATTTCTCATACTTCATGGCTAGATCCTGGGCTATTTCTGGATTGGATCACGTAGTAATGTGGTACCACACTGAAACAGTCAACTAAACCTGGTCTTGATAAATATTTTAGAGGATAACGCATGTTAGGTCTGGGTAAGGTCTAGGATTTGCCCTCGTCAGGCTCATACTTTCGCGTTTTTCACATACTTTTTGAACAGATCCTGGGTTTTTTCTGGTTTGGAGCACGTAGTAGTATGGTACCACACTGAAACAGTCCATTGAACCTGGTTTGGATCAATATTTTAGAGGATAACGCATGTCAGGTCTAGGTTTGGTCTGGGATTTTCACTCATCAGACTCATACTTTCGCATTCTTCACATACTTGTTGAACGGATCCTGGGTTTTTTCTGGTTTGGATCACGTAGTAATGTGGTACCACACTGAAACAGTCGATTAAACCTGGTTTCGATCAGTATTTTAGAGGATAACGCAAGTTAAGTCTGGGATTGGTCTGGGATTTGACCTCATCAGACTCACACTTTCGCACACTTCACATACTCGTTGAACAGATCCTGGGTATTTTCTGGTTTGGATCACGTAGTGATGTGGTACCACACTGAAACAGTCGATTAAACCAGGTTTCGATCAATATTTTTGAGGAAACGCATGTTAGGTCTAGGTTAGGCCTGGGATTTTCACTCGTCAGGCTCATACTTTCGCATTCTTCACATACTTGTTAACGGATCCTGGGTTTTTTCTGGTTTGGATCACGTAGTAATGTGGGACCACACTGAAACAGTCAATTAAACCTGGTTTCGATCAATATTTTAGAGAATAATTCATGTTAGGTCTAGGTTAGGTCTGGGATTTGCTCTCATCAGGCTCATTCTTTCGCATATTTCTCATACTTGATGGCTAGATCCTGGGCTTTTTCTGGATTGCATCACGTAGTAATGAAGTACAACACTGAAACAGTCAATTAAACCTGGTTTCCATCAATATCTTAGAGGACAACGCAAGTTAGGTCTGGGATAGGTCTGGGATTTGCCCTCATCAGGCTCATACTTTCGCGTTTTTCACATACTTCTTAAACAGATACTGGGTTTTTTCTGGTTTGTATCACGTAGTAGTGTGGTACCACACTGAAAGAGTCCATTAAACCTGGTTTCAATCAATATTTTAGAGGATAACGCATGTTAGGTCTGGGATAGGTCGGGGATTTGCCCTCATCAGACTCATACTTTCGCACACTTCACATACTCGTTTGGCAGATCCTGGGTTGTTTTCTGGATTGGATCACGTAGTAATTTAAGTACTACACTGAAACAGTCAATTAAACCTGGTTTCCATGAATATCTTAGAGGACAACGCAAGTTAGGTCTGGGATAGGTCTTGGATTTGCCCTCATCAGGCTCATACTTTCGCGTTTTTCACATACTCTTTGAACAGATCCTGGGTTTTTTCTGGTTTGGATCACGTAGTAGTATGGTACCACACTGAAACAGTCCATTGAACCTGGTTTGGATCAATATTTTAGAGGATAACGCATGTTAGGTCTGGGATAGGTCGGGGATTAGCCCTCATCAGACTCATACTTTCGCACACTTCACATACTCGTTGAACAGATCCTGGGTTTTTTCTGGTTTGGATCACGTAGTAATGTGGAACCACACTGAAACAATCAATTAAACCTGGTCTTGATAAATATTTTGGAGGATAACGCATGTTAGGTCTGGGTTAGGTCTAGGATTAGCCCTCGTCAGGCTCATACTTTCGCATATTTCTCATACTTCATGGCTAGATCCTGGGCTATTTCTGGTTTGGATCACGTAGTAATGTGGTACCACACTGAGACAGTCGATTAAACCTGGTTTCGATCAATATTTTAGAGGATAACGCAAGTTAGGTCTGGGATAGGTCTGGGATTTGCCCTCATCAGACTCATACTTTCGCACACTTCACATACTCGTTTGGCAGATCCTGGGTTGTTTTCTTGATTGGATCACGTAGTAATTTAAGTACTACACTGAAACAGTCAATTAAACCTGGTTTCCATCAATATCTTAGAGGACAACGCAAGTTAGGTCTGGGATAGCTCTGGGATTTGCCCTCATCAGGCTCATACTTTCCGCGTTTTTCACATACTTGTTGAACAGATCCTGGGTTTTTTCTGGTGTGGAGCACGTAGTAATGTGGTACCACACTGTAACAATCAATTAAACCTGATCTTGATAAATATTTTAGAGGATAACGCATGTTAGGTCTGGGATTGGTCTGGGATTTGACCTCATCAGACTCACACTTTCGCACACTTCACATACTCGTTGAACAGATCCTGGGTATTTTCTGGTTTGGATCACGTAGTGATGTGGTACCACACTGAAACAGTCGATTAAACCCGGTTGCGATCAATATTTTAGAGGATAACGCATGTCAGGTCTAGGTTTGGTCTGGGATTTTCACTCATCAGACTCATACTTTCGCATTCTTCACATACTTGTTGAACGGATCCTGGGTTTTTTCTGGTTTGGATCACGTAGTAATGTGGTACCACACTGAAACAGTCGATTAAACCTGGTTTCGATCAGTATTTTAGAGGATAACGCAAGTTAAGTCTGGGATTGGTCTGGGATTTGACCTCATCAGACTCACACTTTCGCACACTTCACATACTCGTTGAACAGATCCTGGGTATTTTCTGGTTTGGATCACGTAGTGATGTGGTACCACACTGAAACAGTCGATTAAACCAGGTTTCGATCAATATTTTTGAGGAAACGCATGTTAGGTCTAGGTTAGGCCTGGGATTTTCACTCGTCAGGCTCATACTTTCGCATTCTTCACATACTTGTTAACGGATCCTGGGTTTTTTCTGGTTTGGATCACGTAGTAATGTGGGACCACACTGAAACAGTCAATTAAACCTGGTTTCGATCAATATTTTAGAGAATAATTCATGTTAGGTCTAGGTTAGGTCTGGGATTTGCTCTCATCAGGCTCATTCTTTCGCATATTTCTCATACTTGATGGCTAGATCCTGGGCTTTTTCTGGATTGCATCACGTAGTAATGAAGTACAACACTGAAACAGTCAATTAAACCTGGTTTCCATCAATATCTTAGAGGACAACGCAAGTTAGGTCTGGGATAGGTCTGGGATTTGCCCTCATCAGGCTCATACTTTCGCGTTTTTCACATACTTCTTGAACAGATCCTGGGTTTTTTCTGGTTTGTATCACGTAGTAGTGTGGTACCACACTGAAAGAGTCCATTAAACCTGGTTTGGATCAATATTTTAGAGGATAACGCATGTTAGGTCTAGGTTGGCCCTGGGATTTTCACTCATCAGACTCATACTTTCGCATTCTTCACATACTTGTTCAACTGATCCTGGGTTTTTTCTGGTTTGGATCACGTAGTAATGTGGTACCACACAGAAACAGTCGATTAAACCTTGTTTCAATCAATATTTTAGAGGATAACGCAAGTTAGGTCTGGGATAGGTCTGGGATTTGACCCCATCAGACTCATACTTTCGCACACTTCACATACTCGTTGAACAGATCCTGGGTTATTTTCTGGTTTGGATCACATAGTAATGAGGTACCACACTGAAACAGTCGATTAAACCAGGTTTCGATCAATATTTTAGAGAATAATTCATGTGATGTCTAGGTTAGGTCTGGGATTTGCTCTCATCAGGCTCATTCTTTCGTATATTTCTCATACATGTTGAACTGATCCTGGGTTTTTTCTGGTTTGGATCACGTAGTAATGTGGTACCACACTGAAACAGTCGACTAAACCTGGTTTCGATCAATATTTTAGAGGATAACGCAAGTTAAGTCTGGGATTGGTCTGGGATTTGACCTCATCAGACTCATACTTTCGCACACTTCACATACTCGTTGAACAGATCCAGGGTTATTTTCTGGTTTGGATCACTTAGTAATGTGGTACCACACTGAAACAGTCGATTACACCATGTTTTGATCAATATTTTTGAGGATAACGCATGTTAGGTCTAGGTCAGGCCTAGGAATTTCACTCATCAGGCTCATACTTTCGCATTCTTCACATACTTGTTGAACGGATCCTGGGTTTTTTCTTGTTTGGATCACGTAGTAATGTGGGACCACACTGAAACAGTCAATTAAACCTGGTTTCGATCAATATTTTAGAGAATAATTCATGTTAGGTCTAGGTTAGGTCTGGGATTTGCTCTCATCAGGCTCATTCTTTCGCATATTTCTCATACTTGATGGCTCGATCCTGGGCTTTTTCTGGATTGCATCACGTAGTAATGAAGTACAACACTGAAACAGTCAATTAAACCTGGTTTCGATCAATATTTTAGAGAATAACGCATGTTAGGTCTAGGTTAGGTCTGGGATTTGCCCTCATCAGGCTCATACTTTCGCATATTTCTCATACACGTTAGCAGATCCTGGGTTTTTTCTGGTTTGGGTCACGTAGTAATGTGGGACCACACTGAAACGATCAACTAAACCTGGTCTTGATAAATATTTTAGAGGATAACGCATGTTAGGTCTGGGTTAGGTCTAGGATTTGCCCTCATCAGGCTCATACTTTCGCATATTTCTCATACTTCATGGCTAGATCCTGGGCTGTTTCTGGATTGTATCACGTAGTAATGTGGTACCACGCTGAAACAGTCAATTAAACCTGGTTTCAATCAATATTTTAGAGGATAACGCATGTTAGGTCTGGGATAGGTCGGGGATTTGCCCTCATCAGACTCATACTTTCGCACACTTCACATACTCGTTTGGCAGATCCTGGGTTGTTTTCTGGATTGGATCACGTAGTAATTTAAGTACTACACTGAAACAATTAATTAAACCTGGTTTCTATATATCTTAGAGGACAACGCAAGTTAGGTCTGGGATAGCTCTGGGATTTGCCCTCATCAGGCTCATACTTTCCGCGTTTTTCACATACTTGTTGAACAGATCGTGGGTTTTTTTCTGGTTTGGATCACGTAGTAGTGTGGGACCACACTGAAACAATCAATTAACCCTGGTCTTGATAAATATTTTAGAGGATAACGCATGTTAGGTCTGGGATAGGTTTGGGATTTGCCCTCATCAGACTCATACTTTCGCACACTTCACATACTCGTTTGGCAGATCCTGGGTTGTTTTCTGGATTGGATCACGTAGTAATTTAAGTACTACACTGAAACAGTCAATTAAACCTGGTTTCCATCAATATCTTAGAGGACAACGCAAGTTAGGTCTGGGATAGGTCTTGGATTTGCCCTCATCAGGCTCATACTTTCGCGTTTTTCACATACTCTTTGAACAGATCCTGGGTTTTTTCTGGTTTGGATCACGTAGTAGTATGGTACCACACTGAAACAGTCCATTGAACCTGGTTTGGATCAATATTTTAGAGGATAACGCATGTTAGGTCTGGGATAGGTCGGGGATTAGCCCTCATCAGACTCATACTTTCGCACACTTCACATACTCGTTGAACAGATCCTGGGTTTTTTCTGGTTTGGATCACGTAGTAATGTGGAACCACACTGAAACAATCAATTAAACCTGGTCTTGATAAATATTTTGGAGGATAACGCATGTTAGGTCTGGGTTAGGTCTAGGATTAGCCCTCGTCAGGCTCATACTTTCGCATATTTCTCATACTTCATGGCTAGATCCTGGGCTATTTCTGGTTTGGATCACGTAGTAATGTGGTACCACACTGAGACAGTCGATTAAACCTGGTTTCGATCAATATTTTAGAGGATAACGCAAGTTAGGTCTGGGATAGGTCTGGGATTTGCCCTCATCAGACTCATACTTTCGCACACTTCACATACTCGTTTGGCAGATCCTGGGTTGTTTTCTTGATTGGATCACGTAGTAATTTAAGTACTACACTGAAACAGTCAATTAAACCTGGTTTCCATCAATATCTTAGAGGACAACGCAAGTTAGGTCTGGGATAGCTCTGGGATTTGCCCTCATCAGGCTCATACTTTCCGCGTTTTTCACATACTTGTTGAACAGATCCTGGGTTTTTTCTTGTTTGGATCACGTAGTAATGTGGTACCACACTGAAACATTCAAATAAACCTGGTCTTGATAAATATTTTAGAGAATAACGCATGTTAGGTCTGCATTAGGTCTAGGATTTGCCCTCATCAGGCTCATATTTTCGCATATTTCTCATACTTCATGGCTAGATCCTGGGCTATTTCTGGATTGGGTCACGTAGTAATGTGGTACCACACTGAAACAGTCAATTAAACCTGCTTTTGATCAATATTTTAGAGAATAATTCATGTTAGGTCTAGGTTATGTCAGGGATTTGCTCTCATCAGGCTCATTCTTTCGCATATTTCCCATACTTGATGGCTAGATCCTGGGCTTTTTCTGGATTGCATCACGTAGTAATGAAGTACAACACTGAAACAGTCAATTAAACCTGGTTTCGATCAATATTTTAGAGAATAATTCATGTTAGGTCTAGGTTAGGTCTGGGATTTGCTCTCATCAGGCTCATTCTTTCGCATATTTCTCATACTTGATGGCTAGATCCTGGGCTTTTTCTGGATTGCATCACGTAGTAATGTGGTACCACACTGAAACATTCAATTAAACCTGGTCTTGATGAATATTTTAGAGGATAACGCATGTTAGGTCTGGGCTAGGTCTAGAATTTGCCCTCATCAGGCTCATTCTTTCGCATATTTCTCATACTTGATGGCTAGATCCCGGGCTTTTTCTGGATTGCTTCACTTAGTAATGAAGTACAACACTGAAACAGTCAATTAAACCTGTTTTCGATCAATATTTTAGAGGATAACGGAAGTTAGGTCTGGGATAGGTCTAGGATTTGCCCCCATCAGGCTCATACTTTCGCATATTTCTCGTACTTCATGGCTAGATCCTGGGCTGTTTCTGGATTGTATCACGTAGAAATGTGGTACCACGCTGAAACAGTCAATTAAACCTGGTTTCGATCAATATTTTAGAGGATAACGGAAGTTAGGTCTGGGATAGGTCTAGGATTTGCCCTCATCAGGCTCTTACTTTCGCATATTTCTCATACTTCATGGCTAGATCCTGGGCTATTTCGGGATTGGATCACGTAGTAAAGTGGTACCACAATGAAACAGTCCATTAAACCTGGTTTCGCCCAATATTTTAGAGGATAACGCATGTTAGGTCTGGGATAGGTCTAGGATTTGCCCTCATCAGGCTCTTACTTTCGCATATTTCTCATACTTCATGGCTAGATCCTGGGCTTTTTCTAGATTGCATCACGTAGTAATGTAGTACCACACTGAAACAGTCAATGAAACCAGGTTTCCATGAATATTTTAGAAGACAACGCAAGTTAGGTCTAGGTAAGGCCTGAGATTTTCACTGATCAGACTCATACTTTCGCATTCTTCGCATACTTGTTGAACGGATCCTGGGTTTTTTCTGGTTTGGATGACGTAGTAATGTGGTACCACACTGAAACATTCAATTAAACCTGGTCTTGATAAATATTTTAGAGAATAACGCATGTTAGGTCTGGGTTAGGTCTAGGATTTGCCCTCATCAGGCTCATACTTTCGCATATTTCTCATACTTCATGGCTAGCTCCTGGGCTATTTCTGGGTTGGATCACGTAGTAATGTGGGACCACACTGAAACAGTCAAGTAAACCTGGTTTCGATAAATATTTTAGAGAATAATTCATGTTATGTCTAGGTTAGGTCTGGGATTTGCTCTCATCAGGCTCATTCTTCCGCATATTTCTCATACATGTTGAACAGATCCTGGGTATTTTCTGGCATGGAACACGTAGTAATGTGGGACCACACTGAAACAATCAATTAAACCTGGCCTTGATAAATATTTTAGAGGATATCGCATGTTAGGTCTGGGTTAGGTCTAGGATTTGCCCTCATCAGGCTCATACTTTCGCATATTTCTCATACTTCATGGATAGATCCTGGGCTGTTTCTGGATTGTATCACGTAGTAATGTGGTACCACGCTGAAACAGTCAATTAAACCTGGTTTCGATCAATATTTTAGAGGATAACGGAAGTTAGGTCTGGGATAGGTCTAGGATTTGCCCTCATCAGGCTCTTACTTTCGCATATTTCTCATACTTCATGGCTAGATCCTGGGCTATTTCTGGATTGGATCACGTAGTAATGTGGCACCACACTGGAACAGTCAATTAAACCTGGTTTTGATCAATATTTTAGAGAATAATTCATGTTAGGTCTAGGTTAGGTCAGGGATTTGCTCTCATCAGGGTCATACTGCCGCAGTTTTAACATACTTGTTGAACGGATCCTGGGTTTTTTCTGGTTTGGTTCACGTAGTAATGTGGTACCACACTGAAACATTCAATTAAACCTGGTCTTGATAAATATTTTAGAGGATAACGCATGTTAGGTTTGGGTTAGGTCTAGGATTTGCCCTCATTAGGCTCATACTTTCGCATATTTCTCATACTTCATGGCTAGATCCTGGGCTTTTCCTGGATTGCATCACGTAGTAATGAAGTACAACACAGAAACAGTCAATTAAACTTGGTTTCCATCAATATTTTAGAGGACAACGCATGTTAGGTCTAGGTTAGGCCTGGGATTTGCCCTCATCAGGGTCATACTGCCGCAGTTTTAACATACTTGTTGAACGGATCCTGGGTTTTTTCTTGTTTGGTTCACGTAGTAATGTGGTACCACACTGAAACATTCAATTAAACCTGGTCTTGATAAATATTTTAGAGGATAACGCATGTTAGGTTTGGGTTAGGACTAGGATTTGCCCTCATTAGGCTCATACTTTCGCATATTTCTCATACTTCATGGCTAGATCCTGGGCTGTTTCTGGATTGTATCACCTAGTAATGTAGTACCACACTGAAACATTCAATTAAACTTGGTCTTGATATATATTTCAGAGGATAACGCATGTTAGGTCTGGGTTAGGTCTAGGATTTGCACTCATAAGGCTCATACTTTCGCGTTTTTCACATACTTGTTGAACAGATCCTGGGTTTTTTCTGGTTTGGATCACGTAGTAGTGTGGTACCACACTGAAACAGTCCATTAAACCTGGTTGCGATCAATGTTTTAGAGGATAACGCATGTTAGGTCTGGGTTAGGTCTAGTATTTGCCCTCATCAGGCTCATTCATTCGCATATTTGTCAAACTTGATGGCTAGATCCTGGGCTTTTTCTGGATTGCATCACGTAGTAATGTAGTACCACACTGAAACATTCAATTAAACCTGGTCTTGATAAATATTTCAGAGGATAACGCATGTTAGGTCTGGGTTAGGTCTAGGATTTGCACTCATCAGGCTCATACTTTCGCATATTTCTCATACTTCATGGCTAGATCCTGGGCTGTTTCTGGATTGTATCACGTAGTAATGAAGTACAACACTGAAACAGTCAATTGAACCTGGTCTCCATCAATATCTTAGAGGACAACGCAAGTTAGGTCTGGGATAGGTCTTGAATTTGCCCTCATCAGGCTCATACTTTCGCATATTTCTCATACTTCATGGCTAGCTCCTGGGCTATTTCTGGATTGGATCACGTAGTAAAGTGGTACCACACTGAAACATTCAATGAAACCTGGTCTGGATAAATATCTTAGAGGACAACGCATGTTAGGTCAAGGTTAGGTCTAAGATTTGCCCTGATCAGGCTCACAGTTTCGTGTTTTTCACATACTTGTTGAACAGATCCTGGGTGTTTTCTGGTTTGGATCACGTAGTAATGTGGGACCACACTGAAACAGTCAAGTAAACCTGGTTTCGATCAATATTTTAGAGAATAATTCATGTTAGGTCTAGGATAGGTCTGGGATTTGCTCTCATCGTGCTCATTCTTCCGCATATTACTCATACATGTTGAACAGATCCTGGGTTTTTTCTGGTTTGGATCACGAAGTAGTGTGGTACCACACTGAAACAGTCCATTAAACCTGGTTTCGCTCAATATTTTAGAGGATAACGCATGTTAGGTCTAGGTTAGGTCTGGGATTTGCTCCCATCAGGCTCATTCTTTCGCATATTTCTCATACTTGATGGCTAGATCCTGGGCTTTTTCTGGATTGCATCACGTAATAATGTAGTACCACACTGAAACAGTCAATGAAACCTGGTTTCCATCAATATTTTAGAGGACAACGCGAGTTAGGTCTAGGTAAGGCCTGAGATTTTCACTGATCAGACTCATACTTTCGCATTCTTCACATACATGTTGAACAGATCCTGGGTATTTTCTGGCATGGAACACGTAGTAATGTGGGACCACACTGAATCAATCAATTAAACCTGGTCTTGATAAATATTTTAGAGGATAACGCATGTTAGGTCTGGGTTAGGTCTAGGATCTGGTCTCATCAGGCTCATACTTTCGCATATTTCTCATACTTCATGGCTAGGTCCTGGGCTGTTTCTGGATTGTATCACGTAGTAATGTGGTACCACGCTGAAACAGTCAATTAAACCTGGTTTCGATCAATATTTTAGAGGATAACGGAAGTTAGGTCTGGGATAGGTCTAGGATTTGGCCTCATCTGGCTCTTACTTTCGCATATTTCTCATACTTCATGGCTAGATCCTGGGCTATTTCTGGATTGGATCACGTAGTAAAGTGGTACCACACTGAAACATTCAATGAAACCTTGTCTGGATAAATATTTTAAAGGATAACGCATCTTAGGTCTGGGTTAGGTCTAAGATTTGCCCTCATCAGGCTCACAGTTTAGCGTTTCTCGCATACTTGTTGAACATATCCTGGGTTTTTTCTGTTTTGGATCACGAAGTACTGTGGTACCACACTGAAACAGTCCATTAAACCTGGTTTCGCTCAATATTTTAGAGGATAACGCATGTTAGGTCTAGGTTAGGTCTGGGATTTGCTCCCATCAGGCTCATTCTTTCGCATATTTCTCATACTTGATGGCTAGATCCTGGGGTTTTTCTGGATTGCATCACGTAATAATGTAGTACCACACTGAAACAGTCAATGAAACCTGGTTTCCATCAATATTTTAGAGGACAACGCAAGTTAGGTCTAGGTAAGGCCTGAGATTTTAACTGATCAGACTCATACTTTCGCATTCTTCACATACTTGTTGAACGGATCCTGGGTTTTTTCTGGTTTGGTTCACGTAGTAATGTGGTACCACACTGAAACATTCAATTAAACCTGGTCTTGATAAATATTTTAGAGGATAACGCATGTTAGGTTTGGGTTAGGTCTAGGATTTGCCCTCATTAGGCTCATACTTTCGCATATTTCTCATACTTCATGGCTAGATCCTGGGCTGTTTCTGGATTGTATCACGTAGTAATGTGGTACCACGCTGAAGCAGTCGATTAAACCTGGTTTCGATCAATATTTTAGAGGATAACGCAAGTTAAGTCTGGGATAGGTCTGGGATTTGACCTCATCAGACTCATACTTTCGCGTTTTTCACATACTTGTTGAACAGATCCTGGGTTTTTTCTGGTTTGGATCACGTAGTAGTGTGGTACCACACTGAAACAGTCCATTAAACCTGGTTGCGATCAATGTTTTAGAGGATAACGCATGTTAGGTCTGGGTTAGGTCTAGTATTTGCCCTCATCAGGCTCATTCTTTCGCATATTTCTCAAACTTGATGGCTAGATCCTGGGCTTTTTCTGGATTGCATCACGTAGTAATGTAGTACCACACTGAAACATTCAATTAAACCTGGTCTTGATAAATATTTCAGAGGATAACGCATGTTAGGTCTGGGTTAGGTCTAGGATTGGCACTCATCAGGCTCATACTTTCGCATATTTCTCATACTTCATGGCTAGATCCTGGGCTTTTTCTGGATTGCATCACGTAGTAATGAAGTACAACACTGAAACAGTCAATTGAACCTGGTCTCCATCAATATCTTAGAGGACAACGCAAGTTAGGTCTAGGTAAGGCCTGAGATTTTCACTGATCAGACTCATACTTTCGCATTCTTCACATACTTGTTGAACGGATCCTGGGTTTTTTCCGGTTTTGATCACGTAGTAATGTGGTACCACACTGAAACATTCAATTAAACCTTGTCTTGATAAATATTTTAGAGAATAACGCACTTTAGGTCTGGGTTAGGTCTAGGATTTGCCCTCATCAGGCTCATACTTTCGCATATCTCTCATACTTCATGGCTAGATCCTGGGCTATTTCTGGATTGGATCATGTAGTAATGTGGCACCACACTGAAACAGTCAATGAAACCTGGTTTTGATCGATATTTTAGAGAATAATTCATGTTAGGTCTAGGTTAGGTCAGGGATTTGCTCTCATCAGGCTCATTCTTTCGCATATTTCTCATACTTGATGGCTAGATCCTGGGCTTTTTCTGGGTTGCATCACGTAGTAATGAAGTACAACACTGAAACAGACAATTAAACTTGGTTTCCATCAATATTTTAGAGGACAACGCATGTTAGGTCTAGGTTAGTCCTGGGATTTGCCCTCATCAGGGTCATACTGTCGCAGTTTTAACATACTTGTTGAACGGATTCTGGGTTTTTTCTGGTTTGGTTCACGTAGTAATGTGGTACCACACTGAAACATTCAATTAAACCTGGTCTTGATAAATATTTTAGAGGATAACGCATGTTAGGTTTGGGTTAGGTCTGGGATTTGCTCTTATCAGGCTCATTCTTTCGCATATTTCTCATACTTGATGGCTAGATCCTGGGCATTTTCTGGATTGCATAACGTAGTAATGAAGTACAACACTGAAACAGTCGATTAAACCTGGTTTCGGTCAATATTTTTGAGGATAACGCATGTTAGGTCTAGATTAGGCCTGGGATTTTCACTCATCAGACTCATACTTTCGCATTCTTCACATACTTGTTGAACGGAGCCTGGGTTTTTTCTGGTTTGCATCACGTAGTAATGTGGGACCACACTGAAAACGTCAATTAAATCTGGTTTCGATCAATATTTTAGAGACTAATTCATGTTAGGTCTAGGTTAGGCCTGGGATTTTCACTCATCAGAATCATACTGTCGCAGTTTTAACATACTTCTTGAACGGATCCTGGGTTTTTTCTGGTTTGGTTCACGTAGTAATGTGGTACCACTCTGAAACATTCAATTAAACCTGGTCTTGATAAATATTTTAGAGGATAACGCATGTTAGGTTTGGGTTAGGTCTTGGATTTGCCCTCATCAGGCTCATACTTTCGCATATTTCTCATACTTCATGGCTAGATCCTGGGCTATTTCTGGATTGGATCACGTAGTAAAGTGGTACCACACTGAAACATTCAATGAAACCTGGTCTGGATAAATATTTTAGAGGATAACGCATGTTAGGTCTGGGTTAGGTCTAGGATTTGCCCTCATCAGGCTCATTCTTTCGCATATTTCTCATTCTTGATGGCTAGATCCTGGGCTTTTTCTGGATTGCATCACGTAGTAATGTGGTACCACCCTGAAACAGTCAATTAAACCTGGTTTCGATCAATATGTTAGAGGATAGCGCAAGTTAAGTCTGGGATAGGTCTGGGATTTGACCTCATCAGACTCATACTTTCGCGTTTTTCACATACTTGTTGAACAGATCCTGGGTTTTTTCTGGCTTGGATCACGTAGTAGTGTGGTACCACACTGAAACAGTCCATGAAACCGGGTTGCGGTCAATATTTTAGAGGATAACGCATGTTAGGTCTGGGTTAGGTCTAGGATTTGCTCTCATCAGGCTCATACTTTCGCATATTTCTCATACTTCATGGCTTGATCCTGGGCTATTTCTGCATTGGATCTCGTAGTAAAGTGGTACCACACTGAAAGATTCAATGGAACCTGGTCTGGATAAATATTTTAGAGGATAACGCATGTTAGGTCTGGGTTAGGTCTAGGAATTGCCCTCATCAGGCTTATTCTTTCGCATATGTCTCATACATGATGGCTAGATCCTGGGCTTTTTCTTGATCGCATCACGTAGTAATGAAGTACAACACTGAAACAGTCACTTAAACCTGGTTTCCATCAATATCTTAGAGGACAACGCAAGTTAGGTCTGGGATAGGTCTGAAATTTGCCCTCATCAGGCTCATACTTTCGCGTTTTTCACATACTTGTTGAACAGATCCTGGGTTTTTTCTGGTTTGGATCACGTAGTAATGTGGTACCACGCTGAAACAGTTGATTAGACCCGGTTTCGATCAATATTTTAGAGGATAACGCAAGTTAAGTCTGGGATAGGTCTGGGATTTGACCTCATCGGACTCATACTTTCGCGTTTTTCACATACTTGTTGAACAGATCCTGGGTTTTTTCTGGTTTGGATCACGTAGTAGTGTGGTACCACACTGAAACAGTCCATGAAACCTGGTTGCGGTCAATATTTTAGAGGATAACGCATGTTAGGTCTGGGTGAGGTCTAGGATTTGCTCTCATCAGGCTCATACTTTCGCATATTTCTCATACTTCATGGCTAGATCCTGGGCTATTTCTGGATTGGATCACGTAGTAATGCGGTACCACACTGAAACAGTCAATTAAACCTGGTTTCGATCAATATTTTAGAGAATAATTCATGTTAGGTCTAGGTTAGGCCTGGGATTTTCACTCATCAGACTCATACTTTCGCATTCTTCACATACTTGTTGAACGGATCCTGGGTTTCTTCTGGTTTGGATCACGTAGTAATGTGGGACCACACTGAAACAATCAATTAAACCTGGTCTTGATAAACATTTTGGAGGATAACGCATGTTAGGTCTGGGTTAGGTCTAGGATTTGCCCTCATCAGGCTCATACTTTCGCATATTTCTCATACTTCATGGCTAGATCCTGGGCTGTTTCTGGTTTGGATCACATAGTAATAGGGCACCACACTGAAACAGTCGCTTAAACCAGGTTTCGGTCAATATTTTTGACGATAACGCATGTTAGGTCTAGATTAGGCCTGGGATTTTCACTCATCAGACTCATACTTTCGCATTCTTCACATACTTGTTGAACGGAGCCTGGGTTTTTTCTGGTTTGCATCATGTAGTAATGTGGGACCAGACTGAAAACGTCAATTAAATCTGGTTTCGATCAATATTTTAGAGAATAATTCATGTTAGGTCTAGGTTAGGCCTGGGATTTTCACTCATCAGAATCATACTTTCGCATTCTTCACATACTTGTTGAACGGATCCTGGGTTTTTTCTGGTTTGGATCACGTAGTAATGTGGGACCACACGGAAACAATCAATTAAACCTGGTCTTGATAAATATTTTGGAGGATAACGCATGTTAGGTCTGGGTTAGGTCTAGGATTTGCCATCATCAGGCTCATACTTTCGCATATTTCACATACTTCATGGCTAGATCCTGGGCTGTTTCTGGATTGTATCACGTAGTAATGTGGTACCACGCTGAAACAGTCAATTAAACCTGGTTTCGATCAATATTTTGGAGGATAACGCAAGTTAGGTCTGGGATAGGTCTAGGATTTGCCCTCATCAGGCTCTTTCTTTCGTATATTTCTCATACTTCATGGCTAGATCGTGGGCTATTTCTGGATTGGATCACGTAGTAAAGTGGTACCACACTGAAACATTCAATGAAACCTGGTCTGGATAAATATTTTAGAGGATAATGCATCTTAGGTCTAGGTTAGGTCTGGGATTTTCACTCATCAGACTCATACTTTCGCATTCTTCACATACTTGTTGAACGGATCCTGGGTTTTTTCTGGTTTGGATCACGTAGTAATGTGGGACCACAATGAAACAATCAATTAAACTTGGTCTTGATATATATTTTAGAGGATAACGCATGTTAGGTTTGGGTTAGGTCTAGGATTTGCCCTCGTCAGGCTCATACTTTCGCATATTTCTCATACTTCATGGCTAGATCCTGGGCTATTTCTGGATTGGATCACGTAGTAATGTGGTACCACACTGAAACAGTCAATTAAACCTGGTTTCGACCAATATTTTAGAGGATAACGCAAGTTAAGTCTGGGATAGGGCTGGGATTTGCCCTCATCAGGCTCATACTTTCGCGTTTTTCACATACTTGTTGAAGATCCTGGGTTTTTTCTGGTTTGGATCACGAATTAGTGTGGTACCACACTGAAACAGTCGATTAAACCAGGTTTTGGTCAATATTTTTGAGGATAACGCATGTTAGGTCTGGGTTAGGTCTAGGATTTGCCCTCATCAAGCTCATACTTTCGCATATCTCTCATACTTGATGGCTAGATCCTGGGCTCTTTCTTGATTGCTTCACGTAGTAATGAAGTACAACACTGAAACAGTCAACTAAACCTGGTTTCGATCAATATTTTAGAGAATAATTCATGTTAGGTCTAGGTTAGGTCTGGGATTTGCTCTCATCAGGCTCATTCTTTCGCACATTTCTCATACTTAATGGCTAGATCCTGGGCTTTTTCTGCATCGCATCACGTAGTAATGAAGCACAACACTGAAACTGTCATTTAAACCTGGTTTCCGTCAATATCTTAGAGGACAACGCATGTTAGGTCTAGGTTAGGTCTAGGATTTGCCCTCATCAGGCTCATACTTTCGCATATTTCTCATCCTTCATGGCTAGATCCTGGGCTGTTTCTGGATTGTATCACGTAGTAATGTGGTACCACGCAGAAACAGTCAATTAAACCTGGTTTCGATCAATATTTTGGAGGATAACGCAAGTTAGGTCTGGGATAGGTCTAGGATTTGCCCTCATCAGGCTCTTACATTCGCATATTTCTCATACATGTTGAACAGATCCTGGGTATTTTCTGGCATGGAACACGTAGTAATGTGGGACCACACTGAAACTATCAATTAAACCTGGTCTTGATAAATATTTTAGAGGATAACGCAAGTTAGGTCTGGGTTAGGTCTAGGATTTGCCCTCATCAGGCTCATACTTTCGCATATTTCTCATACTTCATGGCTAGATCCTGGGCTATTTCTGGATTGGATCACGTAGTAATGTGGTACCACACTGAAACAGTCAATTAAACCTGGTTTCGACCAATATTTTAGAGGATAACGCAAGTTAGGTCTGGGATAGGTCTGGGATTTGCCCTCATCAGGCTCATACTTTCGCGTTTTTCACATACTTGTTGAACAGATCCTGGGTTTTTTCTGGTTTGGGTCACGTAGTAACGTGGTACCACACTGAAACATTCAATTAAACCTGGTCTTGATAAATATTTTAGAGGATAACGCATGTTAGGTCTGGGTTAGGTCTAGGATTTGCCCTCATCAAGCTCATACTTTCGCATATCTCTCATACTTGATGGCTAGGTCCTGGGCTTTTTCTGGATTGCATCACGTAGTAATGAAGTACAACACTGAAACAGTCAATTAAACCTGGTTTCGATCAATATTTTAGAGAATAATTCATGTTAGGTCTAGGTTAGGTCTGGGATTTGCTCTCATCAGGCTCATTCTTTCGCATATTTCTCATACTTGATGGCTAGATCCTGGGCTTTTTCTGGATCGCATCACGTAGTAATGAAGTACAACACTGAAACAGTCAATTAAACCTGGTTTCCATCAATATCTTAGAGGACAACGCAAGTTAGGTCTGGGATAGGTCTGGGATTTGCCCTCATCAGACTCATACTTTCGCGTTCTTCACATACTTGTTGAACGGATCCTGGGTTTTTTCTGGTTTGGATCACGTAGTAATGTGGGACCACACTGAAACAATCAATTAAACCTGGTCTTGATAAATATTTTGGAGGATAACGCAAGTTAGGTCTGGGATAGGTCTAGGATTTGCTCTCATCAGGCTCTTTCTTTCGTATATTTCTCATACTTCATGGCTAGATCGTGGGCTATTTCTGGATTGGATCACGTAGTAAAGTGGTACCACACTGAAACATTCAATGAAACCTGGTCTGGATAAATATTTTAGAGGATAATGCATCTTAGGTCTAGGTTAGGTCTGGGATTTTCACTCATCAGACTCATACTTTCGCATTCTTCACATACTTGTTGAACGGATCCTGGGGTTTTCTGGTTTGGATCACGTAGTAATGAGGGACCACAATGAAACAGTCAATTAAACTTGGTCTTGATATATATTTTAGAGGATAACGCATGTTAGGTTTGGGTTAGGTCTAGGATTTGCCCTCGTCAGGCTCATACTTTCGCATATTTCTCATACTTCATGGCTAGATCCTGGGCTATTTCTGGATTGGATCACGTAGTAATGTGGTACCACACTGAAACAGTCAATTAAACCTGGTTTCGACCAATATTTTAGAGGATAACGCAAGTTAAGTCTGGGATAGGTATGGGATATGACCTCATCAGACTCTTACATTCGCACACTTCACATACTCGTTGAACAGATCCTGGGATATTTTCTGGTTTGGATCACACAGTAATGTGGTACCACTCTGAGACAGTCGATTAAACCAGGTTTCGATCAATATTTTAGAGGATAACGCATGTTAGGTCTGGGATAGGTCTAGGATTTGCCCTCATCATGCTCATACTTTCGCATATTTCTCATACTTCATGGCTAGATCCTGGGCTATTTCTGGATTGGATCACATAGTAAAGTGGTACCACACTGAAACATTCAATGAAACCTGGTCTAGATAATTATTTTAGAGGATAACGCATGTTAGGTCAAGGTTAGGTCTAAGATTTGCCCCCATCAGGCTCACAGTTTCGCGTTTTTCACATACTTGTTGAACAGATCCTCGGTTTTTTCTGGTTTGGATCACGCAGTAATGTGGTACCACACTGAAACATTCAATTAAACCTGGTCTTGATAAATATTTTAGAGGATAACGCATGTTAGGTCTGGGTTACGTCTGTGATTTGCCCTCATCAGGGTCATACTTTCCCAGTTTAAACATGCATGTTGACCTGATCGAGGGTTTTTTCTGCTTTGGATCACGTAGTAAAGTGGCACCACAATAAAACAGTCAATCAAACCTGGTTTCGATCAATATTTTAGAGGATAACGCATGTTAGGTCTAGGTTAGGCCTGGGATTTTCACTCATCAGACTCATACTTTCGCATTCTTCACATACTTGTTGAACGTATCCTGGGTTTTTTCTGGTTTGGATCACGTAGTAATGTGGGACCACACTGAGACAGTCAATTAAACCTGGTTTCGATCAGTATTTTAGAGTCTAATTCATGTTAGGTCTAGGTTAGGTCTGGTATATGCTCTTATCAGGCTCATTGTTTCGCATATTTCTCATACTTGATGGCTAGATCCTGGGCTTTTTCTGGATTGCATAACGTAGTAATGAAGTACAACACTGAAACAGTCAATTAAACCTGGTTTCCATCAATATTTTAGAGGACAACGCATATTAGGTGTAGGTTAGGCCTGGGATCTTCACTCATCAGACTCATACTTTCGCATTCTTCACATACTTGTTGAACGGATCCTGGGTTTTTTCTGGTTTGGATCACGTTGTAATGTGGGACCACACTGAAACAATCAATTAAACCTGGTTTCGACCAATATTTTAGAGGATAACGCAAGTTAGGTCTGGGATAGGTCTGGGATTTGCCCTCATCAGGCTCATACTTTCGCGTTTTTCACATACTTGTTGAACTGATCCTGGGTTTTTTCTGGTTTGGGTCACGTAGTAACGTGGTACCACACTGAAACAGTCAATTAAACCTGGTTTCCATCAATATCTTAGAGGACAACGCAAGTTAGGTCTGGGATAGGTCTGGGATTTGCCCTCATCAGACTCATACTTTCGCGTTCTTCACATACTTGTTGGACAGATCCTGGGTTTTTTCTGGTCTGGATCACGTAGTAGTGTGGTGCCACACTGAAACAGTCCATTAAACCTGGTTTGGATCAATATTTTAGAGGATAACGCATGTTAGGTCTAGGTTAGCCCTGGGATTTTCACTCATCAGACTCATACTTTCGCATTCTTCACATACTTGTTGAACGGAACCTGGTTTTTTTCTGGTTTGGATCACGTAGTAATGTGGTACCACACTGAAACAGTTGACTAAACCTAGTTTCGATCAATATTTTAGAGGATAACGCAAGTTAGGTCTGGGATAGGTATGGGATATGACCTCATCAGACTCTTACATTCGCACACTTCACATACTCGTTGAACAGATCCTGGGATATTTTCTGGTTTGGATCACATAGTAATGTGGTACCACTCTGAGACAGTCGATTAAACCAGGTTTCGATCAATATTTTAGAGGATAACGCATGTTAGGTCTGGGTTAGGTCTACGATTTGCCCTCATCAGGCTCATACTTTCGCATATTTCTCATACTTCATGGCTAGATCTTGGGCTATTTCTGGATTGGATCACATAGTAAAGTGGTACCACACTGAAACATTCAATGAAACCTGGTCTAGATAATTATTTTAGAGGATAACGCATGTTAGGTCAAGGTTAGGTCTAAGATTTGCCCCCATCAGGCTCACAGTTTCGCGTTTTTCACATACTCGTTGAACAGATCCTCGGTTTTTTCTGGTTTGGATCACGCAGTAATGTGGTACCACACTGAAACATTCAATTAAACCTGGTCTTGATAAATATTTTAGAGGATAACGCATGTTAGGTCTGGGTTAGGTCTAGGATTTGCCCTCATCAAGCTCATACTTTCGCATATCTCTCATACTTGATGGCTAGATCCTGGGCTTTTTCTGGATTGCATCACGTAGTAATGAAGTACAACACTGAAACAGTCAACTAAACCTGGTTTCGATCAATATTTTAGAGAATAATTCATGTTAGGCCTAGGTTAGGTCTGGGATTTGCTCTCATCAGGCTCATTCTTTCGCATATTTCTCATACTTGATGGCTAGATCCTGGGCTTTTTCTGCATCGCATCACGTAGTAATGAAGCACAACACTGAAACTGTCATTTAAACCTGGTTTCCGTCAATATCTTAGAGGACAACGCATGTTAGGTCTAGGTTAGGTCTAGGATTTGCCCTCATCAGGCTCATACTTTCTCATATTTCTCATACTTCATGGCTATATCCTGGGCTGTTTCTGGATTGTATCACGTAGTAATGTGGTACCACGCTGAAACAGTCAATTAAACCTGGTTTCGATCAATATTTTGGAGGATAACGCAAGTTAGGTCTGGGATAGGTCTAGGATTTGCCCTCATCAGGCTCTTACTTTCGCATATTTCTCATACATGTTGAACAGATCCTGGGTATTTTCTGGCATGGAACACGTAGTAATGTGGGACCACACTGAAACTATCAATTAAACCTGGTCTTGATAAATATTTTAGAGGATAACGCATGTTAGGTCTGGGTTAGGTCTAGGATTTGCCCTCATCAGGCTCATACTTTCGCATATTTCCCATACTTCATGGCTAGATCCTGGGCTATTTCTGGATTGGATCACGTAGTAATGTGGTACCACACTGAAACAGTCAATTAAACCTGGTTTCGACCAATATTTTAGAGGATAACGCAAGTTAGGTCTGGGATAGGTCTGGGATTTGCCCTCATCAGGCTCATACTTTCGCGTTTTTCACATACTTGTTGAACAGATCCTGGGTTTTTTCTGGTTTGGGTCACGTAGTAACGTGGTACCACACTGAAACATTCAATTAAACCTGGTCTTGATAAATATTTTAGAGGATAACGCATGTTAGGTCTGGGTTAGGTCTAGGATTTGCCCACATCAAGCTCATTCTTTCGCATATCTCTCATACTTGATGGCTAGATCCTGGGCTTTTTCTGGATTGCATCACGTAGTAATGAAGTACAACACTGAAACAGTCAATTAAACCTGGTTTCCATCAATATCTTAGAGGACAACGCAAGTTAGGTCTGGGATAGGTCTGGGATTTGCCCTCATCAGGCTCATACTTTCGCGTTTTTCACATACTTGTTGAACAGATCCTGGGTTTTTTCTGGTTTGGGTCACGTAGTAACGTGGTACCACACTGAAACATTCAATTAAACCTGGTTTCGATCAATATTTTAGAGAATAATTCATGTTAGGTCTAGGTTAGGTCTGGGATTTGCTCTCATCAGGCTCATTCTTTCGCATATTTCTCATACTTGATGGCTAGATCCTGGGCTTTTTCTGGATCGCATCACGTAGTAATGAAGTACAACACTGAAACAGTCAATTAAACCTGGTTTCCATCAATATCTTAGAGGACAACGCAAGTTAGGTCTGGGATAGGTCTGGGATTTGCCCTCATCAGGCTCATACTTTCGCGTTTTTCACATACTTGTTGAACAGATCCTGGGTTTTTTCTGGTTTGGGTCACGTAGTAACGTGGTACCACACTGAAACATTCAATTAAACCTGGTCTTGATAAATATTTTAGAGGATAACGCATGTTAGGTCTGGGTTAGGTCTAGGATTTGCCCTCATCAAGCTCATACTTTTTTTTTTTTTTTTTTTTTTTTTTTTTTTTTTTTTTTTTTTTTGTCGTGGGGAAAATCTTCGAAAGACTCCCTCCCACCTCCTTGGGGAGAGGTGGGAGGCGTGTGTGGGATTCCCCGCGCCCGTACAACGACAGGCGCGGGACCTACCCACTAAAAACCCCACGGTGACCCTTCGGCACGCTTTGGGAGGATACCGGGAATCGCTCGAAGCATTCTTCCGGTATCCTCCCCGTGCCCGCGCTTTCGCGCCCATCCCCCGGGGGGACAATCGGTCCCCCCAGTAGACACACTGCCTCATAGCGGCGGGACGGGGCCACTCCATCCCGCCGCTATCCGTCCCGGGGCCGCGTTTAGTGGCGGCTGCGAGCCCCAACTCGCAACCGCCCGCGACCCCGTTTCCATCCCTCGGCGGCCGGGCGTTCATGGCCGCACCAGACCGCCGAGGGTGCCTCCCCTTGCGTCGGACCGGTAGGGGAAGGCACTCCTACCCCCAACCGGTCCGACCCGGCGCCGCCTGGCGGGAGGAGGGTCCCCTCAGGACCCCCCTCCCAGCCTAGGTCATCCGCCACGCCGAGGCGGCCGCCCGCGACGCCTCGCGACCGGGCGACGACCTCGGGCCACCGCACGAGCGCGCGCTTCAGCACGCCGCTGAAGCTCGCGCTCCCTCCCCGCGGCCTCCTTCTGCAACATTACGTTCTCGCAGAAGGAGGCCACGGCCCTCCACTTCTCCTCGCTGCCGAGCATGGCGCGCACCACGCCCGGCAGCGAGACATCCCGCCCGACGACGCCGACCAGGACACGGCGCTCCCCCTCCCACGCGGGGCATACCTCCAGGGTATGATCCGCCGTGTCCTGCTCAGCGTCGCAGTGGCAGCAACGCGCCGTCGGCTCCTTCCCTATCCGGCACAGGTATCTTCCGAAGCTGCCATGCCCGGAAAATACCTGTGCCAGCCGGTAGGTGAGGCTGCCATGGCCTCTGTCCAGCCACTCCTTCAGGAGTGGCCGAACAGCCCCGACAGTCCGGTGCCCCGCGGTTGGCAGAGCCAGCCGCTCCTGCCACGCGAGCAACACGGACTGCCGGGCCTGGCGCTTCAAATCGCCCCAAGCAGGTTCCTGCCCGCCCGGGACCGCCCCCACCCCCGCGCGACGGTCGACGCGGTGCCGGTACATCACCGCGTGCGACCGCGCGAGCAGGTCCATGGGCGGCATCCCCGCTAGAACCGTCGCCGCCTCATGTGACGTGGTCCGATACCCGCGGACGACCCTGAGCGCCATGCGCCTCTGCACCCGACGCAGCATAGTCATGCTGCGCCGGGAGGCAGCCAGGTCGTCCGCCCAGACGGGGGCCCCGTATAGGGCCACCGACTGGACCATTGCCACAATCAAGCTCATACTTTCGCATATCTCTCATACTTGATGGCTAGATCCTGGGCTTTTTCTGGATTGCATCACGTAGTAATGAAGTACAACACTGAAACAGTCAATTAAACCTGGTTTCGATCAATATTTTAGAGAATAATTCATGTTAGGTCTAGGTTAGGTCTGGGATTTGCTCTCATCAGGCTCATTCTTTCGCATATTTCTCATTCTTGATGGCTAGATCCTGGGCTTTTTCTGGATCGCATCACGTAGTAATGAAGTACAACACTGAAACAGTCAATTAAACCTGGTTTCCATCAATATCTTAGAGGACAACGCAAGTTAGGTCTGGGATAGGTCTGGGATTTGCCCTCATCAGACTCATACTTTCGCGTTCTTCACATACTTGTTGGACAGATCCTGGGTTTTTTCTGGTTTGGATCACGTAGTAGTGTGGTGCCACACTGAAACAGTCCATTAAACCTGGTTTGGATCAATATTTTAGAGGATAACGCATGTTAGGTCTAGGTGAGCCCTGGGATTTTCACTCATCAGACTCATACTTTCGCATTCTTCACATACTTGTTGAACGGAACCTGGTTTTTTTCTGGTTTGGATCACGTAGTAATGTGGTACCACACTGAAACAGTTGACTAACCCTAGTTTCGATCAATATTTTAGAGGATAACGCAAGTTAGGTCTGGGATAGGTATGGGATATGACCTCATCAGACTCTTACATTCGCACACTTCACATACTCGTTGAACAGATCCTGCGATATTTTCTGGTTTGGATCACATAGTAATGTGGTACCACTCTGAGACAGTCGATTAAACCAGGTTTCGATCAATATTTTAGAGGATAACGCATGTTAGGTCTGGGTTAGGTCTACGATTTGCCCTCATCAGGCTCATACTTTCGCATATTTCTCATACTTCATGGCTAGATCCTGGGCTGTTTCTGGATTGTATCACGTAGTAATGTGGTATCACGCTGAAACAGTCAATTAAACCTGGCTTCGATCAATACTTTAGAGGATAACGCAAGTTAGGTCTGGGATAGGTCTAGGATTTGCCCTCATCATGCTCATACTTTCGCATATTTCTCATACTTCATGGCTAGATCCTGGGCTATTTCTGGATTGGATCACATAGTAAAGTGGTACCACACTGAAACATTCAATGAAACCTGGTCTAGATAATTATTTTAGAGGATAACGCATGTTAGGTCAAGGTTAGGTCTAAGATTTGCCCCCATCAGGCTCACAGTTTCGCGTTTTTCACATACTTGTTGAACAGATCCTCGGTTTTTTCTGGTTTGGATCACGCAGTAATGTGGTACCACACTGAAACATTCAATTAAACCTGGTCTTGATAAATATTTTAGAGGATAACGCATGTTAGGTCTGGGTTACGTCTGTGATTTGCCCTCATCAGGGTCATACTTTCCCAGTTTTAACATGCATGTTGACCTGATCGAGGGTTTTTTCTGCTTTGGATCACGTAGTAAAGTGGTACCACAATAAAACAGTCAATCAAACCTGGTTTCGATCAATATTTTAGAGGATAACGCATGTTAGGTCTAGGTTAGGCCTGGGATTGTCACTCATCAGACTCATACTTTCGCATTCTTCACATACTTGTTGAACGTATCCTGGGTTTTTTCTGGTTTGGATCACGTAGTAATGTGGGACCACACTGAGACAGTCAATTAAACCTGGTTTCGATCAGTATTTTAGAGTCAAATTCATGTTAGGCCTAGGTTAGGTCTGGTATATGCTCTTATCAGGCTCATTGTTTCGCATATTTCTCATACTTGATGGCTAGATCCTGGGCTTTTTCTGGATTGCATAACGTAGTAATGAAGTACAACACTGAAACAGTCAATTAAACCTGGTTTCCATCAATATTTTAGAGGACAACGCATATTAGGTGTAGGTTAGGCCTGGGATTTGATCTCATCAGACTCATACTTTCGCGTTTTTCACATACTTGTTGAACAGATCCTGGGTTTTTTCTGGTTTGGATCACGTAGTAGTGTGGTACCACACTGAAACTATCAATTAAACCTGGTCTTGATAAATATTTTAGGGGATAACGCATGTTAGGTCTGGGTTAGGTCTAGGATTTGCCCTCATCAGGCTCATACTTTCGCAAATTTCTCATACTTCATGGCTAGATCCAGGGCTATTTCTGGATTGGATCACGCAGTAGTGTGGTACCACACTGAAACAGTCAATTAAACCTGGTTTCGACCAATATTTTAGAGGATAACGCAAGTTAGGTCTGGGATAGGTCTGGGATTTGCCCTCATCAGGCTCATACTTTCGCGTTTTTCACATACTTGTTGAACAGATCCTGGGTTTTTTCTGGTTTGGGTCACGTAGTAACGTGGTACCACACTGAAACATTCAATTAAACCTGGTCTTGATAAATATTTTAGAGGATAACGCATGTTAGGTCTGGGTTAGGTCTAGGATTTGCCCTCATCAAGCTCATACTTTCGCATATCTCTCATACTTGATGGCTAGATCCTGGGCTTTTTCTGGATTGCATCACGTAGTAATGAAGTACAACACTGAAACAGTCAATTAAACCTGGTTTCGATCAATATTTTAGAGAATAATTCATGTTAGGTCTAGGTTAGGTCTGGGATTTGCTCTCATCAGGCTCATTCTTTCGCATATTTCTCATTCTTGATGGCTAGATCCTGGGCTTTTTCTGGATCGCATCACGTAGTAATGAAGTACAACACTGAAACAGTCAATTAAACCTGGTTTCCATCAATATCTTAGAGGACAACGCAAGTTAGGTCTGGGATAGGTCTGGGATTTGCCCTCATCAGACTCATACTTTCGCGTTCTTCACATACTTGTTGGACAGATCCTGGGTTTTTTCTGGTTTGGATCACGTAGTAGTGTGGTGCCACACTGAAACAGTCCATTAAACCTGGTTTGGATCAATATTTTAGAGGATAACGCATGTTAGGTCTAGGTGAGCCCGGGGATTTTCACTCATCAGACTCATACTTTCGCATTCTTCACATACTTGTTGAACGGAACCTGGTTTTTTTCTGGTTTGGATCACGTAGTAATGTGGTACCACACTGAAACAGTTGACTAAACCTAGTTTCGATCAATATTTTAGAGGATAACGCAAGTTAGGTCTGGGATAGGTATGGGATATGACCTCATCAGACTCTTACATTCGCACACTTCACATACTCGTTGAACAGATCCTGCGATATTTTCTGGTTTGGATCACATAGTAATGTGGTACCACTCTGAGACAGTCGATTAAACCAGGTTTCGATCAATATTTTAGAGGATAACGCATGTTAGGTCTGGGTTAGGTCTACGATTTGCCCTCATCAGGCTCATACTTTCGCATATTTCTCATACTTCATGGCTAGATCCTGGGCTGTTTCTGGATTGTATCACGTAGTAATGTGGTATCACGCTGAAACAGTCAATTAAACCTGGCTTCGATCAATACTTTAGAGGATAACGCAAGTTAGGTCTGGGATAGGTCTAGGATTTGCCCTCATCATGCTCATACTTTCGCATATTTCTCATACTTCATGGCTAGATCCTGGGCTATTTCTGGATTGGATCACATAGTAAAGTGGTACCACACTGAAACATTCAATGAAACCTGGTCTAGATAATTATTTTAGAGGATAACGCATGTTAGGTCAAGGTTAGGTCTAAGATTTGCCCCCATCAGGCTCACAGTTTCGCGTTTTTCACATACTTGTTGAACAGATCCTCGGTTTTTTCTGGTTTGGATCACGCAGTAATGTGGTACCACACTGAAACATTCAATTAAACCTGGTCTTGATAAATATTTTAGAGGATAACGCATGTTAGGTCTGGGTTACGTCTGTGATTTGCCCTCATCAGGGTCATACTTTCCCAGTTTTAACATGCATGTTGACCTGATCGAGGGTTTTTTCTGCTTTGGATCACGTAGTAAAGTGGTACCACAATAAAACAGTCAATCAAACCTGGTTTCGATCAATATTTTAGAGGATAACGCATGTTAGGTCTAGGTTAGGCCTGGGATTGTCACTCATCAGACTCATACTTTCGCATTCTTCACATACTTGTTGAACGTATCCTGGGTTTTTTCTGGTTTGGATCACGTAGTAATGTGGGACCACACTGAGACAGTCAATTAAACCTGGTTTCGATCAGTATTTTAGAGTCAAATTCATGTTAGGCCTAGGTTAGGTCTGGTATATGCTCTTATCAGGCTCATTGTTTCGCATATTTCTCATACTTGATGGCTAGATCCTGGGCTTTTTCTGGATTGCATAACGTAGTAATGAAGTACAACACTGATACAGTCAATTAAACCTGGTTTCCATCAATATTTTAGAGGACAACGCATATTAGGTGTAGGTTAGGCCTGGGATTTGATCTCATCAGACTCATACTTTCGCGTTTTTCACATACTTGTTGAACAGATCCTGGGTTTTTTCTGGTTTGGATCACGTAGTAGTGTGGTACCACACTGAAACTATCAATTAAACCTGGTCTTGATAAATATTTTAGAGGATAACGCATGTTAGGTCTGGGTTAGGTCTAGGATTTGCCCTCATCAGGCTCATACTTTCGCATATTTCTCATACTTCATGGCTAGATCCAGGGCTATTTCTGGATTGGATCACGCAGTAATGTGGTACCACACTGAAACAGTCAATTAAACCTGGTTTCGACCAATATTTTAGAGGATAACGCAAGTTAGGTCTGGGATAGGTCTGGGATTTGCCCTCATCAGGCTCATACTTTCGCGTTTTTCACATACTTGTTGAACAGATCCTGGGTTTTTTCTGGTTTGGGTCACGTAGTAACGTGGTACCACACTGAAACATTCAATTAAACCTGGTCTTGATAAATATTTTAGAGGATAACGCATGTTAGGTCTGGGTTAGGTCTAGGATTTGCCCTCATCAAGCTCATACTTTCGCATATCTCTCATACTTGATGGCTAGATCCTGGGCTTTTTCTGGATAGCATCACGTAGTAATGAAGTACAACACTGAAACAGTCAATTAAACCTGGTTTCGATCAATATTTTAGAGAATAATTCATGTTAGGTCTAGGTTAGGTCTGGGATTTGCTCTCATCAGGTTCATTCTTTCGCATATTTCTCATACTTGATGGCTAGATCCTGGGCTTTTTCTGGATCGCATCACGTAGTAATGAAGTACAACACTGAAACAGTCAATTAAACCTGGTTTCCATCAATATCTTAGAGGACAACGCAAGTTAGGTCTGGGATAGGTCTGGGATTTGCCCTCATCAGACTCATACTTTCGCGTTCTTCACATACTTGTTGGACAGATCCTGGGTTTTTTCTGGTTTGGATCACGTAGTAGTGTGGTGCCACACTGAAACAGTCCATTAAACCTGGTTTGGATCAATATTTTAGAGGATAACGCATGTTAGGTCTAGGTTAGCCCTGGGATTTTCACTCATCAGACTCATACTTTCGCATACTTCACATACTTGTTGAACGGAACCTGGTTTTTTTCTGGTTTGGATCACGTAGTAATGTGGTACCACACTGAAACAGTTGACTAAACCTAGTTTCGATCAATATTTTAGAGGATAACGCAAGTTAGGTCTGGGATAGGTATGGGATATGACCTCATCAGACTCTTACATTCGCACACTTCACATACTCGTTGAACAGATCCTGGGATATTTTCTGGTTTGGATCACATAGTAATGTGGTACCACTCTGAGACAGTCGATTAAACCAGGTTTCGATCAATATTTTAGAGGATAACGCATGTTAGGTCTAGGTTAGGTCTGGGATTTGCTCTCATCAGGCTCATTCTTTCGCATATTTCTCATACTTCATGGCTATATCCTGGGCTGTTTCTGGATTGTATCACGTAGTAATGCGGTACCACGCTGAAACAGTCAATTAAACCTGGTTTCGATCAATATTTTGGAGGATAACGCAAGTTAGGTCTGGGATAGGTCTAGGATTTGCCGTCATCAGGCTCTTACTTTCGCATATTTCTCATACATGTTGAACAGATCCTGGGTATTTTCTGGCATGGAACACGTAGTAATGTGGGACCACACTGAAACTATCAATTAAACCTGGTCTTGATAAATATTTTAGAGGATAACGCATGTTAGGTCTGGGTTAGGTCTAGGATTTGCCCTCATCAGGCTCATACTTTCGCATATTTCTCATACTTCATGGCTAGATCCTGGGCTATTTCTGGATTGGATCACGTAGTAATGTGGTACCACACTGAAACAGTCAATTAAACCTGGTTTCGATCAATATTTTAGAGGATAACGCAAGTTAGGTCTGGGATAGGTCTGGGATTTGCCCTCATCAGGCTCATACTTTCGCGTTTTTCACATACTTGTTGAACAGATCCTGGGTTTTTTCAGGTTTGGGTCACGTAGTAACGTGGTACCACACTGAAACATTCAATTAAACCTGGTCTTGATAAATATTTTAGAGGATAACGCATGTTAGGTCTGGGTTAGGTCTAGGATTTGCCCTCATCAAGCTCATACTTTCGCATATCTCTCATACTTGATGGCTAGATCCTGGGCTTTTTCTGTATTGCATCACGTAGTAATGAAGTACAACACTGAAACAGTCAATTAAACCTGGTTTCCATAAATATCTTAGAGGACAACGCAAGTTAGGTCTGGGATAGGTCTGGGATTTGCCCTCATCAGGCTCATACTTTCGCGTTTTTCACATACTTGTTGAACAGATCCTGGGTTTTTTCTGGTTTGGGTCACGTAGTAACGTGGTACCACACTGAAACATTCAATTAAACCTGGTTTCGATCAATATTTTAGAGAATAATTCATGTTAGGTCTAGGTTAGGTCTGGGATTTGCTCTCATCAGGCTCATTCTTTCGCATATTTCTCATACTTGATGGCTAGATCCTGGGCTTTTTCTGGATCGCATCACGTAGTAATGAAGTACAACACTGAAACAGTCAATTAAACCTGGTTTCCATCAATATCTTAGAGGACAACGCAAGTTAGGTCTGGGATAGGTCTGGGATTTGCCCTCATCAGACTCATACTTTCGCGTTCTTCACATACTTGTTGGACAGATCCTGGGTTTTTTCTGGTTTGGATCACGTAGTAGTGTGGTGCCACACTGAAACAGTCCATTAAACCTGGTTTGGATCAATATTTTAGAGGATAACGCATGTTAGGTCTAGTTTAGCCCTGGGATTTTCACTCATCAGACTCATACTTTCGCATTCTTCACATACTTGTTGAACGGAACCTGGTTTTTTTCTGGTTTGGATCACGTAGTAATGTGGTACCACACTGAAACAGTTGACTAAACCTAGTTTCGATCAATATTTTAGAGGATAACGCAAGTTAGGTCTGGGATAGGTATGGGATATGACCTCATCAGACTCTTACATTCGCACACTTCACATACTCGTTGAACAGATCCTGGGATATTTTCTGGTTTGGATCACATAGTAATGTGGTACCACTCTGAGACAGTCGATTAAACCAGGTTTCGATCAATATTTTAGAGGATAACGCATGTTAGGTCTGGGTTAGGTCTACGATTTGCCCTCATCAGGCTCATACTTTCGCATATTTCTCATACTTCATGGCTAGATCCTGGGCTGTTTCTGGATTGTATCACGTAGTAATGTGGTATCACGCTGAAACAGTCAATTAAACCTGGCTTCGATCAATACTTTAGAGGATAACGCAAGTTAGGTCTGGGATAGGTCTAGGATTTGCCCTCATCATGCTCATACTTTCGCATATTTCTCATAGTTCATGGCTAGATCCTGGGCTATTTCTGGATTGGATCACATAGTAAAGTGGTACCACACTGAAACATTCAATGAAACCTGGTCTAGATAATTATTTTAGAGGATAACGCATGTTAGGTCAAGGTTAGGTCTAAGATTTGCCCCCATCAGGCTCACAGTTTCGCGTTTTTCACATACTTGTTGAACAGATCCTCGGTTTTTTCTGGTTTGGACCACGCAGTAATGTGGTACCACACTGAAACATTCAATTAAACCTGGTCTTGATAAATATTTTAGAGGATAACGCATGTTAGGTCTGGGTTACGTCTGTGATTTGCCCTCATCAGGGTCATACTTTCCCAGTTTTAACATGCATGTTGACCTGATCGAGGGTTTTTTCTGGTTTGGATCACGTAGTAATGTGGGACCACACTGAGACAGTCAATTAAACCTGGTTTCGATCAGTATTTTAGAGACTAATTCATGTTAGGTCTAGGTTAGGTCTGGTATTTGCTCTTATCAGGCTCATTGTTTCGCATATTTCTCATACTTGATGGCTAGATCCTGGGCTTTTTCTGGATTGCATAACGTAGTAATGAAGTACAACACTGAAACAGTCAATTAAACCTGGTTTCCATCAAAATTTTAGAGGACAACGCATATTAGGTGTAGGTTAGGCCTGGGATTTGATCTCATCAGACTCATACTTTCGCGTTTTTCACATACTTGTTGAACGGATCCTGGGTTTTTTCTGGTTTGGATCACGTAGTAGTGTGGTACCACACTGAAACAGTCCATGAAACCTGGTTGCGATCAATATTTTAGAGGATAACGCATGTTAGGTCTAGGTTAGGCCTGGGATTTTCACTCATCAGACTCATACTTTCGCATTCTTCACTTACTTGTTGAACGGAGCCTGGGCTTTTTCTGGATTGCACCACGTAGTAATGAAGTACAACACTGAAACAGTCAACTAAACCTGGTTTCGATCAATATTTTAGAGAATAATTCATGTTAGGTCTAGGTTAGGTCTGGGTTTTGCTCTCATCAGGCTCATTCTTTCGCATATTTCTCATACTTGATGGCTAGATCCTGGGCTTTTTCTGCATCGCATCACGTAGTAATGAAGCACAACACAGAAACTGTCATTTAAACCTGGTTTCCGTCAATATCTTAGAGGACAACGCATGTTAGGTCTAGGTTAGGTCTAGGATTTACCCTCATCAGGCTCATACTTTCGCATATTTCTCATACTTCATGGCTAGATCCTGGGCTGTTTCTGGATTGTATCACGTAGTAATGTGGTACCACGCTGAAACAGTCAATTAAACCTGGTTTCGATCAATATTTTGGAGGATAACGCAAGTTAGGTCTGGGATAGGTCTAGGATTTGCCCTCATCAGGCTCTTACTTTCGCATATTTCTCATACATGTTGAACAGATCCTGGGTATTTTCTGGCATGGAACACGTAGTAATGTGGGACCACACTGAAACTATCAAATAAACCTGGTCTTGTTAAATATTTTAGAGGATAACGCATGTTAGGTCTGGGTTAGGTCTAGGATTTGCCCTCATCAGGCTCATACTTTCGCATATTTCTCATACTTCATGGCTAGATCCTGGGCTATTTCTGGATTGGATCACGTAGTAATGTGGTACCACACTGAAACATTCAATTAAACCTGGTCTTGATAAATATTTTAGAGGATAACGCATGTTAGGTCTGGGATAGGTCTAGGATTTGCCCTCATCAAGCTCATACTTTCGCATATCTCTCATACTTGATGGCTAGATCCTGGGCTTTTTCTGGATTGCATCACGTAGTAATGAAGTACAAGACTGAAACAGTCAATTAAACCTGGTTTCGATCATTATTTTAGAGAATAATTCATGTTAGGTCTAGGTTAGGTCTGGGATTTGCTCTCATCAGGCTCATTCTTTCGCATATTTCTCATACTTGATGGCTAGATCCTGGGCTTATTCTGGATCGCATCACGTAGTAATGAAGTACAACACTGAAACAGTCAATTAAACCTGGTTTCCATCAATATCTTAGAGGACAATGCAAGTTAGGTCTGGGATCCGGTTGGAAAGGATGGTTGCGGCTCTGGGCCGGATCCTGCCCAACCTGGGGGGCCCGGCGGGCCGAGTTCGTCGCCTCTATGTGGCAATGGTCCAGTCGGTGGCCCTATACGGGGCCCCCGTCTGGGCGGACGACCTGGCTGCCTCCCGGCGCAGCATGACTATGCTGCGTCGGGTGCAGAGGCGCATGGCGCTCAGGGTCGTCCGCGGGTATCGGACCATGTCACATGAGGCGGCGACGGTTCTAGCGGGGATGCCGCCCATGGACCTGCTCGCGCGGTCGCACGCGGTGATGTACCGGCACCGCGTCGACCGTCACGCGGGGGTGGGGGCGGTCCCGGGCGGGCAGGAACCTGCTTGGGGCGATTTGAAGCGCCAGGCCCGGCAGTCCGTGTTGCTCGCGTGGCAGGAGCGGCTGGCTCTGCCAACCGCGGGGCACCGGACTGTCGGGGCGGTTCGGCCACTCCTGAAGGAGTGGCTGGACAGAGGCCATGGCAGCCTCACCTACCGGATGGCACAGGTATTTTCCGGGCATGGCAGCTTCGGAAGATACCTGTGCCGGATAGGGAAGGAGCCGACGGCGCGTTGCTGCCACTGCGACGCTGAGCAGGACACGGCGGATCATACCCTGGAGGTATGCCCCGCGTGGGAGGGGGAGCGCCGTGTCCTGGTCGGCGTCGTCGGGCGGGATGTCTCGCTGCCGGGCGTGGTGCGCGCCATGCTCGGCAGCGAGGAGAAGTGGAGGGCCGTGGCCTCCTTCTGCGAGAACGTAATGTTGCAGAAGGAGGCCGCGGGGAGGGAGCGCGAGCTTCAGCGGCGCGCTGAGGCTCGCGCTCGTGCGGTGGCCCGAGGTCGTCGCCCGGTCGCGAGGCGTCGCGGGCGACCGCCTCGGCGTGGCGGATGACCTAGGCTGGGAGGGGGGTCCTGAGGGGACCCTCCTCCCGCCAGGCGGCGCCGGGTCGGACCGGTTGGGGGTAGGAGTGCCTCCCCCTACCGGTCCGACGCAAGGGGAGGCACCCTCGGCAGTCTGGTGCGGCCATGAACGCCCGGCCGCCGAGGGGTGGAAACGGGGTCGCGGGCGGTTGCGAGTTGGGGCTCGCAGCCGCCACTAAACGCGGCCCCGGGACGGATCGCGGCGGGATGGAGTGGCCCCGTCCCGCCGCTATGAGGCAGTGTGTCTACTGGGGGGACCGATTGTCCCCCCGGGGGATGGGCGCGAAAGCGCGGGCACGGGGAGGATACCGGAAGAATGCTTCGAGCGATTCCCGGTATCCTCCCAAAGCGTGCCGAAGGGTCACCGTGGGGTTTTTAGTGGGTAGGTCCCGCGCCTGTCGTTGTACGGGCGCGGGGAATCCCACACACCCCTCCCACCTCTCCCCAAGGAGGTGGGAGGGAGTCTTTCGAAGATTTTCCCCACGACAAAAAAAAAAAAAAAAAAAAAAAAAAAAAAGTTAGGTCTGGGATAGGTCTGGTATTTGCTCTTATCAGGCTCATTGTTTCGCATATTTCTCGTACTTGATGGCTAGATCCTGGGCTTTTTCTGGATTGCATAACGTAGTAATGAAGTACAACACTGAAACAGTCAATTAAACCTGGTTTCCATCAATATTTTAGAGGACAACGCATATCAGGTGTAGGTTAGGCCTGGGATTTGATCACATCAGACTCATACTTTCGCGTTTTTCACATACTTGTTGAACAGATCCTGGGTTTTTTCTGGTTTGGATCACGTAGTAGTGTGGTACCACACTGAAACAGTCCATGAAACCTGGTTGCGATCAATATTTTAGAGGATAACGCATGTTAGGTCTGGGTTAGGTCTAGGATTTGCCCCCATCAGGCTTATTCTTTTGCATATTTCTCAAACTTGATGGCTAGATCCTGGGCTTTTTCTGGATTGCATCACGTAGTAATGTGGTACCACAATGAAACATTCAATTAAACCTGGTCTTGATAAATATTTTAGAGGATAACGCATGTTAGGTCTGGGTTAGGTCTAGGATTTGACCTCGTCAGACTCATACTTTCGCACCCTTCACATACTCGTTGAACAGATCCTGGGTTATTTTCTGGTTTGGATCACATAGTAATGTGGTACCACACTGAAACAGTCGATTAAACCAGGTTTCGATCAATATTTTTGAGGATAAAGCATGTTTGGTCTAGGTTAGGCCTGGGATTTTCACTCATCAGACTCATACTTTCACATTCTTCACATACTTGTTGAACGGACCCTGGGTTTTTTCTGGTTTGGATCACGTAGTAATGTGGGACCACACTGAAACAGTCAATTAAATCTGGTTTCGATCAATATTTTAGAGAATAATTCATGTTAGGTCTAGGTTAGGCCTAGGATTTTCACTCATCAGACTCATACTTTCGCATTCTTCACATACTTGTTGAACGGATCCTGGGTTTTTTCTGGTTTGGATCTCGTAGTAATGTGGGACCACACTGAAACATTCAATGAAACCTGGTCTGGATAAATATTTTAGAGGATAACGCTGCTTAGTTCTGGGTTAGGTCTAAGATTTGCCCTCATCAGACTCATACTTTCGCATTCTTCACATACTTGTTGAACGGATCCTGGGTTTTTTCTGGTTTGGATCACGTAGTAATGTGGGACCACACTGAGACAGTCAATTAAACCTGGTTTCGATCAGTATTTTAGAGACTAATTCATGTTAGGTCTAGGTTAGGTCTGGTATTTGCTCTTATCAGGCTCATTGTTTCGCATATTTCTCATACCTGATGACTAGATCCTGGGCTTTTTCTGGATTGCATAACGTAGTAATGAAGTACAACACTGAAACACTCAATTAAACCTGGTTTCCATCAATATTTTGGAGGACAACGCATATTAGGTGTAGGTTAGGCCTGGGATTTGATCTCATCAGACTCATACTTTCGCGTTTTTCACATACTTGTTGAACAGATCCTGGGTTTTTTCTGGTTTGGGTCACGTAGTAACGTGGTACCACACTGAAACATTCAATTAAACCTGGTCTTGATAAATATTTTAGAGGATAACGCATGTTAGGTCTGGGTTAGGTCTAGGATTTGCCCTCATCAAGCTCATACTTTCGCATATCTCTCATACTTGATGGCTAGATCCTGGGCTTTTTCTGGATTGCATCACGTAGTAATGAAGTACAACACTGAAACAGTCAATTAAACCTGGTTTCGATCAATATTTTAGAGAATAATTCATGTTAGGTCTAGGTTAGGTCTGGGATTTGCTCTCATCAGGCTCATTCTTTCGCATATTTCTCATACTTGATGGCTAGACCCTGGGCTTTTTCTGGATCGCATCACGTAGTAATGAAGTACAACACTGAAACAGCCAATTAAACCTGGTTTCCATCAATATCTTAGAGGACAACGCAAGTTAGGTCTGGGATAGGTCTGGGATTTTCACTCATCAGAATCATACTTTCGCATTCTTCACATACTTGTTGAACGGATCCTGGGTTTTTTCTGGTTTGGATCACGTAGTAATGTGGGACCACACTGAAACAATCAATTAAACCTGGTCTTGATAAATATTTTGGAGGATAACGCATGTTAGGTCTGGGTTAGGTCTAGGATTTGCCATCATCAGGCTCATACTTTCGCATATTTCACATACTTCATGGCTAGATCCTGGGCTGTTTCTGGATTGTATCACGTAGTAATGTGGTACCACGCTGAAACAGTCAATTAAACCTGGTTTCGATCAATATTTTGGAGGATAACGCAAGTTAGGTCTGGGATAGGTCTAGGGTTTGCCCTCATCAGGCTCTTTCTTTCGTATATTTCTCATACTTCATGGCTAGATCGTGGGCTATTTCTAGATTGGATCACGTAGTAAAGTGGTACCACACTGAAACATTCAATGAAACCTAGTCTGGATAAATATTTTAGAGGATAATGCATATTAGGTGTAGGTTAGGCCTGGGATTTTCACTCATCAGAATCATACTTTCGCATTCTTCACATACTTGTTGAACGGATCCTGGCTTTTTTCTGGTTTGGATCACGTAGTAATGTGGGACCACACTGAAACAATCAATTAAACCTGGTCTTGATAAATATTTTGGAGGATAACGCATGTTAGGTCTGGGTTAGGTCTAGGATTTGCCATCATCAGGCTCATACTTTCGCATATTTCACATACTTCATGGCTAGATCCTGGGCTGTTTCTGGATTGTATCACGTAGTAATGTGGTACCACACTGAAACAGTCAATTAAACCTGGTTTCGACCAATATTTTAGAGGATAACGCAAGTTAAGTCTGGGATAGGGCTGGGATTTGCCCTCATCAGGCTCATACTTTCGCGTTTTTCACATACTTGTTGAACAGATCCTGGGTTTTTTCTGGTTTGGATCACGAATTAGTGTGGTACCACACTGAAACAGTCGATTAAACCAGGTTTCGGCCAATATTTTTGAGGATAACGCATGTTAGGTCTGGGTTAGGTCTAGGATTTGCCCTCATCAAGCTCATACTTTCGCATATCTGTCATACTTGATGGCTAGATCCTGGGCTTTTTCTGGATTGCATCACGTAGTAATGAAGTACAACACTGAAACAGTCAACTAAACCTGGTTTCGATCAATATTTTAGAGAATAATTCATGTTAGGTCTAGGTTAGGTCTGGGATTTGCTCTCATCAGGCTCATTCTTTCGCATATTTCTCATACTTGATGGCTAGATCCTGGGCTTTTTCTGCATCGCATCACGTAGTAATGAAGCACAACACTGAAACTGCCATTTAAACCTGGTTTCCGTCAATATCTTAGAGGACAACGCATGTTAGGTCTAGGTTAGGTCTAGGATTTGCCCTCATCAGGCTCATACTTTCGCATATTTCTCATACTTCATGGCTAGATCTTGGGCTGTTTCTGTATTGTATCACGTAGTAATGTGGTACCACGCTGAAACAGTCAATTAAACCTGGTTTCGATCAATATTTTGGAGGATAACGCAAGTTAGGTCTGGGATAGGTCTGGGATTTGCCCTCACCAGGCTCATACTTTCGCGTTTTTCACATACTTGTTGAACAGATCCTGTGTTTTTTCTGGTTTGGGTCACGTAGTAACGTGGTACCACACTGAAACATTCAATTAAACCTGGTTTCGATCAATATTTTAGAGAATAATTCATGTTAGGTCTAGGTTAGGTCTGGGATTTGCTCTCATCAGGCTCATTCTTTCGCATATTTCTCATACTTGATGGCTAGATCCTGGGCTTTTTCTGGATCGCATCACGTAGTAATGAAGTACAACACTGAAACAGTCAATTAAACCTGGTTTCCATCAATATCTTAGAGGACAATGCAAGTTAGGTCTGGGATAGGTCTGGGATTTGCCCTCATCAGACTCATACTTTCGCGTTCTTCACATACTTGTTGGACAGGTCCTGGGTTTTTTCTGGTTTGGATCACGTAGTAGTGTGGTGCCACACTGAAACAGTCCATTAAACCTGGTTTGGATCAATATTTTAGAGAATAATTCATGTTAGGTCTAGGTTAGGCCTGGGATTTTCACTCATCAGACTCATACTTTCGCATTCTTCACATACTTGTTGAACGGATCCTGGGTTTTTTCTGGTTTGGATCACGTAGTAATGTGGTACCACACTGAAACAGTTGACTAAACCTAGTTTCGATCAATATTTTAGAGGATAACGCAAGTTAGGTCTGGGATAGGTATGGGATATGACCTCATCAGACTCTTACATTCGCACACTTCACATACTCGTTGAACAGATCCTGGGATATTTTCTGGTTTGGATCACATAGTAATGTGGTACCACTCTGATACAGTCGATTAAACCAGGTTTCGATCAATATTTTAGAGGATAACGCATGTTAGGTCTGGGTTAGGTCTACGATTTGCCCTCATCAGGCTCATACTTACGCATATTTCTCATACTTCATGGCTAGATCCTGGGCTGTTTCTGGATTGTATCACGTAGTAATGTGGTATCACGCTGAAACAGTCAATTAAACCTGGCTTCGATCAATACTTTAGAGGATAACGCAAGTTAGGTCTGGGATAGGTCTAGGATTTGCCCTCATCATGCTCATACTTTCGCATATTTCTCATACTTCATGGCTTGATCCTGGGCTATTTCTGGATTGGATCACATAGTAAAGTGGTACCACACTGAAACATTCAATGAAACCTGGTCTAGATAATTATTTTAGAGGATAACGCATGTTAGGTCAAGGTTAGGTCTAAGATTTGCCCCCATCAGGCTCACAGTTTCGCGTTTTTCACATACTTGTTGAACAGATCCTCGGTTTTTTCTGGTTTGGATCACGCAGTAATGTGGTACCACACTGAAACATTCAATTAAACCTGGTCTTGATAAATATTTTAGAGGATAACGCATGTTAGGTCTGGGTTACGTCTGTGATTTGCCCTCATCAGGGTCATACTTTCCCAGTTTTAACATGCATGTTGACCTGATCGAGGGTTTTTTCTGCTTTGGATCACGTAGTAAAGTGGTACCACAATAAAACAGTCAATCAAACCTGGTTTCGATCAATATTTTAGAGGATAACGCATGTTAGGTCTAGGTTAGGCCTGGGATTTTCACTCATCAGACTCATACTTTCGCATTCTTCACATACTTGTTGAACGGATCCTGGGTTTTTTCTGGTTTGGATCACGTAGTAATGTGGGACCACACTGAGACAGTCAATTAAACCTGGTTTCGATCAGTATTTTAGAGACTAATTCATGTTAGCTCTAGGTTAGGTCTGGTATTTGCTCTTATCAGGCTCATTGTTTCGCATATTTCTCATACTTGATGGCTAGATCCTGGGCTTTTTCTGGATTGCGTAACGTAGTAATGAAGTACAACACTGAAACAGTCAATTAAACCTGGTTTCCATCAATAATTTAGAGGACAACGCATATTAGGTGTAGGTTAGGCCTGGGATTTGATCACATCAGACTCATACTTTCGCGTTTTTCACATACTTGTTGAACAGATCCTGGGTTTTTTCTGGTTTGGATCACGTAGTAGTGTGGTACCACACTGAAACAGTCCATGAAACCTGGTTGCGATCAATATTTTAGAGGATAACGCATGTTAGGTCTGGGTTACGTCTAGGATTTGCCCCCATCAGGCTTATTCTTTTGCATATTTCTCAAACTTGATGGCTAGATCCTGGGCTTTTTCTGGATTGCATCACGTAGTAATGTGGTACCACACTGAAACATTCAATTAAACCTGGTCTTGATAAATATTTTAGAGGATAACGCATGTTAGGTCTGGGTTAGGTCTAGGATTTGACCTCGTCAGACTCATACTTTCGCACCCTTCACATACTCGTTGAACAGATCCTGGGTTATTTTCTGGTTTGGATCACATAGTAATGTGGTACCACACTGAAACAGTCGATTAAACCAGGTTTCGATCAATATTTTTGAGGATAAAGCATGTTTGGTCTAGGTTAGGCCTGGGATTTTCACTCATCAGACTCATACTTTCACATTCTTCACATACTTGTTGAACGGACCCTGGGTTTTTTCTGGTTTGGATCACGTAGTAATGTGGGACCACACTGAAACTGTCAATTAAATCTGGTTTCGATCAATATTTTAGAGAATAATTCATGTTAGGTCTAGGTTAGGCCTAGGATTTTCACTCATCAGACTCATACTTTCGCATTCTTCACATACTTGTTGAACGGATCCTGGGTTTTTTCTGGTTTGGATCTTGTAGTAATGTGGGACCACATTGAAACATTCAATGAAACCTGGTCTGGATAAATATTTTAGAGGATAACGCTGCTTAGGTCTGGGTTAGGTCTAAGATTTGCCCTCATCAGACTCATACTTTCGCATTCTTCACATACTTGTTGAACGGATCCTGGGTTTTTTCTGGTTTGGATCACGTAGTAATGTGGGACCACACTGAGACAGTCAATTAAACCTGGTTTCGATCAGTATTTTAGAGACTAATTCATGTTAGGTCTAGGTTAGGTCTGGTATTTGCTCTTATCAGGCTCATTGTTTCGCATATTTCTCATACTTGATGGCTAGATCCTGGGCTTTTTCTGGATTGCATCACGTAGTAATGAAGTACAACACTGAAACAGTGAATTAAACCTGGTTTCGATCAATATTTTAGAGAATAATTCATGTTAGGTCTAGGTTAGGTCTGGGATTTGCTCTCATCAGGCTCATTCTTTCGCATATTTCTCATACTTGATGGCTAGATCCTGGGCTTTTTCTGGATCGCATCACGTAGTAATGAAGTACAACACTGAAACAGTCAATTAAACCTGGTTTCCATCAATATCTTTGAGGACAACGCAAGTTAGGTCTGGGATAGGTCTGGGATTTGCCCTCATCAGACTCATACTTTCGCGTTCTTCACATACTTGTTGGACAGATCCTGGGTTTTTTCTGGTTTGGATCACGTAGTAGTGTGGTGCCACACTGAAACAGTCGATTAAACCAGGTTTCGGTAAATATTTTTGAGGATAACGCATGTTAGGTCTAGATTAGGCCGGGGATTTTCACTCATCAGACTCATACCTTCGCATTCTTCACATACTTGTTGAACGGAGCCTGGGTTTTTTCTGGTTTGCATCACGTAGTAATGTGGGACCACACTGAAACATTCAATGAAACCTGGTCTGGATAAATATTTTAGAGGATAATGCATCTTAGGTCTAGGTTAGGTCTGGGATTTTCACTCATCAGACTCATACTTTCGCATTCTTCACATACTTGTTGAACGGATCCTGGGTTTTTTCTGGTTTGGATCACGTAGTAATGTGGGACCACAATGAAACAATCAATTAAACTTGGTCTTGATATATATTTTAGAGGATAACGCATGTTAGGTTTGGGTTAGGTGTAGGATTTGCCCTCGTCAGGCTCATACTTTCGCATATTTCTCATACTTCATGGCTAGATCCTGGGCTATTTCTGGATTGGATCACGTAGTAATGTGGTACCACACTGAAACAGTCAATTAAACCTGGTTTCGACCAATATTTTAGAGGATAACGCAAGTTAAGTCTGGGATAGGGCTGGGATTTGCCCTCATCAGGCTCATACTTTCGCGTTTTTCACATACTTGTTGAACAGATCCTGGGTTTTTTCTGGTTTGGATCACGAATTAGTGTGGTACCACACTGAAACAGTCGATTAAACCAGGTTTCGGTCAATATTTTTGAGGATAACGCATGTTAGGTCTGGGTTAGGTCTAGGATTTGCCCTCATCAAGCTCATACTATCGCATATCTCTCATACTTGATGGCTAGATCCTGGGCTTTTTCTGGATTGCATCACGTAGTAATGAAGTACAACACTGAAACAGTCAACTAAACCTGGTTTCGATCAATATTTTAGAGAATCATTCATGTTAGGTCTAGGTTAGGTCTGGGATTTGCTCTCATCAGGCTCATTCTTTCGCATATTTCTCATACTTGATGGCTAGATCCTGGGCTTTTTCTGCATCGCATCACGTAGTAATGAAGCACAACACTGAAACTGTCATTTAAACCTGGTTTCCGTCAATATCTGAGAGGACAACGCACGTTAGGTCTAGGTTAGGTCTAGGATTTGCCCTCATCAGGCTCATACTTTCGCATATTTCTCATACTTCATGGCTAGATCCTGGGCTGTTTCTGGATTGTATCACGTAGTAATGTGGTACCACGCTGAAACAGTCGTTTAAACCAGGTTTCGGTCAATATTTTTGACGATAACGCATGTTAGGTCTAGATTAGGCCTGGGATTTTCACTCATCAGACTCATACTTTCGCATTCTTCACATACTTGTTGAACGGATCCTGGGTTTTTTCTGGTTTGGATCACGTAGTAATGTGGGACCACACTGAAACAATCAATTAAACCTGGTCTTGATAAATATTTTGGAGGATAACGCATGTTAGGTCTGGGTTAGGTCTAGGATTTGCCATCATCAGGCTCATACTTTCGCATATTTCACATACTTCATGGCTAGATCCTGGGCTGTTTCTGGATTGTATCACGTAGTAGTGTGGTACCACGCTGAAACAGTCAATTAAACCTGGTTTCGATCAATATTTTGGAGGATAACGCAAGTTAGGTCTGGGATAGGTCTAGGATTTGCCCTCATCAGGCTCTTTCTTTCGTATATTTCTCATACTTCATGGCTAGATCGTGGGCTATTTCTGGATTGGATCACGTAGTAAAGTGGTACCACACTGAAACATTCAATGAAACCTGGTCTGGATAAATATTTTAGAGGATAATGCATCTTAGGTCTAGGTTAGGTCTGGGATTTTCACTCATCAGACTCATACTTTCGCATTCTTCACATACTTGTTGAACGGATCCTGGGTCTTTTCTGGTTTGGATCACGTAGTAATGTGGGACCACAATGAAACAATCAATTAAACTTGGTCTTGATATATATTTTAGAGGATAACGCATGTTAGGTTTGGGTTAGGTCTAGGATTTGCCCTCGTCAGGCTCATACTTTCGCATATTTCTCATACTTCATGGCTAGATCCTGGGCTATTTCTGGATTGGATCACGTAGTAATGTGGTACCACACTTAAACAGTCAATTAAACCTGGTTGTGACCAATATTTTAGAGGATAACGCAAGTTAAGTCTGGGATAGGGCTGGGATTTGCCCTCATCAGGCTCATACTTTCGCGTTTTTCACATACTTGTTGAACAGATCCTGGGTTTTTTCTGGTTTGGGTCACGTAGTAACGTGGTACCACACTGAAACATTCAATTAAACCTGGTCTTGATAAATATTTTAGAGGATAACACATGTTAGGTCTGGGTTAGGTCTAGGATTTGCCCTCATCAAGCTCATACTTTCGCATATCTCTCATACTTGATGGCTAGATCCTGGGCTTTCTCTGGATTGCATCACGTAGTAATGAAGTACAACACTGAAACAGTCAATTAAACCTGGTTTCGATCAATATTTTAGAGAATAATTCATGTTAAGTCTGGGTTAGGTCTAGGATTTGCCCTCATCAGGCTCATACTTTCGCATATTTCTCATACTTCATGGCTAGATCCTGGGCTATTTCTGGATTGGATCACGTAGTAATGTGGTACCACACTGAAACAGTCAATTAAACCTGGTTTCCATCAATATCTTAGAGGTCAACGCAAGTTAGGTCTGGGATAGGTCTGGGATTTGCCCTCATCAGACTCATACTTTCGCGTTCTTCACATACTTGTTGGACAGATCCTGGGTTTTTTCTGGTTTGGATCACGTAGTAGTGTGGTGCCACACTGAAACAGTCCATTAAACCTGGTTTGGATCAATATTTTAGAGGATAACGCATGATAGGTCTAGGTTAGCCCATGGATTTTCACTCATCAGACTCATACTTTCGCATTCTTCACATACTTGTTGAACGGAACCAGGTTTTTTTCTGGTTTGGATCACGTAGTAATGTGGTACCACACTGAAACAGTTGACTAAACCTAGTTTCGATCAATATTTTAGAGGATAACGCAAGTTAGGTCTGGGATAGGTATGGGATATGACCTCATCAGACTCTTACATTCGCACACTTCACATACTCGTTGAACAGATCCTGGGATATTTTCTGGTTTGGATCACATAGTAATGTGGTACCACTCTGAGACAGTCGATTAAACCAGGTTTCGATCAATATTTTAGAGGATAACGCATGTTAGGTCTGGGTTAGGTCTACGATTTGCCCTCATCAGGCTCATACTTTCGCATATTTCTCATACTTCATGGCTAGATCCTGGGCTGTTTCTGGATTGTATCACGTAGTAATGTGGTATCACGCTGAAACAGTCAATTAAACCTGGCTTCGATCAAAACTTTAGAGGATAACGCAAGTTAGGTCTGGGATAGGTCTAGGATTTGCCCTCATCATGCTCATACTTTCGCATATTTCTCATACTTCATGGCTAGATCCTGGGCTATTTCTGGATTGGATCACATAGTAAAGTGGTACCACACTGAAACATTCAATGAAACCTGGTCTAGATAATTATTTTAGAGGATAACGCATGTTAGGTCAAGGTTAGGTCTAAGATTTGCCCCAATCAGGCTCACAGTTTCGCGTTTTTCACATACTTGTTGAACAGATCCTCGGTTTTTTCTGGTTTGGATCACGCAGTAATGTGGTACCACACTGAAACAGTCCATGAAACCTGGTTGCGATCAATATTTTAGAGGATAACGCATGTTAGGTCTGGGTTAGGTCTAGGATTCGCCCCCATCAGGCTTATTCTTTTGCATATTTCTCAAACTTGATGGCTAGATCCTGGGCTTTTTCTGGATTGCATCACGTGGTAATGTGGTACCACACTGAAACATTCAATTAAACCTGGTCTTGATAAATATTTTAGAGGATAACGCATGTTAGGTCTGGGTTAGGTCCAGGATTTGACCTCGTCAGACTCATACTTTCGCACCCTTCACATACTCGTTGAACAGATCCTGGGTTATTTTCTGGTTTGGATCACATAGTAACGTGGTACCACACTGAAACAGTCGATTAAACCAGGTTTCGATCAATATTTTTGAGGATAAAGCATGTTTGGTCTAGGTCAGGCCTGGGATTTTCACTCATCAGACTCATACTTTCACATTCTTCACATACTTGTTGAACGGACCCTGGGTTTTTTCTGGTTTGGATCACGTAGTAATGTGGGACCACATTGAAACAGTCAATTAAATCTGGTTTCGATCAATATTTTAGAGAATAATTCATGTTAGGTCTAGGTTAGGCCTAGGATTTTCACTCATCAGACTCATACTTTCGCATTCTTCACATACTTGTTGAACGGATCCTGGGTTTTTTCTGGTTTGGATCTCGTAGTAACGTGGGACCACACTGAAACATTCAATGAAACCTGGTCTGGATAAATATTTTAGAGGATAACGCTGCTTAGGTCTGGGTTAGGTCTAAGATTTGCCCTCATCAGACTCATACTTTCGCATTCTTCACATACTTGTTGAACGGATCCTGGGTTTTTTCTGGTTTGGATCACGTAGTAATGTGGGACCACACTGAGACAGTCAATTAAACCTGGTTTCGATCAGTATTTTAGAGACTAATTCATGTTAGGTCTAGGTTAGGTCTGGTATTTGCTCTTATCAGGCTCATTGTTTCGCATATTTCTCATACTTGATGGCTAGATCCAGGGCTTTTTCTGGATTGCATAACGTAGTAATGAAGTAGAACACTGAGACAGTCAATTAAACCTGGTTTCCATCAATATTTTAGAGGACAACGCATATTAGGTGTAGGTTAGGCCTGGGATTTGATCTCATCAGACTCACACTTTCGCGTTTTTCACATACTTGTTGAACAGATCCTGGGTTTTTTCTGGTTTGGGTCACGTAGTAACGTGGTACCACACTGAAACATTCAATTAAACCTGGTCTTGATAAATATTTTAGAGGATAACGCATGTTAGGTCTGGGTTAGGTCTAGGATTTGCCCTCATCAAGCTCATACTTTCGCATATCTCTCATACTTGATGGCTAGATCCTGGGCTGTTTCTGGATTGTATCACGTAGTAATGTGGTACCACTCTGAGACAGTCGATTAAACCAGGTTTCGATCAATATTTTAGAGGATAACGCATGTTAGGTCTAGGTTAGCCCTGGGATTTTCACTCATCAGACTCATACTTTCGCATTCTTCACATACTTGTTGAACAGATCCTGGGTTTTTTCTGGTTTGGATCACGTAGTAGTGTGGTGCCACACTGAAACAGTCCATTAAACCTGGTTTGGATCAATATTTTAGAGGATAACGCATGTTAGGTCTAGGTTAGCCCTGGGATTTTCACTCATCAGACTCATACTTTCGCATTCTTCACATACTTGTTGAACGGAACCTGGTTTTTTTCTGGTTTGGATCACGTAGTAATGTGGTACCACACTGAAACAGTTGACTAAACCTAGTTTCGATCAATATTTTAGAGGATAACGCAAGTTAGGTCTGGGATAGGTATGGGATATGACCTCATCAGACTCTTACATTCGCACACTTCACATACTCGTTGAACAGATCCTGGGATATTTTCTGGTTTGGATCACATAGTAATGTGGTACCACTCTGAGACAGTCGATTAAACCAGGTTTCGATCAATATTTTAGAGGATAACGCATGTTAGGTCTGGGTTAGGTCTACGATTTGCCCTCATCAGGCTCATACTTTCGCATATTTCTCATACTTCATGGCTAGATCCTGGGCTGTTTCTGGATTGTATCACGTAGTAATGTGGTATCACGCTGAAACATTCAATTAAACCTGGTTTCGATCAATATTTTGGAGGATAACGCAAGTTAGGTCTGGGATAGGTCTAGGATTTGCCCTCATCAGGCTCTTACTTTCGCATATTTCTCATACATGTTGAACAGATCCTGGGTATTTTCTGGCATGGAACACGTAGTAATGTGGGACCACACTGAAACTATCAATTAAACCTGGTCTTGATAAATATTTTAGAGGATAACGCATGTTAGGTCTGGGTTAGGTCTAGGATTTGCCCTCATCAGGCTCATACTTTCGCATATTTCTCATACTTCATGGCTAGATCCTGGGCTATTTCTGGATTGGATCACGTAGTAATGTGGTACCACACTGAAACAGTCAATTAAACCTGGTTTCGACCAATATTTTAGAGGATAACGCAAGTTAGGTCTGGGATAGGTCTGGGATTTGCCCTCATCAGGCTCATACTTTCGCGTTTTTCACATACTTGTTGAACAGATCCTGGGTTTTTTCTGGTTTGGGTCACGTAGTAACGTGGTACCACACTGAAACGTTCAATTAAACCTGGTCTTGATAAATATTTTAGAGGATAACGCATGTTAGGTCTGGTTTAGGTCTAGGATTTGCCCTCATCAAGCTCATACTTTCGCATATCTCTCATACTTGATGGCTAGATCCTGGGCTTTTTCTGGATTGCATCACGTAGTAATGAAGTACAACACTGAAACAGTGAATTAAACCTGGTTTCGATCAATATTTTAGAGAATAATTCATGTTAGGTCTAGGTTAGGTCTGGGATTTGCTCTCATCAGGCTCATTCTTTCGCATATTTCTCATACTTGATGGCTAGATCCTGGGCTTTTTCTGGATCGCATCACGTAGTAATGAAGTACAACACTGAAACAGTCAATTAAACCTGGTTTCCATCAATATCTTTGAGGACAACGCAAGTTAGGTCTGGGATAGGTCTGGGATTTGCCCTCATCAGACTCATACTTTCGCGTTCTTCACATACTTGTTGGACAGATCCTGGGTTTTTTCTGGTTTGGATCACGTAGTAGTGTGGTGCCACACTGAAACAGTCCATTAAACCTGGTTTGGATCAATATTTTAGAGGATAACGCATGTTAGGTCTAGGTTAGCCCTGGGATTTTCACTCATCAGACTCATACTTTCGCATTCTTCACATACTTGTTGAACGGAACCTGGTTTTTTTCTGGTTTGGATCACGTAGTAATGTGGTACCACACTGAAACAGTTGACTAAACCTAGTTTCGATCAATATTTTAGAGGATAACGCAAGTTAGGTCTGGGATAGGTATGGGATATGACCTCATCAGACTCTTACATTCGCACACTTCACATACTCGTTGAACAGATCCTGGGATATTTTCTGGTTTGGATCACATAGTAATGTGGTACCACTCTGAGACAGTCGATTAAACCAGGTTTCGATCAATATTTTAGAGGATAACGCATGTTAGGTCTGGGTTAGGTCTACGATTTGCCCTCATCAGGCTCATACTTTCGCATATTTCTCATACTTCATGGCTAGATCCTGGGCTGTTTCTGGATTGTATCACGTAGTAATGTGGTATCACGCTGAAACAGTCAATTAAACCTGGCTTCGATCAATACTTTAGAGGATAACGCAAGTTAGGTCTGGGATAGGTCTAGGATTTGCCCTCATCATGCTCATACTTTCGCATATTTCTCATACTTCATGGCTAGATCCTGGGCTATTTCTGGATTGGATCACATAGTAAAGTGGTACCACACTGAAACATTCAATGAAACCTGGTCTAGATAATTATTTTAGAGGATAACGCATGTTAGGTCAAGGTTAGGTCTAAGATTTGCCCCCATCGGGCTCACAGTTTCGCGTTTTTCACATACTTGTTGAACAGATCCTCGGTTTTTTCTGGTTTGGATCACGCAGTAATGTGGTACCACACTGAAACATTCAATTAAACCTGGTCTTGATAAATATTTTAGAGGATAACGCATGTTAGGTCTGGGTTACGTCTGTGATTTGCCCTCATCAGGGTCATACTTTCCCAGTTTTAACATGCATGTTGACCTGATCGAGGGTTTTTTCTGCTTTGGATCACGTAGTAAAGTGGTACCACAATAAAACAGTCAATCAAACCTAGTTTCGATCAATATTTTAGAGGATAACGCATGTTAGGTCTAGGTTAGGCCTGGGATTTTCACTCATCAGACTCATACTTTCGCATTCTTCACATACTTGTTGAACGGATCCTGGGTTTTTTCTGGTTTGGATCACGTAGTAATGTGGGACCACACTGAGACAGTCAATTAAACCTGGTTTCGATCAGTATTTTGGAGACTAATTCATGTTAGGTCTAGGTTAGGTCTGGTATTTGCTCTTATCAGGCTCATTGTTTCGCATATTTCTCATACTTGATGGCTAGATCCTGGGCTTTTTCTGGATTGCATAACGTAGTTATGAAGTACAACACTGAAACAGTCAATTAAACCTGGTTTCCATCAATATTTTAGAGGACAACGCATATTAGGTGTAGGTTAGGCCTGGGATTTGATCTCATCAGAGTCATACTTTCGCGTTTTTCACATACTTGTTGAACAGATCCTGGGTTTTTTCTGGTTTGGATCACGTAGTAGTGTGGTACCACACTGGAACAGTCCATGAAACCTGGTTGCGATCAATATTTTAGAGGATAACGCATGTTAGGTCTAGGTTAGGCCTGGCATTTTCACTCATCAGACTCATACTTTCGCATTCTTCACTTACTTGTTGAACGGAGCCTGGGCTTTTTCTGGATTGCATCACGAAGTAATGAAGTACAACACTGAAACAGTCAACTAAACCTGGTTTCGATCAATATTTTAGAGAATAATTCATGTTAGGTCTAGGTTAGGTCTGGGATTTGCTCTCATCAGGCTCATTCTTTCGCATATTTCTCATACTTGATGGCTAGATCCTGGGCTTTTTCTGCATCGCATCACGTAGTAATGAAGCACAACACTGAAACTGTCATTTAAACCTGGTTTCCGTCAATATCTTAGAGGACAACGCATGTTAGGTCTAGGTTAGGTCTAGGATTTACCCTCATCAGGCTCATACTTTCGCATATTTCTCATACTTCATGGCTAGATCCTGGGCTGTTTCTGGATTGTATCACGTAGTAATGCGGTACCACACTGAAACAGTCAATTAAACCTGGTTTCGATCAATATTTTAGAGAATAATTCATGTTAGGTCTAGGTTAGGTCAGGGATTTGCTCTCATCAGGCTCATTCTTTCGCATATTTCTCATACTTGATGGCTAGATCCTGGGCTTTTTCTGGATCGCATCACGTAGTAATGAAGTACAACGCTGAAACAGTCACTTAAACCTGGTTTCCATCAATATCTTAGAGGACAACGCAAGTTAGGTCTGGGATAGGTCTGAAATTTGCCCTCATCAGACTCATACTTTCGCACCCTTCACATACTCGTTGATCAGATCCTGGGTTTTTTCTGGTTTGGATCACATAGTAATATGGTACCACACTGAAACAGTCGATTAAACCAGGTTTCGGTAAATATTTTTGAGGATAACGCATGTTAGGTCTAGATTAGGCCTGGGATTTTCACTCATCAGACTCATACTTTCGCATTCTTCACATACTTGTTGAACGGAGCCTGGGTTTTTTCTGGTTTGCATCACGTAGTAATGTGGGACCACACTGAAACATTCAATGAAACCTGGTCTGGATAAATATTTTAGAGGATAATGCATCTTAGGTCTAGGTTAGGTCTGGGATTTTCACTCATCAGACTCATACTTTCGCATTCTTCACATACTTGTTGAACGGATCCTGGGTTTTTTCTGGTTTGGATCACGTAGTAATGTGGGACCACAATGAAACAATCAATTAAACTTGGTCTTGATATATATTTTAGAGGATAACGCATGTTAGGTTTGGGTTAGGTGTAGGATTTGCCCTCGTCAGGCTCATACTTTCGCATATTTCTCATACTTCATGGCTAGATCCTGGGCTATTTCTGGATTGGATCACGTAGTAATGTGGTACCACACTGAAACAGTCAATTAAACCTGGTTTCGACCAATATTTTAGAGGATAACGCAAGTTAAGTCTGGTATAGGGCTGGGATTTGCCCTCATCAGGCTCATACTTTCGCGTTTTTCACATACTTGTTGAACAGATCCTGGGTTTTTTCTGGTTTGGATCACGAATTAGTGTGGTACCACACTGAAACAGTCGATTAAACCAGGTTTCGGTCAATATTTTTGAGGATAACGCATGTTAGGTCTGGGTTAGGTCTAGGATTTGCCCTCATCAAGCTCATACTTTCGCATATCTCTCATACTTGATGGCTAGATCCTGGGCTTTTTCTGGATTGCATCACGTAGTAATGAAGTACAACACTGAAACAGTCAACTAAACCTGGTTTCGATCAATATTTTAGAGAATCATTCATGTTAGGTCTAGGTCAGGTCTGGGATTTTTTTTTTTTTTTTTTTTTTTTTTTTTTTTTTTTTTGTCGTGGGGAAAATCTTCGAAAGACTCCCCCCCACCTCCTTGGGGAGAGGTGGGAGGGGTGTGTGGGATTCCCCGCGCCCGTACAACGACAGGCGCGGGACCTACCCACTAAAAACCCCACGGTGACCCTTCGGCACGCTTTGGGAGGATACCGGGAATCGCTCGAAGCATTCTTCCGGTATCCTCCCCGTGCCCGCGCTTTCGCGCCCATCCCCCGGGGGGACAATCGGTCCCCCCAGTAGACACACTGCCTCATAGCGGCGGGACGGGGCCACTCCATCCCGCCGCTATCCGTCCCGGGGCCGCGTTTAGTGGCGGCTGCGAGCCCCAACTCGCAACCGCCCGCGACCCCGTTTCCACCCCTCGGCGGCCGGGCGTTCATGGCCGCACCAGACCGCCGAGGGTGCCTGCCCTTGCGTCGGACCGGTAGGGGGAGGCACTCCTACCCCCAACCGGTCCGACCCGGCGCCGCCTGGCGGGAGGAGGGTCCCCTCAGGACCCCCCTCCCAGCCTAGGTCATCCGCCACGCCGAGGCGGCCGCCCGCGACGCCTCGCGACCGGGCGACGACCTCGGGCCACCGCACGAGCGCGAGCTTCAGTGCGCCGCTGAAGCTCGCGCTCCCTCCCCGCGGCCTCCTTCTGCAACATTACGTTCTCACAGAAGGAGGCCACGGCCCTCCACTTCTCCTCGCTGCCGAGCATGGCGCGCACCACGCCCGGCAGCGAGACATCCCGCCCGACGACGCCGACCAGGACACGGCGCTCCCCCTCCCACGCGGGGCATACCTCCAGGGTATGATCCGCCGTGTCCTGCTCAGCGTCGCAGTGGCAGCAACGCGCCGTCGGCTCCTTCCCTATCCGGCACAGGTATCTTCCGAAGCTGCCATGCCCGGAAAACACCTGTGCCATCCGGTAGGTGAGGCTGCCATGGCCTCTGTCCAGCCACTCCTTCAGGAGTGGCCGAACCGCCCCGACAGTCCGGTGCCCCGCGGTTGGCAGAGCCAGCCGCTCCTGCCACGCGAGCAACACGGACTGCCGGGCCTGGCGCTTCAAATCGCCCCAAGCAGGTTCCTGCCCGCCCGGGACCGCCCCCACCCCCGCGCGACGGTCGACGCGGTGCCGGTACATCACCGCGTGCGACCGCGCGAGCAGGTCCATGGGCGGCATCCCCGCTAGAACCGTCGCCGCCTCATGTGACATGGTCCGATACCCGCGGACGACCCTGAGCGCCATGCGCCTCTGCACCCGACGCAGCATAGTCATGCTGCGCCGGGAGGCAGCCAGGTCGTCCGCCCAGACGGGGGCCCCGTATAGGGCCACCGACTGGACCATTGCCACATAGAGTCTGGGATTTGCTCTCATCAGGCTCATTCTTTCGCATATTTCTCATACTTGATGGCTAGATCCTGGGCTTTTTCTGCATCGCATCACGTAGTAATGAAGCACAACACTGAAACTGTCATTTAAACCTGGTTTCCGTCAATATCTGAGAGGACAACGCACGTTAGGTCTAGGTTAGGTCTAGGATTTGCCCTCATCAGGCTCATACTTTCGCATATTTCTCATACTTCATGGCTAGATCCTGGGCTGTTTCTGGATTGTATAACGTAGTAATGTGGTACCACGCTGAAACAGTCGTTTAAACCAGGTTTCGGTCAATATTTTTGACGATAACGCATGTTAGGTCTAGATTAGGCCTGGGATTTTCACTCATCAGACTCATACTTTCGCATTCTTCACATACTTGTTGAACGGAGCCTGGGTTTTTTCTGGTTTGCATCACGTAGTAATGTGGGACCACACTGAAAACGTCAATTAAATCTGGTTTCGATCAATATTTTAGAGAATAATTCATGTTAGGTCTAGGTTAGGCCTGGGATTTTCACTCATCAGAATCATACTTTCGCATTCTTCACATACTTGTTGAACGGATCCTGGGTTTTTTCTGGTTTGGATCACGTAGTAATGTGGGACCACACTGAAACAATCAATTAAACCTGGTCTTGATAAATATTTTGGAGGATAACGCATGTTAGGTCTGGGTTAGGTCTAGGATTTGCCATCATCAGGCTCATACTTTCGCATATTTCACATACTTCATGGCTAGATCCTGGGCTGTTTCTGGATTGTATCACGTAGTAGTGTGGTACCACGCTGAAACAGTCAATTAAACCTGGTTTCGATCAATATTTTGGAGGATAACGCAAGTTAGGTCTGGGATAGGTCTAGGATTTGCCCTCATCAGGCTCCTTCTTTCGTATATTTCTCATACTTCATGGCTAGATCGTGGGCTATTTCTGGATTGGATCACGTAGTAAAGTGGTACCACACTGAAACATTCAATGAAACCTGGTCTGGATAAATATTTTAGAGGATAATGCATCTTAGGTCTAGGTTAGGTCTGGGATTTTCACTCATCAGACTCATACTTTCGCATTCTTCACATACTTGTTGAACGGATCCTGGGTTTTTTCTGGTTTGGATCACGTAGTAATGTGGGACCACAATGAAACAATCAATTAAACTTGGTCTTGATATATATTTTAGAGGATAACGCATGTTAGGTTTGGGTTAGGTCTAGGATTTGCCCTCGTCAGGCTCATACTTTCGCATATTTCTCATACTTCATGGCTAGATCCTGGGCTATTTCTGGATTGGATCACGTAGTAATGTGGTACCACACTTAAACAGTCAATTAAACCTGGTTTCGACCAATATTTTAGAGGATAACGCAAGTTAAGTCTGGGATAGGGCTGGGATTTGCCCTCATCAGGCTCATACTTTCGCGTTTTTCACATACTTGTTGAACAGATCCTGGGTTTTTTCTGGTTTGGGTCACGTAGTAACGTGGTACCACACTGAAACATTCAATTAAACCTGGTCTTGATAAATATTTTAGAGGATAACGCATGTTAGGTCTGGGTTAGGTCTAGGATTTGCCCTCATCAAGCTCATACTTTCGCATATCTCTCATACTTGATGGCTAGATCCTGGGCTTTCTCTGGATTGCATCACGTAGTAATGAAGTACAACACTGAAACAGTCAATTAAACCTGGTTTCGATCAATATTTTAGAGAATAATTCATGTTACGTCTGGGTTAGGTCTAGGATTTGCCCTCATCAGGCTCATACTTTCGCATATTTCTCATACTTCATGGCTAGATCCTGGGCTATTTCTGGATTGGATCACGTAGTAATGTGGTACCACACTGAAACAGTCAATTAAACCTGGTTTCCATCAATATCTTAGAGGTCAACGCAAGTTAGGTCTGGGATAGGTCTGGGATTTGCCCTCATCAGACTCATACTTTCGCGTTCTCCACATACTTGTTGGACAGATCCTGGGTTTTTTCTGGTTTGGATCACGTAGTACTGTGGTGCCACACTGAAACAGTCCATTAAACCTGGTTTGGATCAATATTTTAGAGGATAACGCATGATAGGTCTAGGTTAGCCCATGGATTTTCACTCATCAGACTCATACTTTCGCATTCTTCACATACTTGTTGAACGGAACCAGGTTTTTTTCTGGTTTGGATCACGTAGTAATGTGGTACCACACTGAAACAGTTGACTAAACCTAGTTTCGATCAATATTTTAGAGGATAACGCAAGTTAGGTCTGGGATAGGTATGGGATATGACCTCATCAGACTCTTACATTCGCACACTTCACATACTCGTTGAACAGATCCTGGGATATTTTCTGGTTTGGATCACATAGTAATGTGGTACCACTCTGAGACAGTCGATTAAACCAGGTTTCGATCAATATTTTAGAGGATAACGCATGTTAGGTCTGGGTTAGATCTACGATTTGCCCTCATCAGGCTCATACTTTCGCATATTTCTCATACTTCATGGCTAGATCCTGGGCTGTTTCTGGATTGTATCACGTAGTAATGTGGTATCACGCTGAAACAGTCAATTAAACCTGGCTTCGATCAAAACTTTAGAGGATAACGCAAGTTAGGTCTGGGATAGGTCTAGGATTTGCCCTCATCATGCTCATACTTTCGCATATATCTCATACTTCATGGCTAGATCCTGGGCTATTTCTGGATTGGATCACATAGTAAAGTGGTACCACACTGAAACATTCAATGAAACCTGGTCTAGATAATTATTTTAGAGGATAACGCATGTTAGGTCAAGGTTAGGTCTAAGATTTGCCCCCATCAGGCTCACAGTTTCGCGTTTTTCACATACTTGTTGAACAGATCCTCGGTTTTTTCTGGTTTGGATCACGCAGTAATGTGGTACCACTCTGAAACAGTCCATGAAACCTGGTTGCGATCAATATTTTAGAGGATAACGCATGTTAGGTCTGGGTTAGGTCTAGGATTCGCCCCCATCAGGCTTATTCTTTTGCATATTTCTCAAACTTGATGGCTAGATCCTGGGCTTTTTCTGGATTGCATCACGTAGTAATGTGGTACCACACTGAAACATTCAATTAAACCTGGTCTTGATAAATATTTTAGAGGATAACGCATGTTAGGTCTGGGTTAGGTCCAGGATTTGACCTCGTCAGACTCATACTTTCGCACCCTTCACATACTCGTTGAACAGATCCTGGGTTATTTTCTGGTTTGGATCACATAGTAACGTGGTACCACACTGAAACAGTCGCTTAAACCAGGTTTCGATCAATATTTTTGAGGATAAAGCATGTTTGGTCTAGGTCAGGCCTGGGATTTTCACTCATCAGACTCATACTTTCACATTCTTCACATACTTGTTGAACGGACCCTGGGTTTTTTCTGGTTTGGATCACGTAGTAATGTGGGACCACACTGAAACAGTCAATTAAATCTGGTTTCGATCAATATTTTAGAGAATAATTCATGTTAGGTCTAGGTTAGGCCTAGGATTTTCACTCATCAGACTCATACTTTCGCATTCTTCACATACTTGTTGAACGGATCCTGGGTTTTTTCTGGTTTGGATCTCGTAGTAATGTGGGACCACACTGAAACATTCAATGAAACCTGGTCTGGATAAATATTTTAGAGGATAACGCTGCTTAGGTCTGGGTTAGGTCTAAGATTTGCCCTCATCAGACTCATACTCTCGCATTCTTCACATACTTGTTGAACGGATCCTGGGTTTTTTCTGGTTTGGATCACGTAGTAATGTGGGACCACACTGAGACAGTCAATTAAACCTGGTTTCGATCAGTATTTTAGAGACTAATTCATGTTAGGTCTAGGTTAGGTCTGGTATTTGCTCTTATCAGGCTCATTGTTTCGCATATTTCTCATACTTGATGGCTAGATCCAGGGCTTTTTCTGGATTGCATAACGTAGTAATGAAGTAGAACACTGAGACAGTCAATTAAACCTGGTTTCCATCAATATTTTAGAGGACAACGCATATTAGGTGTAGGTTAGGCCTGGGATTTGATCTCATCAGACTCACACTTTCGCGTTTTTCACATACTTGTTGAACAGATCCTGGGTTTTTTCTGGTTTGGGTCACGTAGTAACGTGGTACCACACTGAAACATTCAATTAAACCTGGTCTTGAAAAATATTTTAGAGGATAACGCATGTTAGGTCTGGGTTAGGTCTAGGATTCGCCCCCATCAGGCTTATTCTTTTGCATATTTCTCAAACTTGATGGCTAGATCCTGGGCTTTTTCTGGATTGCATCACGTAGTAATGTGGTACCACACTGAAACATTCAATTAAACCTGGTCTTGATAAATATTTTAGAGGATAACGCATGTTAGGTCTGGGTTAGGTCTAGGATTTGACCTCGTCAGACTCATACTTTCGCACCCTTCACATACTCCTTGAACAGATCCTGGGTTATTTTCTGGTTTGGATCACATAGTAACGTGGTACCACACTGAAACAGTCGATTAAACCAGGTTTCGATCAATATTTTTGAGGATAAAGCATGTTTGGTCTAGGTTAGGCCTGGGATTTTCACTCATCAGACTCATACTTTCACATTCTTCACATACTTGTTGAACGGACCCTGGGTTTTTTCTGGTTTGGATCACGTAGTAATGTGGGACCACATTGAAACAGTCAATTAAATCTGGTTTCGATCAATATTTTAGAGAATAATTCATGTTAGGTCTAGGTTAGGCCTAGGATTTTCACTCATCAGACTCATACTTTCGCATTCTTCACATACTTGTTGAACGGATCCTGGGTTTTTTCTGGTTTGGATCTCGTAGTAATGTGGGACCACACTGAAACATTCAATGAAACCTGGACTGGATAAATATTTTAGAGGATAACGCTGCTTAGGTCTAGGTTAGGTCTGGTATTTGCTCTTATCAGGCTCATTGTTTCGCATATTTCTCATACTTGATGGCTAGATCCTGGGCTTTTTCTGGATCGCATCACGTAGTAATGAAGTACAACACTGAAACAGTCAATTAAACCTGGTTTCCATCAATATCTTAGAGGACAACGCAAGTTAGGTCTGGGATAGGTCTGGGATTTTCACTCATCAGAATCATACTTTCGCATTCTTCACATACTTGTTGAACGGATCCTGGGTTTTTTCTGGTTTGGATCACGTAGTAATGTGGGACCACACTGAAACAATCAATTAAACCTGGTCTTGATAAATATTTTGGAGGATAACGCATGTTAGGTCTGGGTTAGGTCTAGGATTTGCCATCATCAGGCTCATACATTCGCATATTTCACATACTTCATGGCTAGATCCTGGGCTGTTTCTGGATTGTATCACGTAGTAATGTGGTACCACGCTGAAACAGTCAATTAAACCTGGTTTCGATCAATATTTTGGAGGATAACGCAAGTTAGGTCTGGGATAGGTCTAGGATTTGCCCTCATCAGGCTCTTTCTTTCGTATATTTCTCATACTTCATGGCTAGATCGTGGGCTATTTCTGGATTGGATCACGTAGTAAAGAGGTACCACACTGAAACATTCAATGAAACCTGGTCTGGATAAATATTTTAGAGGATAATGCATCTTAGGTCTAGGTTAGGTCTGGGATTTTCACTCATCAGACTCATACTTTCGCATTCTTCACATACTTGTTGAACGGATCCTGGGTTTTTTCTGGTTTGGATCACGTAGTAATGTGGGACCACAATGAAACAGTCAATTAAACCTGGCTTCGATCAATACTTTAGAGGATAACGCAAGTTAGGTCTGGGATAGGTCTAGGATTTGCCCTCATCATGCTCATACTTTCGCATATTTCTCATACTTCATGGCTAGATCCTGGGCTATTTCTGGATTGGATCACATAGTAAAGTGGTACCACACTGAAACATTCAATGAAACCAGGTCTAGATAATTATTATAGAGGATAACGCATGTTAGGTCAAGGTTAGGTCTAAGATTTGCCCCCATCAGGCTCACAGTTTCGCGTTTTTCACATACTTGTTGAACAGATCCTCGGTTTTTTCTGGTTTGGATCACGCAGTAATGTGGTACCACACTGAAACATTCAATTAAACCTGGTCTTGATAAATATTTTAGAGGATAACGCATGTTAGGTCTGGGTTACGTCTGTGATTTGCCCTCATCAGGGTCATACTTTCCCAGTTTTAACATGCATGTTGACCTGATCGAGGGTTTTTTCTGCTTTGGATCACGTAGTAAAGTGGTACCACAATAAAACAGTCAATCAAACCTGGTTTCGATCAATATTTTAGAGGATAACGCATGTTAGGTCTAGGTTAGGCCTGGGATTTTCACTCATCAGACTCATACTTTCGCATTCTTCACATACTTGTTGAACGGATCCCGGGTTTTTTCTGGTTTGGATCACGTAGTAATGTGGGACCACACTGAAACAGTCAATTAAACCTGGTTTCGATCAGTATTTTAGAGACTAATTCATGTTAGGTCTAGGTTAGGTCTGGTATTTGCTCTTATCAGGCTCATTGTTTCGCTTATTTCTCATACTTGATGGCTAGATCCTGGGCTTTTTCTGGATTGCATAACGTAGTAATGAAGTACAACACTGAAACAGTCAATTAAACCTGGTTTCCATCAATATTTTAGAGGACAACGCATATTAGGTGTAGGTTAGGCCTGGGATTTGATCTCATCAGACTCATACTTTCGCGTTTTTCACATACTTGTTGAACAGATCCTGGGTTTTTTCTGGTTTGGATCACGTAGTAGTGTGGTACCACACTGAAACAGTCCATGAAACCTGGTTGCGATCAATATTTTAGAGGATAACGCATGTTAGGTCTGGGTTAGGTCTAGGATTTGCCCCCATCAGGCTTATTCTTTTGCATATTTCTCAAACTTGATGGCTAGATCCTGGGCTTTTTCTGGATTGCATCACGTAGTAATGTGGTACCACACTGAAACACTCAATTAAACCTGGTCTTGATAATTATTTTAGAGGATAACGCATGTTAGGTCTGGGTTAGGTCTAGGATTTGACCTCGTCAGACTCATACTTTCGCACCCTTCACATACTCGTTGAACAGATCCTGGGTTATTTTCTGGTTTGGATCACATAGTAATGTGGTACCACACTGAAACAGTCGATTAAACCAGGTTTCGATCAATATTTTTGAGGATAAAGCATGTTTGGTCTAGGTTAGGCCTGGGATTTTCACTCATCAGACTCATACTTTCACATTCTTCACATACTTGTTGAACGGACCCTGGGTTTTTTCTGGTTTGGATCACGTAGTAATGTGGGACCACACTGAAACAGTCAATTAAATCTGGTTTGGATCAATATTTTAGAGAATAATTCATGTTAGGTCTAGGTTAGGCCTAGGATTTTCACTCATCAGACTCATACTTTCGCATTCTTCACATACTTGTTGAACGGATCCTGGGTTTTTTCTGGTTTGGATCTCGTAGTAATGTGGGACCACACTGAAACATTCAATGAAACCTGGTCTGGATAAATATTTTAGAGGATAACGCTGCTTAGGTCTGGGTTAGGTCTATGATTTGCCCTCATCAGGCCCACAGTTTCGCGTTTTTCACATACTTGTTGGACAGATCCTGGGTTTTTTCTGGTTTGGATCACGTAGTCATGTGGTACCACGCTGAAACAGTCAATTAAACCTGGTTTCGATCAATATTTTAGAGGATACCGCAAGTTAGGTCTGGGATAGGGCTGGGATTCGCCCTAATCAGGCTCATACTTTCGCGTTCTTCACATACTTGTTGAACTGATCCTGGATTTTTCCGGTTTGGATCACGTAGTAATGTGGTACCACACTGAAACAATCAATTAAACCTGGTCTTGATAAATATTTTAGAGGATAACGCATGTTAGGTCTGGGTTAGGTCTAGGATTTGCCCTCATCAGGCTCATACTTTCGCATATTTCTCATACTTGATGGCTATATCCTGGGCTTTTTCTGGATTGCATCACGTAGTAATGTAGTGCCACACTGAAACAGTCAATGAAACCTGGTTTCCATGAATATTTTAGAGGACAACGCAAGTTAGGTTTAGGTAAGGCCTGAGATTTTCACTGATCAGACTCATTCTTTCGCATATTTCTCATACATGTTGAACAGATCCTGGGTTTTTTCTGGTTTGGATCACGTAGTAATGTGGGACCACACTGAAACAACCAATTAAACCTGGTCTTGATAAATATTTTAGAGGATAACGCATGTTAGGTCTGGGTTAGGTCTAGGATTTGCCCTCATCAGGCTCATACATTCGCATATTTCTCATACTTCATGGCTAGATCCTGGGCTGTTTCTGGATTGTGTCACGTAGTAATGTGGTACCACACTGAAACAGTCAATGAAACCTGGTTTCCATCAATATTTTAGAGGACAACGCAAGTTAGGTTTAGGTAAGGCCTGAGATTTTCACTGATCAGACTCATTCTTTCGCATATTTCTCATACATGTTGAACAGATCCTGGGTTTTTTCTGGTTTGGATCACGTAGTAATGTGGGACCACACTGAAACAACCAATTAAACCTGGTCTTGATAAATATTTTAGAGGATAACGCAAGTTAGGTCTGGGGTAGGTCTAGGATTTGCCCTCATCAGGCTCTTACTTTCGCATATTTCTCATACTTCATGGCTAGATCCTGGGCTATTTCTGGATTGGATCACGTAGTAAAGTGGTACCACACTGAAACATTCAATGAAACCTGGTTTCGATCAATATTTTAGGGGATAACGCATGTTAGGTCTAGGTTAGGTCTGGGATTTGCTCTCATCAGGCTCATTCTTTCGCATATTTCTCAAACTTGATGGCTAGATCCTGGGCTTTTTCTGGATTGCATCACGTAGTAATGTGGTACCACACTGAAACAGTCGATTAAACCTGGTTTCGATCAATATATTAGAGGATAACGCAAGTTAGGTCTGGGATAGGTCTGGGATTTGACCTCATCAGACTCATACTTTCGCATTCTTCACATACTTGTTGAACGGATCCTGGGTTTTTTCTGGTTTGGATCACGTAGTAATGTGGGACCACGCTGAAACAGTCGATTAAACCAGGTGTCGATCAATATTTTTGAGGACATCGCAAGTTAGGTCTGGGATAGGTCTGGGATTTGCCCTCATCGGACTCATACTTTCGCACACTTGACATACTCGTTGATCAGATCCTGGGTTTTTTTCTGGTTTGGATCACGTAGTAATGTGGTACCACTCTGAAACAGTCGATTAAACCTGGTTTCGATCAATATTATTGAGGATAGCGCATGTTAGGTCTAGGTTAGGCCTGAGATTTTCACTCATCAGACTCATACTTTCGCATTCTTCACATACTTGTTGAACGGATCCTGGGTTTTTTCTGGTTTGGATCACGTAGTAATGTGGCACCACACTGAAACAGTCAATTAAACCTGGTTTCGATCAATATTTTAGAGAATAATTCATGTTAGGTCTAGGTTAGGTCTGGGATTTACTCCCATCAGGCTCAGTCTTTCGCATATTACTCATACTTGATGGCTAGATCTTGGGCTCCTTCTGGATTGGATCACGTAGTAATGTGGGACCACACTGAAACAGTGAATTAAACCTGGTTTCCATCAATATCTTAGAGGACAACGCAAGTTAGGTCTGGGATAGGTCTGGGATTTGCCCTCCTCAGGCTCATACTTTCGCGTTTTTCACATACTCGTTGAACAGATCCTGGGTTTTTTCTGGTTTGGATCACGTAGTAGTGTGGTACCACACTGAAACAGTCCATTAAACCTGGTTTGGATCAATATTTTAGAGGATAACGCATGTTAGGTCTAGGTAAGGTCTGGGATTTTCACTCATCAGACTCATACTTTCGCATTCTTCACATACTTGTTGAACGGATCCTGGGTTTTTTCTGGTTTGGATCACTTAGTAATGTGGTACCACACTGAAACAGCCGATTAAACCAGGTTTCGATCAATATTTTTGAGGATAACGCATGTTAGGTCTAGGTTAGGCCTGGGATTTTCACTCATCAGACTCATACTTTCGCATTCTTCTCATACTTGTTGAACTGAACCTGGGTTTTTTCAGGTTTGGATCACGTAGTAATGTGGTACCACACAGAAACAGTCCATTAAACCTTGTTTCGATCAATATTTTAGAGGATAACGCAAGTTAAGTTTGGTATTGGTCTGGGATTTGACCTCATCAGACTCATACTTTCGCACACTTCACATACTCGTTGAACAGATCTTGGGTTATTTTCTGGTTTGGATCACATAGTAATGTGGTACCACACTGAAACAGTCGATTAAACCAGGTTTCGATCAATATTTTTGAGGATAACGCATGTTAGGTCTAGGTTAGGCCTGGGATTTTCACTCATCAGACTCATACTTTCGCATTCTTCACATACTTGTTGAACGGATCCTGGGTTTTTTCTGGTTTGGATCACGTAGTAATGTGGGACCACACTGAAACAGTCAATTAAACCTGGATTCGACCAATATTTTAGAGAATAATTCATGTTAGGTCTAGGTTAGGTCTGGGATTTGCTCTCATCAGGCTCATTCTTTCGTATATTTCTCATACTTGATGGCTAGATCCTGGGCTTCTTCTGGAGTGCATCACGTAGTAATGAAGTACAACACTGAAACAGTCAATTAAACCTGGTTTCCATCAATATTCTAGAGGACAACGCAAGTTAGGTCTGGGTTAGGTCTAAGATTTGCCCTCATCAGGCTCACAGTTTCGCGTGTTTCACATACTTGTTGAACAGATCCTGGGTTTTTTCTGGTTTGGATCACGAAGTAGTGTGGTACCACACTGAAACAGTCCATTAAACCTTGTTTCGCTCAATATTTTAGAGGATAACGCATGTTAGGTCTGGGATAGGTCTGGGATTTGCCCTCATCAGAGTCATACTTTCGCACACATCACATACTCGTTGAACAGATCCTGGGTTATTTTCAGGTTTGGATCACATAGTAATGTGGTACCACACCGAAACAGCCGATTAAACCAGGTTTCGATCAATATTTTTGAGGATAACGCATGTTAGGTCTAGGTTAGGCCTGGGATTTTCACTCATCAGACTCATACTTTCGCATTCTTCACATACTTGTTGAACGGATCCTGGGTTTTTTCTGGTTTGGATCACGTTGTAATGTGGGACTACACTGAAACAATCAATTAAACCTGGTTTCGATCAATATTTTATAGGATAACGCAAGTTATGTCCGGGATTTGTCTGGGATTTGACCTCATCAGACTCATACTTTCGCACACTTCACATACTTGTTGAACAGATCCTGCGTTTTTTCTGGTATGGATCCCGTAGTAGTGTGCTACCACACTGAAACAGTCCATTAAACCTGGTTTCGCTCAATATTTTAGAGGATAACGCATGTTAGGTCAAGGTTAGGTCTAAGATTTGCCCTCATCAGGCTCACAGTTTCGCGTTTTTCACATACTTGTTGAACGGATCCTGGGTTTTTTCTGGTTTCGTACACGTAGTAATGTGGTAACACACTGAAACATTCAATTAAACCTGGTCTTGATAAATATTTTAGAGAATAACGCATGTTAGGTCTGGGTTAGGTCTAGGATTTGCCCTCATCAGGCTCATACTTTCGCATATTTCTCATACTTCATGGCTAGATCCTGGGCTACTTCTGGATTGGATCACGTAGTAAAGTGGTACCACACTGAAACATTCAATGAAACCTGGTCTGGATAAATATTTTAGAGGTTAACGCATGTTAGGTCAAGGTTAGGTCTAAGATTTGCCCTCATCAGGCTCATACTTTCGCACACTTCACATACTCGTTGACGAGATCCTGTGTTTTTTTCTGGTTTGGATCACGTAGTAATGTGGTACCACACCGAAACAGTCGATTAAACCTGGTTTCGATCAATATTTTTGAGGATAACGCATGTTAGGTCTGGGATAGGTCTGGGATTTGCCCACATCAGGCTCATACTTTCCCAGTTGTAACATGCATGTTGACCTGATCGAGGGTTTTTTCTGCTTTGGATCACGTAGTAAAGTGGTACCACAATAAAACAGTCAATTAAACCTGGTTTCGATCAATATTTTAGAGGATATCGCAAGTTAGGTCTGGGATAGGTCTGGGATTTGCCCTCATCAGACTCATACTTTCGCACACTTGACATACTCGTTGATCAGATCCTGGGTTTTTTTCTGGTTTGGATCACGTAGTAATGTAGTACCACACTGAAGCAGTCAATTAAACCTGGTTTCCATCAATATTTTAGAGGACAACGCAAGTTAGCTCTGGGATAGGTCTGGGATTAGCCCTCATCAGACTCATACTTTCGCTTTCTTCACATACTCGTTGAACAGATCCTGGGTTATTTTCTGGTTTGGATCACATAGTAATGTGGTACGACACTGAAACGTTCAATGAAACCTGGTCTGGATAAATATTTTAGAGGATAACGCAAGTTAGGTCTGGGATAGGTCTGGGATTAGTCCTCATCAGACTCATACTTTCGCACACTTCACATAATCGTTGAACAGATCCTGGGTTTTTTTCTGGTTTGGATCACGTAGTAATGTGGTAACACACCGAAACAGTCGATTAAACCTGGTTTCGATCAATATTTTTGAGGATAACGCATGTTAGGTCTGGGATAGGTCTGGGATTTGCCCACATCAGGCTCATACTTTCCCAGTTGTAACATGCATGTTGACCTGATCGAGGGTTTTTTCTGCTTTGGATCACGTAGTAAAGTGGTACCACAATAAAACAGTCAATTAAACCTGGTTTCGATCAATATTATTGAGGATAACGCATGTTAGGTCTAGGTCAGGTCTAGGATTTGCCCTCATCAGGCTCATACTTTCTCATATTTCTCATACTTCATGGCTGGATCCTGGGCTATTTCTGGATTGGATCACGGAGTAATGTGGTACCACACTGAAACAGTCAATTAAACCTGGTTTCGATTAATATTTTAGAGAATAATTCATGTTAGGTCTGGGTTACGTCTGGGATTTGCTCTCATCAGGCTTATTCTTTCGCATATTTCTCATACTTTTTTTTTTTTTTTTTTTTTTTTTTTTGTCGTGGGGAAAATCTTCGAAAGACTCCCTCCCACCTCCTTGGGGAGAGGTGGGAGGGGTGTGTGGGATTCCCCGCGCCCGTACAACGACAGGCGCGGGACCTACCCACTAAAAACCCCACGGTGACCCGTCGGCACGCTTTGGGAGGATACCGGGAATCGCTCGAAGCATTCTTCGGGTATCCTCCCCGTGCGCGCTTTCGCGCCCATCCCCCGGGGGGACAATCGGTCCCCCCAGTAGACACACTGCCTCATAGCGGCGGGATGGGGCCACTCCATCCCGTCGCTATCCGTCCCGGGGCCGCGTTTAGTGGCGGCTGCGAGCCCCAACTCGCAACCGCCCGCGACCCCGTTTCCACCCCTCGGCAGCCGGCCGTTCATGGCCGCACCAGACCGTCGAGGGTGCCTCCCCTTGCGTCGGACCGGTAGGGGGAGGCACTCCTACACCCAACCGGTCCGACCCGGCGCCGCCTGGCGGGAGGAGGGTCCCCTCAGGACCCCCCTCCCAGCCTAGGTCATCCGCCACGCGGAGGCGGCCGCCCATGACGCCTCGCGACCGGGCGACGACCTCGGGCCACCGCACGAGCGCGAGCTTCAGCCGCTGAAGCTCGCGCTCCCTCCCCGTGGCCTCCTTCTGCAACATTACGTTCTCGCAGAAGGAGGCCACGGCCCTCCACTTCTCCTCGCTGCCGAGCATGGCGCGCACCACGCCCGGCAGCGAGACATCCCGCCCGACGACGCCGACCAGGACACGGCGCTCCCCCTCCCACGCGGGGCATACCTCCAGGGTATGATCCGCCGTGTCCTGCTCAGCGTCGCAGTGGCAGCAACGCGCCGTCGGCTCCTTCCCTATCCGGCACAGGTATCTTCCGAAGCTGCCATGCCCGCAAAATACCTGTGCCAGCCGGTAGGTGAGGCTGCCATGGCCTCTGTCCAGCCACTCCTTCAGGAGTGGCCGAACAGCCCCCACAGTCCGGAGCCACGCGATTGGCAGAGCCAGCCGCTCCTGCCACACGAGCAACACGAACTGCCGGGCCTGGCGCTTCAAATCACCCCAAGCAGGTTCCTGCCCGCCCGGGACCGCCCCCACCCCCGCGCGACGGTCGACGCGGTGCCGGTACATCACCGCGTGCGACCGCGCGAGCAGGTCCATGGGCGGCATCCCCGCTAGAACCGTCGCCGCCTCATGTGACATGGTCCGATACCCGCGGACGACCCTGAGCGCCATGCGCCTCTGCACCCGACGCAGCATAGTCATGCTGCGCCGGGAGGCAGCCAGGTCGTCCGCCCAGACGGGGGCCCCGTATAGGGCCACCGACTGGACCATTGCCACATAGAGGCGACGAACTCGGCCCGCCGGGCCCCCCAGGTTGGGCAGGATCCGGCCCAGAGCCGCAACCATCCTTTCCAACCGGGGGACCAGGCAGCGGAAATGCTCCTCGAAACGCCAGTGGCTATCGAGGATCAGCCCTAGATACCTGATCTGGGGCTTCACCGCGATGTCAGCCCCACCCACCCGGATCAGAGGGGGTGGCGGATCCTGCCAAGGTGAATGAAACGCAATCACCTCGGTCTTATGGACCGCCACCGTCATCCCCATCCCCCTGATCCGGTCGACGACGCGTTGCGACCCCTCCTCCGCGCGACGCATGGCCCTCCCCCAGTGCGCCCCGACGGCCAGCACCAGTGTGTCATCCGCATAACACACCGTGCTGACGCCGTCGGGGAGGCGGGCCCGCAACACCGAGTCGTACGCGATGTTCCACAGGAGTGGCCCGAGGACCGACCCCTGCGGAACACCGCAGTACACCTCCCTCCGCATATCACCATCCCGGCCCGGATACTCGATCCACCTGCCGCGGAGATAATCCCCGACGGCCGCCCTGAGACAAGGGGGGACCCGATGATATTCGAGTCCCCTCCTTACCTCTTTCCAGGGGAGGGTGTTAAAGGCATTGGCAATATCCTTGGATATTGCCAATGCCACCCCTCCCCGGGAGACGGCCGCCTCCGAGAGGGCCCTCACACGACCTATCGCGTCGATAGTCGATCGGCCCCCCCGGAAACCGAACTGGCAGTCGGCCAGACCGGGATCACCCCGCGACAGGTGCTCGACGAGGCGGGCAGCAATCACACGCTCGAAGAGCTTGCCCACCTCGTCGAGGAGACAAATGGGCCGGTATGCGGAGGGAGACTCCGCGGGCCGACCCTCCTTCCGGAGGAGGACCATCCTCGCCACCTTCCAACTGGGGGGGAATCGCCCGTCCCTCAGGCAGCGGTCGAACAACCGCCTGAGGTCGGCCCCAAGGACGCCCTGGGTCAAGACCCAAACCCGGCCGGGCACACCATCCGGACCCGGGGCCGTGTTACGAACCCCGAGCCGTCTGATGGCCGCTGCCAGCTCCTCCTGCGTGACCCCCAGCTCGGCCGTCCACTCCACTGGGACAGCCGCCGCCGCCGGAGGACGCGGTCCCCTCTCCCCAATTGGGAAGAGTGTATTGGCCACGTCCTCCAGCAGCCGGGGGTCAAGACCCTCGGTGACGGGGGGCGCCCACGGGCGGAGCTTATTCAGCACCACCTTATATGGGCGCCCCCATGGATCGTCATCAAGGGTCTGGAGGAGCTCCTTCCATGCCTGGGTCTTGGCCCGTTTGATGGCGACCTGCAGAGCAACCCGCGCCACGCGGTATGCTCCATACAGGTCATCAGCTGCCCTCGCTCGCGCCACGCCGTCGCCTGTACGTTGACGACGGCGCGCGCGGGTGTACTGGCGTCGGGCGCGGACGGTCGCTACTCGCAACTCCGCGATCGCGTCCGACCACCAGTATACCGCCCGGCGAGGAGAAGCCCGCCCGACCCGAGGCATCGCCGCGTCGCAAATACCCGCGACCAATGCTCCTAGCCGGGCGACCTCCTCCTCTATGCTCGGCAACTCGGCCGCTCCCTGCGGCCAAGTTGCAGCGAGGGCAGCTGCCATCAGGGCGTCCTTGTCCAGGCGCCGAAGCGCCCAGCGGCGTGGTGGGGTGCCACGCAGGCAGCCGTGTCGGGAAGCACTCGCGGCGGCAGAGACCTCCATCCGGATGTACCGGTGATCGGAGAGTGTCTCTGCCCCCGCGACCACGTGCCAACCCGACACCATGCGCACGGCGTTGGGGGTCGCGAATCCAACATCCACGATGGACCCCCCATATCGCCGCACGCATGTGTGCTCCGACCCCCGGTTCAATACCCGGAGGTCGAGCCCCGCCGCCCAATCGCCCAGGATCCCGCCGCGAACGGAGGTCCTGGAGGATCCCCAAGCCACCGACTTGGCATTAAAATCCCCCAGGACCAGTACCGGCCGGGCCGCGTAGCGCTGCACGCATGCCGCGACCTCGGCCAAGTACAGCTCGAACGCAGCGTGACCGCTACGGGGCGAAATGTAGCACCCCACCACAGCGACTCCCCCCCAGTCCACGGCGACGAATCCCCGACCGTGCTCCAAGAAGGAGAACGGTGGTGACCCGTCGCCCCCTCCCCATACCGTCGCCACCAAGCCGTCCGCGTCGCCCACCCAATGAGGGTGATCAGGGACGCGGTACGGCTCGGCGGCGACCGCCAGGCCAACCCCCCACTCCGCGAGGACTTGGGACATCAAGTCCTGTGCCGCGCGGCAGTGGTTGAGGTTGGCCTGGAGGAGGAGGCGGGGCGGCATTAATTAATGGCCGCGCCAGCCTCCTCCCGGCCGTCCGTCCCCGTAGCACCGTCCACCTCCATGGAGGACGATGCCACCGCCCTCGGCACCGGAGCCGGTGCAGCCCGCCTCTTCCTCTCCTTCCGGGAGGGGGGGGGGAGCACTTCTTGCTCCCCACCCTGTGATCGGCTGGCCTCCCCATGTCCGCACACAGCGGGCAGTGGGGGGCCGCCGAGCACTGGCTCGCACGGTGCTCTTTGGCACCGCAGCGGTAACACTGACCGCTGCGGTCCACCGGCGAGGTGCACCACTGCCTCACGTGCCCCAATTCGAGGCAGCGGTGACACTGGAGCGGGCGCGGCGCGAGGATTTCCACTCGCGCCGAAACCCACCCCACCAACACCCTCCCGGATTCCGCCACCTTACGGGCGGCGGAGAGGGGGCACCGGGCCCACACCGACCCGAGGCCGGAGGGCGACCTGCGGATCTCTCCGATCCGCAGGTCCTCCACAGGACAGTCCCCCGCCCTCGCAAGGGCACGGGACACATCCTGTGCGCTGACCGAGTCGTCCAGCCCACAAACGCGCATCTCCGTGCGCTTCGTGGGCCGGGCGACCCGGACACCTCGCTCGCCCAGCTGCTCCCGGAGCCTCTGGGCGAGACGATCCGCCTTCGCGCCGCCTTCTGCACCGGGGATCTCCAGCAAGAGACCCCCGGTCACGGCCCTCTTCGCCCTCACGGAGGCGATGCCCAGCTCTTCCAGGGAGATATTCTCCCTGGCGAGCCGCATCGCCTCCGCGAGGGTCAGGTCGCCCCCCTGCGCAACGGTCAGCGTCACCGCTGCCGTTTTTGGGGGACGACCTGGTCGTGCCTTCCCGACCTTCGCGGCCTTTACCTTGGCCGCCGGCGGCGGAGGCGGAGGCTGCGGTTGCGAGGCCTTCCTCGCCGCCCGCTTCGCCTTCCGCCCCACCACCTCACTCCACGCCACCCCCCCTTGGGAGGGTGCTGTGGAGGACGCGACCACCGCGACCACGGGTACACCACCCCCCTTGGGGGTCGCGACCCGGGGCCCTGGTGCCGCAACGCTGGGCGGAGCCTTCACTCCGCCCTTCTTTGCCTTCCCCGACTGTACCGGAACAGGTCGGGGAGGCACCGCCTTCCTGCTGACCGCTCTTCCGGCGAGGAGCTCCTCCCGGAAGGCGGCCAGCTTGCCATCAATCATGTCCCCAATCCTCCTCAGAAGATCGTCTTCTGAGGAGGACGGGGACTTCTTCACGGGCGGAGTGCGGGTGGAGGGGCCCGCGGTGCCCCGCACCACTGCCGCCGCACTCCGCTTATTTACCTCCGCCGAGGGACGCGGCGGTGGAGGAGGAGGGAGGATGGGAGGGAGGGCCGCGCTGTTCCACAGCGCCTCTGCCCTCCTCCTCCCCTGTCGCTCCTCCTCCAACAGGAGCTGCAGACGGGCGTTCCGCCCTCTGAGCTCCCGCGCCGCCTCCCTCATTTCCTCCGCCGCGGCCTTCAGGGCCTCCGCGCCACCGCTTTTCTGCCCCTTAAAGGCGCAGGCAGCGGCGACTTTCTCCACCCGCCTCAGGGACGAGGAGATCCTCTCCGATATCTCCTCGGTCACCTCGTCCCTGAGGCAACTCAGCCTCACCGACGGGCTCATCGCCCCGCCCACCTCGACGACGGCCTGCCCCGTCCTCTTCCTCTTAGAGCCTATGTGGCTCGTGCTGGAGGAGAAGGACGAGACCGACGCCGTCTCGTCGTCCTCCTCCACCCTCCACGAAGCTGGACCTGGCGCTGAGTGGGGCGCGAGCGCCGCCACCCTAACCCCAACCCCGTCTCCGTCCTCCCCAACCGACAAAACCCGCCCCATCCCCATTTTATTTTCTGTGTCCATAAAAATCCCACGAGATGGTCGGAAATAAAGGTCCACCCGGGCAGAGCCGCCTTACCCGGGTAAGCCAAATACTCCGGGGGTTCGGCAGGTTCCCCGGAGGTGGTCGCTTGGGATTGGGCCTTCTCCCCCAACCATGCATCCCATCGCCGCGCACCATAGCTTAGGATTGGAGGGCGATTTTATAGAGTCGCCATACTCGTGGCCCAGGCGGTTAAGCCAAGACCCCCGTTCCTCCTGCCGTCACGTACCATTCACAAAACCAATAGGGAATTGTGAATGGGTCGTTGTGACGACCAACAGGAGGCTTACGGTGTGTGTATGACTCGGGTACCCCGGGTTCGTTAAGCCCGTACTGCAGCTGAAAGGCTGGCAGCCCCTGAGGGGATCAGGCTCATACTTTCGCATATTTCTCATACGTCATGGCTAGATCCTGGGCTATTTCTGGATTGCATCACGTAGTAATATAGTACCACACTGATACAGTCAATTAAACCTGGCTTCCATCAATATTTTAGAGGACAACGCATGTTATGTGTAGGTTAGGCCTGGGATTTGCCCTCATCAGGCTCATACTTTCGCATATTTCTAATACTTCATGGCTAGATCCTGGGCTCTTTCTGGATTGGATCACGTATTAATGTTGTACCACACTGAAACAGTCCATTAAACCTGGTTTCGATCAATATTTTTGAGGATATCACATGTTAGGTCTAGGTTAGGTCTGGGATTTGCTCTCATCAGGCTCATTCTTTCGCATATTTCTCATACTTGATGGCTAGATTCTGAGCTTTTTCTGGATTGGATCACTTAGTAATGTAGAACCACACTGAAACAGTAAATTAACTCTGGTTTCGATCACTATTTTAGAGGATAACGCATGTTAGGTCTGGGATAGGTCTGGGATTTTCACTCATCAGACTCATACTTTCGCATTCTTCTCATACTTGTTGAACGGATCCTGTGTTCTTTCTGGTTTGGATCACGTAGTAATGTGGTACCACACTGAAACATTCAATTAAACCTGGTCTTGATAAATATTTTAGACGATAACGCATGCTAGGTCTAGGTTAGGCCTGGGATTTGCCCTCATCAGACTCATACTCTCGCACACTTCACATACTCCTTGACAAGATCCTGGGTTTTTTTCTGGTTTGGATCACGTAGTAATGTGGTACCACACTGAAACAGTCCATTAAACCTGGTTTCGATGAATATTTTAGATGATAACGCATGTTAGGTCTGGGATAGGTCTAGAATTTGCCCTCATCAGGCTCATACTTTCGCATATTTTTCATACTTGATGGCTAGATCCTGGGCTTTTTCTAGATTGGATCACGTAGTAATGTAGTACCACACTGATACAGTCGATTAACCCTGGTTTCGATCAATATTTTAGAGGATAACGCATGTTAGGTCTAGGTTAGGCCTGGGATATGCCCTCGTCAGGGTCATACTTTCGCAGTTTTAACATACATGTTGACCTCATCGAGGTTTTTTTCTGCTTTGGATCACGTAGTTAAGTGGTGCCACACTAAAACTGTCAATTAAACCTGGTTTCTATCAATATTTTAGAGGATAACGCAAGTTATGTCTGGGATAGGTCTGTGGATTTGCCCTCATCAGGCTCATACTGTCGCATTTTTCACATTCGAGTTGAACAGATCCTGGGTTTTTTCTGGCTTGGATCACCTAGTAATGTGGGACCACACTGAGACAGTCCATTAAACCTGGTTTCGATCAATATTTTAGAGAATAATTCATGTTAGGTCCAGGTTATTTCTGGGATTTGCTCTCATCAGGCTCGTACTTTCGCATATTTCTCATACTTGATTGGCAGATTCTGGGCTTTTTCTGGTTTGGATCACGTAGTAATGTGGTACCACACGGAAACAGTCCATTAAACCTGGTTTCGATCGATATTTTAGAAGATAACGCATGTTAGGTCTAGGATAGGCCTGGGATTTGCCCTCATCAGACACATAATTTCGCATTCTTTACGTACTTGTTGAACAGCTCCTGGGTTTTTTTCTGGTTTGGATCACGTAGTAGTGTGGTACCGCACCGAAACAGTCAATTAAACCAGGTTTCGATCAATATTTTAGAGGATAACGCAAGTTAGGTCTGGGACAGGTCTGGGATTTGCCCTCATCAGACTCATACTTTCGCACACTTCTCATACTCGTTGACAAGATCCTGGGTTTTTTCTGGTTTGGATCACGTAGTAATGTGGTACCACACTGAAACAGTCGATTAAACCTGGTTTCGATCAATATTTTAGATGATAACGCAAGTTAGGTCTGGGATAAGTATGGGATTCGCCCTCATCAGGCTCATACTTTCGCGTTTTTCACATACTTGTTGAACAGATCCTCGGTTTTTTCTGGGTTGGATCACGTAGTAATGTGGTACCACACTGAAACAGTCCATTAAACCTGGTTCCGATGAATATTTTAGAGGATAACGCATGTTAGGTCTGGGATAGGTCTAGGATTTGCCCTCATCAGGCTCATACTTTCGCATATTTTTCATACTTCATGGCTAGATCCTGGGCTTTTTCTGGGTTGGTTCACGTAGTAATGTGGTACCACACTGAAACATTCAATTCAACCTGGTCTTGATAAATATTTTAGAGGATAACGCATGTTAGGTCTGGGACAGGTCTGGGATTTGCCCTCATCAGACTCATACTTTCGCACACTTCTCATACTCGTTGACAAGATCCTGGGTTTTTTTCTGGTTTGGATCACGTAGTAATGTGGTACCACACTGAAACAGTCGATTAAACCTGGTTTCGATCAATATTTTAGATGATAACGCAAGTTAGGTCTAGGATAAGTCTGGGATTCGCCCTCATCAGGCTCATACTTTCGCGTTTTTCACATACTTGTTGAACAGATCCTCGGTTTTTTCTGGTTTGGAACACGTAGTAATGTGGTACCACACTGAAACAGTGCATTAAACCTGGTTTCGATGAATATTTTAGAGGATAACGCACGTTAGGTCTGGGATAGGTCTAGGATTTGCCCTCATCAGGCTCATACTTTCGCATATTTTTCATTCTTCATGGCTAGATCCTGGGCTTTTTCTGGTTTGGATCACGTAGTATTGTGGTACCACACGGAAACAGTCCACTAAACCTGGTTTCGATCGATATTTTAGAAGATAACGCATGTTAGGTCTAGGATAGGCCTGGGATTTGCCCTCATCAGACACATAATTTCGCATTCTTTACGTACTTGTTGAACAGCTCCTGGGTTTTTTTCTGGTTTGGATCACGTAGTAATGTGGTACCACACTGAAACTGTTGCTTAAACCTGGTTTCGATCAATATTTTTGAGGATAACGCATGTTAGGTCTAGGTTAGGCCTGGGATTTGCCCTCATCAGGGTCATACTTTCGCAGTTTGAACATACATGTTGACCTGATCGACGGTTTTTTCTGCTTTGGATCGCGTAGTAAAGTGGTACCACACTGAAACAGTCCATTAAACCTGGTTTCGATCAATATTTTGGAGGATAACGCAATTTAGGTCTGGGATAGGTCTGGGATTCGCCCTCATCAGGCTCATACTTTCGCGTTTTTCACATACTTCTTGAACAGATCCTGGGTTTTTTCTGGTTTGGAACACATAGTAATGTGGTACCACACTGAAACAGTCCATTAAACCTGGTTTCGATCAATATTATAGAGAATAATTCATGTTAGGTCTAGGTTAGGTCTGGGATTTACTCTCATCAGGCTCATTCTTTCGCATATTACTCATACTTGTTGAACAGATACTGGGTTTTTTTTTGGTTTGGATCACGTAGTAATGTGGTACCACACTGAAACAGTCGATTAACCCTGGTTTCGAACAATATTTTAGAGGATAACGCAAGTTAGGTCTAGGTTAGGCCTGGGATTTGACCTCATCAGACTCATACTTTCGCACACTTCACATACTCGTTGAACAGATCCTGGGTTTTTTCTGGTTTGGAACACATAGTAATGTGGTACCACACTGAAACAGTCCATTAAACCTGGTTTCGATCAACATTTTAGAGGATAATGCATGTTAGGTCTAGGTTAGGCCTGGGATTTTCACTCATCAGACTCATACTTTCGCATTCTTCACATACTTGTTGAGCGGATCCTGGGTTTTTTCTGGTTTGGTTCACGTAGTAATGTGGTACCACACTGAAACAGTCCATTAAACCTGGTTTCGATCAATATTTTAGAGGATAATGCATGTTAGGTCTAGGTTAGGCCTGGGATTTGCCCTCATCAGGGTCATACTTTCGCGTTTTTCACATACTTGTTGAACAGATACTGGGTTTCTTTTTGTTTTGGATCACGTAGTAATGTGGTACCACACTGAAACAGTCGATTAACCCTGGTTTCGAACAATATTTTAGAGGATAACGCAAGTTAGGTCTAGGTTAGGCCTGGGATTTGACCTCATCAGACTCATACTTTCGCACACTTCACATACTCGTTGAACAGATCCTGGGTTTTTTCTGGTTTGGAACACATAGTAATGTGGTACCACACTGAAACAGTCCATTAAACCTGTTCTTGATAAATATTTTAGAGGATAACGCATGTTACGTCAGGGTAAGGTCTAGGATTTGCCCTCATCAGGCTCATACTTTCGCATATTTCTAATACTTCATGGCTAGATCCTGGGCTATTTCTGGATTGCATCACGTAGTAATGTAGTACCTCACTGAAACAGTCGATTAACCCTGGGTTCGATCAATATTTTAGAGGATAACACATGTTAGGTCTAGGTTAGGCCTGGGATTTGACCTCATCAGACTCATACTTTCGCACACTTCACATACTCGTTGAACAGATCCTGGGTTTTTTCTAGTTTGGATCACGTAGTAATGTGGTACCACACTGAAAGAGTCGATTAAACCTGGTTTCGATCAATATTTTTGAGGATAACGCATGTTAGGTCTGGGTTAGGTCTAGGATTTGCTCTCGTCAGGATCATACTTTCGCATTTTTCACATACTTGTTGAACAGATACAGGGTTTTTTCTGGGTTGGTTCACGTAGTAATGTGGTACCACACTGAAACATTCAATTCAACCTGGTCTTGATAAATATTTTAGAGGATAACGCATGTTAGGTCTGGGACAGGTCTGGGATTTGCCCTCATCAGACTCATACTTTCGCACACTTCTCATACTCGTTGACAAGATCCTGGGTTTTTTTCTGGTTTGGATCACGTAGTAATGTGGTACCACACTGAAACAGTCGATTAAACCTGGTTTCGATCAATATTTTAGATGATAACGCAAGTTAGGTCTAGGATAAGTCTGGGATTCGCCCACATCAGGCTCATACTTTCGCGTTTTTCACATACTTGTTGAACAGATCCTCGGTTTTTTCTGGTTTGGAACACGTAGTAATGTGGTACCACACTGAAACAGTCCATTAAACCTGGTTTCGATGAATATTTTAGAGGATAACGCACGTTAGGTCTGGGATAGGTCTAGGATTTGCCCTCATCAGGCTCATACTTTCGCATATTTTTCATACTTCATGGCTAGATCCTGGGCTTTTTCTGGTTTGGATCACGTAGTAATGTGGTACCACACGGAAACAGTCCATTAAACCTGGTTTCGATCGATATTTTAGAAGATAACGCATGTTAGGTCTAGGATAGGCCTGGGATTTGCCCTCATCAGACACATAATTTCGCATTCTTTACGTACTTGTTGAACAGCTCCTGGGTTTTTTTCTGGTTTGGATCACGTAGTAATGTGGTACCACACTGAAACTGTTGATTAAACCTGGTTTCGATCAATATTTTTGAGGATAACGCATGTTAGGTCTAGGTTAGGCCTGGGATTTGCCCTCATCAGGGTCATACTTTCGCAGTTTGATCATACATGTTGACCTGATCGACGGTTTTTTCTGCTTTGGATCGCGTAGTAAAGTGGTACCACACTGAAACAGTCCATTAAACCTGGTTTCGATCAATATTTTGGAGGATAACGCAATTTAGGTCTGGGATAGGTCTGGGATTCGCCCTCATCAGGCTCATACTTTCGCGTTTTTCACATACTTCTTGAACAGATCCTGGGTTTTTTCTGGTTTGGAACACATAGTAATGTGGTACCACACTGAAACAGTCCATTAAACCTGGTTTCGATCAATATTTTAGAGGATAATGCATGTTAGGTCTAGGTTAGGCCTGGGATTTGCCCTCATCAGGGTCATACTTTCGCGTTTTTCACATACTTGTTGAACAGATCCTGGGTTTTTTCTGGTTTGGAACACATAGTAATGTGGTACCACACTGAAACAGTCCATTAAACCTGGTTTCGATCAACATTTTAGAGGATAATGCATGTTAGGTCTAGGTTAGGCCTGGGATTTTCACTCATCAGACTCATACTTTCGCACACTTCACATACTCGTTGAACAGATCCTGGGTTTTTTCTAGTTTGGATCACGTAGTAATGTGGTACCACACTGAAAGAGTCGATTAAACCTGGTTTCGATCAATATTTTTGAGGATAACGCATGTTAGGTCTGGGTTAGGTCTAGGATTTGCTCTCGTCAGGATCATACTTTCGCATTTTTCACATACTTGTTGAACAGATACAGGGTTTTTTCTGGGTTGGTTCACGTAGTAATGTGGTACCACACTGAAACATTCAATTCAACCTGGTCTTGATAAATATTTTAGAGGATAACGCATGTTAGGTCTGGGACAGGTCTGGGATTTGCCCTCATCAGACTCATACTTTCGCACACTTCACATACTCGTTGAACAGATCCTGGGTTTTTTCTGGTTTGGAACACATAGTAATGTGGTACCACACTGAAACAGTCCATTAAACCTGTTCTTGATAAATATTTTAGAGGATAACGCATGTTACGTCAGGGTAAGGTCTAGGATTTGCCCTCATCAGGCTCATACTTTCGCATATTTCTAATACTTCATGGCTAGATCCTGGGCTATTTCTGGATTGCATCACGTAGTAATGTAGTACCTCACTGAAACAGTCGATTAACCCTGGTTTCGATCAATATTTTAGAGGATAACACATGTTAGGTCTAGGTTAGGCCTGGGATTTGACCTCATCAGACTCATACTTTCGCACACTTCACATACTCGTTGAACAGATCCTGGGTTTTTTCTAGTTTGGATCACGTAGTAATGTGGTACCACACTGAAAGAGTCGATTAAACCTGGTTTCGATCAATATTTTTGAGGATAACGCATGTTAGGTCTGGGTTAGGTCTAGGATTTGCTCTCGTCAGGATCATACTTTCGCATTTTTCACATACTTGTTGAACAGATACAGGGTTTTTTCTGGGTTGGTTCACGTAGTAATGTGGTACCACACTGAAACATTCAATTCAACCTGGTCTTGATAAATATTTTAGAGGATAACGCATGTTAGGTCTGGGACAGGTCTGGGATTTGCCCTCATCAGACTCATACTTTCGCACACTTCTCATACTCGTTGACAAGATCCTGGGTTTTTTTCTGGTTTGGATCACGTAGTAATGTGGTACCACACTGAAACAGTCGATTAAACCTGGTTTCGATCAATATTTTAGATGATAACGCAAGTTAGGTCTAGGATAAGTCTGGGATTCGCCCACATCAGGCTCATACTTTCGCGTTTTTCACATACTTGTTGAACAGATCCTCGGTTTTTTCTGGTTTGGAACACGTAGTAATGTGGTACCACACTGAAACAGTCCATTAAACCTGGTTTCGATGAATATTTTAGAGGATAACGCACGTTAGGTCTGGGATAGGTCTAGGATTTGCCCTCATCAGGCTCATACTTTCGCATATTTTTCATACTTCATGGCTAGATCCTGGGCTTTTTCTGGTTTGGATCACGTAGTAATGTGGTACCACACGGAAACAGTCCATTAAACCTGGTTTCGATCGATATTTTAGAAGATAACGCATGTTAGGTCTAGGATAGGCCTGGGATTTGCCCTCATCAGACACATAATTTCGCATTCTTTACGTACTTGTTGAACAGCTCCTGGGTTTTTTTCTGGTTTGGATCACGTAGTAATGTGGTACCACACTGAAACTGTTGATTAAACCTGGTTTCGATCAATATTTTTGAGGATAACGCATGTTAGGTCTAGGTTAGGCCTGGGATTTGCCCTCATCAGGGTCATACTTTCGCAGTTTGATCATACATGTTGACCTGATCGACGGTTTTTTCTGCTTTGGATCGCGTAGTAAAGTGGTACCACACTGAAACAGTCCATTAAACCTGGTTTCGATCAATATTTTGGAGGATAACGCAATTTAGGTCTGGGATAGGTCTGGGATTCGCCCTCATCAGGCTCATACTTTCGCGTTTTTCACATACTTCTTGAACAGATCCTGGGTTTTTTCTGGTTTGGAACACATAGTAATGTGGTACCACACTGAAACAGTCCATTAAACCTGGTTTCGATCAATATTTTAGAGGATAATGCATGTTAGGTCTAGGTTAGGCCTGGGATTTGCCCTCATCAGGGTCATACTTTCGCGTTTTTCACATACTTGTTGAACAGATACTGGGTTTTTTTTTGGTTTGGATCACGTAGTAATGTGGTACCACACTGAAACAGTCGATTAACCCTGGTTTCGAACAATATTTTAGAGGATAACGCAAGTTAGGTCTAGGTTAGGCCTGGGATTTGACCTCATCAGACTCATACTTTCGCACACTTCACATACTCGTTGAACAGATCCTGGGTTTTTTCTGGTTTGGAACACATAGTAATGTGGTACCACACTGAAACAGTCCACTAAACCTGGTTTCAATCAATATTTTAGAGGATAATGCATGTTAGGTCTAGGTTAGGGCTGGGATTTTCTCTCATCAGACTCATACTTTCGCATTCTTCACATACTTGTTGAGCGGATCCTGGGTTTTTTCTGGTTTGGTTCACGTAGTAATGTGGTACCACACTCAAACAGTCCATTAAACCTGGTTTCGATCAATATTTTAGAGGATAATGCATGTTAGGTCTGGGATAGGTCTGGGATTCGCCCTGATCAGGCTCATACTTTCGCGTTTTTCACATACTTCTGGAACAGATCCTGGGTTTTTTTCTGGTTTGGATCAGGTAGTAATGTGGTACCACACTGAAACTGTTGATCAAACCTGGTTTCGATCAATATTTTTGAGGATAACGCATGTTAGGTCTAGGCTAGGTCTGGGATTTTCACTCATCAGACTCATACTTTCGCATTCTTCACATACTTGTTGAGCGGATCCTGGGTTTTTTCTGGTTTGGTTCACGTAGTAATGTGGTACCACACTGAAACAGTCCATTAAACCTGGTTTCGATCAATATTTTAGAGGATAATGCATGTTAGGTCTGGGATAGGTCTGGGATTCGCCCTGATCAGGCTCATACTTTCGCGTTTTTCACATACTCGTTGAACAGATCCTGGGTTTTTTCTGGTTTGGAATACATAGTAATGTGGTACCACACTGAAACAGTCCATTAAACCTGGTTTCGATCAATATTTTAGAGGATAATGCATGTTAGGTCTGGGATAGGTCTGGGATTTGCCCTCATCAGGCTCATACTTTCGCGTTTTTCACATACTTCTTGAACAGATCCTGGGTTTTTTCTGGTTTGGAACACATAGTAATGTGGTACCACACTGAAACAGTCCATTAAACCTGGTTTCGATCAATATTTTAGAGGATAATGCATGTTAGGTCTAGGTTAGGCCTGGGATTTGCCCTCATCAGGGTCATACTTTCGCGTTTTTCACATACTTGTTGAACAGCTCCTGGGTTCTTTTCTGGTTTGGATCACGTAGTAATGTGGTACCACACTGAAACTGTTGATTAAACCTGGTTTCGATCAATATTTTTGAGGATAACGCATGTTAGGTCTAGGTTAGGCCTGGGATTTGCCCTCATCAGGGTCATACTTTCGCAGTTTTAACATACATGTTGACCTGATCGACGGTATTTTCTGCTTTGGATCGCGTAGTAAAGTGGTACCACACTGAAACAGTCCATTAAACCTGGTTTCGATCAATATTTTGGAGGATAACGCAATTTAGGTCTGGGATAGGTCTGGGATTCGCCCTCATCAGGCTCATACTTTCGCGTTTTTCACATACTCCTTGAACAGATCCTGGGTTTCTTCAGGTTTGGAACACATAGTAATGTGGTACCACACTGAAACAGTCCATTAAACCTGGTCTTGATAAATATTTTAGAGGATAACGCATGTTACGTCAGGGTAAGGTCTAGGATTTGCCCTCATCAGGCTCATACTTTCGCATATTTCTAATACTTCATGGCTAGATCCTGGGCTATTTCTGGATTGCATCACGTAGTAATGTAGTACCTCACTGAAACAGTCGATTAACCCTGGTTTCGATCAATATTTTAGAGGATAACGCATGTTAGGTCTAGGTTAGGCCTGGGATTAGACCTCATCAGACTCATACTTTCGCACACTTCACATACTCGTTGAACAGATCCTGGGTTTTTTCTAGTTTGGATCACGTAGTAATGTGGTACCACACTGAAACAGTCCATTAAACCTGGTTTCGATCAATATTTTTGAGGATAACGCATGTTAGGTCTGGGTTAGGTCTAGGATTTGCCCTCGTCAGGATCATACTTTCGCATTTTTCACATACTCCTTGAAGAGATCCTGGGTTTTTTCTGGTTTGGAACACATAGTAATGTGGTACCACACTGAAACAGTCCATTAAACCTGGTTTGGATCAATATTTTAGAGGATAACGCATGTTAGGTCTAGGTTAGGTCTGGGATTTTCACTCATCAGACTCATACTTTCGCATTCTTCACATACTTGTTGAGCGGATCCTGGGTTTTTTCTGGTTTGGTTCACGTAGTAATGTGGTACCACACTGAAACAGTCGATTAAACCTGGTTTCGAACAATATTTTAGAGGATAACGCATGTTAGGTCTAAGTTAGCCCCGAGATTTTCACTCATCAGGCTCATTCTTTCGCATATTTCTCATACTTGATGGCTAGATCATGGGCTTTTTCTGGATTGCATCACGTAGTAATGTAGTACCACACTGAAACAGTCAATGAAACCTGGTTTCCATCAATATTTTAGAGGACAACGCAAGTTAGGCCTAGGTAAGGCCTGAGATTTTCACTGATCAGACTCATACTTTCGCATTCTTCACATACTTGTTGAACGGATCCTGGGTTTTTTCTGCTTTTGATCACGTAGTAAATAGGTACCACACTGAAACAGTCCATTAAACCTGGTTTGCATCAATATTGTAGAGGATAACGCTTGTTAGGTCTAGGTTAGCCCCGAGATTTTCACTCATCAGACTCATACTTCCGCATTCTTCACATACTTGATGAACGGATCCTGGGTTTTTTCTGGTTTGGTTCACGTAGTAATGTGGTACCACACTGAAACATTCAATAAAACCTGGTCTTGATAAATATTTTAGAGGATAACGCATGTTAGGTCTGGGTCAGGTCTAGAATTTGCCCACATCATGCTCATACTTTCGCATATTTCTCATACTTCATGGCTAGATCCTGGGCTATTTCTGGATTGTAGCACGTAATAATGTGGTACCACGCTGAAACTGTCCATTAAACCTGGTTTCGATCAATATTTTTGAGGATAACGCATGTTAGGTCTGGGATAGGTCTGGGATTTGCCCTCATGCGGGACATACTTTCGCATTTTTCCATACAAGTTGAACAGATCCTGGGTTTTTTCTGGATTGGATCGCGCAGTAATGTGGTACCACACTGAAACAGTCCACTAAACCTGGTTTCGATCAATATTTAAGAGGATAACGAAAGTTATGTCTAGGTTAGGCCTGGGATTTGGACTCATCAGGGTCATACTTTCGCAGTTTTAACATACATGTTGTCCTAATCCAGGGTTTTTTCTGCTTTGGATCACGTAGTAATGTGGTACCACACTGAAACAGTCCATTAAACCTGGTTTCGATGAATATTTTAGAGGATAACGCACGTTAGGTCTGGGATAGGTCTAGGATTTGCCCTCATCAGGCTCATACTTTCGCATATTTTTCATACTTCATGGCTAGATCCTGGGCTTTTTCTGGTTTGGATCACGTAGTAATGTGGTACCACACGGAAACAGTCAATTAAACCTGGTTTCGACCAATATTTTAGAGAATAATTCATGTTAGTTCTAGGTTAGGTCTGGGATTTGCTCTCATCAGGCTCATTCTTTCGCATATTTCTCATACTTGATGGCTAGTTCCTGGGCTATTTCTGGATTGCATCACGTAGTAATGAAGTACAACAATGAAACAGTCAATTAAACCTGGTTTCCATCAATATCTTAGAGGACAACGCAAGTTAGGTCTGGGATAGGTCTGGGATATGCCCTCATCAGCCTCATACTTTCGCGTTTTTCACATACTTGTTGAACAGATCCTGGGTTTTTTCTGGTTTGGATCACGTAGTAGTGTGGTACCACACTGAAACAGTCCATTAAACCTGGTTTGGATCAATATCTTAGAGGATAACGTATGTTAGGTCTAGGTTAGGTCTGGGATTTTCAGTCTTCAGACTCATACTTTCGCATTCTTCACATACTTGTTGAACGGATCCTGGGTTTTTTCTGGTTTGGATCACGTAGTAATGTGGGACCACACTGAAACAATCAATTAAACCTGGTCTTGATAAATATTTTAGAGGATAACGCATGTTAGGTCTGGGATAGGTCTGGGATTTGCCCTCATCAGACTCATACTTTCGCACACTCCACATACTCGTAGAACAGATCCTGGGTTATTTTCTGGTTTGGATCACATAGTAATGTGGTACCACACTGAAACAGTCGATTAAACCAGGTTTCGATCAATATTTTTGAGGATAACGCATGTTAGGTCTAGGTTAGGCCTGGGATTTTCACTCATCAGACTCATACTTTCGCATTCTTCACATACTTGTTGAACGGATCCTGGGTTTTTTCTGGTTTGGTTCACGTAGTAATGTGGTACCACACTGAAACATTCAATTAAACCTGGTTTGGATCAATATCTTAGAGGATAACGTATGTTAGGTCTAGGTTAGGTCTGGGATTTTCAGTCTTCAGACTCATACTTTCGCATTCTTCACATACTTGTTGAACGGATCCTGGGTTTTTTCTGGTTTGGATCACGTAGTAATGTGGGACCACACTGAAACAATCAATTAAACCTGGTCTTGATAAATATTTTAGAGGACAACGCATGTTAGTTCTGGGTTAGGTCTAGGATTTGCCCTCATCAGGCTCATACTTTCGCATATTTCTCATACTTCATGGCTAGATCCTGGGCTATTCCTGGATTGGATCACGTAGTAATGTGGTACCACACTGAAACAGTCAATTAAACCTGGTTTCGCTCAATATTTTAGGAGATAACGCATGTTAGGTCTAGGTTAGGCCTGGGATTTGCCCTCATCAGGGTCATACTTTCGCAGTTTTAACATGCATGTTGACCTGATCGAGAGTTTTTTCTGCTTTGGATCACGTAGTAAAGTGGTACCACAACGAAAACAGTCAATTAAACCTGGTTTCGATCACTATTTTAGAGGATAACGCAAGTTAGGTCTGGGATAGGTCTGGGATTATCCCTCATCAGACTCATACTTTCGCACACTCCACATACTCGTTGACATGATCCTGGGTTTTTTTCTGGTTTGGATCACGTAGTAATGTGATACCACACTGAAACAGTCGACTAAACCTGGTTTCGATTAATATTTTTGAGGATAACGCATGTTAGATCTGGGATAGGTCTGGGATTTGCCCTCATCAGGCTCATACTTTCGCAGTTTTAACATGCATGTTGACCTGATCGAGGGTTTTTTCTGCATTGGATCACGCAGTAAAGTGGTACCACACTAAAACAGTCAATTAAACCTGGTTTCGATCAATACTTTAGAGGATAACGAAAGTTATGTCTAGTTTAGGTCTAGGTTAGGTCTGGGATTTTCACTCTTCAGACTCATACCTTCGCATTCTTCACATACTTGTTGAACGGATTCTGGGTTTTTACTGGTTTGGATCACGTAGTAATGTGGTACCACACTGAAACCGTCAATTAAACCTGGCTTCGATCAATATTTAAGAGAATAATTCATGTTAGGTCTAGGTTAGGTCTGGGATTTGCTCTCATCAGGCTCATTCTTTCGCATATTTCTCATACTTGATGGCTAGATCCTGGGCTTTTTCTGGATTTCATCACGTAGTAATGAAGTACAACACTGAAACATTCAATTAAACCTGGTCTTGATAAATATTTTAGAGGATAACGCATGTTAGGTCTGGGATAGGTCTGGGATTTTCACTCATCAGACTCATACTTTCGCATTCTTCACATACTTGTTGAACGGATCCTGGGTTTTTCTGGTTTGGATCACGTAGTAGAGTGGTACCACACTGAAACAGTCCATTAAACCTTGTTTGGATCAATAGTTTAGAGGATAACGCATGTTAGGTCTAGGTTTGCCCTGTGATTTTCACTCATCAGACTCATACTTTCGCATTCTTCAGATACTTGTTGCACGGATCCTGGGTTTTTTCTAGTTTGGTTCACGTTGTAATGTGGTACCACACTGGGACATTCAATTAAGCCTGGTCTTGATAAATATTTTAGAGGATAACGCATGTTAGGTTTGGATAAGGTCTATGATTTGCCCTCATCAGGCTCATACTTTCGCATATTTCTCATACTTCATGGCTAGATCCTGGGCAGTTTCTGGATTGTATCACGTAGTAGTGTGGTACCACACTGAAACAGTCCATTAAACCTGGTTTGGATCAATATTTTAGAGGATAACGCATGCTAGGTCTAGGTTAGGTCTGCGATTTTCACTCATCAGACTCATACTTTCGCATTCTTCACATACTTGTTCAACGGATCCTGGGTTTTTTCTGGTTTGGATCACATAGTAATGTGGTACCACACTGAAACAGACGATTAAACCAGGTTTCGATAAATATTTTTGAGGATAACGCATGTTAGGTCTGGGATAGGTCTGGGATTTGCCCTCATCAGAATCATACTTTCGCACACTTCACATACTCGTTGAACAGATCCTGGGTTATTTTCTGGTTTGGATCACATAGCAATGTGGTACCACACTGAAACAGACGATTAAACCAGGTTTCGATAAATATTTTTGAGGATAACGCAAGTTAGGTCTGGGATGGGTCTGGGATTTGCCGTCATCAGGCTCATACTTTCGCGTTTTTCACATACTTGTTGAACAGGTCCTGGGTTTTTCTCTGGTTTGGATCACGAAGTAATGTGGTACCACACTGAAACAGTCGATTAAACCTGGTTTCGATCAATATTTTTGAGGATAACGCATGTTAGGTCTACGTTAGGTCTGTGATTTTCACTCATCAGACTCGTACTTTCGCATTCTTCACATACTTGTTGAACGGATCCTGGGTTTTTTCTGGTGTGGATCACGTAGTAATGTGGTACCACACTGTAACAATCAATTAAACCTGATCTTGATAAATATTTTTGAGGATGACGCATGTTAGGTCTGGGTTAGGTCTAGGATTTGCCCTTATCAGGCTCATACTTTCGCATATTTATTATACTTCATGGATAGATCCTGGGCTATTTTCTGGTTTGGGTCACATAGTAATGTGGTACCCCACTGAAACAGTCGATTAAACCAGGTTTCGATCAATATTTTTGAGGATAACGCAAGTTAGGTCTGGGAAAGGTCTGGGATTTGCCCTCATCAGACTCTTACGTTCGCATTCTTCACATACTCGTTTAACAGATCCTGGGTTTTTTCTGGCTTGGTTCACGTAGTAATGTGGTACCACACTGAAACATTCAATTAAACCTGGTCTTGATCAATATTTTAGAGGATAACGCATGTTAGGTTTGGGTTAGGTCTAGGATTTGCCCTCATCAGGCTCACAGTTTCGCGTTTTTCACATACTTGTTGAACAGATCCTGGGTTTTTTCTGGTTTGGATCACGTAGTAATGTGGTACCACACTAGAACAGTCAATTAAACCTGGTTTCGATCAATATTTTGGAGGATAACGCAAGTTAGGTCTGGGATAGGTCTGGGATTTGCTCTCATCAGGCTCATTCTTTCGCATATTTCTCATACTTGATGGCTAGATCCTGAGCTTTTTCTGGATTGCATCACGTAGTAATGAAGTACAACACTGAAACAGTCAATTAAACCTGGTTTCCATCAATATTTTAGAGGACAACGCAAGTTAGGTCTGGGATAGGTCTGGGATTTGCCCTCATCAGGCCCATACTGTCGCGTTTTTCACATACTTGTTGAACAGATCCTGGGTTTTTTCTGGTTTGGATCCCGTAGTAGTGTGGTACCACACTGAAACAGTCCATTAAACCTGGTTTCGCTCAATATTTTAGAGGATAACGCATGTTAGGTCTAGGTCAGGCCTGGTTTTTTCACTCATCAGACTCATACTTTCGCATTCTTCACATACTTGTTGAACGGATCCTGGGTTTTTTCTGGTTTGGTTCACGTAGTAATGTGGTACCACGCTGAAACAGTCAATTAAACCTGGTTTCGATCAATATTTTAGACGATAACGCGAGTTAGGTCTGGGATAGGTCTAGGATTTGCCCTCATCAGGCTCTTACTATCGCATATTACTCATACTTCATGGCTAGATCCTGGGCTATTTCTGGTTTGGATCACGTAGTAGTGTGGTACCACACTGAAACAGTCCATTAAACCTGGTTTCGCTCAATATTTTAGAGGATAACGCATGTTAGGTCTAGGTCAGTCCTGGGATTTTCACTCATCAGGCTCACATTTTCGCGTTTTTCACATACTTGTTGAACAGATCCTGGGTTTTTTTTTTTTTTTTTTTTTTTTTTTCTGGTTTGGATCCCGTAGTAGTGTGGTACCACAATAAAACAGTCAATTAAACCTATTTTCGATCAATATTTTAGAGGATATCGCAAGTTAGATCTGGGATAGGTCTGGGATTTGCCCTCATCAGGCTCATACTTTCGCGTTTTTCACATACTTGTTGAACGGATCCTGGGTTTTTTCTGGTCTGGATCACGTAGTAATGTGGTACCACACTAAAACAGTCAATTAAACCTGGTTTCGATCAATATTTTTGAGGATCACGCAAGCTAGGTCTGGGATAGGTCTGGGATTAGCCCTCATCAGGCTCATTCTTTCGCATATTTCTCATACTTGATGGCTAGATCCTGAGCTTTTTCTGGATTGCATCACGTAGTAATGAAGTACAACACTGAAACAGTCAATTAAACCTGGTTTCGATCAATATTTTAGAGGATAACGCAAGTTAGGTCTAGGTTAGCCCTGGGATTTTCACTCATCAGACTCATACTTTCGCATTCTTCACATACTTGTTGAACGGATCCTGGGTTTTTTCTGGTTTGGATCACGTAGTAACGTGGTACCACGCTGAAACAGTCAATTAAACCTGGTTTCGATTAATATTTTAGAGGATAACGCAAGTTAGGTCTGGGATAGGTCTGGGATTTGCCCTCATCAGGCTGATACTTTCGCGTTTTTCACATACTTGTTGAACTGATCCCGGGTTTTTTCTGGTTTGGATCACGTAGCAATGTGGTACCACACTGAAACAGTCAATTAAACCTGGTTTCGATCAATATTTTAGAGAATAATTCATGTTAGGTCTAGGTTAGGTCTGGGATTTGCTCTCATCAGGCTCATTCTTTCACATATTTCCCATACTTGATGGCTAGATCCTGGGCTTTTTCTGGATTGCATCACGTAGTAATGAAGTTCAACACTGAAACAGTCCATCAAACCTGGTTTGGATCAATATTTTAGAGGATAACGCATGTTAGGTCTAGGTTAGCCCTGGGAGTTTCACTCATCAGACTCATACTTTCGCATTCTTCACATACTTGTTGAACGGATCCTGGGTTTTTTCTGGTTTGGATCACGTAGTAATGTGGGCCCACACTGAAACAATCAATTAAACCTGGTCATGATAAATATTTTAGAGGATAACGCATGTTAGGTCTGAGTTAGGTTTAGGATTTGCCCTCGTCAGGCTCATACTTTCGCATATTTCTCATACTTCACGGCTAGATCCTGGGCTATTTCTGGATTGGATCACATAGTAATGTGGTACCACACTGAAACAGTCAATTAAACCTGGTTTCGATCAATATTTTAGAGGATAACGCATGTTAGGTCTAGGTTAGCCCTGGGAGTTTCACTCATCAGACTCATACTTTCGCATTCTTCACATACTTGTTGAACGGATCCTGGGTTTTTTCTGGTTTGGATCACGTAGTAATGTGGGACCACACTGAAACAGTCAATTAAACCTGGTTTCGCTCAATATTTTAGAGAATAATTCATGTTAGGTCTAGGTTGGGTCTGGGATTTGCTCTCATCAGGCTCATTCTTTCGCATATTTCTCATACTTGATTGCTAGATCCTGGGTTTTTTCTGCATTGCATCACGTAGTAATGAAGTACAACACTGAAACAGTCACTTAAACCTGGTTTCCATCAATATTTTAGAGGACAACGCATGTTAAGTCTAGGTAAGGCCTGGGATTTGCCCTCATCAGGGTCATACTTTCGCAGTTCTAACATACATGTTGACCTGATCGAGTGTTTTTTCTGCTTTGGATCACGTAGTAAAGTGGTACCACACTGAAACAGTCCATTAAACCTGGTTTGGATCAATATTTTAGAGGATAACGCATGTTAGGTCTAGGTTAGCCCTGGGATTTTCACTCATCAGACTCATACTTTCGCATTCTTCACATACTTGTTGAACGGATCCTGGGTTTTTTCTGGTATGGTTCACGTAGTAATGTGGTACCACAGTGAAACATTCAATTAAACCTGGTCTTGATAAATATTTTGGAGGATAACGCATGTTAGGTTTGCGTTAGGTCTAGGATTTGTCCTCATCAGGCTCATACTTTCGCATATTTCACATACTTCACGGCTAGATCCTGGGCTATTTCTGGATTGGATCACATAGTAATGTGGTACCACACTTAAACAGTCAATTAAACCTGGTTTCGATCAATATTTTAGAGGATAACGCATGTTAGGTCTAGGTTAGCCCTGGGAGTTTCACTCATCAGACTCATACTTTCGCATTCTTCACATACTTGTTGAACGGATCCTGGGTTTTTTCTGGTTTGGATCACGTAGTAATGTGGGACTACACTGAAACAGTCAATTAAACCTGGTTTCGCTCAATATTTTAGAGAATAATTCATGTTAGGTCTAGGTTAGGTCTGGGATTTGCTCTCATCAGGCTCATTCTTTCGCATATTTCTCATACTTGATTGCTAGATCCTGGGTTTTTTCTGCATTGCATCACGTAGTAATGAAGTACAACACTGAAACAGTCAATTAAACCTGGTTTCCATCAATATTTTAGAGGACAACGCATGTTAAGTCTAGGTAAGGCCTGGGATTTGCCCTCATCAGGGTCATACTTTCGCAGTTCTAACATACATGTTGACCTGATCGAGTGTTTTTTCTGCTTTGGATCACGTAGTAAAGTGGTACCACACTGAAACAGTCCATTAAACCTGGTTTGGATCAATATTTTAGAGGATAACGCATGTTAGGTCTAGGTTAGCCCTGGGATTTTCACTCATCAGACTCATACTTTCGCATTCTTCACATACTTGTTGAACGGATCCTGGGTTTTTTCTGGTATGGTTCACGTAGTAATGTGGTACCACAGTGAAACATTCAATTAAACCTGGTCTTGATAAATATTTTGGAGGATAACGCATGTTAGGTTTGGGTTAGGTCTAGGATTTGTCCTCATCAGGCTCATACATTCGCATATTTCTCATACTTCATGGCTAGATCCTGGGCTGTTACTGGATTGTATCACGTAGTAATGTGGTGCCACGCTGAAACAGTCAATTAAACCTGGTTTCGATCAATATTTTAGAGGATAACGCAAGTTAGGTCTATGTTAGCCCTGGGATTTTCACTCATCAGACTCATACTTTCGCATTCTTCACATACTTGTTGAACGGATCCTGGGTTTTTTCTGGTTTGGATCACGTAGTAACGTGGTACCACGCTGAAACAGTCAATTAAACCTGGTTTCGATTAATATTTTAGAGGATAACGCAAGTTAGGTCTGGGATAGGTCTGGGATTTGCCCTCATCAGGCTGATACTTTCGCGTTTTTCACATACTTGTTGAACTGATCCTGGGTTTTTTCTGGTTTGGATCACGTAGCAATGTGGTACCACACTGAAACAGTCAATTAAACCTGGTTTCGATCAATATTTTAGAGAATAATTCATGTTAGGTCTAGGTTAGGTCTGGGATTTGCTCTCATCAGGCTCATTCTTTCGCATATTTCCCATACTTGATGGCTAGATCCTGGGCTTTTTCTGGATTGCATCACGTAGTAATGAAGTACAACACTGAAACAGTCCATCAAACCTGGTTTGGATCAATATTTTAGAGGATAACGCATGTTAGGTCTAGGTTAGCCCTGGGAGTTTCACTCATCAGACTCATACTTTCGCATTCTTCACATACTTGTTGGACGGATCCTGGGTTTTTTCTGGTTTGGATCACGTAGTAATGTGGGACCACACTGAAACAATCAATTAAACCAGGTCATGATAAATATTTTAGAGGATGACGCATGTTAGGTCTGAGTTAGGTCTAGGATTTGCCCTCGTCAGGCTCATACTTTCGCATATTTCTCATACTTCATGGCTAGATCCTGGGCTATTTCTGGATTGGATCACGTAGTAATGTGGTACCACACTGAAACAGTCAATTAAACCTGGTTTCGTTCAATATTTTAGAGGATAATTCATGTTATGCGTAGGTTAGGTCTGGGATTTGCTCTCATCCAGGTTCATTCTTTCGCATACTTCTCATACTTAATGGCTAGATCCTGGGCTTTTTCTGGATTGCATCACGTAGTAATGAAGTACAACACTGAAACAGTCAATTAAACCTGGATTCCATCAATATTTTAGAGGACAACGCATGTTAGGTCTAGGTAAGGCCTGGGATTTGCCCTCATCAGGGTCATACTTTCGCAGTTTTAACATACATGTTGACCTGATCGAGGGTTCTTAATGCTTTGGATCACGTAGTAAAGTGGTACCACACCGAAACAGTCCATTAAACCTGGTTGGGATCAATATTTTAGAGGATATCGCATGTTAGGTCTAGGTTAGCCCTGGGATTTTCACTCATCAGACTCATACTTTCGCATTCTTCACATACTTGTTGAGTGGATCCTGGGTTTTTTCTGGTTTGGTTCACGTAGTAATGTGGTACCACACTGAAACATTCAATTAAACCTGGTCTTGATAAATATTTTAGAGGATAACGCATGTTAGGTTTGGGTTAGGTCTAGGATTTGTCCTCATCAGGCTCATACATTCGCATATTTCTCATACTTCATGGCTAGATCCCGGGCTGTTTCTGGATTGTATCACGTAGTAATGTGGTGCCACGCTGAAACAGTCAATTAAACCTGGTTTCGATCAATATTTTAGAGGACAATGCAAGTTAGGTCTAGGTTAGGTTTGGGATTTGCTCTCATCAGCCTCATTCTTTCGCATATATCTCATACTTGATGGCTAGATCCTAGGCTTTTTCTGGATTGCATCACGTAGTAATGAAGTACAACACTGAAACGGTCAATTAAACCTGGTTTCCACCAATATCTTAGAGTACAACGCAAGTTAGGTCTGGGATAGGTCTGGGATTTGACCTCATCAGGGTCATACTTTCACAGTTTTAACATGCATGTTGACCTGATCAAGGGTTTTTTCTGCTTTGGATCACGTAGTAAAGTGGTACCACAACTAAAACAGTCAATTAAACCTGGTTTCGATCATTATTTTAGAGGATAACGCAAGTTAGGTCTGGGATAGGTCTGGGATTAGCCCTCGTCAGACTCATACTTTCGCATTCTTCACATACTTGTTGAACGGATCCTGGGTTTTTTCTGGTTTGGATCACGTAGTAACGTGGTACCACGCTGAAACAGTCCATTAAACCTGGTTTGGATCAATATTTTAGAGGATAACGCATGTTAGATCTAGGTTAGCCCTGGGATTTTCACTCATCAGACTCATACTTTCGCATTCTTCACATACTTGTTGAACGGATCCTGGGTTTTTTCTGGTTTGGTTCACGTAGTAATGTGGTACCACACTGAAACATTCAATTAAACCTGGTCTTGATAAATATTTTAGAGGATAACGCATGTTAGGTTTGGGTTAGGTCTAGGATTTGTCCTCATCAGGCTCATACATTCGCATATTTCTCATACTTCATGGCTAGATCCTGGGCTGTTTCTGGATTGTATCACGTAGTAATGTGGTACCACGCTGAAACAGTCAATTAAACCTGTTTTCGATCAATATTTTAGAGGATAACGCAAGTTAAGTCTGGGATAGGTCTGGGATTTGACCTCATCAGACTCATACTTTCGCAGTTCTAACATACATGTTGACCTGATCGAGTGTTTTTTCTGCTTTGGATCACGTAGTAAAGTGGTACCACACTGAAACAGTCCATTAAACCTGGTTTGGATCAATATTTTAGAGGATAACGCATGTTAGGTCTAGGTTAGGCCTGGGATTTTCACTCATCAGACTCATACTTTCGCATTCTTCACATACTTGTTGAACGGATCCTGGGTTTTTTCTGGTTTGGATCACGTAGTAATCTGGGACCACACTGAAACTGTCAATTAAACCTGGTTTCGATCAATATTTTAGAGAATAATTCATGTTAGGTTTAGGTTAGGTCTGGGATTTGCTCTCATCAGGCTCATTCTTTCGCATATTTCCCATACTTGATGGCTAGATCCTGGGCTTTTTCTGGATTGCATCGCGTAGTAATGAAGTACAACACTGAAACAGTCAATTAAACCTGGTTTCCATCTATATCTTAGAGGACAACGCAAGTTAGGTCTGGGATAGGTCTGGGATTTGCCCTCATCAGGGTCATACTTTCGCAGTTCTAACATACATGTTGACCTGATCGAGTGTTTTTTCTGCTTTGGATCACGTAGTAAAGTGGTACCACACTGAAACTGTCCATTAAACCTGGTTTGGATCAATATTTTAGAGGATAACGCATGTTAGGTCTAGGTTAGCCCTGGGATTTTCACTCATCAGACTCATAGTTTCGCATTCTTCACATACTTGTTGAACGGATCCTGGGTTTTTTCTGGTTTGGTTCACGTAGTAATGTGGTACCACACTGATACATTCAATTAAACCTGGTCTTGATAAATATTTTAGAGGATAACGCATGTTAGGTTTGGGTTAGGTCTAGGATTTGTCCTCATCAGGCTCATACATTCGCATATTTCTCATACTTCATGGCTAGATCCTGGGCTATTTCTGGATTGGATCACGTAGTAATGTGGTACCACACTGGAACAGTCAATTAAACCTGGTTTCGATCAATATTTTAGAGGACAATGCAAGTTAGGTCTGTGTTAGGTCTGGGATTTGCCACATCGGGGTCATACTTTCGCATTTTTCACTTACTTGTTGAACTGATCCTGGGTTTTTTCTGGTTTGGATCACGTAGTAATGTGGTACCACACTGAAACAGTCGATTAAACCCGGTTTCGATCAATATTTTAGAGGATAACGCAAGTTAAGTCTGGGATGCCCTCAGGGGCTGCCAGCCTTTCAGCTGCAGTACGGGCTTAACGAACCCGGGGTACCCGAGTCATACACACACCGTAAGCCTCCTGTTGGTCGTCACAACGACCCATTCACAATTGCCTATTGGTTTTGTGAATGGTACGTGACGGCAGGAGGAACGGGGGTCTTGGCTTAACCGCCTGGGCCACGAGTATGGCGACTCTATAAAATCGCCCTCCAATCCTAAGCTATGGTGCGCGGCGATGGGATGCATGGTTGGGGGAGAAGGCCCAATCCCAAGCGACCACCTCCGGGGAACCTGCCGAACCCCCGGAGTATATAGGCTTACCCGGGTAAGGCGGCTCTGCCCGGGCGGACCTTCTCTTCCGACCTGCTCGTGGGAATATTATGGAGTTCAATATTAAAACGGTGATGGGACGGGGTAAGTCAGAGGGGGAGGACGAAGGCGGTGTTGGGACTGGAGTGACGGCGCTCGCGCCGCCTCCAGCGCCTGGCCCGGCTTCGTGGAAGGTGGAGGAGGACGACGAGACTGCGTCAGTCTCGTCCTTCTCCTCCACCAGGAGCCTCATAGGCTCTAAGAGGAAGAGGGCGGGGCAGGCCGTCGTCGAGGTGGGCGGGGCGATGAGCCCGTCGGTGAGGCTGAGTTGCCTCAGGGACGAGGTGACCGAGGAGATATCGGAGAGGATCTCCTCGTCCCTGAGGCGGGTGGAGAAAGTCGCCGCTGCCTGCGCCTTTAAGGGGCAGAAAAGCGGTGGCGCGGAGGCCCTGAAGGCCGCGGCGGAGGAAATGAGGGAGGCGGCGCGGGAGCTCAGAGGGCGGAACGCCCGTCTGCAGCTCCTGTTGGAGGAGGAGCGACAGGGGAGGAGGAGGGCAGAGGCGCTGTGGAACAGCGCGGCCCTCCCTCCCATCCTCCCTCCTCCTCCACCGCCGCGTCCCTCGGCGGAGGTAAATAAGCGGAGTGCGGCGGCAGTGGTGCGGGGCACCGCGGGTCCCTCCACCCGCACTCCGCCCGTGAAGAAGTCCGCGTCCTCCTCAGAAGACGATCTTCTGAGGAGGATTGGGGACATGATTGATGGCAAGCTGGCCGCCTTCCGGGAGGAGCTCCTCGCCGGAAGAGCGGTCAGCAGGAAGGCGGTGCCTGCCCGACCTGTTCCGGTACAGTCGGGGAAGGCAAAGAAGGGCGGAGTGAAGGCTCCGCCCAGCGTTGCGGCACCAGGGCCCCGGGTCGCGACCCCCAAGGGGGGTGGTGTACCCGTGGTCGCGGTGGTCGCGTCCTCCACGGCACCCTCCCAAGGGGGGGTGGCGTGGAGTGAGGTGGTGGGGCGGAAGGCGAAGCGGGCGGCGAGGAAGGCCTCGCAACCGCGGCCTCCGCCTCCGCCGCCGGCGGCCAAGGTAAAGGCCGCGAAGGTCGGGAAGGCACGACCAGGTCGTCCCCCAAAAACGGCAGCGGTGACGCTGACCGTTGCGCAGGGGGGCGACCTGACCCTCGCGGAGGCGATGCGGCTCGCCAGGGAGAATATCTCCCTGGAAGAGCTGGGCATCGCCTCCGTGAGGGCGAAGAGGGCCGTGACCGGGGGTCTCTTGCTGGAGATCCCCGGTGCAGAAGGCGGCGCGAAGGCGGATCGTCTCGCCCAGAGGCTCCGGGAGCAGCTGGGCGAGGGAGGTGTCCGGGTCGCCCGGCCCACGAAGCGCACGGAGATGCGCGTTTGTGGGCTGGACGAATCGGTCAGCGCACAGGATGTGTCCCGTGCCCTTGCGAGGGCGGGGGACTGTCCTGTGGAGGACCTGCGGATCGGAGAGATCCGCAGGTCGCCCTCCGGCCTCGGGTCGGTGTGGGCCCGGTGCCCCCTCTCCGCCGCCCGTAAGGTGGCGGAATCCGGGAGGGTGTTGGTGGGGTGGGTTTCGGCGCGACTGGAAATCCTCGCGCCGCGCCCGCTCCAGTGTCACCGCTGCCTCGAATTGGGGCACGTGAGGCAGTGGTGCACCTCGCCGGTGGACCGCAGCGGTCAGTGTTACCGCTGCGGTGCCAAAGAGCGCCGTGCGAGCCAGTGCTCGGCGGCCCCCCACTGCCCGCTGTGTGCGGACATGGGGAGGCCAGCCGATCACAGGGTGGGGAGCAAGAAGTGCTCCCCCCCCCCTCCCGGAAGGAGAGGAAGAGGCGGGCTGCACCGGCTCCGGTGCCGAGGGCGGTGGCATCGTCCTCCATGGAGGTGGACGGTGCTACGGGGACGGACGGCCGGGAGGAGGCTGGCGCGGCCATTAATTAATGCCGCCCCGCCTCCTCCTCCAGGCCAACCTCAACCACTGCCACGCGGCACAGGACTTGATGTCCCAAGTCCTCGCGGAGTGGGGGGTTGGCCTGGCGGTCGCCGCCGAGCCGTACCGCGTCCCTGATCACCCTTATTGGGTGGGCGACGCGGACGGCTTGGTGGCGACGGTATGGGGAGGGGGCGACGGGTCCCCACCGTTCTCCTTGTTGGAGCGCGGTCGGGGATTCGTCGCCGTGGACTGGGGGGGAGTCGCTGTGGTGGGATGCTACATTTCGCCCCGTAGCGGTCACGCTGCGTTCGAGCTGTACTTGGCCGAGGTCGCGGCATGCGTGCAGCGCTACGCGGCCCGGCCGGTGCTGGTCCTGGGGGATTTTAATGCCAAGTCGGTGGCTTGGGGATCCCCCAGGACCTTCGTTCGCGGCGGGATCCTGGGCGATTGGGCGGCGGGGCTCGACCTCCGGGTATTGAACCGGGGGTCGGAGCACACATGCGTGCGGCGATATGGGGGGTCCATCGTGGATGTTGGATTCGCGACCCCCAACGCCGTGCGCATGGTGTCGGGTTGGCACGTGGTCGCGGGGGCAGAGACACTCTCCGATCACCGGTACATCCCGATGGAGGTCTCTGCCGCCGCGGGTGCATCCCGACACGGCCGCCTGCGTGGCACTCCACCACGCCGCTGGGCGCTTCGGCGCCTGGACAAGGACGCCCTGATGGCAGCTGCCCTCGCTGCAACTTGGCCGCAGGGAGCGGCCGAGTTGCCGAGCATAGAGGAGGAGGTCGCCCGGCTCGGAGCATTGGTTGCGGGTATTTGCGACGCGGCGATGCCTCGGGTCGGGCGGGCTTCTCCTCGCCGGGCGGTGTACTGGTGGTCGGACGCGATCGCGGCGTTGCGAGTCGCGACTGTCCGCGCCCGACGCCAGTACACCCGCGCGCGCCGTCGTCAACGTACAGGCGACGGCGTGGCGCGAGCGAGGGCAGCTGATGACCTGTATGGAGCATACCGCGTGGCGCGGGTTGCTCTGCAGGTCGCCATCAAACGGGCCAAGACCCGGGCATGGAAGGAGCTCCTCCAGACCCTTGATGACGATCCATGGGGGCGCCCATATAAGGTGGTGCTGAATAAGCTCCGCCCGTGGGCGCCCCCCGTCACCGAGGGTCTTGACCCCCGGCTGCTGGAGGACGTGGTCAATACACTCTTCCCAATTGGGGAGAGGGGACCGCGTCCTCCGGCGGCAGCGGCTGTCCCAGTGGAGTGGACGGCCGAGCTGGGGGTCACGCAGGAGGAGCTGGCAGCGGCCATCAGACGGCTCGGGGTTCGTAACACGGCTCCGGGTCCGGATGGTGTGCCCGGCCGGGTTTGGGTCTTGATCCAGGGCGTCCTTGGGGCCGACCTCAGGCGGTTGTTCGACCGCTGCCTGAGGGACGGGCGATTCCCCCCCAGTTGGAAGGTGGCGAGGATGGTCCTCCTCCAGAAGGAGGGTCGGCCCGCGGAGTCTCCCTCCGCATACCGGCCCATTTGTCTCCTCGACGAGGTGGGCAAGCTCATCGAGCGGGTGATTGCTGCCCGCCTCGTCGAGCACCTGTCGCGGGGTGATCCCGGTCTGGCCGACTGCCAGTTCGGTTTCCGGGGGGGCCGATCGACTATCGACGCGATAGGTCGTGTGAGGGCCCTCTCGGGGGCGGCCGTCTCCCGGGGAGGGGTGGCATTGGCAATATCCTTGGATATTGCCAATGCCTTTAACACCCTCCCCTGGGAAGAGATAAGGAGGGGACTCGAATATCATCGGGTCCCCCCTTGTCTCAGGGCGGTCGTCGGGGATTATCTCCGCGGCAGGTGGATCGAGTATCCGGGCCGGGATGGTGATATGCGGAGGGAGGTGCACTGCGGTGTTCCGCAGGGGTCGGTCCTCGGGCCACTCCTGTGGAACATCGCGTACGACTCGGTGTTGCGGGCCGGCCTCCCCGACGGCGTCAGCACGGTGTGTTATGCGGATGACACACTGGTGCTGGCCGTCGGGGCGCACTGGGGGAGGGCCATGCGTCGCGCGGAGGAGGGGTCGCAACGCGTCGTCGACCGGATCAGGGGGATGGGGATGACGGTGGCGGTCCATAAGACCGAGGTGATTGCGTTTCATCCACCTCGGCAGGATCCGCCACCCCCTCTGATCCGGGTGGGTGGGGCTGACATCGAGGTGAAGCCCCAGATCAGGTATCTAGGGCTGATCCTCGATAGCCACTGGCGTTTCGAGGAGCATTTCCGCTGCCTGGTCCCCCGGTTGGAAAGGATGGTTGCGGCTCTGGGCCGGATCCTGCCCAACCTGGGGGGCCCGGCGGGCCGAGTTCGTTGCCTCTATGTGGCAATGGTCCAGTCGGTGGCCCTATACGGGGCCCCCGTCTGGGCGGACGACCTGGCTGCCTCCCGGCGCGGCATGACTATGCTGCGTCGGGTGCAGAGGCGCATGGCGCTCAGGGTCGTCCGCGGGTATCGGACCATGTCACATGAGGCGGCGACGGTTCTAGCGGGGATGCCGCCCATGGACCTGCTCGCGCGGTCGCACGCGGCGATGTACCGGCACCGCGTCGACCGTCGCGCGGGGGTGGGGGCGGTCCCGGGCGGGCAGGAACCTGCTTGGGGCGATTTGAAGCGCCAGGCCCGGCAGTCCGTGTTGCTCGCGTGGCAGGAGCGGCTGGCTCTGCCAACCGCGGGGCACCGGACTGTCGGGGCGGTTCGGCCACTCCTGAAGGAGTGGCTGGACAGAGGCCATGGCAGCCTCACCTACCGGATGGCACAGGTATTTTCCGGGCATGGCAGCTTCGGAAGATACCTGTGCCGGATAGGGAAGGAGCCGACGGCGCGTTGCTGCCACTGCGGCGCTGAGCAGGACACGGCGGATCATACCCTGGAGGTATGCCCCGCGTGGGAGGGGGAGCGCCGTGTCCTGGTCGGCGTCGTCGGGCGGGATGTCTCGCTGCCGGGCGTGGTGCGCGCCATGCTCGGCAGCGAGGAGAAGTGGAGGGCCGTGGCCTCCTTCTGCGAGAACGTAATGTTGCAGAAGGAGGCCGCGGGGAGGGAGCGCGAGATTCAGCGGCGCGCTGAAGCTCGCGCTCGTGCGGTGGCCCGAGGTCGCCGCCCGGTCGCGAGGCGTCGCGGGCGGCCGCCTCGGCGTGGCGGATGACCTAGGCTGGGAGGGGGGTCCTGAGGGGACCCTCCTCCCGCCAGGCGGCGCCGGGTCGGACCGGTTGGGGGTAGGAGCGCCTCCCCCTACCGGTCCGACGCAAGGGGAGGCACCCTCGGCGGTCTGGTGCGGCCATGAACACCCGGCCGCCGAGGGGTGGAAACGGGGTCGCGGGCGGTTGCGAGTTGGTGCTCGCAGCCGCCACTAAACGCGGCCCCGGGACGGATAGCGGCGGGATGGAGTGGCCCCGTCCCGCCGCGATGAGGCAGTGTGTCTACTGGGGGGACCGATTGTCCCCCCGGGGGATGGGCGCGAAAGCGCGGGCACGGGGAGGATACCGGAAGAATGCTTCGAGCGATTCCCGGTATCCTCCCAAAGCGTGCCGAAGGGTCACCGTGGGGTTTTTAGTGGGTAGGTCCCGCGCCTGTCGTTGTACGGGCGCGGGGAATCCCACACACCCCTCCCACCTCTCCCCAAGGAGGTGGGAGGGAGTCTTTCGAAGATTTTCCCCACGACAAAAAAAAAAAAAAAAAAAAAAAAAGTTAAGTCTGGGATAGGTATGGGATTTGAGCTCATCAGACCCATACTTTCGCACACTTCACATACTCGTTGAACAGATCCTGGGTTATTTTCTGGTTTGGATCACATAGTAATGTGGTACCACACTGAAACAGTAGATTAAACCAGGTTTCGATCAATATTTTAGAGAATAATTCATGTTAGGTCTAGGTTAGGCCTGGGATTTTCACTCATCAGACTCATACTTTCGCATTCTTCACATACTTGTTGAACGGATCCTGGGTTTTTTCTGGTTTGGATCACGTAGTAATGTGGGACCACACTGAAACAGTCAATTAAACCTGGTTTCGATCAATATTTTAGAGAATAATTCATGTTAGGTCTAGGTTAGGTCTGGGATTTGCTCTCATCAGGCTCATTCTTTCGCATATTTCTCATACTTGATGGCTAGATCCTGGGTTTTTTCTGCATTGCATCACGTAGTAATGAAGTACAACACTGAAACAGTCAATTAAACCTGGTTTCCATCAATATTTTAGAGGACAACGCATGTTAAGTCTAGGTAAGGCCTGGGATTTGCCCTCATCAGGGTCATACTTTCGCAGTTCTAACATACATGTTGACCTGATCGAGTGTTTTTTCTGCTTTGGATCACGTAGTAAAGTGGTACCACACTGAAACAGTCCATTAAACCTGGTTTGGATCAATATTTTAGAGGATAACGCATGTTAGGTCTAGGTTAGCCCTGGGATTTTCACTCATCAGACTCATACTTTCGCATTCTTCACATACTTGTTGAACGGATCCTGGGTTTTTTCTGGTTCGGATCACGTAGGAATGTGGGACCACACTGAAACAGTCAATTAAACCTGGTTTCGATCAATATTTTAGAGAATAATTCATGTTAGGTCTAGGTTAGGTTTGGGATTTGCTCTCATCAGGCTCATTCTTTCGCATATATCTCATACTTGATGGCTAGATCCTGGGCTTTTTCTGGATTGCATCACGTAGTAATGAAGTACAACACTGAAACAGTCAATTAAACCTGGTTTCCATCAATATCTTAGAGGACAACGCAAGTTAGGTCTGGGATAGGTCTGGGATTTGACCTCATCAGGGTCATACTTTCACAGTTTTAACATACATGTTGACGTGATCGAGGGTTTTTTCTGTTTTTTGATCACGTAGTAAAGTGGTACCACACTGAAACAGTCCATTAAACCTGGTTTGGATCAATATTTTAGAGGATAACGCATGTTAGGTCTAGGTTAACCCTGGGAATTTCACTCATCGATCTCATACTTTCGCATTCTTCACATACTTGTTGAACGGATCCTGGGTTTTTTCTGGTTTGGTTCACGTAGTAATGTGGTACCATTCTGGAACATTCAATTAAACCTGGTCTTGATAAATAGTTTAGAGGATAACGCATGTTAGGTTTGTGTTAGGTCTAGGATTTGCCCTCATCTGGCTCATACTTTCGCATATTTCTCATACTTCACGGCTAGATCCTGGGCTATTTCTGGATTGGATCACATAGTAATGTGGTACCACACTGAAACAGTCAATTAAACCTGGTTTCGATCAATATTTTTGAGGATAACGCATGTTAGGTCTAGGTTAGGCCTAGGATTTTCACTCATCAGGCTCATACTTTCGCGTTTTTCACATACTTGTTGAACAGATCCTGGGTTTTTTCCGGTTTGGGTCACGTAGTAGTGTGGTACCACACTGAAACAGTCAATTAAACCTGGTTTCGATCAATATTTTTGAGGATAACGCATGTTAGGTCTAGGTTAGGCCTGGGATTTTCACTCAGCAGACTCATACTTTCGCATTCTTCACATACTTGTTGAGCGGATCCTGGGTTTTTTCAGGTTTGGATCTCGTAGTAATGTCGGACCACACTGAAACAATCAATTAAACCCGGTCTTGATAAATATTTTAGAGGATAACGCAAGCTAGGTCTGGGTTAGGTCTAGGATTTGCCCTCGTCAGGCTCATACTTTCGCAGTTTTAACATACATGTTGACGTGATCGAGGGTTTTTTCTGTTTTTTGATCACGTAGTAAAGTGGTACCACACTGAAACAGTCCATTAAACCTGGTTTGGATCAATATTTTAGAGGATAACGCATGTTAGGTCTAGGTTAACCCTGGGAATTTCACTCATCGATCTCATACTTTCGCATTCTTCACATACTTGTTGAACGGATCCTGGGTTTTTTCTGGTTTGGTTCACGTAGTAATGTGGTACCACACTGGAACATTCAATTAAACCTGGTCTTGATAAATATTTTAGAGGATAACGCATGTTAGGTTTGTGTTAGGTCTAGGATTTGCCCTCATCTGGCTCATACTTTCGCATATTTCTCATACTTCACGGCTAGATCCTGGGCTATTTCTGGATTGGATCACATAGTAATGTGGTACCACACTGAAACAGTCAATTAAACCTGGTTTCGATCAATATTTTTGAGGATAACGCATGTTAGGTCTAGGTTAGGCCTAGGATTTTCACTCATCAGGCTCATACTTTCGCGTTTTTTACATACTTGTTGAACAGATCCTGGGTTTTTTCCGGTTTGGGTCACGTAGTAGTGTGGTACCACACTGAAACAGTCAATTAAACCTGGTTTCGATCAATATTTTTGAGGATAACGCATGTTAGGTCTAGGTTAGGCCTAGGATTTTCACTCATCAGACTCATACTTTCGCATTCTTCACATACTTGTTGGACGGATCCTGGGTTTTTTCTGGTTTGGATCACGTAGTAATGTGGGACCACACTGAAACAATCAATTAAACCAGGTCATGAAAAATATTTTAGAGGATGACGCATGTTAGGTCTGAGTTAGGTCTAGGATTTGCCCGCGTCAGGCTCATACTTTCGCATATTTCTCATACTTCATGGCTAGATCCTGGGCTATTTCTGGATTGGATCACGTAGTAATGTGGTACCACACTGAAACAGTCAATTAAACCTGGTTTCGTTCAATATTTTAGAGGATAATTCATGTTATGTCTAGGTTAGGTCTGGGATTTGCTCTCATCAGGTTCATTCTTTCGCATAGTTCTCATACTTAATGGCTAGATCCTGGGCTTTTTCTGGATTGCATCACGTAGTAATGAAGTACAACACTGAAACAGTCAATTGAACCTGGTTTCCATCAATATTTTAGAGGACAACGCATGTTAGGTCTAGGTAAGGCCTGGGATTTGCCCTCATCAGGGTCATACTTTCGCAGTTTTAACATACATGTTGACCTGATCGAGGGTTCTTAATGCTTTGGATCACGTAGTAAAGTGGTACCACACCGAAACAGTCCATTAAACCTGGTTTGGATCAATATTTTAGAGGATAACGCATGTTAGGTCTAGGTTAGCCCTGGGATTTTCACTCATCAGACTCATACTTTCGCATTCTTCACATACTTGTTGAACGGATCCTGGGTTTTTTCTGGTTTGGTTCACGTAGTAATATGGTACCACACTGAAACATTCAATTAAACCAGGTCATGGTAAATATTTTAGAGGATGACGCATGTTAGGTCTGAGTTAGGTCTAGGATTTGCCCTCGTCAGGCTCATACTTTCGCATATTTCTCATACTTCATGGCTAGATCCTGGGCTATTTCTGGATTGGATCACGTAGTAATGTGGTACCACACTGAAACAGTCAATTAAACCTGGTTTCGATTAATATTTTAGAGGATAACGCATGTTAGGTTTGGGTTAGGTCTAGGATTTGTCCTCATCAGGCTCATACATTCGCATATTTCTCATACTTCATGGCTAGATTCTGGGCTGTTTCTGGATTGTATCACGTAGTAATGTGGTACCACGCTGAAACAGTCAATTAAACCTGTTTTCGATCAATATTTTAGAGGATAACGCATGTTAGGTCTAGGTTAGGCCTGGGATTTTCGCTCATCAGACTCATACTTTCGCATTCTTCACATACTTGTTGGACGGATCCTGGGTTTTTTCTGGTTTGGATCACGTAGTAATGTGGGACCACACTGAAACAATCAATTAAACCAGGTCATGGTAAATATTTTAGAGGATGACGCATGTTAGGTCTGAGTTAGGTCTAGGATTTGCCCTCGTCAGGCTCATACTTTCGCATATTTCTCATACTTCATGGCTAGATCCTGGGCTATTTCTGGATTGGATCACGTAGTAATGTGGTACCACACTGAAACAGTCAATTAAACCTGGTTTCGATTAATATTTTAGAGGATAACGCAAGTTAGGTCTGGGATAGGTCTGGGATTTGCCCTCATCAGGCTGATACTTTCGCGATTTTCACATACTTGTTGAACTGATCCTGGGTTTTTTCTGGTTTGGATCACGTAGCAATGTGGTACCACACTGAAACAGTCAATTAAACCTGGTTTCGATCAATATTTTTGAGGATAACGCATGTTAGGTCTAGGTTAGGCCTAGGATTTTCACTCATCAGGCTCATACTTTCGCGTTTTTTACATACTTGTTGAACAGATCCTGGGTTTTTTCCGGTTTGGGTCACGTAGTAGTGTGGTACCACACTGAAACAGTCAATTAAACCTGGTTTCGATCAATATTTTTGAGGATAACGCATGTTAGGTCTAGGTTAGGCCTAGGATTTTCACTCATCAGACTCATACTTTCGCATTCTTCACATACTTGTTGGACGGATCCTGGGTTTTTTCTGGTTTGGATCACGTAGTAATGTGGGACCACACTGAAACAATCAATTAAACCAGGTCATGAAAAATATTTTAGAGGATGACGCATGTTAGGTCTGAGTTAGGTCTAGGATTTGCCCGCGTCAGGCTCATACTTTCGCATATTTCTCATACTTCATGGCTAGATCCTGGGCTATTTCTGGATTGGATCACGTAGTAATGTGGTACCACACTGAAACAGTCAATTAAACCTGGTTTCGTTCAATATTTTAGAGGATAATTCATGTTATGTCTAGGTTAGGTCTGGGATTTGCTCTCATCAGGTTCATTCTTTCGCATAGTTCTCATACTTAATGGCTAGATCCTGGGCTTTTTCTGGATTGCATCACGTAGTAATGAAGTACAACACTGAAACAGTCAATTGAACCTGGTTTCCATCAATATTTTAGAGGACAACGCATGTTAGGTCTAGGTAAGGCCTGGGATTTGCCCTCATCAGGGTCATACTTTCGCAGTTTTAACATACATGTTGACCTGATCGAGGGTTCTTAATGCTTTGGATCACGTAGTAAAGTGGTACCACACCGAAACAGTCCATTAAACCTGGTTTGGATCAATATTTTAGAGGATAACGCATGTTAGGTCTAGGTTAGCCCTGGGATTTTCACTCATCAGACTCATACTTTCGCATTCTTCACATACTTGTTGAACGGATCCTGGGTTTTTTCTGGTTTGGTTCACGTAGTAATATGGTACCACACTGAAACATTCAATTAAACCAGGTCATGGTAAATATTTTAGAGGATGACGCATGTTAGGTCTGAGTTAGGTCTAGGATTTGCCCTCGTCAGGCTCATACTTTCGCATATTTCTCATACTTCATGGCTAGATCCTGGGCTATTTCTGGATTGGATCACGTAGTAATGTGGTACCACACTGAAACAGTCAATTAAACCTGGTTTCGATTAATATTTTAGAGGATAACGCATGTTAGGTTTGGGTTAGGTCTAGGATTTGTCCTCATCAGGCTCATACATTCGCATATTTCTCATACTTCATGGCTAGATTCTGGGCTGTTTCTGGATTGTATCACGTAGTAATGTGGTACCACGCTGAAACAGTCAATTAAACCAGGTCATGGTAAATATTTTAGAGGATGACGCATGTTAGGTCTGAGTTAGGTCTAGGATTTGCCCTCGTCAGGCTCATACTTTCGCATATTTCTCATACTTCATGGCTAGATCCTGGGCTATTTCTGGATTGGATCACGTAGTAATGTGGTACCACACTGAAACAGTCAATTAAACCTGGTTTCGATTAATATTTTAGAGGATAACGCAAGTTAGGTCTGGGATAGGTCTGGGATTTGCCCTCATCAGGCTGATACTTTCGCGATTTTCACATACTTGTTGAACTGATCCTGGGTTTTTTCTGGTTTGGATCACGTAGCAATGTGGTACCACACTGAAACAGTCAATTAAACCTGGTCTTGATAAATATTATAGAGGATAACGCATGTTAGGTCTGGGATAGGTCTAGGATTTGCCCTCATGAGACTCATACTTTCGCACACTTCACATACTCGTTGAACAGATCCTGGGTTATTTTCTGGTTTGGATCACATAGTAATGTGGTACCACACTGAAACAGTCGATTAAACCAGGTTTCGATCAATATTTTTGAGGATAACGCATGTTAGGTCTAGGTTAGGATCGGGATTTTCACTCAGCAGACTCATACTTTCGCATTCTTCACATACTTGTTGAGCGGATCCTGGGCTTTTTCAGGTTTGGATCACGTAGTAATGTCGGACCACACTGAAACAATCAATTAAACCCGGTCTTGATAAATATTTTAGAGGATAACGCAAGCTTGGTCTGGGTTAGGTCTAGGATTTGCCCTCGTCAGGCTCATACTTTCGCAGTTTTAACATACATGTTGACGTGATCGAGGGTTTTTTCTGTTTTTTGATCACGTAGTAAAGTGGTACCACACTGAAACAGTCCATTAAACCTGGTTTGGATCAATATTTTAGAGGATAACGCATGTTAGGTCTAGGTTAACCCTGGGAATTTCACTCATCGATCTCATACTTTCGCATTCTTCACATACTTGTTGAACGGATCCTGGGTTTTTTCTGGTTTGGTTCACGTAGTAATGTGGTACCACACTGGAACATTCAATCATACCTGGTCTTGATAAATATTTTAGAGGATAACGCATGTTAGGTTTGTGTTAGGTCTAGGATTTGCCCTCATCTGGCTCATACTTTCGCATATTTCTCATTGTTTAAATATCGCATTAATTCGAGGTATTTGAACATAACATAAAATTCGTTAAACAGTGTTGATTTCGAGGTACGTAACCGACCAGAGGACTCTCGGTCGCGGCGTCCGTTACGCGACACAATATAGACTAGAAAAACCATAATTTTCGGGTTTTTTTTCTGAAAGTCACGCGATCGACCAAGTAACGTACGAGTTCGAACAATTAGTTCAACGTACGAGTACAGAGAAAAGGTACGTTTACAAGTTAGAAAAAGACGGACGAAAGACACGGCGACAGCGCCGCGTGTCGGAGGATTCCCCCTCTCACGCGTAACTTTTGGCAGCTCGTGCTCGTCCGTCACTCTTAATCAGGATCCTGCCTTGAGCACATCGGTAAACGATCACGCTCCGCAGAATTCCCAAAATCTCCGAATCGCTTCGAGTTATTCGAGCTTTCGTTGAGGAAACATTTTGTGACACATCGGCTGATTCTATCGCAGATTCGAAAGTTCGAGTTATTCGAACTTTCGTTAAGCGGACAAGCGACGTATAGCCGTAGCTTTACTGGTTAGATTGCGTAAGCAAATTCATACCAGTAACCTACGTGTAATTCCGTTTGTCGAATCAGCTAGTTAATCGATTCGGTCGTGAGTACGACCCGGTTAAAAGACTGCGGGAAACTCGTTGATATCATCGAGTTCCCGAATTTTCCACGTATTGCTGCAAACAGCGGTCGTGCGAGAGGCATCGAGATTAAAACTCGATCCTCCCTTGATTTTCGAACGGTCTTGCTCCCACCTATAGGGGCCTTCGTGGCGTGTATACCCTGAGTGGACTTGCCGTCTTCCAGTCGGAGCTTGGGACGAGTTATTCCAAGCCCAGCTTCCGGCGACCTGCTAGAGCGCTGTTCACTGACCGCCAGTCCTGTACGGCTACTGTGCGTAGAACGCGACTCACAAAGCGCCGTGGTGTGATAGTCTCAACGTAAGTCGTCAAATACGCCGTTGAAAGACTGCACCACACTGTGTTCCGTACGCACATACGAAGACGGTAAGGGACCGAGGACTGGGTGACGGTTGGAGCCTTACAACCTCCCTCTATTCACCCTCTCCTGCGACAATCAAGAGTTGCAGTCGTCAAAGTAATGAGATTAAATCTCACTAGATAACGGGACGTTTTTAAATTCGGCCGCCTCTTAATTACCCGAGACCGGAGAAAACTCTCCGCTCTCTTAAGGCTGCGGAGGAAGCTGGATACAAACCCCGATCTCGTAACAATAACAGAGCGATTCCCGATTTAAAGGGAACGCTCACATATACAGTCCACTCGCTTAGCTGCGTATCGCGGCGGCTGAGATTCCCGCTCCTGAGTGCGACAAGCACAAACCAGGAGCGTGCAGAAAAGAGTAAGACACACAACGTGACTAACGTTGTCAGGTATTTAACGCCTAAATTCGTCTCTCTCTTTCTATTCCATAACAGCGCGACGCGAGCCATCAGACCGATCGACGCGAGGGTTTTTCTAGACGTCAGCCAGACGTCTGAGTTTTTTCCCCAATTTCTTCTATCGTCTGTATTTAAGAGTCAAATTTAACGAAATAAACGGCTTAGTCGCATAAGGCGATCAAGCGAAAATAAAATTATAATTGTACCGCTTATTTTCCGTCTGTTCTTTCCCTCGAGATCCGGACCCCCGTTAGGCGAGGTATTTTCAAACCTCCTCCCCCACCACATAAGGTCCTTCGAGCCGGATCAAATCGAGGTTGATTGGAACGGGAAAAGAGTGAACACTCTCGTACGTGAAGAATTAACCACGACAGAGTTTAAATCGAGTTGATTGATCCTCGATAAAATACACTATGGCGATAGCGGAAGAATTGTCGCGGTCTGACCTTGAGGATCAACTCACGGAATTAACCGAAGAGTTCGACCGTCTCAGAACGCTGACCACAAACTTGAAAAAGATGGGCAGAGCGAAGTACTCAGAGAAACTTCTTGAGGAAAAACTCAACTACGCCAGACAATTATGGCGGGACACCCGCGCCCTGTATACAAGCGTGCGTAGGATGGTTCCCGCCGCGAAAAGACAAGCCTACGCGCTGTTTAAGCCGGGCTACCTCCTCGGTGTGGAAAACGAATTCCAGGAATTCCAGAATTATGTTACCACCGAAATGGACCGAATCGCCGCTGAGTCTAAACCAGCGGCACCGGAAGTCCAACAAATGAGCATGCCGATCGAGCTCCCGAAGCAACGATTGCCCAAATTCGGAGGAGATCCTCGAGAATGGGAACATTTCGAGGATCTATTCACTTCCGGGGTAGTCAATAATGCATCTTTATCTGATGTACAGAAACTGTATCATCTGAATGCGTGCTTAGAGGGACCAGCTCTCGTGACGATTTCGTCGTTCGAGATCGTCGGACGTAATTTCCCGGAAGCATGGAAAAAGCTGAAAGAAAAATACGGCCTTCCACGCCTGGTCACGGGAAAGCTGCTTGATAAGCTCCTGTTTATGGACCCGATTGATCTGAACGATCTGGCCAGTATGCAGCAGATAACTGTGGATTGCACAGAAACTCTTGCTGCCCTCCGAAAAAGAGGAACCGCCGAGCAGCTGTTAGACTGGCTGCTCGCGCACTGGGCGAAACACCATTTCACCCCGAAATTAGAGCTGGAATGGCAGAGGGCGTTGAACCTTACGACAGAATATCCTACGTTCGAAGACGTAAGGAAGTTCATCGAAAACCATTCGCTCGCTCTTCTCGCGATGAACGAAGATCGTCGAGAGGAAGCCCTAGCACCTGCAACCAGGGACAGTACACGTAACCGTGGCACCGCTCGGGACACGAGCTCTGTCTCAGAAAAGGTGCGCAGCCATAACGTTGTGAGGGAAAACGACTCGGCTGCAGAGCCACAAGAGCGGTACCCCAACGACGAAGTACAGGCAACCTCCGTTTCGGAGGAAACGTGCGGGTTCTGCTCTGGACCGCACGAGTTATCGAAATGCGATAACTTCTTGGTATTGCCTGCTCAAATGCGCTGCCAATACATAAAGAACCGCCGGGGGTGCATACTATGCTTGGGCACAACCCACACGGTGCAGCGGTGTCAGAGCCTCAATGTCTGTAAAAAGTGCAGCGGGAGGCACCATCCCTTGCTACATTTTGAGCAAACCTGGGAAGCTCGCGACCAGAAACCGTTACCGAATAACGAGTACGACAATCGTGAAGAATGGCGTTCGAATGCCTCACGACGTCGGCCCGCCAAATTCAGGTCAAAGGCCAAAAACTCGACTTCGAATGCTGATGTGAACCACGCCTCAACGTAACACGGTATCGTGTTCAGTACAGTTGTACCGAGGACAGTGCCATCGGCCACAGCCTAAGTACGAGTGTTCGGTAAAACGAGTGCGATGTAAATCTCGCACTGATCAGAATATTGAAATTCTGATCGACACGGTTGCATAGGTCCAAATTATTCGACCAAGATTTCGTCGAATAAAGCACGAGGGTTTCATAGCGCCAGACACTGCTTCGGATGGGTGATCACCGGTCCGAGAAATGCAGCGGGCGAAACCCGGGTAACCATAAGAACGCTGCAAGGCACCGTTCTCGAATCGCTGGATCAAGCGATTCGAAGGTTCGGAGAAACTGAAAAATCTCCTCGACCTCGGTGCGTACCACAACGGTGGAGGAAGACGACATACGCTTCCAAAAAAAAAAAAATCCGTTGCACTGGAACAACGGGGCGGTTTAAAGTCCGGCTGCCTCTTAATTACCCGAGACCGGAGAACTCTCCGCTCTCTTAAGGCTGCGGAGGAAGCTGGATACGAACCCCGACCACGAGGGTGAATAATCTAAGTTTCTCACGGAAAATGAGTCCGTAGATCATATGACTCGAATCGAGGCCATTGATCAAACCAGACTCTACATCCCGCGATTCGTTTGGTGGTATAAAAATAACCGGTAAAATCGGGAAAATCAACCTGAAACGCATCCTCGGCGATTTACGTCTAAAAGCGAGAAAATGCAGACACAATGCTGCAAGATCGCAGCGAGTTAAACTCGTCACGAACGCCGCTTATAGGACTGATCGAGGATTATGCGTCTCTCACACCGTACCACTTATGATCGGAAGTCCAAATAATGTACTTCCAGTGGAAACTGAAAATCCTTTCGCGGTTTAAGCGATTGAGAAAAAATTCAGAACTTCCACGAGCAACTCTGAAAACAATTGCATGCGCGAGTGACTCACGTAGCTCCAGAATTGCTACAAGTGGCATACCACACGAATGCAGTTTAAATCAAAGGAATTGGTTTTGATACACAACCCTCTTCTCCCCCCGAATCATTGGGAAACGGGAAGTAACGAGGAACGATTCCTGGGCAAAAACAGGCATGTGCATGTAACTCAAGTACGCACAGCCACTTATACACGATCAATTACAAAGTTGTGTATAACTGCCCGTCGATGAGTCAACATCGACATGAGCCGTCGAAGCCGCAGACGGGATAGAAAAAGTCCCGAATTCCGCGGTACCAGACACAGGAAGGCGAGAACTACCGTTTGAACATAAAAACGGCGTTGATTCTTACATACCCTGTGTCTTTAATTTGCTGTACTTGATAATAAGTACGGTCTCGCCGACCAAACGCGCCTGTATTAAACCAGGCCCCCATGAAGGAGGTGATCCTCACCCCAGCACAGATTGCAGGGCAGACTGACCTTCTCGCGGCGATAATGCAAGTACCTTAATTTTCATAATTAAGTACATGCCAACTTTTCTCGACGGTGACTAATCGCGACGTGACAACGAATTAACGCTCCTCCTAATTATTGCACGGACCGTGCAAGGGGGGCGGTGTGTTTAAATATCGCATTAATTCGAGGTATTTGAACATAACATAAAATTCGTTAAACAGTGTTGATTTCGAGGTACGTAACCGACCAGAGGACTCTCGGTCGCGGCGTCCGTTACGCGACACAATATAGACTAGAAAAACCATAATTTTCGGGTTTTTTTTCTGAAAGTCACGCGATCGACCAAGTAACGTACGAGTTCGAACAATTAGTTCAACGTACGAGTACAGAGAAAAGGTACGTTTACAAGTTAGAAAAAGACGGACGAAAGACACGGCGACAGCGCCGCGTGTCGGAGGATTCCCCCTCTCACGCGTAACTTTTGGCAGCTCGTGCTCGTCCGTCACTCTTAATCAGGATCCTGCCTTGAGCACATCGGTAAACGATCACGCTCCGCAGAATTCCCAAAATCTCCGAATCGCTTCGAGTTATTCGAGCTTTCGTTGAGGAAACATTTTGTGACACATCGGCTGATTCTATCGCAGATTCGAAAGTTCGAGTTATTCGAACTTTCGTTAAGCGGACAAGCGACGTATAGCCGTAGCTTTACTGGTTAGATTGCGTAAGCAAATTCATACCAGTAACCTACGTGTAATTCCGTTTGTCGAATCAGCTAGTTAATCGATTCGGTCGTGAGTACGACCCGGTTAAAAGACTGCGGGAAACTCGTTGATATCATCGAGTTCCCGAATTTTCCACGTATTGCTGCAAACAGCGGTCGTGCGAGAGGCATCGAGATTAAAACTCGATCCTCCCTTGATTTTCGAACGGTCTTGCTCCCACCTATAGGGGCCTTCGTGGCGTGTATACCCTGAGTGGACTTGCCGTCTTCCAGTCGGAGCTTGGGACGAGTTATTCCAAGCCCAGCTTCCGGCGACCTGCTAGAGCGCTGTTCACTGACCGCCAGTCCTGTACGGCTACTGTGCGTAGAACGCGACTCACAAAGCGCCGTGGTGTGATAGTCTCAACGTAAGTCGTCAAATACGCCGTTGAAAGACTGCACCACACTGTGTTCCGTACGCACATACGAAGACGGTAAGGGACCGAGGACTGGGTGACGGTTGGAGCCTTACAACCTCCCTCTATTCACCCTCTCCTGCGACAATCAAGAGTTGCAGTCGTCAAAGTAATGAGATTAAATCTCACTAGATAACGGGACGTTTTTAAATTCGGCCGCCTCTTAATTACCCGAGACCGGAGAAAACTCTCCGCTCTCTTAAGGCTGCGGAGGAAGCTGGATACAAACCCCGATCTCGTAACAATAACAGAGCGATTCCCGATTTAAAGGGAACGCTCACATATACAGTCCACTCGCTTAGCTGCGTATCGCGGCGGCTGAGATTCCCGCTCCTGAGTGCGACAAGCACAAACCAGGAGCGTGCAGAAAAGAGTAAGACACACAACGTGACTAACGTTGTCAGGTATTTAACGCCTAAATTCGTCTCTCTCTTTCTATTCCATAACAGCGCGACGCGAGCCATCAGACCGATCGACGCGAGGGTTTTTCTAGACGTCAGCCAGACGTCTGAGTTTTTTCCCCAATTTCTTCTATCGTCTGTATTTAAGAGTCAAATTTAACGAAATAAACGGCTTAGTCGCATAAGGCGATCAAGCGAAAATAAAATTATAATTGTACCGCTTATTTTCCGTCTGTTCTTTCCCTCGAGATCCGGACCCCCGTTAGGCGAGGTATTTTCAAACCTCCTCCCCCTAACACTCATACTTCACGGCTAGATCCTGGGCTATTTCTGGATTGGATCACATAGTAATGTGGTACCACACTGAAACAGTCAATTAAACCTGGTTTCGATCAATATTTTTGAGGATAACGCATGTTAGGTCTAGGTTAGGCCTAGGATTTTCACTCATCAGGCTCATACTTTCGCGTTTTTCACATACTCGTTGAACAGATCCTGGGTTATTTTCTGGTTTGGATCACATAGTAATGTGGTACCACACTGAAACAGTCGATTAAACCAGGTTTCGATCAATATTTTTGAGGATAACGCATGTTAGGTCTAGGTTAGGATCGGGATTTTCACACAGCAGACTCATACTTTCGCATTCTTCACATACTTGTTGAGCGGATCCTGGGTTTTTTCAGGTTTGGATCACGTAGTAATGTCGGACCACACTGAAACAATCAATTAAACCCGGTCTTGATAAATATTTTAGAGGATAGCGCAAGCTAGGTCTGGGTTAGGTCTAGGATTTGCCCTCGTCAGGCTCATACTTTCGCAGTTTTAACATACATGTTGACGTGATCGAGGGTTTTTTCTGTTTTTTGATCACGTAGTAAAGTGGTACCACACTGAAACAGTCCATTAAACCTGGTTTGGATCAATATTTTAGAGGATAACGCATGTTAGGTCTAGGTTAACCCTGGGAATTTCACTCATCGATCTCATACTTTCGCATTCTTCACATACTTGTTGAACGGATCCTGGGTTTTTTCTGGTTTGAATCACATAGTAATGTGGTACCACACTGAAACAGTAGATTAAACCAGGTTTCGATCAATATTTTAGAGAATAATTCATGTTAGGTCTAGGTTAGGCCTGGGATTTTCACTCATCAGACTCATACTTTCGCATTCTTCACATACTTGTTGAACGGATCCTGGGTTTTTTCAGGTTTGGATCACGTAGTAATGTCGGACCACACTGAAACAATCAATTAAACCCGGTCTTGATAAATATTTTAGAGGATAACGCAAGCTAGGTCTGGGTTAGGTCTAGGATTTGCCCTCGTCAGGCTCATACTTTCGCAGTTTTAACATACATGTTGACGTGATCGAGGGTTTTTTCTGTTTTTTGATCACGTAGTAAAGTGGTACCACACTGAAACAGTCCATTAAACCTGGTTTGGATCAATATTTTAGAGGATAACGCAAGTTAGGTCTAGGTTAACCCTGGGAATTTCACTCATCGATCTCATACTTTCGCATTCTTCACATACTTGTTGAACGGATCCTGGGTTTTTTCTGGTATGGTTCACGTAGTAATGTGGTACCACACTGGAACATTCAATTAAACCTGGTCTTGATAAATATTTTAGAGGATAACGCATGTTAGGTTTGTGTTAGTTCTAGGATTTGCCCTCATCTGGCTCATACTTTCGCATATTTCTCACACTTCACGGCTAGATCCTGGGCTATTTCTGGATTGGATCACATAGTAATGTGGTACCACACTGAAACAGTCAATTAAACCTGGTTTCGATCAATATTTTTGAGGATAACGCATGTTAGGTCTAGGTTAGGCCTAGGATTTTCACTCATCAGACTCATACTTTCGCATTCTTCACATACTTGTTGGACGGATCCTGGGTTTTTTCTGGTTTGGATCACGTAGTAATGTGGGACCACACTGAAACAATCAATTAAACCAGGTCATGATAAATATTTTAGAGGATGACGCATGTTAGGTCTGAGTTAGGTCTAGGATTTGCCCTCGTCAGGCTCATACTTTCGCATTCTTCACATACTTGTTGGACGGATCCTGGGTTTTTTCTGGTTTGGATCACGTAGTAATGTGGGACCACACTGAAACAATCAATTAAACCTGGTTTCGTTCAATATTTTAGAGGATAATTCATGTTATGTCTAGGTTAGGTCTGGGATTTGCTCTCATCAGGCTCGTTCTTTCGCATATTTCTCATACTTGATGGCTAGATCCTGGGCTTTTTCTGGATTGCGTCACGTAGTAATGAAGTACAACACTGAAACAGTCAATTAAACCTGGTTTCCATCAATATCTTGGAGGACAACGCGAGTTAGGTCTGGGATAGGTCTGGGATTTGACCTCATCAGACTCATACTTTCGCACACTTACAATACTCGTTGAGCAGATCCTGGGTTATTTTCTGGTTTGGATCACATAGTAATGTGGTACCACACTGAAACAGTAGATTAAACCAGGTTTCGATCAATATTTTAGAGAATAATTCATGTTAGGTCTAGGTTAGGCCTGGGATTTTCACTCATCAGACTCATACTTTCGCATTCTTCACATACTTGTTGAACGGATCCTGGGTTTTTTCTGGATTGCATCACGTAGTAATGAAGTACAACACTGAAACAGTCAATTAAACCTGGTTTCCAACAATATTTTAGAGGACAACGCATGTTAGGTCTAGGTAAGGCCTGGGATTTGCCCTCATCAGGGTCATACTTTCGCAGTTTTAACATACATGTTGACCTGATCGAGGGTTCTTAATGCTTTGGATCACGTAGTAAAGTGGTACCACACCGAAACAGTCCATTAAACCTGGTTTGGATCAATATTTTAGAGGATAACGCATGTTAGGTCTAGGTTAGCCCTGGGATTTTCACTCATCAGACTCATACTTTCGCATTCTTCACATACTTGTTGAACGGATCCTGGGTTTTTTCTGGTTTGGTTCACGTAGTAATATGGTACCACACTGAAACATTCAATTAAACCTGGTCTTGATAAATATTTTAGAGGATAACGCATGTTAGGTTTGGGTTAGGTCTAGGATTTGTCCTCATCAGGCTCATACATTCGCATATTTCTCATACTTCATGGCTAGATCCTGGGCTGTTTCTGGATTGTATCACGTAGTAATGTGGTACCACGCTGAAACAGTCAATTAAACCTGTTTTCGATCAATATTTTAGAGGATAACGCAAGTTAAGTCGGGGATAGGTCTGGGATTTGACCTCATCAGACTCATACTTTCGCACACTTACAATACTCGTTGAGCAGATCCTGGGCTATTTTCTGGTTTGAATCACATAGTAATGTGGTACCACACTGAAACAGTAGATTAAACCAGGTTTCGATCAATATTTTAGAGAATAATTCATGTTAGGTCTAGGTTAGGCCTGGGATTTTCACTCATCAGACTCATACTTTCGCATTCTTCGCATACTTGTTGAACGGATCCTGGGTTTTTTCTGGTTTGGATCACGTAGTAATGTGGGACCACACTGAAACAGTCAATTAAACCTGGTTTCGATCAATATTTTAGAGAATAATTCATGTTAGGTTTAGGTTAGGTCTGGGATTTGCTCTCATCAGGCTCATTCTTTCGCATATTTCCCATACTTGATGGCTAGATCCTGGGCGTTTTCTGGATTGCATCACGTAGTAATGAAGTACAACACTGAAACAGTCAATTAAACCTGGTTTCCATCTATATCTTAGAGGACAACGCAAGTTAGGTCTGGGATAGGTCTGGGATTTGCCCTCATCAGGGTCATACTTTCGCAGTTCTAACATACATGTTGACCTGATCGAGTGTTTCTTCTGCTTTGGATCACGTAGTAAAGTGGTACCACACTGAAACAGTCCATTAAACCTGGTTTGGATCAATATTTTAGAGGATAACGCATGTTAGGTCTAGGTTAGCCCTGGGATTTTCACTCATCAGACTCATACTTTCGCATTCTTCACATACTTGTTGAACGGATCCTGGGTTTTTTCTGGTTTGGATCACGTAGTAATGTGGGACCACAATGAAACAATCAATTAAACCTGGTCATGATAAATATTTTAGAGGATAACGCATGTTAGGTCTGGGTTAGGTCTAGGATTTGCCCTCGTCAGGCTCATACTTTCGCATATTTCTCATACTTCATGGCTAGATCCTGGGCTATTTCTGGATTGGATCACGTAGTAATGTGGTACCACACTGAAACAGTCAATTAAACCTGGTTTTGATCAATACTTTAGAGAATAATCCATGTTTTGTCTAGGTTAGGTCTAGGATTTGCCCTCGTCAGGCTCATACTTTCGCATATTTCTCATACTTCATTGCTAGATCCTGGGCTATTTCTGGATTGGATCACGTAGTAATGTGGTACCACACTGAAACAGTCAATTAAACCTGGTTTCAATCAATATTTTAGAGGATAACGCAAGTTAGGTCTGGGATAGGTCTGGGATTTGCCCTCATCAGGGTCATACTTTCGCAGTTTTATCATACATGTTGACGTGATCGAGGGTTTTTTCTGCTTTGGATCACGTAGTAAAGTGGTACCACACTGGAACAGTCCACTAAACCTGGTTTGGATCAATATTTTAGAGGATAACGCATGTTCGGTCTGGTTTAGGCCGGGGATTTGTCCTCATCAGGCTCATACATTCGCATATTTCTCATACATGTTGACGTGATCGGGGGTTTTTTCTGCTTTGGATCACGTAGTAAAGTGGTACAACACTGAAACAGTCCACTAAACCTGATTTGGATCAATATTTTAGAGGATAACGCAAGTTAGGTCAGGGATAGTTCTAGGATTTGCCCTCATCAGACTCATACTTTCGCATTCTTCACATACTTGTTGAACGGATCCTGGGTTTTTTCTGGTTTGGATCACGTAGTAATGTGGGACCACACTGAAACAATCAATTAAACCTGGTCATGATAAATATTTTAGAGGATAACGCATGTTAGGTCTGGGTTAGGTCTAGGATTTGCCCTCATCAGACTCATACTTTCGCACACTTCACATACTCGTTGAACAGGTTCCTGGGTTATTTTCTGGTTTGGATCACATAGTAATGTGGTACCACACACAAACAGTCGATTAAACCAGGTTTCGATCAATAATTTAGAGCATAGCGCAAGTTAGGTCTGTTTTAGGCCGGGGACTTTCACTCATCTGACTCATACTTTCGCATTCTTCACATACTTGTTGAACGGATCCTGGGTTTTTTCTGGTTTGGATCACGTAGTAATGTGGGACCACACTGAAACAATCAATTAAACCTGGTCATGATAAATATTTTAGAGGATAACGCATGTTAGGTCTGGGTTAGGTCTAGGATTTGCCCTCGTCAGGCTCATACTTTCGCATATCTCTCATACTTCATGGCTAGATCCCGGGCTTTTTCTGGATCGGATCACGTAGTAATGAAGTTCAACACTGAAACAGTCAATTAAACCTGGTTTCCATCAATATTTTAGAGGACAACGCATGTTAGGTCTAGGTAAGGCGTGGGATTTGCCCTCATCAGGGTCATACTTTCGCAGTTCTAACATACATGTTGACCTGATCGAGTGTTTTTTCTGCTTTGGATCACGTAGTAAAGTGGTACCACACTGAAACAGTCCATTAAACCTGGTTTGGATCAATATTTTAGAGGATAACGCATGTTAGGTCTAGGTTAGCCCTGGGATTTTCACTCATCAGACTTATACTTTCCGCATTCTTCACTTGCTTGTTGAACGGATCCTGGGTTTTTTCTGGTATGGTTCACGTAGTAATGTGGTACCACAGTGAAACATTCAATTAAACCTGGTTTTGATCAATATTTTAGAGAATAATTCATGTTATGTCTAGGTTAGGTCTGGGATTTGCTCTCATCAGGCTCATTCTTTCGCATATTTCTCATACTTGATGGCTAGATCCTGGGCTTTTTCTGGATTGCATCACGTAGTAATGAAGTACAACACTGAAACAGTCAATTAAACCTAGTTTCCATCAATATTTTAGAGGACAACGCATGTTAGGTCTAGGTAAGGCCTGGGATTTGCCCTCACCAGGGTCATACTTTCGCAGTTTTAACATACATGTTGACCTGATCGAGGGTTCTTAATGCATTGGATCACGTAGTAAAGTGGTACCACACTGAAACAGTCAATTAAACCTGGTTTCGATCAATATTTTAGAGGACAATGCAAGTTAGGTCTGTGTTAGGTCTGGGATTTGCCACATCAGGGTCATACTTTCGCATTTTTCACATACTTGTTGAACAGATCCTGGGTTTTTTCTGGTTTGGATCGCGCAGTAATGTGGTACCACACAGAAACAGCCCACAGAACCTGGTTTCGATCAATATTTTAGAGGATAACGAAAGTTATGTCTAGGTTAGGCCTGGGATTTGCCCTCATCAGACTCATGCTTTCGCATTTTTCACATACTTGTTGAACAGATCCTGGGTTTTTTCTGGTATGGATCACGTAGTAATGTGGTACCACACTGAAACATTCAGTTAAACCTGGTCTTGATAAATATTTTTGAGGATAACCCATGTTAGGTCTGGGTTAGGTCTAGGATTTGCCCTCATCAGGCTCATACTTTCGCATATTTCAAATACTTCATGGATAGATCCTGGGCTATTTTCTGGTTTGGATCACATAGTAATGTGGTACCACACTGAAACAGTCGATTAAACCAGGTTTCGATCAATATTTTTGAGGATAACGCATGTTAGGTCTAGGTTAGGCCTGGGATTTTCACTCATCAGACTCATTCTTTTGCATTCTTCACATACTTGTTGAACGGATCCTGGGTTTTTTCTGGTTTGGTTCACGTAGTAATGTGGTACCACACTGAAACAGTCCATTAAACCTGGTTTCGCTCAATATTTTAGAAGACAACGCATGTTAGGTCTAGGTTAGGCCTGGGATTTGCCCTCATCAGGGTCATACTTTCGCAGTTTTAACATGCATGTTGACCTGATCGAGGGTTTTTTCTGCTTTGGATCACGTAGTAAAGTGGTACCACACTAAAACAGTCAATTAAACCTTGCTTCCATCAATATTTTAGAGGATAACGCAAGTTAGGTCTGGGATAGGTCTAGGATTTGCCCTCATCAGGCTCATTCTTTCGCATATTTCTCATACTTGATGGCTAGATCCTGGGCTTTTTCTGGATTGCATCACGTAGTATTGTGGTACCACACTGAAACAGTCGATTAAACCAGGTTTCGTTCAATATTTTTGAGGATAACGCATGTTAGGTCTACGCTAGGTCTGGGATTTTCACTCATCAGACTCATACTTTCGCATTCTTCACATACTTGTTGAACGGATCTTGGGTTTTTTCTGGTGTGGATCACGTAGTAATGTGGTACCACGCTGAAACAATCAATTAAACCAGGTCTTGATAAATATTTTAGAGGATAACGCATGTTAGGTCTGGGTTAGGTCTAGGATTTGCCCTCATCAGGCTCATACTTTCGCAGTTCTAACATACATGTTGACCTGTTCGAGGGTTTTTTCTGCTTTGTATCACGTAGTAAAGTGGTACCACACTGAAACAGTCCACTAAACCTGGTTTGGATCAATATTTTAGAGGATAATGCATGTTAGGTCTAGGTTAGCCCTGAGATTTTCGCTCATCAGACTCATACTTTCGCATTCTTCAGATACTTGTTCAACGGATCCTGGGTTTTTTTCTGGTTTGGATCACATAGTAATGTGGTACCGCACTGAAACAGTCGATTAAACCAGGTTTCGATCAATATTTTTGAGGATAACGCATGTTAGGTCTAGATTAGGCCTGGGATTTTCACTCATCAGACTCATTCTTTCGCATTCTTCACATACTTGTTGAACGGATCCTGGGTTTTTTCTGGTTTGGATCACGTAGTAATGTGGGACCACACTGAAACAATCAATTAAACCTGGTCTTGATAAATATTTTAGAGGATAACGCATGTTAGGTCTGGGTTAGGTCTAGGATTTGCTCTCGTCAGGCTCATACTTTCGCATATTTCTCATACTTGATGGCTAGATCCTGGGCTTTTTCTGGATTGCATCACGTAGTATTGTGGTACCACACTGAAACAGTCGATTAAACCAGGTTTCGTTCAATATTTTTGAGGATAACGCATGTTAGGTCTACGCTAGGTCTGGGATTTTCACTCATCAGACTCATACTTTCGCATTCTTCACATACTTGTTGAACGGATCTTGTGTTTTTTCTGGTGTGGATCACGTAGTAATGTGGTACCACGCTGAAACAATCAATTAAACCAGGTCTTGATAAATATTTTAGAGGATAACGCATGTTAGGTCTGGGTTAGGTCTAGGATTTGCCCTCATCAGGCTCATACTTTCGCAGTTCTAACATACATGTTGACCTGTTCGAGGGTTTTTTCTGCTTTGTATCACGTAGTAAAGTGGTACCACACTGAAACAGTCCACTAAACCTGGTTTGGATCAATATTTTAGAGGATAATGCATGTTAGGTCTAGGTTAGCCCTGAGATTTTCGCTCATCAGACTCATACTTTCGCATTCTTCAGATACTTGTTCAACGGATCCTGGGTTTTTTTCTGGTTTGGATCACATAGTAATGTGGTACCGCACTGAAACAGTCGATTAAACCAGGTTTCGATCAATATTTTTGAGGATAACGCATGTTAGGTCTAGATTAGGCCTGGGATTTTCACTCATCAGACTCATTCTTTCGCATTCTTCACATACTTGTTGAACGGATCCTGGGTTTTTTCTGGTTTGGATCACGTAGTAATGTGGGACCACACTGAAACAATCAATTAAACCTGGTCTTGATAAATATTTTAGAGGATAACGCATGTTAGGTTTGGGTTAGGTCTAGGATTTGCTCTCGTCAGGCTCATACTTTCGCATATTTCTCATACCTCATGGCTAGATCCTGGGCTATTTTCTGGTTTGGATCACATAGTAATGTGGTACCACACTGAAACACTCGATTAAACCAGGTTTCGATCAATATTTTTGAGGATAGCGCATGTTAGGTCTAGGTTAGGCCTGGGATTTTCACTCGTCAGACTCATTCTTTCGCATTCTTCACATACTTGTTGAACGGATCCTGGGGTTTTACTGGTTTGGATCACGTAGTAATGTGGTACCACACTGAAACAGTCAATTAAACCTGGTTTCGATCAATATTTTAGAGAATAATCCATGTTAGGTCTAGGTTAGGTATGGGATTTCCTCTCATCTGGCTCATTCTTTCGCATATTTCTCATACTTGATGGCTAGATCATGGGCTTTTTCTGGATTGCATCACGTAGTAATGAAGTACAACACTGAAACAGTCAATTAAACCAAGTTTCCATCAATATTTTAGAGGACAACGCATGCTAGGTCTAGGTTAGGCCTGGGATTTGCCCTCATGAGGGTCATACTTTCGCAGTTTTAACATACATGTTGACCTGATCGAGGGTTTTTTCTGCTTTGGATCACGTAGTAAAGTGGTATCACACTGAAGCTGTCCATTAAACCTGGTTTGGATCAATATTTTAGAGGATAACGCATGTTAGGTTTGGGTTAGTTCTAGGATTTGCCCTCGTCAGGCTCATACTTTCGCATATTTCTCATACTTTATGGCTAGATCCTGGGCTGTTTCAGGATTGTATCACGTGGTAACGTGGTACCACGCTGAAACAGTCAATTAAACCTGGTTTCGATCAATATTTTAGAGGATAACGCAAGTTAGGTCTGGGATAGGTCTGGGATTCGCCTTTATCAGGCTCATACTTTCGCGTTTTTCACATACTTGTTGAACTGATCCTGGGTTTTTTCTGGTTTGGTTCACGTAGTAATGTGGTACCACACTGAAACAGTCCATTAAACCTGGTTTCGCTCAATATTTTAGAAGATAACGCATGTTAGGTATAGGTTTGGCCTGGGATTTGCCCTCATCAGGGTCATACTTTCGCAGTTTTAACTTCCATGTTGACCTGATCGAGGGTTTTTTCTGCTTTGGATCACGTAGTAAAGTGGTACCACACTAAAACAGTCAATTAAACCTGGTTTCGATCAATATTTTTGAGGATAACGCATGTTAGGTCTAGGTTAGGCCTGGGATTTTCACTCATCAGATTCATTCTTTCGCATTCTTCACATACTTGTTGAACGGATCTTGGGTTTTTTCTGGTGTGGATCACGTAGTAATGTGGTGCCACACTGAAACAGTCAATTAAACCTGGTTTCGATCAATATTTTAGAGGATAACGCATGTTAGGTCTGGGATAGGTCTGGGATTTGCCCTCATCAGGCTCATACTTTCGCAGTTTTAACATGCATGTTGACCTGATCGAGGGTTTTTTCTGCGTTCGATCACGTAGTAAAGTGGTACCACACTAAAACAGTCAATTAAACCTGGTTTCGATCAACATTTTAGAGGATAACGAAAGTTATGTCTAGTTTAGGCCTGGGATTTGCCCTCATCAGACTCATACTTTCGCATACTTCACATACTTGTTGAACAGATCCTGGGTTTTTTTCTGGTTTGGATCACGTAGTAATGTGGTACCACACTGAAACAGTCAATTAAACCTGGTTTCGATCAATATTTTAGAGGATAACGCAAGTTAGGTCTGGGATAGGTCTGGGATTTGCCCTCATCAGACTCATACTTTCGCATACTTCACATACTTGTTGAACAGATCCTGGGTTTTTTTCTGCTTTGGATCACGTAGTAATGTGGTACCACACTGAAACAGTCAATTAAACCTGGTTTCGATCAATATTTTAGAGAATAATCCATGTTAGGTCTAGGGTAGGTCTGGGATTTGCTCTCATCAGGCTCATTCTTTCGCATATTTCTCATACTTGATGGCTAGATCCTGGGCTTTTTCTAGATTGCATCACGTAGTAATGAAGTACAACACTGAAACAGTCAATTAAACCAAGTTTCCATCAATATTTTGGAGGAGAACGCATGTTAGGTCTGGGATCGGTCTGGGATTTGCCCTCATCAGGGTCATACTTTCGCAGTTTTAACATACATGTTGACCTGATCGAGGGTTTTTTCTGCTTTGGATCACGTAGTAAAGAAGTACCACACTGAAGCTGTCCATTAAACCTGGTTTGGATCAATATTTTAGAGGATAACGCATGTTAGGTTTGGGTTAGGTCTAGGATTTGCCCTCGTCAGGCTCATACTTTCGCATATTTCTCATACTTCATGGCTAGATCATGGGCTGTTTCAGGATTGTATCACGTAGTAACGTGGTACCACGCTGAAACAGTCAATTAAACCTGATTTCGATCAATATTTTAGAGGATAACGCAAGTTAGGTCTGGGATCGGTCTGGGATTTGCCTTCATCACGCTCATACTTTCGCGTTTTTCACATTCTTGTTGAACTGATCCTGGGTTTTTTCTGGTTTGGTTCACGTAGTAAAGTGGTACCACACTGAAACAGTCCATGAAACCTGGTTTCGCACAATATTTTAGAAGATAACGCATGTTAGGTATAGGTTTGGCCTGGGATTTGCCCTCATCAGGGTCATACTTTCGCAGTTTTAACATGCATGTTGACCTGATCGAGGGTTTTTTCTGCTTTGGATCACGTAGTAAAGTGGTACCACACTAAAACAGTCAATTAAACCTGGTTTCGATCAATATTTTAGAGGATTACGCAAGTTAGGTCTGGGATAGGTCTAGGATTTGCCCTCATCAGACTCATGCTTTCGCATTTTTCACATACTTGTTGAACAGATCCTGGGTTTTTTCTGGTATGGATCACGTAGTAATGTGGTACCACACTGAAACATTCAGTTAAACCTAGTCTTGATAAATAGTTTTGAGGATAACGCATGTTAGGTCTGGGTTAGGTCTAGGATTTGCCCTAATCAGGCTCATACTTTCGCGTTTTTCACATACTGGTTGAACAGATCCTGGGTTTTTTTCTGGTTTGGATCACGTAGTAGTGTGGTACCACACTGAAAGAGTCAATTAAACCTGGTTTCGATCAATATTTTCGAGAATAATCCATGTTAGGTCTAGGTTAGGTCTGGGATTTGCTCTCATCAGGCTCATTCTTTCGCATATTTCTCATACTTGATGGCTAGATCCTGGGCTTTTTCTGGATTGCATCACGTAGTAATGAAGTACAACACTGAAACAGTCAATTAAACCAAGTTTCCATCAATATTTTAGAGGAGAACGCATGTTAGGTCTAGGTTAGGCCTGGGATTTGCCCTCATCAGGGTCATACTTTCGCAGTTTTAACATACATGTTGACCTGATCGAGGGTTTTTTCTGCTTTGGATCACGTAGTAAAGTGGTATCACACTGATGCTGTCCATTAAACCTGGTTTGGATCAATATTTTAGAGGATAACGCATGTTAAGTTTGGGTTAGGTCTAGGATTTGCCCTCGTCAGGCTCATACTTTCGCATATTTCTCATACTTCATGGCTAGATCCTGCGCTGTTTCAGGATTGTATCACGTAGTAACGTGGTACCACGCTGAAACAGTCAATTAAACCTGGTTTCGATCAATATTTTAGAGGATAACGCAAGTTAGGTCTGGGATAGGTCTGGGATTCGCCTTTATCAGGCTCATACTTTCGCGTTTTTCACATACTTGTTGAACTGATCCTGGGTTTTTTCTGGTATGGTTCACGTAGTAATGTGGTACCACACTGAAACAATCAATTAAACCAGGTCTTGATATTTTAGATGATAACGCATGTTAGGTCTGGGTTAGGTCTAGGATTTGCCCTCATCAGGCTCATACTTTCGCATATTTCTCATACTTGATGGCTAGATCCTGGGCTTTTTCTGGATTGCATCACGTAGTAATGAAGTACAACACTGAAACAGTCAATTAAACCTGGTTTCGATCAATATTTTAGAGAATAATTCATGTAAGGTCTAGGTTAGGCCTGGGATTTGCCCTCATCAGGCTCATACATTCGCGTATTTTACATACTTGTTGAACAGAACCTGGGTTTTTTTCTGGTTTGGATCACGTAGTAGTGTGGTACCACACTGAAACTGTCCATTAAACCTGGTTTCGATCAATATTTTTGAGGATAACGCATGTTAGGTCTAGGTTAGGCCGAGGATTTTCACTCATCAGACTCATACTTTCGCATTCTTCACATACTTGTTGAACGGATCCTGGGGTTTTACTGGTTTGGATCACGTAATAATGTGGTACCACACTGAAACAGTCAATTAAACCTGGTTTCGATCAATATTTTAGAGAATAATTCATGTTAGGTCTAGGTTAGGTCTGGGATTTGCTCTCATCAGGCTCATTCTTTCGCATATTTCTCATACTTGATGGCTAGATCCTGGGCTTTTTCTGGATTGCATCTCGTAGTAATGAAGTACAACACTGAAACAGTCAATTAAACCAAGTTTCCATCAATATTTTAGAGGAGAACGCAAGTTAGGTCTGGGATAGGTCTGGGATTTGCCCTCATCAGGCTCATACTTTCGCAGTTTTAACATGCATGTTGACCTGATCGAGGGTTTTTTCTGCATTGGATCACGTAGTAAAGTGGTACCACACTAAAACAGTCAATTAAACCTGGTTTCGATCAACATTTTAGAGGATAACGCAAGTTAGGTCTGGGATAGGTCTGGGATTTGCCCTCATCAGGCTCATACTTTCGCGTATTTCACATACTTGTTGAACAGATCCTGGGTTTTTTTCTGGTTTGGATCACCTAGTAGTGTGGTACCACATTGAAACTATCCATTAAACCTGGTTTCGATCAATATTTTTGAGGATAACGCATGTTAGGTCTAGGTTAGGCCGAGGATTTTCACTCATCAGACTCATACTTTCGCATTCTTCACATACTTGTTGAACGGATCCTGGGTTTTTACTGGTTTGGATCACGTAGTAATGTGGTACCACACTGAAACAGTCAATTAAACCTGGTTTCGATCAATATTTTCGAGAATAATCCATGTTAGGTCTAGGTTAGGTCTGGGATTTGCTCTCATCAGGCTCATTCTTTCGCATATTTCTCATACTTGATGGCTAGATCCTGGGCTTTTTCTGGATTGCATCACGTAGTAATGAAGTACAACACTGAAACAGTCAATTAAACCAAGTTTCCATCAATATTTTAGAGGAGAACGCATGTTAGGTCTAGGTCAGGCCTGAGATTTGCCCTCATCAGGGTCATACTTTCGCAGTTTTAACATACATGTTGACCTGATCGAGGGTTTTTTCTGCTTTGGATCACGTAGTAAAGTGGTATCACACTGATGCTGTCCATTAAACCTGGTTTGGATCAATATTTTAGAGGATAACGCATGTTAAGTTTGGGTTAGGTCTAGGATTTGCCCTCGTCAGGCTCATACTTTCGCATATTTCTCATACTTCATGGCTAGATCCTGCGCTGTTTCAGGATTGTATCACGTAGTAACGTGGTACCACGCTGAAACAGTCAATTAAACCTGGTTTCGATCAATATTTTAGGGGATAACGCAAGTTAGGTCTGGGATAGGTCTGGGATTCGCCTTTATCAGGCTCATACTTTCGCGTTTTTCACATACTTGTTGAACTGATCCTGGGTTTTTTCTGGTTTGGTTCACGTAGTATTGTGGTACCACACTGAAACAGTCCATTAAACCTGGTTTCGATCAATATTTTAGAAGATAACGCATGTTAGGTATAGGTTTGGCCTGGGACTTGCCCTCATCAGGGTCATACTTTCGCAGTTTTAACATGCATGTTGACCTGATCGAGGGTTTTTTCTGCTTTGGATCACGTAGTAAAGTGGTACCACACTAAAACAGTCAATTAAACCTGGTTTCGATCAATATTTTTGAGGATAACGCATGTTAGGTCTAGGTTAGGCCTGGAATTTTCACTCATCAGATTCATTCTTTCGCATTCTTCACATACTTGTTGAACGTATCTTGGGTTCTTTCTGGTGTGGATCACGTAGTAATGTGGTGCCACAATGAAACAGTCAATTAAACCTGGTTTCGATCAATATTTTAGAGGATAACGCAAGTTAGGTCTGGGATAGGTCTGGGATTTTCACTCATCAGACTCATACTTTCGCATTCTTCACATACTTGTTGAACAGATCCTGGGTTTTTTCTGGTTTGGATCACGTAGTAATGTGGGACCACACTGAAACAGTCGATTAAACCTGGTTTCGATTAATATTATTGAGGATAACGCATGTTAGGTCTGGGATAGGTCTGGGATTTGCCCTCATCAGGCTCATACTTTCGCAGTTTTAACATGCATGTTGAACAGATCCTGGGTTTTTTTCTGGTTTGGATCACGTAGTAATGTGGTACCACACTGAAACAGTCAACTAAACCTGGTTTCGATCAATATTTTAGAGGATAACTCAAGTTAGGTCTGGGATAGGTCTGGGATTTGCCCTCATCAGGCTCATACTTTCGCGTATTTCACATACTTGTTGAACAGATCCTGGGTTTTTTTCTAGTTTGGACCATGTAGTAGTGTGGTACCACACTGAAACTGTCCATTAAACCTGGTTTCGATCAATATTTTAGAGAATAATTCATGTTAGGTCTAGGTTAGGTCTGGGATTTGCTCTCATCAGGCTCATTCTTTCGCATATTTCTCATACTTGATGGCTAGATCCTGGGCTTTTTCTGGATTGCATCACGTAGTAATGAAGTACAACACTGAAACAGTCAATTAAACCAAGTTTCCATCAATATTTTAGAGAAGAACGCATGTTAGGTCTAGGTTAGGCCTGGGATTTGCCCTCATCAGGGTCATACTTTCGCAGTTTTAACATACATGTTGACCTGATCGAGGGTTTTTTCTGCTTTGGATCACGTAGTAAAGTGGTATCACACTGATGCTGTCCATTAAACCTGGTTTGGATCAATATTTTAGAGGATAACGCATGTTAAGTTTGGGTTAGGTCTAGGATTTGCCCTCGTCAGGCTCATACTTTCGCATATTTCTCATACTTCATGGCTAGATCCTGCGCTGTTTCAGGATTGTATCACGTAGTAACGTGGTACCACGCTGAAACAGTCAATTAAACCTGGTTTCGATCAATATTTTAGGGGATAACGCAAGTTAGGTCTGGGATAGGTCTGGGATTCGCCTTTATCAGGCTCATACTTTCGCGTTTTTCACATACTTGTTGAACTGATCCTGGGTTTTTTCTGGTTTGGTTCACGTAGTATTGTGGTACCACACTGAAACAGTCCATTAAACCTGGTTTCGATCAATATTTTAGAAGATAACGCATGTTAGGTATAGGTTTGGCCTGGGACTTGCCCTCATCAGGGTCATACTTTCGCAGTTTTAACATGCATGTTGACCTGATCGAGGGTTTTTTCTGCTTTGGATCACGTAGTAAAGTGGTACCACACTAAAACAGTCAATTAAACCTGGTTTCGATCAATATTTTTGAGGATAACGCATGTTAGGTCTAGGTTAGGCCTGGAATTTTCACTCATCAGATTCATTCTTTCGCATTCTTCACATACTTGTTGAACGTATCTTGGGTTCTTTCTGGTGTGGATCACGTAGTAATGTGGTGCCACAATGAAACAGTCAATTAAACCTGGTTTCGATCAATATTTTAGAGGATAACGCAAGTTAGGTCTGGGATAGGTCTGGGATTTTCACTCATCAGACTCATACTTTCGCATTCTTCACATACTTGTTGAACAGATCCTGGGTTTTTTCTGGTTTGGATCACGTAGTAATGTGGGACCACACTGAAACAGTCGATTAAACCTGGTTTCGATTAATATTATTGAGGATAACGCATGTTAGGTCTGGGATAGGTCTGGGATTTGCCCTCATCAGGCTCATACTTTCGCAGTTTTAACATGCATGTTGAACAGATCCTGGGTTTTTTTCTGGTTTGGATCACGTAGTAATGTGGTACCACACTGAAACAGTCAACTAAACCTGGTTTCGATCAATATTTTAGAGGATAACTCAAGTTAGGTCTGGGATAGGTCTGGGATTTGCCCTCATCAGGCTCATACTTTCGCGTATTTCACATACTTGTTGAACAGATCCTGGGTTTTTTTCTAGTTTGGACCATGTAGTAGTGTGGTACCACACTGAAACTGTCCATTAAACCTGGTTTCGATCAATATTTTAGAGAATAATTCATGTTAGGTCTAGGTTAGGTCTGGGATTTGCTCTCATCAGGCTCATTCTTTCGCATATTTCTCATACTTGATGGCTAGATCCTGGGCTTTTTCTGGATTGCATCACGTAGTAATGAAGTACAACACTGAAACAGTCAATTAAACCAAGTTTCCATCAATATTTTAGAGAAGAACGCATGTTAGGTCTAGGTTAGGCCTGGGATTTGCCCTCATCAGGGTCATACTTTCGCAGTTTTAACATACATGTTGACCTGATCGAGGGTTTTTTCTGCTTTGGATCACGTAGTAAAGTGGTATCACACTGATGCTGTCCATTAAACCTGGTTTGGATCAATATTTTAGAGGATAACGCATGTTAAGTTTGGGTTAGGTCTAGGATTTGCCCTCGTCAGGCTCATAGTTTCGCATATCTCTCATACTTCATGGCTAGATCCTGCGCTGTTTCAGGATTGTATCACGTAGTAACGTGGTACCACGCTGAAACAGTCAATTAAACCTGGTTTCGATCAATATTTTAGAGGATAACGCAAGTTAGGTCTGGGATAGGTCTGGGATTCGCCTTTATCAGGCTCATACTTTCGCGTTTTTCACATACTTGTTGAACTGATCCTGGGTTTTTTCTGGTTTGGTTCACGTAGTATTGTGGTACCACACTGAAACAGTCCATTAAACCTGGTTTCGCTCAATATTTTAGAAGATAACGCATGTTACGTATAGGTTTGGCCTGGGATTTGCCCTCATCAGGGTCATACTTTCGCAGTTTTAACATGCATGTTGACCTGATCGAGGGTTTTTTCTGCTTTGGATCACGTAGTAAAGTGGTACCACACTAAAACAGTCAATTAAACCTGGTTTCGATCAATATTTTTGAGGATAACGCATGTTAGGTCTAGGTTAGGCCTGGGATTTTCACTCATCAGATTCATTCTTTCGCATTCTTCATATACTTGTTGAACGGATCTTGGGTTTTTTCTGGTGTGGATCACGTAGTAATGTGGTGCCACACTGAAACAGTCAATTAAACCTAGTTTCGATCAATATTTTAGAGGATAACGCAAGTTAGGTCTGGGATAGGTCTGGGATTTTCACTCATCAGACTCATACTTTCGCATTCTTCACATACTTGTTGAACAGATCCTGGGTTTTTTCTGGTTTGGATCACGTAGTAATGTGGGACCACACTGAAACAGTCGATTAAACCTGGTATCGATTAATATTTTTGAGGATAACGCATGTTAGGTCTGGGATAGGTCTGGGATTTGCCCTCATCAGACTCATACTTTCGCATTCTTCACATACTTGTTGAACAGATCCTGGGTTTTTTCTGGTTTGGATCACGTAGTAATGTGGGACCACACTGAAACAGTCGATTAAACCTGGTTTCGATTAATATTTTTGAGGATAACGCATGTTAGGTCTGGGATAGGTCTGTGATTTGCCCTCATCAGGCTCATACTTTCGCAGTTTTAACATGCATGTTGAACAGATCCTGGGTTTTTTTCTGGTTTGGATCACGCAGTAATGTGGTACCACACTGAAACAGTCAATTAAACCTGGTTTCGATCAATATTTTAGAGGATAGCGCAAGTTAGGTCTGGGATAGGTCTGGGATTTGCCCTCATCAGGCTCATACTTTCGCGTATTTCACATACTTGTTGAACAGATCCTGGGCTTTTTTCTGGTTTGGACCACGTAATAGTGTGGTACCACACTGAAACTGTCCATTAAACCTGGTTTCGATCAATATTTTAGAGAATAATTCATGTTAGGTCTAGGTTAGGTCTGGGATTTGCTCTCATCAGGCTCATTCATTCGCATATTTCTCATACTTGATGGCTAGATCCTGGGCTTTTTCTGGATTGCATCACGTAGTAATGAAGTACAACACTGAAACAGTCAATTAAACCTGGTTTCCATTAATATTTTAGAGGACAACGCATGTTAGGTCTAGGTTAGGCCTGGGATTTGCCCTCATCAGGCTCATACTTTCGCAGTTTTAACATGCATGTTGACCTGATCGAGGGTTTTTTCTGCATTGGATCACGTAGTAAAGTGGTACCACACTAAAACAGTCAATTAAACCTGGTTTCGATCAACATTTTAGAGGATAACGAAAGTTATGTCTAGTTTAGGCCTGGGATTTGCCCTCATCAGACTCATACTTTCGCATACTTCACATACTTCTTGAACAGATCCTGGGTTTTTTTCTGGTTTGGATCACGTAGTAATGTGGTACCACACTGAAACAGTCAATTAAACCTGGTTTCGATCAATATTTTAGAGGATAACGCAAGTTAGGTCTGGGATCGGTCTGGGATTTGCCCTCATCAGGCTCATACTTTCGCGTTTTTCACATACTGGTTGAACAGATCCTGGGTTTTTTTCTGGTTTGGATCACGTAGTAGTGTGGTACCACACTGAAACAGTCGATTAAACCAGGTTTCGATCAATATTTTTGAGGATAACGCATGTTAGGTCTACGCTAGGCCTGGGATTTTCACTCATCCGACTCATACTTTCGCATTCTTCACATACTTGTTGAACGGATCTTGGGTTTTTTCTGGTGTGGATCACGTAGTAATGTGGTACCATACTGAAACAATCAATTAAACCTGGTCTTGATAAATATTTTAGAGGATAACGCATGTTAGGTCTGGGTTAGGTCTAGTATTTGCCCTCATCAGGCTCATACTTTCGCATATTTCTCATACCTCATGACTGGATCCTGGGCTATTACTGGATTGGATCACGTAGTAATGTGGTACCACACTGAAACAGTCAATTAAACCTGGTTTCGATCAATATTTTAGAGAATAATTCATGTTAGGTCTGGGTTAGCCCTGAGATTTTCGCTCATCAGACTCATACTTTCGCATTCTTCAGATACTTGTTGAACGGATCCTGGGTTTTTTCTGGTATGGTTCACGTAGTAATGTGGTACCACACTGAAACAATCAATTAAACCAGGTCTTGATAAATATTTTAGATGATAACGCATGTTAGGTCTGGGTTAGGTCTAGGATTTGCCCTCATCAGGCTCATACTTTCGCATATTTCTCATACTTCATGGCTAGATCCTGGGCTGTTTCTGGATTGGATCACGTAGTAATGTGGTACCACACTGGAGCAGTCAATTAAACCTGGTTTCGATCAATATTTTAGAGGACAATGCAAGTTAGGTCTGGGTTAGGTCTGGGATTTGCCCACATCAGGGTCATACTTTCGCGTTTTTCACATACTTGTTGAACAGATCCTGGGGTTTTTCTGGTTTGGCTCGCGCAGTAATGTGGTACCACACTGAAACAGTCAATTAAACCTGGTTTCGATCAATATTTTAGAGAATAATTCATGTTAGGTCTAGGTTAGGTCTGGGATTTGCTCTCATCAGGCTCATTCTTTCGCATATTTCTCATACTTGATGGCTAGATCCTGGGCTTTTTCTGGATTGCATCACGTAGTAATGAAGTACAACACTGAAACAGTCAATTAAGCCTGGTTTCGATCAATATTTTAGAGAATAATTCATGTAAGGTCTAGGTTAGGCCTGGGATTTGCCCTCATCAGGGTCATACTTTCGCAGTTTTAACATACATGTTGACCTGAGCGAGGGTATTTTCTGGTTTGGATCACGTAGTAATGTGGTACCACACTGAAACAATCAATTAAACCAGGTCTTGATAAATATTTTAGATGATAACGCATGTTAGGTCTGGGTTAGGTCTAGCATTTGCCCTTATCAGGCTCATACTTTCGCATATTTCTCATACTTCATGGCTAGATCCTCGGCTATTTCTGGATTGGATCACGTAGTAATGTGGTACCACACTGAAACAGTCAATTAAGCCTGGTTTCGATCAATATTTTAGAGGACAATGCAAGTTAGGTCTGGGATAGGTCTGGGATTTGCCCACATCGGGGTCATACTTTCGCATTTTTCACATACTTGTTGAACAGATCCTGGGTTTTTTCTGGTATGGATCACGTAGTAATGTGGTACCACACTGAAACATTCAGTTAAACCTGGTCTTGATAAATATTTTTGAGAATAACGCATGTTAGGTCTGGGTTAGGTCTAAGATTTGCCCTCATCAGGCTCATACTTTCGCATATTTCTTATACTTCATGGATAGATCCTGGGCTATTTCTGGATTGGATCACGTAGTAATGTGGTACCACACTGAAACAGTCAATTAAGCATGGTTTCGATCAATATTTTAGAGGACAATGCAAGTTAGGTCTGGGATAGGTCTGGGATTTGCCCACATCAGAGTCATACTTTCGCATTTTTCACATACTTGTTGAACAGATCCTGGGCTATTTTCTGGTTTGGATCACATAGTAACGTGGTACCTCACTGAAACGGTCGATTAAACCAGGTTTCGATCAATATTTCTGAGGATAACGCATGTTAGGTCTAGGTTAGGCCTGGGACTTGCTCTCATCAGGCTCATTCTTTCGCATATTTCTCATACTTGATGGCTAGATACTGGGCTATTTCTGGATTGTGTCACGTAGTAATGTGGTACCACCCTGAAACAGTCAATTAAACCTGGTTTCGATCAATATTTTAGAGGATAACGCAAGTTAGGTCTGGGATAGGTCTGGGATTTGCCCTCATCCGACTCAAACTTTCGCACACTTCACATACTCGTAGAACAGATCCTGGGTTATTTTCTGGTTTGGATCACATAGTAATGTGGTACCACACTGAAACAGTCGATTAAACCAGGTTTCGATCAATATTTTTGAGGATAACGCATGTTAGGTATAGGTTAGGCCTGGGATTTTCACTCATCAGACTCATACTTTCGCATTCTTCACATACTTGTTGAACGGATCCTGGGTTTTTCTGGTTTGGATCACGTAGTAATGTGGGACCACACTGAAACAAATAATTAAACCGGGTCTTGATAAATATTTTGGAGGATAACGCATGTTAGGTCTGGGTTAGGTCTAGGATTTGCTCTCATCAGGCTCATACTTCCGCATATTTCTTATACTTCATGGATAGATCCTGGGCTATTTCTGGATTGGATCACGTAGTACTGTGGTACCACACTGAAACAGTCAATTAAACCTGGTTTCGATCAATATTTTAGAGGATAACGCAAGTTAGGTCTGGCATAGGTCTGGGATTTGCCCTCATCAGGCTCATACTTTCGCGTTTTTCACATACTTGTTGAACAGATCCTGGGTTTTTTTCTGGTTTGGATCAGGTAGTAGTGTGGTACCACACTGATACAGTCCATTAAACCTGGTTCCGATCAATATTTTAGAGGATAACGCATGTTAGGTCTGGGTTAGGTCTAGGATTTGCCCACATCAGGCTCATACTTTCGCGATTTTCACATACTTGTTGAACAGATCCCGGTTTTTTTCTGGTTTGGATCACGTAGTAATGTGGTACCACACTGAAACAGTCCATTAAACCTGGTTTCGATCAATATTTTTGAGAATAATTCATGTTAGGTCTAGGTTAGGTCTGTGATTTGCTGTCATCAGGCTCATTCTTTCGCATATTTCTCATACTTGATGGCTAGATCCTGGGCTTTTTCTGGATTCTATTACGTAGTAATGTAGTACCACACTGAAACAGTCAATGGAACCTGGTTTCCATCAATATCTTAGAGGACAACGCAAGTTAGGTCTGGGATAGGTCTGGGATGTGCCCTCATCAGGGTCATACTTTCGCATTTTTCACATACTTGTTGAACGGATCCTGGGTTTTTTCTGGTTTGGATCACGTAGTAAAGTGGTACCACACTGAAACAGTCAATTAAACCTGGTTCCGATCAATATTTTAGAGGATAACGCAAGTTAGGTCCGGGAAAGGTCTGAGATTTGCCATCATCAGACTCATACTTTCGCACACTTCACATACTCGTTGAACAGATCCTGGGTTTTTTTCTGGTTTGGATCACGAAGTAATGTGGTACCACGCTGAAACAGTCGATTAAACCTGGTTTCGATCAATATTATTGAGGATAACGCATGTTAGGTCTAGGTTAGGCCTGGGATTTTCACTCATCAAACTCATTCTTTCGCACACTTCACATACTCCTTGAACAGATACTGGGTTATTTTCTGGTTTGGATCACGTAGTAATGTGGTACCACACTGAAACAATCAATTAAACCAGGTCTTGATAAATATTTTAGATGATAACGCATGTTAGGTCTGGGTTAGGTCTAGGATTTGCCCTCATCAGGCTCATACTTTCGCATATTTCTCATACTTCATGGCTAGATCCTGGGCTATTTCTGGATTGGATCACGTAGTAATGTGGTACCACACTGGAACAGTCAACTAAACCTGGTTTCGATCAATATTTTAGAGGACAATGCAAGTTAGGTCTGGGTTAGGTCTGGGATTTGCCCACATCACGGTCATACTATCGCGATTTTCACATACTTGTTGAACTGATCCTGGGTTTTTTCTGGTTTGGATCACGTAGTAATGTGATACCACACTGAAACAGTCGATTTAACCTGGTTTCGATCAATATTTTAGAGGATAACGCATGTAAGGTCAAGCTTAGGCCTGGGATTTTCACTCATCAGAATCATACTTTCGCATTCTCACATACTTGTTGAACGGATCCTGGGTTTTTTCTTGTTTGGATCACGTAGTAATGTGGGACCACACGGAAACAGCCAATTAAACCTGGTTTCGATCAATATATTAGAGAATAATTCATGTTAGGTCTAGGTTACGTCTGGGATTTGCTCTCATCAGGCTCATTCTTTCGCATATTTCTCATACTTGATGGCTAGATCCTGGGCTTTTCTGGATTGCATCATGTAGTAATGAAGTACAACACTGAAACAGTCAATTAAACCTGGTTTCCATCAATATCTTAGAGGACAACGCAAGTTAGGTCTGGGATAGGTCTGGGGTTTGCCCACATCAGGCTCATACTTTCGCGTTTTTCACATTCTTGTTGAACAGATCCTGGGTTTTTTCTGGTTTGTATCACGTAGTAGTGTGGTACCACATCGAAACAGTCCATTAAACCTGGTTTGGATCAATATTTTGGAGGATAACGCATGTTACGCCTAGGTCAGGTCTGGGATCTTCACTCATCAGACTCATACTTTCGCATTCCTCACATACTTGTTGAACGGATCCTGGGTTTTTTCTGGTTTGGATAACGTAGTAATGTGGGACCACACTGAAACAATCAATTAAACCTGGTCTTGATAAATATTATAGAGGATAACGCATGTTAGGTCTGGGATAGGTCTGGGATTCGCCCTCATCAGACTCATCCTTTCGCACACTTCACATACTTGTTGAACAGATCCTGGGTTATTTTCTGGTTTGGATCACATAGTAATGTGGTACCACACTGAAACAGTCGATTAAACCAGGTTTCGATCAATATTTTTGAGGATAACGCATGTTAGGTCTAGGTTAGGCCTGGGATATTCACTCATCATACTCATACTTTCGCATTCTTCTCTTACTTGTTGACCGGATCCTGGGTTTTTTCTGGTTTGGATCACGTAGTAATGTGGTACCACACTGAAACATTCAATTAAACCTGGTCTTGATAAATATTTTAGAGAATCATTCATGCTAGGTCTAGGTTAGGCCTGGGATTTGCCCTCGTCAGGCTCATACTTTCGCATATTTCTCATACTTCATGGCTAGATCCTGGGCTATTTCTGGATTGTATCACGTAGTAATGTGGTACCACACAGAAACAGTCAATTAAACCTGGTTTCGATCAATATTTTAGAGGATAACGCAAGTTAGATCTGGGATAGGTCTGGGATTTGCCCTCATCAGGCTCATACTTTCGCACACTTCACATACTCGTTTAACAGATCCTGGGCTTTCTCTGGTTTGCATCACGTAGTATTGTGGTACCACACTGAAACAGTCAATTAAACCTGGTTTCGATCAATATTTTAGAGAATAATTCATGCTAGGTCTAGGTTAGGCCTGGGATTTGCCCTCATCAGGGTGATACTTTCGCAGTTCTAACATACATGTTGACCTGATCGAGGGTTTTTTCTGCTTTGGATCACGTAGTAAAGTGGTACCACACTGAAACAGTCAATTAAACCTGGTATCGATCAATATTTTAGAGGATAACGCATGTTAGGTCTAGGTTAGGCCTGGGATTTTCACTCATCAGACTCATACTTTCGCATTCTTCACATACTTGTTGAACGGATCCTGGGTTTTTTCTGGTTTGGTTCACGTAGTAATGTGGTACCACACTGAGACATTCAATTAAACCTGATCTTGATAAATATTTTAGAGGATAACGCATGTTAGGTTTGGGTTAAGTCTAGGATTTGCCCTCATCAGGCTCATACTTTCGCATATTTCTCATACTTCATGGCTAGATCCTGGGCTGTTTCTGGATTGTATCACGGAGTAATGTGGTACCACGCTGAAACAGTCAATTAAACCTGGTTTCGATCAATATTATAGAGGATAACGCAAGTTAGGTCTGGGATAGGTCTGGGATTCGCCCTGATCAGGCTCATACTTTCGCGTTTTTCACATACTTGTTGAACTGATCCTGGGCTTTTTATGGTTTGGATCACGTAGTAATGTGGTACCACACTGAAACAGTCAATTAGACCTGGTTTCGATCAATATTTTAGAGGATAACGCAAGTTAGGTCTGGGATAGGTCTGGGATTCTCCCTGATCAGGCTCATACTTTCGCGTTTTTCACATACTTGTTGAACTGATCCTGGGCTTTTTCTGGTTTGGATCACGTAGTAATGTGGTACCACACTGAAACAGTCAATTAGACCTGGTTTCGATCAATATCTTAGAGAATAATTCATGTTAGGTCTAGGTTAGGTCTGGGATTTGCTCTCATCAGGCTCATACTTTCGCACACTTCACATACTCGTTTGACAGATCCTGGGTTATTTTCTGCTTTGGATCGCATAGTAATGTGGTACCACACTGAAACAGTCGATTAAACCAGGTTTCGATCAATATTTTTGAGGATAACGCATGTTAGGTCTGGGTTAGGTCTAGGATTTGCCCTCATCAGGCTCATTCTTTCGCATATATCTCAAACTTGATGGCTAGATCCTGGGCTTTTTCTGGATTGCATCACGTAGTAATGTGGGACCACACTGAAACAGTCAATTAAACCTGGTTTCGATCAATATATTAGAGAATAATTCAAGTTAGGTCTAGTTTAGGTCTGGGATTTGCTCTGATCAGGCTCATTCTTTCGCATATTTCTCATACTTGATGGCTAGATCCTGTGCTTTTTCTGGATTGCATCACGTAGTAATGAAGTACAACACTGAAACAGTCAATTAAACCTGGTTTCCATTAATATCTTAGAGGACAACGCAAGTTAGGTCTGGGATAGGTCTGGGATTTGCCCACATCAGGCTCATACTTTCGCGTTTTTCACATACTTGTTGAACAGATCCTGGGTTTTTTCTGGTTTGGATCACGTAGTAGTGTGGTACCACACTGAACCAGTCCATTAAACCTGGTTTGGATCAACATTTTAGAGGATAACGCATGTTAGGTCTTGGTTAGGTCTGGGATTTTCACTCATCAGACTCATACTTTCGCATTCTTCACATACTTGTTGAACGGATCCTGGGTTTTCTCTGGTTTGGATCACGAAGTAATGTGGGACCACACTGAAACAATCAATTAAACCTGGTCTTGATAAATATTTTAGAGGATAGCGCATGTTAGGTCTGGGATAGGTCTGGGATTTGCCCTCATCAGGCTCATACTTTCGCGTTTTTCACATACTTGTTGAACAGATCCCGGGTTTTTTCTGGATTGGGTCACGTAGTAGTGTGGTACCACACTGAAACAGACGATTAATCCTGGTTTCGATCAACATTTTAGAGGATAACGCATGCTAGGTCCAGGTTAGGCCTGGGATTTTCACTCATCAGACTCATACTTTCGCATTCTTCCCATACTTGTTGAACGGATCTTGGGTTTTTTCTGGTGTGGATCACGTAGTAATGTGGTACCACACTGAAATAATCAATTAAACCTGATCTCGATAAATATTTTAGAGGATAACGCATGTTAGGTCTAGGTTAGGTCTGGGATTTGCTCTCATCAGGCTCATTCTTTCGCATATTTCTCATACTTGATGGATAGATCCTGGGGTTTTTCTGGATTGCATCACTTAGTAATGAAGTACAACACTGAAACACTCAATTAAACCTGGTTTCCATCAATATTATTGAGGATAACGCATGTTAGGTCTAGGTTAGGCCTGGGATTTTCACTCATCAGGGTCATACTTTCGCATTCTTCACATACTTGTTGAACGGATCCTGGGTTTTTTCTGGTTTGGTTCACGTAGTAATGTGGTCCACACTGAAACATTCAATTAAACCTGATCTTGATAAATATTTGAGAGGATAACGCATGTTAGGTTTGGGTTAAGTCTAGGATTTGCCCTCATCAGGCTCATACTTTCGCATATTTCTCATACATCATGGCTAGATCCTGGGTTTTTTCTGGTTTGGATCACGTAGTAATGAAGTTCAACACTGAAACAGTCAATTAAACCTGATCTCGATAAATATTTGAGAGGATAACGCATGTTAGGTTTGGGTTAAGTCTAGGATTTGCCTTCACCAGGCTCATACTTTCGCATATTTCTCATACTTGATGTCTAGATCCTGGGCTGTTTCTAGACTGTATCACGTAGTAATGTGGTACCACGCTGAAACAGTCAATTAAACCTGGTTTCGATCAATATTTTAGAGGATAACGCAAGGTAGGTCTGGCATAGGTCTGGGATTCACCCTCATCAGACTCATACTTTCGCGTTTTTCACATACTTGTTGACCTGATCGAGGGTTTTTTCTGCTTTGGATCACGTAGTAAAGTGGTACCACACTGAAACAGTCCATTAAACCTGGTTTGGATCAATATTTTAGAGGATAACGCATGTTAGGTCTAGTTTAGCCCTGGGATTATCACTCATCAGACTCATACTTTCGCATTCTTCACATACTTGTTGAACGGATCCTGGGTTTTTTCTGGTATGGTTCACGTAGTAATGTGGTACCACACTGAAACATTCAATTAAACCTGATCTTGATAAATATTTGACAGGATAACGCATGTTTGGTTTGGGTTAAGTCTAGGATTTGCCCTCATCAGGCTCATACTTTCGCATATTTCTCATACATCATGGCTAGATCCTGGGTTTTTTCTGGTTTGGATCACGTAGTAGTGTGGTACCACACTGAAACAGTCCATTAAACCTGGTTTGGATCAATATTTTAGAGGATAACGCATGTTAGGTCTAGGTTATTTCTGGGATTTTCACTCATCAGACTCATACTTTCGCATTCTTCACATACTTGTTGAACGGATCCTGGGTTTTTTCTGGTTTGGATCACGTAGTAGTGTGGTACCACACTGAAACATTCCATTAAACCTGGTTTGGATCAATATTTTAGAGGATAACGCATGTTAGGTCTAGGTTAGGTCGGGGATTTTCACTCATCAGACTGATACTTTCGCATTCTTCACATACTTGTTGAGCGGATCCTGGGTTTTTTCTGGTTTGGATAACGTAGTAATGTGGTACCACACTGAAACAGTCGAATAAACCTGGTTTCGATCAGTATTTTAGAGGATAACGCAAGATAAGTCTGGGATAGGTCTGGGATTTGACCTCATCAGACTCATACTTTCGCGTTTTTCACATACTTGTTGAACAGATCCTGGGTTTTTTCTGGTTTGGATCACGTAGTAGTGTGGTACCACACTGAAACAGTCCATTAAACCTGCTTGCGATCAATATTTTAGAGGATAACGCATGTTAGGTCTGGGTTAGGTCTAGGATTTGCCCTCATCAGGCTCATTCTTTCGCATATTTCTCAAACTTGAAGGCTAGATTCTGGGCTTTTTCTGGATTGCATCACGTAGTAATGTGGTACCACACTGAAACATTCAATGAAACCTGGTCTGGATAAATATTTTAGAGGTTAACGCATCTTAGGTCTGGGTTAGGTCTAAGATTTGCCCTCATCAGGCTCACAGTTTAGCGTTCTTCACATACTTGTTGAACAGATCCTGGGTTTTTTCTGGTTTGGATCACATAGTAATGTGGTACAACACTGAAACAGTCGATTAAACCAGGTTTCGATCAATATTTTTGAGGATAACGCATGTTAGGTTTAGGTTAGGCCTGGGATTTTCACTCATCAGACTCATACTTTCGCATTCTTCACATACTTGTTGAACGGATCCTGGGATTTTTCTGGTTTGGATCACGTAGTAATGTGGGACCACACTGAATCAGTCAATTAGACCTGGTTTCGATCAATATTTTAGAGGATAACGCAAGTTAGGTCTGGGATAGGTCTAGGATATGCCCTCATCAGCCTCATTCTTTGGCATATTTCTCAAACTTGATGGCTAGATCCTGGGCTTTTTCTGGATTGCATCACGTAGTAATGTGGGACCACACTGAAACAGTCAATTAAACCTGGTTTCGATCAATATATTAGAGAATAATTCAAGTTAGGTCTAGTTTAGGTCTGGGATTTGCTCTCATCAGGCTCATTCTTTCGCATATTTCTCATACTTGATGGCTAGATCCTGTGCTTTTTCTGGATTGCATCACGTAGTGATGAAGTACAACACTGAAACAGTCAATTAAACCTGGTTTCCATTAATATCTTAGAGGACAACGCAAGTTAGGTCTGGGATAGGTCTGGGATTTGCCCACATCAGGCTCATACTTTCGCGTTTTTCACATACTTGTTGAACAGATCCTGGGTTTTTTCTGGTTTGGATCACGTAGTAGTGTGGTACCACACTGAACCAGTCCATTAAACCTGGTTTGGATCAACATTTTAGAGGATAACGCATGTTAGGTCTTGGTTAGGTCTGGGATTTTCACTCATCAGACTCATACTTTCGCATTCTTCACATACTTGTTGAACGGATCTTGGGTTTTTTCTGGTGTGGATCACGTAGTAATGTGGTACCACACTGAAATAATCAATTAAACCTGATCTCGATAAATATTTTAGAGGATAACGCATGTTAGGTCTGGGTTAGGTCTAGGATTTGCCCTCATCAGGCGCATACTTTCGCATATTTCTCATACTTCATGGCTGGATCCCGGGCTTTTTCTGGATTGGAGCACGTAGTAATGTGGTACCACACTGAAACAGTCCATTAAACCTGGTTTGGATCAATATTTTTGAAGATAACGCATGTTAGGTCTAGGTTAGGCCGGGGATTTTCACTCATCAGACTCATACTTTCGCATTCTTCACATACTTGTTGAACGGATCCTGGGTTTTTACTGGTTTGTATCACGTAGTAATGTGGTACCACACTGGAACATTCAATTAAACCTGGTCTTGATAAATATTTTAGAGAATAATTCATGTTAGGTCTAGGTAAGGTCAGGGATTTGTTCTCATCAGGCTCATTCTTTCGCATATTTCTCATACTTGATGGCTAGATCCTGGGCTTTTTTTGGATTGCATCACGTAGTAATGATGTACAACACTGAAGCAGTCAATTCAACCTGGTTTCCATCAATATTTTAGAGAATAATTCATGTTAGGTCTGGGTTAGGACAGGGATTTGCTCTCATCAGGCTCATTCTTTCGCATATTTCTCATACTTGATGGCTAGATCCTGGGCTTTTTTTGGATTGCATCACGTAGTAATGAAGTTCAACACTGAAACAGTCAATTAAACCTGGTTTCCATCAATATCTTAGAGGACAGCGCGAGTTAGGTCTGGGGTAGGTCTGGGATTTGCCCATATCAGGCTCATACTTTCGCGTTTTTCACATACTTGTTGAACAGATCCTGGGTTTTTTCTGGTTTGTATCACGTAGTAGTATGGTACCACACTGAAACAGTCCATTAAACCTGGTTTGGATCAATATTTTAGAGGATAACGCATGTTAGGCCTAGGTTAGGTCTGGGATTTTCACTCATCAGACACATACTTTCGCATTCTTCACATACTTGTTGAACGGATCTTGGGTTTTTTCTGGTGTGGATCACGTAGTAATGTGGTACCACACTGAAACAATCAATTAAACCTGATCTTGATAAATATTTTAGAGGATAACGCATGTTAGGTTTGGGTTAAGTCTAGGATTTGCCCTCATCAGGCTCATACTTTCGCATATTTCTCATACATCATGGCTAGATCCTGGGTTTTTTCTGGTTTGGATCACGTAGTAGTGTGGTACCACACTGAAACAGTCCATTAAACCTGGTTTGGATCAATATTTTAGAGAATAATTCATGTTAGGTCTAGGTTAGGTCTGGGATTTGCTCTCATCAGGCTCATTCTTTCGCATATTTCTCATACTTGACGGCTAGATCCTGGGCTTTTTCTGGATTGCATCACGTAGTAATGAAGTACAACACTGAAACAGTCAATTAAACCTGGTTTCGATCAATATTTTAGAGAACAATTCATGTTAGGTCTAGGTTAGGTCTGGGATTTGCTCTCATCAGGCTCATTCTTTCGCATATTTCTCATACTTGATGGATAGATCCTGGGCTTTTTCTGGATTGCATCACTTAGTAATGAAGTACAACACTGAAACACTCAATTAAACCTGGTTTCCATCAATATTATTGAGGATAACGCATGTTAGGTCTAGGTTAGGCCTGGGATTTTCACTCATCAGGGTCATACTTTCGCATTCTTCACATACTTGTTGAACGGATCCTGGGTTTTTTCTGGTTTGGTTCACGTAGTAATGTGGTACCACACTGAAACAGTCGAATAAACCTGGTTTCGATCAGTATTTTAGAGGATAACGCAAGATAAGTCTGGGATAGGTCTGGGATTTGACCTCATCAGACTCATTCTTTCGCATATTTCTCATACTTGATGGATAGATCCTGGGCTTTTTCTGGATTGCATCACTTAGTAATGAAGTACAACACTGAAACACTCAATTAAACCTGGTTTCCATCAATATTATTGAGGATAACGCATGTTAGGTCTAGGTTAGGCCTGGGATTTTCACTCATCAGGGTCATACTTTCGCATTCTTCACATACTTGTTGAACAGATCCTGGGTTTTTTCTGGTTTGGATCACGTAGTAGTGTGGTACCACACTGAAACAGTCCATTAAACCTGCTTGCGATCAATATTTTAGAGGATAACGCATGTTAGGTCTGGGTTAGGTCTAGGATTTGCCCTCATCAGGCTCATTCTTTCGCATATTTCTCAAACTTGAAGGCTAGATTCTGGGCTTTTTCTGGATTGCATCACGTAGTAATGTGGTACCACACTGAAACATTCAATGAAACCTGGTCTGGATAAATATTTTAGAGGTTAACGCATCTTAGGTCTGGGTTAGGTCTAAGATTTGCCCTCATCAGGCTCACAGTTTAGCGTTCTTCACATACTTGTTGAACAGATCCTGGGTTTTTTCTGGTTTGGATCACATAGTAATGTGGTACAACACTGAAACAGTCGATTAAACCAGGTTTCGATCAATATTTTTGAGGATAACGCATGTTAGGTTTAGGTTAGGCCTGGGATTTTCACTCATCAGACTCATACTTTCGCATTCTTCACATACTTGTTGAACGGATCCTGGGTTTTTTCTGGTTTGGATCACGTAGTAATGTGGGACCACACTGAAACAGTCAATTAAACCTGGTTTTGTTCAATATTTTAGAGGATAACGCAAGTTAGGTCTGGGATAGGTCTGGGATTTTCACTCATCAGACTCATACTTTCGCACACTTCACATACTCCTTGAACAGATCCTGGGTTATTTTCTGGTTTGGATCACGTAGTAATGTGGGACCACACTGAAACATTCAATGAAACCTGGTCTGGATAAATATTTTAGAGGATAACGCATCTTAGCTCTGGGTTAGGTCTAAGATTTGCCATCGTCAGGCTCACAGTTTAGCGTTTTTCACATACTTGTTGAACAGATCCTGGGTTTTTTCTGGTTTGGATCACGAAGTAGTGTGGTACCACACTGAAACAGTCCACTAAACCTGGTTTCGCTCAATATTTTAGAGGATAACGCATGTTAGGTCTAGGATAGGTCTGGGATTTGCTCTCATCAGGCTCATTCTTTCGCATATTTATCATACTTGATGGCTAGATCCTGGGCTTTTTCTGGATTGCATGACGTAGTAATGTAGTACCACACTGAAACAGTCAATGAAACCTGGTTTCCATCAATATTTTAGAGGACAACGCAAGTTAGGTCTAGGTAAGGCCTGAGATTTTCACTGATCAGACTCATACTTTAGCATTCTTCACATACTTGTTGAACGGATCCTGGGTTTTTTCTGGTTTGGATCACGTAGTAATGTGGGGCCACACTGAAACAGTCAATGAAACCTGGTTTCCATCAATATTTTAGAGAATAATTCATGTTAGGTCTGGGTTAGGACAGGGATTTGCTCTCATCAGGCTCATTCTTTCGCATATTTCTCATACTTGATGGCTAGATCCTGGGCTTTTTTTGGATTGCATCACGTAGTAATGAAGTTCAACACTGAAACAGTCAATTAAACCTGGTTTCCATCAATATCTTAGAGGACAGCGCGAGTTAGGTCTGGGGTAGGTCTGGGATTTGCCCATATCAGGCTCATACTTTCGCGTTTTTCACATACTTGTTGAACAGATCCTGGGTTTTTTCTGGTTTGTATCACGTAGTAGTATGGTACCACACTGAAACAGTCCATTAAACCTGGTTTGGATCAATATTTTAGAGGATAACGCATGTTAGGCCTAGGTTAGGTCTGGGATTTTCACTCATCAGACACATACTTTCGCATTCTTCACATACTTGTTGAACGGATCTTGGGTTTTTTCTGGTGTGGATCACGTAGTAATGTGGTACCACACTGAAACAATCAATTAAACCTGATCTTGATAAATATTTTAGAGGATAACGCATGTTAGGTTTGGGTTAAGTCTAGGATTTGCCCTCATCAGGCTCATACTTTCGCATATTTCTCATACATCATGGCTAGATCCTGGGTTTTTTCTGGTTTGGATCACGTAGTAGTGTGGTACCACACTGAAACAGTCCATTAAACCTGGTTTGGATCAATATTTTAGAGAATAATTCATGTTAGGTCTAGGTTAGGTCTGGGATTTGCTCTCATCAGGCTCATTCTTTCGCATATTTCTCATACTTGACGGCTAGATCCTGGGCTTTTTCTGGATTGCATCACGTAGTAATGAAGTACAACACTGAAACAGTCAATTAAACCTGGTTTCGATCAATATTTTAGAGAACAATTCATGTTAGGTCTAGGTTAGGTCTGGGATTTGCTCTCATCAGGCTCATTCTTTCGCATATTTCTCATACTTGATGGATAGATCCTGGGCTTTTTCTGGATTGCATCACTTAGTAATGAAGTACAACACTGAAACACTCAATTAAACCTGGTTTCCATCAATATTATTGAGGATAACGCATGTTAGGTCTAGGTTAGGCCTGGGATTTTCACTCATCAGGGTCATACTTTCGCATTCTTCACATACTTGTTGAACGGATCCTGGGTTTTTTCTGGTTTGGTTCACGTAGTAATGTGGTACCACACTGAAACAGTCGAATAAACCTGGTTTCGATCAGTATTTTAGAGGATAACGCAAGATAAGTCTGGGATAGGTCTGGGATTTGACCTCATCAGACTCATTCTTTCGCATATTTCTCATACTTGATGGATAGATCCTGGGCTTTTTCTGGATTGCATCACTTAGTAATGAAGTACAACACTGAAACACTCAATTAAACCTGGTTTCCATCAATATTATTGAGGATAACGCATGTTAGGTCTAGGTTAGGCCTGGGATTTTCACTCATCAGGGTCATACTTTCGCATTCTTCACATACTTGTTGAACAGATCCTGGGTTTTTTCTGGTTTGGATCACGTAGTAGTGTGGTACCACACTGAAACAGTCCATTAAACCTGCTTGCGATCAATATTTTAGAGGATAACGCATGTTAGGTCTGGGTTAGGTCTAGGATTTGCCCTCATCAGGCTCATTCTTTCGCATATTTCTCAAACTTGAAGGCTAGATTCTGGGCTTTTTCTGGATTGCATCACGTAGTAATGTGGTACCACACTGAAACATTCAATGAAACCTGGTCTGGATAAATATTTTAGAGGTTAACGCATCTTAGGTCTGGGTTAGGTCTAAGATTTGCCCTCATCAGGCTCACAGTTTAGCGTTCTTCACATACTTGTTGAACAGATCCTGGGTTTTTTCTGGTTTGGATCACATAGTAATGTGGTACAACACTGAAACAGTCGATTAAACCAGGTTTCGATCAATATTTTTGAGGATAACGCATGTTAGGTTTAGGTTAGGCCTGGGATTTTCACTCATCAGACTCATACTTTCGCATTCTTCACATACTTGTTGAACGGATCCTGGGTTTTTTCTGGTTTGGATCACGTAGTAATGTGGGGCCACACTGAAACAGTCAATGAAACCTGGTTTCCATCAATATTTTAGAGGACAACGCAAGTTAGGTCTAGGTAAGGCCTGAGATTTTCACTGATCAGACTCATACTTTCGCACACTTCACATACTCCTTGAACAAATCCTGGGTTATTTTCTGGTTTGGATCACGTAGTAATGTGGGACCACACTGAAACATTCAATGAAACCTGGTCTGGATAAATATTTTAGAGGATAACGCATCTTAGCTCTGGGTTAGGTCTAAGATTTGCCATCGTCAGGCTCACAGTTTGGCGTTTTTCACATACTTGTTGAACAGATCCTGGGTTTTTTCTGGTTTGGATCACGAAGTAGTGTGGTACCACACTGAAACAGTCCATTAAACCTGGTTTCGCTCAATATTTTAGAGGATAACGCATGTTAGGTCTAGGTTAGGTCTGGGATTTGCTCTCATCAGGCTCATTCTTTCGCATATTTCTCATACTTGATGGCTAGATCCTGGGCTTTTTCTGGATTGCATGACGTAGTAATGTAGTACCACACTGAAACAGTCAATGAAACCTGGTTTCCATCAATATTTTAGAGGACAACGCAAGTTAGGTCTAGGTAAGGCCTGAGATTTTCACTGATCAGACTCATACTTTCTCATTCATCACATACTTGTTGAACGGATCCTGGGTTTTTTCTGGTTTGGATCACGTAGTAATGTGGGGCCACACTGAAACAGTCAATTAAACCTGGTCTTGATAAGTATTTTAGAGGATAACGCAAGTTAGGTCTGGGATAGGTCTAGGATTTGCCCTCATCAGGCTCTTACTTTCGCATATTTCTCATACTTCATGGCTAGATCTTGGGCTATTTCTGGATTGGATCACGTAGTAAAGTGGTACCACACTGAAACATTCAATGAAACCTGGTCTGGATAAATATTTTAGAGGTTAACGCATCTTAGGTCCGGGTTAGGTCTAAGATTTGCCCTCATCAGGCTCACAGTTTAGCGTTCTTCACATACTTGTTGAACAGATCCTGGGTTTTTTCTGGTTTGGATCACATAGTAATGTGGTACCACACTGAAACAGTCGATTAAACCAGGTTTCGATCAATATTTTTGAGGATAAAGCATGTTAGGTTTAGGTAAGGCCTGGGATTTTCACTCATCAGACTCATACTTTCGCATTCTTCACATACTGGTTGAACGGATCCTGGGTTTTTTCTGGTTTGGATCACGTAGTACTGTGGGACCACGCTGAAACAGTCAATTAAACCTGGTTTCGATCAATATTTTAGAGAATAATTCATGTTAGGTCTAGGTCAGGTCTGGGATTTGCTCTCATCAGGCTCATTCTTTCGCATATTTCTCATACTTGATGGCTAGATCCTGGGCTTTTTCTGGATTGCATCACGTAGTAATGTGGTACCACACTGAAACATTCAATTACACCTGGTCTTGATAAATATTTTAGAGGATAACGCATGTTAGGTCTAGGTTAGGCCAGGGATTTGCCCTCATCAGGGTCATACTGTCGCAGTTTTAACATACTTGTTGAACGGATCCTGGGCTTTTTCTGGATTGCATCACGTAGTAATGTGGTACCACACTGAAACATTCAATTAAACCTGGTCTTGATAAATATTTAAGAGGATAACGCATGTTAGGTCAAGGTTAGGTCTAAGATTTGCCCTCATCAGGCTCACAGTTTCGCGTTTTTCACATACTTTTTGAACAGATCCTGGGTTTTTTCTGGTTTGGATCACGTAGTACTGTGGTACCATACTGAAACAGTCCATTAAACCTGGTTTCGCTCAATATTTTAGAGGGTAACGCATGTTAGGTCTAGGTTAGGTCTGGGGTTTGCTGTCATCAGGCTCATTCTTTCGCATATTTCTCATACTTGATGGCTAGATCCTGGGCTTTTTCTAGATTGCATCACGTAGTAATGTAGTACCACACTGAAACAGTCAATGAAACCATGTTTCCATCAATATTTTAGAAGACAACGCAAGTTAGGTCTAGGTAAGGCCTGAGATTTTCACTGATCAGACTCATTCTTTCGCATATTTCTCATACATGTAGAACAGATCCTGGGTTTTTTCTGTTTTGGATCACGTAGTAATGTGGGACCACACTGAAACAATCAATTAAACCTGGTCTTGATAAATATTTTAGAGGATAACGCATGTTAGGTCTGGGTTAGGTCTAGGATTTGCCCTCATCAGGCTCATACTTTCGCATATTGCTCAGACTTCATGGCTAGATTCTGGGCTGTTTCTGGATTGTATCACGTAGTAATGTGGTACCACGCTGAAACAGTCAATTAAACCTGATTTCGATCAATATTTTAGAGGATAACGCAAGTTAGGTCTGCGATAGGTCTAGGATTTGCCCTCATCAGGCTCTTACTTTCGCATATTTCTCATACTTCATGGCTAGATCCTGGGCTATTTCTGGATTGGATCAGGTAGAAAAGTGGTACCACACTGAAACATTCAATGAAACCTGGTCTGGATAAATATTTTAGAGGATAACGCATGTTAGGTCTGGGTTAGGTCTAGGATTTGCCCTCATCAGGCTCACAGTTTCGCGTTTTTCACATACTTTTTGAACAGATCCTGGGTTTTTTCTGGTTTGGATCACGTAGTACTGTGGTACCATACTGAAACAGTTCATTAAACCTGGTTTCGCTCAATATTTTAGAGGGTAACGCATGTTAGGTCTAGGTTAGGACTGGGATTTGCTGTCATCAGGCTCATTCTTTCGCATATTTCTCATACTTGATGGCTAGATCCTGGGCTTTTTCTAGATTGCATCACGTAGTAATGTAGTACCACACTGAAACAGTCAATGAAACCAGGTCTCCATCAATATTTTAGAAGACAACGCAAGTTAGGTCTAGGTAAGGCCTGAGATTTTCACTGATCAGACTCATACTTTCGCATTCTTCACATACCTGTTGTACGGATCCTGGGTTTTTTCTGGTTTGGATCACGTAGTAATGTGGTACCACACTGAAACAGTCGATTAAACCTCGTTTCGATCAATATTTTTGAGGATAACGCATGTTAGGTCTAGGTTAGTTCTGGGATTCGCCCTAATCAGGCTCATACATTCGCGTTTTTCACGTACTTGTTGAACTGATCCTGGGTTTTTTCTGGTTTGGATCACGTAGTAATGTGGTACCACACTGAAACAGTCGATTAAACCTCGTTTCGATCAATATTTTAGAGGATAGCGCAAGTTAGGTCTGGGATAGGTCTGGGATTTGACCTCATCAGACTCATAACTTCGCACCCTTCACATACTCGTTGAACAGATCCTGGGTTATTTTCTGGTTTGGATCACATAGTAATGTGGTACCACACTGAAACAGACGATTAAACCAGGTTTCGATCAATATTTTTGAGGATAACGCATGTCAGGTCTAGGTTAGGTCTAAGATTTGCCCTCATCAGGCTCACAGTTTCGCATTCTTCACATACATGTTGAACGGATCCTGGGTTTTTTCTGTTTTGGATCACGTAGTAATGTGGGACCACACTGAAACAATCAATTAAACCTGGTCTTGATAAATATTTTAGAGGATAACGCATGTTAGGTCAGGGTTAGGTCTAGGATTTGCCCTCATCAGGCTCATACTTTCGCATATTGCTCAGACTTCATGGCTAGATCCTGGGCTGTTTCTGGATTGTATCACGTAGTAATGTGGTACCACGCTGAAACAGTCAATTAAACCTGATTTCGATCAATATTTTAGAGGATAACGCAAGTTAGGTCTGGGATAGGTCTAGGATTTGCCCTCATCAGGCTCTTACTTTCGCATATTTCTCATACTTCATGGCTAGATCCTGGGCTATTTCTGGATTGGATCACGTAGAAAAGTGGTACCACACTGAAACATTCAATGAAACCTGGTCTGGATAAATATTTTAGAGGATAACGCATGTTAGGTCAAGGTTAGGTCTAAGATTTGCCCTCATCAGGCTCACAGTTTCGAATTTTTCACATACTTTTTGAACAGATCCTGGGTTTTTTCTGGTTTGGATCACGTAGTACTGTGGTACCATACTGAAACTGTCCATTAAACCTGGTTTCGCTCAATATTTTAGAGGATAACGCATGTTAGGTCTAGGTTAGGTCTGGGATTTGCTGCCATCAGGCTCATTCTTTCGCATATTTCTCATACTTGATGGCTAGATCCTGGGCTTTTTCTAGATTGCATCACGTAGTAATGTAGTACCACACAGAAACAGTCAATGAAACCAGGTTTCCATCAATATTTTAGAGGACAACGCATGTTAGGTCTAGGTTAGGCCTGGGATTTGCCCTCATCAGACTCATACTGTCGCAGTTTTAACATACTTGTTGAACGGATCCTGGGATTTTTCTGGTTTGGTTCACGTAGTAATGTGGTACCACACTGAAACATTCAATTACACCTGGTCTTGATAAATATTTTAGAGGATAACGCATGTTAGGTTTGGGCTAGGTCTAGGATTTGCCCTCATCAGGCTCATACTTTCGCATATTTCACATACTTCATGGCTAGATCCTGGGCTTTTTCTGGATTGTACCAAGTAGTAATGTGGTACCACGCTGAAACAGTCGATTAAACCTGGTTTCGATCAATATTTTAGATGATAACGCAAGTTAAGTCTGGGATAGGTCTGGGATTTGACCTCATCAGACTCATACTTTCGCGTTTTTCACATACTTGTTGAACAGATCCTGGGTTTTTTCTGGTTTGGATCACGTAGTAGTGTGGTACCACACTGAAAGAGTCCATTAAACCTGGTGCGATCAATATTTTAGAGGATAACGCATGTTAGGTCTGGGTTAGGTCTAGTATTTGCCCTCATCAGGCTCATTCTTTCGCATATTTCTCAAACTTGATGGCTTGATCCTGGGCTTTTTCTGGATTGCATCACGTAGTAATGTGGTACCACACTGAAACATTCAATTATACCTGGTCTTGATAAATATTTTAGAGGATAACGCATGTTAGGTCTGGGTTAGGTCTAGGATTTGCCCTCATCAGGCTCACAGTTTCGCGTTTTTCACATACTTTTTGAACAGATCCTGGGTTTTTTCTGGTTTGGATCACGTAGTACTGTGGTACCATACTGAAACAGTTCATTAAACCTGGTCTCGCTCAATATTTTAGAGGGTAACGCATGTTAGGTCTAGGTAAGGCCTGAGATTTTCACTGATCAGACTCATACTTTCGCATTCTTCACATACCTGTTGTACGGATCCTGGGTTTTTTCTGGTTTGGATCACGTAGTAATGTGGTACCACACTGAAACAGTCGATTAAACCTCGTTTCGATCAATATTTTAGAGGATAGCGCAAGTTAGGTCTGGGATAGGTCTGGGATTTGACCTCATCAGACTCATACCTTCGCACCCTTCACATACTCGTTGCACAGATCCTGGGTTATTTTCTGGTTTGGATCACATAGTAATGTGGTACCACACTGAAACAGTCGATTAAACCAGGTTTCGATCAATATTTTTGAGGATAACGCATGTTATGTCTAGGTAGGGCCTGAGATTTTCACTGATCAGACTCATACTTTCACATTCTTCACATACCTGTTGTACGGATCCTGGGTTTTTTCTGGTTTGGATCACGTAGTAATGTGGTACCACACTGAAACAGTCGATTAAACCTCGTTTCGATCAATATTTTTGAGTATAACGCATGTTAGGTCTAGGTTAGTTCTGGGATTCGCCCTAATCAGGCTCATACATTCGCGTTTTTCACGTACTTGTTGAACTGATCCTGGGTTTTTTCTGGTTTGGATCACGTAGTAATGTGGTACCACACTGAAACAGTCGATTAAACCTCGTTTCGATCAATATTTTAGAGGATAGCGCAAGTTAGGTCTGGGATAGGTCTGGGATTTGACCTCATCAGACTCATACCTTCGCACCCTTCATATACTCGTTGCACAGATCCTGGGTTATTTTCTGGTTTGGATCACATAGTAATGTGGTACCACACTGAAACAGTCGATTAAACCAGGTTTCGATCAATATTTTTGAGGATAACGCATGTTAGGTCTAGGTTAGGCCTGGGATTTTCACTCATCAGACTCATACTTTCGCATTCTTCACATACTTGTTGAACGGATCGTGTGTTTTTTCTGGTTTGGATCACGTAGCAATGTGGGACCACACTGAAACAGTCAATTAAACCAGGTTTCGATCAATATTTTAGAGAATAATTCATGTTAGGTCTAGGTTAGGTCTGGGATTAGCTCTTATCAGGCTCATTCTTTCGCATATTTCTCAGACTTCATGGCTAGATCCTGGGCTGTTTCTGGATTGTATCACGTAGTAATGTGGTACCACGCTGAAACAATCAATTAAACCTGGTCTTGATAAATATTTTAGAGGATAACGCATGTTAGGTCTGGGTTAGTTCTAGGATTTGCCCTCGTCAGGCTCATACTTTCGCATATTTCTCATACTTCATGGCTAGATCCTGGGCTGTTTCTGGATTGTATCACGTAGCAATGTGGGACCACACTGAAACAGTCAATTAAACCTGGTTTCGATCAATATTTTAGAGAATAAATCATGTTAGGTCTAGGTTAGGTCTGGGATTTGCTCTCATCGGGCTCATTCTTTCGCATATTTCTCATACATGTAGAACAGATCCTGGGTTTTTTCTGTTTTGGATCACGTAGTAATGTGGGACCACACTGAAACAATCAATTAAACCTGGTCTTGATAAATATTTTAGGCGATAACGCATGTTAGGTCTGCGTTAGGTCTAGGATTTGCCCTCATCAGGCTCATACTTTCGCATATTGCTCATACTTCATGGCTAGATCCTGGGCTGTTTCTGGATTCTATCACGTAGTAATGTGGTACCACGCTGAAACAGTCAATTAAATCTGGTTTTGTTCAATATTTTAGAGAATAATTCATGTTAGGTCTAGGTTAGGCCTGGGATTTTCACTCATCAGACTCATACTTTCGCATTCTTCTCATACATGTAGAACAGATCCTGGGTTTTTTCTGTTTTGGATCACGTAGTAATGTGGGACCACACTGAAACAATCAATTAAACCTGGTCTTGATAAATATTTTAGAGGATAACGCATGTTAGGTCTGGGTTAGTTCTAGGATTTGCCCTCGTCAGGCTCATACTTTCGCATATTTCTCATACTTCATGGCTAGATCCTGGGCTGTTTCTGGATTGTATCAAGTAGTAATGTGATACCACGCTGAAACAGTCGATTAAACCTGGTTTCGATCAATATTTTAGAGGGTAACGCAAGTTAAGTCTGGGATAGGTCTGGGATTTGTCCTCATCAGACTCATACTTTCGCGTTTTTCACATACTTGTTGAACAGATCCTGGGTTTTTTCTGGTTTGGATCACGTTGTAGTGTGGTACCACACTGAAACAGTCCATTAAACTTGGTTGCGATCAATATTTTAGAGGATAGCGCATGTTAGGTCTGGGTTAGGTCAAGGATTTGCCCTCATCAGGCTCATTCTTTCGCATATTTCTCAAACTTGATGGCTAGATCCTGGGCTTTTTCTGGATTGCATCACGTAGTAATGTGGTACCACACTGAAACAGTCCATTAAACTTGGTTGCGATCAATATTTTAGAGGATAGCGCATGTTAGGTCTGGGTTAGGTCTAGGATTTGCCCTCATCGGGCTCATACTTTCGCATATTTCTCATACTTCATGGCTAGATCCTGGGCTATTTCTGGATTGGATCACGTAGTAAAGTGGCACCACACTGAAACATTCAATGAAACCTGGTCTGGATAAATATTTTAGAGGATAACGCATGTTAGGTCAAGGTTAGGTCTAAGATTTGCCCTCATCAGGCTCACAGTTTCGCGTTTTTCACATACTTGTTGAACAGATCCAGGGTTTTTTCTGGTTTGGATCACGTAGTAATGTGGTACCACACTGAAACATTAAATTAAACCTGGTCTTGATAAATATTTTAGAGGATAACGCATGTTAGGTCTGGGTTAGGTCTGTGATTTGCCCTCATCAGGGTCATACTTTCGCAGTTTTAACATGCATGTTGACCTGATCGAGGGCTTTTCTGGTTTGGATCACGTAGTAATGTGGGACCACACTGAAACAGTCAATTAAATCTGGTTTTGTTCAATATTTTAGAGAATAATTCATGTTAGGTCTAGGTTAGGCCTGGGATTTTCACTCATCAGACTCATACTTTCGCATTCTTCACATACTTGTTGAACGGATCCAGGGTTTTTTCTGGTTTGGATCACGTAGTAATGTGGGACCACACTGAAACAGTCAATTAAACCTGGTTTCGATCAATATTTTAGAGAATAATTCATGTTAGGTCTAGGTTAGGTCTGGGATTTGCTCTCATCAGGCTCATTCTTTCGCATATTTCTCATACATGTAGAACAGATCCTGGGTTTTTTCTGTTTTGGATCACGTAGTAATGTGGGACCACACTGAAACAATCAATTAAACCTGGTCTTGATAAATATTTTAGAGGATAACGCATGTTAGGTCTGGGTTAGGTCTAGGATTTGCCCTCATCAGGCTCATACTTTCGCATATTGCTCATACTTCATGGCTAGATCCTGGGCTGTTTCTGGATTCTATCACGTAGTAATGTGGTACCACGCTGAAACAGTCAATTAAACCTGATTTCGATCAATATTTTAGAGGATAACGCAAGTTAGGTCTGGGATAGGTCTAGGATTTGCCCTCATCAGGCTCTTACTTTCGCATATTTCTCATACTTCATGGCTAGATCCTGGGCTATTTCTGGATTGGATCATGTAATAAAGTGGTACCACACTGAAACATTCAATGAAACCTGGTCTGGATAAATATTTTAGAGGATAACGCATGTTAGGTCAAGGTTAGGTCTAAGATTTGCCCTCATCAGGCTCACAGTTTCGCGTTTTTCACATACTTGTTGAACAGATCCTGGGTTTTTTCTGGTTTGGATTACGTAGTAATGTGGTACCACACTGAAACAGTCCATTAATCCTGGTTTCGCTCAATATTTTAGAGGATACCGCATGTTAGGTCTAGGTTAGGTCTGGGGTTTGCTGTCATCAGGCTCGTTCTTTCGCATATTTCTCATACTTGGAGGCTAGATCCTGGGCTTTTTCTAGATTGCATCACGTAGTAATGTAGTACCACACTGAAACAGTCAATGAAACCAGGTTTCCATCAATATTTTAGAAGACAACGCAAGTTAGGTCTAGGTAAGGCCTGAGATTTTCACTGATCAGACTCATAATTTCGCATTCTTCACATACTTGTTGTACGGATCCTCGGTTTTTTCTGGTTTGGATCACGTAGTAATGTGGTACCACACTGAAACATTCAATTAAACCTGGTCTTGATAAATATTTTAGAGAATAACGCATGTTAGGACTGGGTTAGGTCTAGGATTTGCCCTCATCGGGCTCATACTTTCGCATATTTCTCATACTTCATGGCTAGATCCTGGGCTATTTCTGGATTGGATCACGTAGTAAAGTGGTACCACACTGAAACATTCAATGAAACCTGGTCTGGATAAATATTTTAGAGGATAACGCATGTTAGGTCAAGGTTAGGTCTAAGATTTGCCATCATCAGGCTCACAGTTTCGCGTTTTTCACATACTTGTTGAACAGATCCAGGGTTTTTTCTGGTTTGGATCACGTAGTAATGTGGTACCACACTGAAACATTAAATTAAACCTGGTCTTGATAAATATTTTAGAGGATAACGCATGTTAGGTCTGGGTTAGGTCTGTGATTTGCCCTCATCAGGGTCATACTTTCGCAGTTTTAACATGCATGTTGACCTGATCGAGGGTTTTTTTTGCTTTGGATCACGTAGTAAAGTGGTACCACACTAAAACAGTCAATTAAACCTGGTCTCGATCAATATTTTAGAGGATAACGCATGTTAGGTCTGGGATAGGTCTGGGATTAGCCCTCATCAGGGTCATACTGTCGCACACTTGACATACTCGTTGATCAGATCCTGGGTTTTTTTCTGGTTTGGATCACGTAGTAATGTGGTACCACACTGAAACAGTCGATTAAACCTGGTTTCGATCAATATTATTGAGGATAACGCATGTTAGGTCTAGTTTAGGCCTGGGATTTTCACTCATCAGACTCATACTTTCGCATTCTTCACATACTTGTTGAACGGACCCTGGGTTCTTTCTGGTTTGGATCACGTAGTAATGTGGGACCACACTGAAACAGTCAATTAAACCTGGTTTCGATCAATATTTTAGAGAATAATTCATGTTAGGTCTAGGTTAGGTCTGGGATTTGCTCTCATCGGGCTCATTCTTTCGCATATTTCTCATACATGTAGAACAGATCCTGGGTTTTTTCTGTTTTGGATCACGTAGTAATGTGGGACCACACTGAAACAATCAATTACACCTGGTTTCGATCAATATTTAAGAGAATAATTCATGTTAGGTCTAGTTTAGGTCTGGGATTTGCTCTCATCAGGCTCATTCTTTCGCATATTTCTCAAACTTGATGGCTAGATCCTGGGCTTTTTCTGGATTGCATCACGTAGTAATGAAGTACAACACTGAAACAGTCAATTAAACCTGGTTTCCATCAATATCTTAGAGGACAACGCAAGTTAGGTCTGGGATAGGTCAGGGATTTGCCCTCATCAGGTTCATACTTTCGCGTTTTTCACATCCTTGTTGAACAGATCCTGGGTTTTTTCTGGTTTGGATCACGTAGTAGTGTGGTACCACACAGAAACAGTCCATTAAACCTGGTTGCGATCAATATTTTAGAGGATAACGCATGTTAGGTCTGGGTTAGGTCTAGGATTTGCCCTCATCAGGCTCATTCTTTCGCATATTTCTTATACTTGATGGCTAGATCCTAGGCTTTTTCTGGATGGCATCACGTAGTAATGCGGTACCACACTGAAACATTCAATTAAACCTGGTCTTGATAAATATTTTAGAGGATAACGCATGTTAGGTCTGGGATAGGTGTGGGATTTGCCATCATCAGGCTCATACTTTCGCAGTTTTAACATGCATGCTGACCTGATCGAGGGTTTTTTCTGCTTTGGATCACGTAGTAAAGTGGTACCACACTAAAACTGTCAATTAAACCTGGTTTCGATCAATATTTTAGAGGATATCGCAAGTTAGTTCTGGGATAGGTCTGTGATTTGCCCTCATCAGACTCATACTTTCGCACACTTCACATACTCGTTGATCAGATCCTGGGTTTTTTTCTGGTTTGGTTCACGTAGTAATGTGGTACCACACTGAAACATTCAATTAAACCTGGTCTTGATAAATATTTTAGAGGATAACGCATGCTAGGTCTGGGTTAGGTCTAGGATTTGCCCTCATCAGGCTCATACTTTCGCATATTTCTCATACTTCATGGCTAGATCCTGGGCTATTTCTGGATTGTATCACGTAGTAATATGGTACCACGCTGAAACATTTAATTAAACCTGGTCTTGATAAATATTTTAGAGGATAACGCAAGTTAGGTCTGGGATTGGTCTGGGATTTGCCCTCATCAGATTCATTCTTACGCACACTTCACATACTCGTTGAACAGATCCTGGGTTATTTTCTGGTTTGGATCACATAGTAATGTGGTACCAAACTGAAACAGTCGATTAAACCAGGTTTCGATCAATATTTTTGAGGATAACGCATGTTAGGTCTAGGTTAGGCCTGGGATTTTCACTCATCAAACTCATACTTTCGTATTCTTCACATACTTGTTGAACGGATCCTGGGTTTTTTCTGGTTTGCATCACGTAGTAGTGTGGTACCACACAGAAACAGTCCATTTAACCTGGTTGCGATCAATATTTTAGAGGATAACGCATGTTAGGTCTGGGTTAGGTCTAGGATTTGCCCTCTTCAGGCTCATTCTTTCGCATATTTCTTTTACTTGATGGCTAGATCCTAGGCTTTTTCTGGATTGCATCACGTAGTAATGTGGTACCACACTGAAACATTCAATTATACCTGGTCTTGATAAATATTTTAGAGGATAACGCAAGTTAGGTCTGGGATAGGTCTGGGATTTGCCCTCATCAGACTCATACCTACGCACACTTCACATACTCGTTGAACAGATCCTGGGTTATTTTCTGCTTTGGATCACATAGTAATGTGGTACCAAACTGAAACAGTCGATTAAACCAGGTTTCGATCAATACTTTTGAGGATAACGCATGTTTGGTCTAGGTTAGGCCTGGGATTTTCACTCATCAGACTCATACTTTCGCATTCTTCACATACTTGTTGAACGGATCCTGGGTTTTTTCTGGTTTGGATCACGTAGTAATGTGGTACCACGCTGAAACATTCAATTAAACCTGGTCTTGATAAATATTTTAGAGGATAACGCATGTTAGGTCTGGGTTAGGTCTAGGATTTGCCCTCATCAGGCTCATACTTTCGCATATTTCTCATACTTCATGGCTAGATCCTGGGCTATTTCTGGATTGGATCACGTAGTAAAGTGGTACCACACTGAAACATTCAATGAAACCTGGTCTGGAGAAATATTTTAGAGGATAACTCATCTTTGGTCTGGGTTAGGTCAAAGATTTGCCCTCATCAGGCTCACAGTTTCGCGTTTTTCACATACTTGTTGAACGGATCCTGGGTTTTTTCAGGTTTGGATCACGTAGTAATGTGGGACCACACTGAAACAGTCAATTAAACCTGGTTTCGACCAATATTTTAGAGAATAATTCATGTTAGGTCTAGGTTAGGTCTGGGATTTGCTCTCATCAGGCTCATTCTTTCGCATATTTCTCATACTTGATGGCTAGATCCTGGGCTTTTTCTGGATTGCATCACGTAGTAATGAAGTACAACACTGAAACAGTCAACTAAACCTGGTTTCCATCAATATTTTAGAGGACAACGCAAGTTAGGTCTGGGATAGGTCTGGGATTTGCCCTCATCAGGCTCATACTGTCGCATTCTTCACATACTTGTTGAACGGATCCTGGGTTTTTTCTGGTTTGGATCACGTAGTAATGTGGGTCCACACTGAAACAATCAATTAAACCTGGTCTTGATAAATATTTTAGAGGATAACGCATGTTAGGTCTGGGATAGGTCTGGGATTTGCTCTCATCAGGCTCATTCTTTTGCATATGTCTCATACTTGATGGCTAGATCCTGGGCTTTTTCTGGATTGCATCACGTAGTAACGTAGTACCACACTGAAACTGTCAACGAAACCTGGTTTCCATCAATATTTTAGAGGACAACGCAAGTTAGGTCTAGGTAAGGCCTGAGATTTTCACTGATCAGACTCATACATTCGCATTCTTCACATACTTGTTGAACGGATCCTGGGTTTTTTCTGGTTTGTATCACGTAGTAATATGGTACCACACTGAAGCAGTCCATTAAACCTGGTTTGGATCAATATTTTAGAGGATAACGCATGTTAGGTCTAGGTTAGGCCTGGGATTTGCACTCATCAGGGTCATACTTTCGCAGTTTTAACATACATGTTGACCTGATCGAGGGTTTTTTCTGCTTTGGATCACGTAGTAAAGTGGTACCACACTGAAACATTCAATTAAACCTGCTCTTGATAAATATTTTAGAGGATAACGCATGTTAGGTCTAGGTTAGGTCTGGGATTTGCTCTCATCAGGCTCATTCTTTCGCATATTTCTCATACTTGATGGCTAGATCCTGAGCTTTTTCTGGATTGCATCACGTAGTAATGAAGTACAACACTGAAACAGTCAATTAAACCTGGTTTCCATCAATATTTTAGAGGACAACGCAAGTTAGGTCTGGGATAGGTCTGGGATTTGCCCTCATCAGGCTCATTCTGTCGCGTTTTTCACATACTTGTTGAACAGATCCTGGGTTTTTTCTGGTTTGGATCCCGTAGTAGTGTGGTACCACACTGAAACAGTCCATTAAACCTGGTTTCGCTCATTATTTTAGAGGATAACGCATGTTAGGTCTGGGATAGGTCTGGGATTTGCTCTCATCAGGCTCATTCTTTCGCATATTTCTCACACTTGATGGCTAGATCCTGAGCTTTTTCTGGATTGCATCACGTAGTAATGAAGTACAACACTGAAACAGTCAATTAAACCTGGCTTCCATCAATATTTTAGAGGACAACGCAAGTTAGGTCTGGGATAGGTCTGGGATTTGCCCTCATCAGACTCATACTTTCGCGTTTTTCACATATTTGTTGAACAGATCCTGGGTTTTTTCTGGTTTGTATCACGTAGTAATAAAGTACAACACTGAAACAGTCAATTAAACCTGGTTTCCGTCAATATTTTAGAGGACAACGCAAGTTAGGTCTGGGATAGGTCTGGGATTTGCCCTCATCAGGCTCATACTGTCGCGTTTTTCACATACTTGTTGAACAGATCCTCGGTTTTTTCTGGTCTGGATCCCGTAGTAGTGTGGTACCACACTGAAACAGTCCATTAAACCTGGTTTCGCTCAATATTTTAGAGGATAACGCATGTTAGGTCTAGGTCAGGCCTGGTTTTTTCACTCATCAGACTCATACTTTCGCATTCTTCACATACTTGTTGAACGGATCCTGGGTTTTTTCTGGTTTGGATCACGTAGTAATGTGGGTCCACACTGAAACAATCAATTAAACTTGGTCTTGATAAATATTTTAGAGGATAACGCATGTTAGGTCTGGGATAGGTCTGGGATTTGCCCTCATCAGACTCATACTTTCGCACACTTCACATACTCGTTGAACAGATCCTGGGTTATTTTCTGGTTTGGATCACATAGTAATGTGGTACCACACTGAAACAGTCGATTAAACCAGGTTTCGATCAATATTTTTGAGGATAACGCATGTTAGGTCTAGGTCAGGCCTGGGATTTTCACTCATCAGACTCATACTTTCGCATTCTTCACATACTTGTTGTATGTGTGTTGTTATATGTATTCACATACTTGTTCAATGTGGGACCACACTGAAACAATCAATTAAACCTGGTCTTGATATATATTTTAGAGGATAACGCATGTTAGGTCTGGGTTAGTTCTAGGATTTGCCCTCGTCAGGCTCATACTTTCGCTCACTTCACATACTCGTTGACAAGATCCTGGGTTTTTTTCTGGTTTGAATCACGTAGTAATGTGGTTCCACACTGAAACAGTCGATTAAACCTGGTTTCGCTCAATATTTTAGAGGATAACGCATGTTAGGTCTAGGTCAGGCCTGGTTTTTTCACTCATCAGACTCATACTTTCGCATTCTTCACATACTTGTTGAACGGATCCTGGGTTTTTTCTGGTTTGGGTCACGTAGTAATGTGGGACCACGCTGAAACAGTCTATTAAACCTGGTTTCGACCAATATTTTAGCGAATAATTCATGTTAGGTCTAGGTTAGGTCTGGGATTTGCTCTCATCAGGCTCATACTTTCGCACACATCACATACTTGTTGAACGGATCCTGGGTTTTTTCTGGTTTGGATCACGTAGTAGTGTGGTACCACACTGAAACAGTCCATTAACCCTGGTTTCGCTCAATATTTTAGACGATAACGCATGTTAGGTCTAGGTCAGGCCTGGGATTTTCACTCATCAGACTCATACTTTCGCATTCTTCACATACTTGTTGAACGGATCCTGGGTTTTTTCTGGTTTGGATCACGTAGTAATGTGGGTCCACACTGAAACAATCAATTAAACCTGGTCTTGATAAATATTTTAGAGGATAACGCATGTTAGGTCTGGGATAGGTCTGGGATTTGCCCTCATCAGACTTATACTTTCGCACACTTCACATACTCGTTGAACAGATCCTGGGTTATTTTCTGGTTTGGATCACATAGTAATGTGGTACCACACTGAAACAGTCGATTAAACCAGGTTTCGATCAATATTTTTGAGGATAACGCATGTTAGGTCTAGGTCAGGCCTGGGATTTTCACTCATCAGACTCATACTTACGCATTCTTCACATACTTGTTGAACGGATCCTGGGTTATTTCTGGTTTGGATCACGTAGTAATGTGGGACCACACTGAAACAATCAATTAAACCTGGTCTTGATATATATTTTAGAGGATAACGCATGTTAGGTCTGGGTTAGGTCTAGGATTTGCCCTCGTCAGGCTCATACTTTCGCACACTTCACATACTCGTTGACAAGATCCTGGGTTTTTTTCTAGTTTGAATCACGTAGTAATGTGGTTCCACACTGAAACAGTCGATTAAACCTGGTTTCGATCAATATTTTAGAGGATAACGCAAGTTAGGTCTGGGATAGGTCTGGGATTTGCTCTCATCAGGCTCATACTTTCGCGTTTTTCACATACTAGTTGAACAGATCCCGGGTTTTTTCTGGTTTGGATCCCGTAGTAGTGTGGTACCACACTGAAACAGGCCATTAAACCTGGTTTCGCTCAATATTTTAGAGGATAACGCATGTTAGGTCTAGGTCAGGCCTGGTTTTTTCACTCATCAGACTCATACTTTCGCATTCTTCACATACTTGTTGAACGGATCCTGGGTTTTTTCTGGTTTGGGTCACGTAGTAATGTGGGACCACACTGAAACAGTCAATTAAACCTGGTTTCGACCAATATTTTAGAGAATAATTCATGTTAGGTCAAGGTTAGGTCTGGGATTTGCCCCCATCAGGCTCATTCTTTCGCATATGTCTCATACTTGATGGCTAGATCCTGGGCTTTTTCTGGATTGCATCATGTAGTAACGTAGTACCACACTGAAACGGTCAACGAAACCTGGTTTCCATCAATATTTTAGAGGACAACGCAAGTTAGGTCTGGGATAGGTCTGGGATTTGCCCTCATCAGGCTCATACTGTCGCGTTTTTCACATACTTGTTGAACAGATCCTGGGTTTTTTCTGGTTTGGATCCCGTAGTAGTGTGGTACCACACTGAAACAGTCCATTAAACCTGGTTTCGCTCAATATTTTAGAGGATAACGCATGTTAGGTCTAGGTCTGGCCTGGTTTTTTCACTCATCAGACTCATACTTTCGCATTCTTCACATACTTGTTGAACGGATCCTGGGTTTTTTCTGGTTTGGATCACGTAGTAATGTGGGCCCACACTGAAACAATCAATTAAACCTGGTCTTGATAAATATTTTAGAGGATAACGCATGTTAGGTCTGGGATAGGTCTGGGATTTGCCCTGATCAGACTCATACTTTCGCACACTTCACATTCTCGTTGATCAGATCCTGGGTTATTTTCTGGTTTGGATCACATAGTAATGTGGTACCACACTGAAACAGTCGATTAAACCAGGTTTCGATCAATATTTTTGAGGATAACGCATGTTAGGTCTAGGTTAGGCCTGGGATTTTCACTCATCAGACTCATACTTTCGCATTCTTCACATACTTGTTGAACGGATCCTGGGTTTTTTCTGGTTTGGATCACGTAGTAATGTTGTACCACACTGAAACAGTCGATTAAACGTGGTTTTGATCAATATTTTAGAGGATAACGCATAGTTAGGTTTGGGATAGGTCTGGGATTTGACCTCATCAGACTCATACTTTCGCACACTTCACATACTCGTTGAACAGATCCTGGGTTATTTACTGGTTTGGATCACATAGTAATGTGGTACCACACTGAAACAGTCGATTAAACCAGGTTTTGGTCAATATTTTTGAGGATAACGCATGTTAGGTCTAGGTTAGGCCTGGGATTTTCACTCATCAGACTCATACTTTCGCATTCTTCACATATTTGTTGAACGGATCCTGGGTTTTTTTCTGGTTTGGATCACGTAGTAATGTGGGCCCACACTGAAACAATCAATTAAACCTGGTTTTGATAAATATTTTTGAGGATAACGCATGTTAGGTCTAGGTAAGGCCTGGGATTTTCACTCATCAGACTCATACATTCGCATTCCTCACATACTTGTTGAACGGATCCTGGGTTTTTTCTGGTTTGGATCACATAGTAATGTGGTACCACACTGAAACAGTCGATTAAACCAGGTTTCGATCAATATTTTTGAGGATAACGCATGTTAGGTCTAGGTTAGGCCTGGGATTTGCCCTCATCAGGCTCATACTGTCGCGTTTTTCACATACTTGTTGAACAGATCCTGGGTTTTTTCTGGTTTGGATCCCGTAGTAGTGTGGTACCACACTGAAACAGTCCATTAAACCTGGTGGGTGCTCAATATTTTAGAGGATAACGCATGTTAGGTCTAGGTCAGGCCTGGTTTTTTCACTCATCAGACTCATACTTTCGCATTCTTCACATACTTGTTGAACGGATCCTGGGTTTTTTCTGGTTTGGATCTCGTAGTAATGTGGGTCCACACTGAAACAATCAATTAAACCTGGTCTTGATAAATATTTTAGAGGATAACGCATGTTAGGTCTGGAATAGGTCTGGGATTTGCTCTCATCAGGCTCATTCTTTCGCATATTTCTCACACTTGATGGCTAGATCCTGAGCTTTTTCTGGATTGCATCACGTAGTAATGAAGTACAACACTGAAACAGTCAATTAAACCTGTTTTCCATCAATATTTTAGAGGACAACGCAAGTTAGGTCTGGGATAGGTCTGGGATTTGCCCTCATCAGACTCATACTTTCGCGTTTTTCACATATTTGTTGAACAGATCCTGGGTTTTTTCTGGTTTGTATCACGTAGTAATGAAGTACAACACTGAAACAGTCAATTAAACCTGGTTTCCGTCAATATTTTAGAGGACAACGCAAGTTAGGTCTGGGATAGGTCTGGGATTTGCCCTCATCAGGCTCATACTGTCGCGTTTTTCACATACTTGTTGAACAGATCCTCGGTTTTTTCTGGTCTGGATCCCGTAGTAGTGTGGTACCACACTGAAACAGTCCATTAAACCTGGTTTCGCTCAATATTTTAGAGGATAACGCATGTTAGGTCTAGGTCAGGCCTGGTTTTTTTACTCATCAGACTCATACTTTCGCATTCTTCACATACTTGTTGAACGGATCCTGGGTTTTTTCTGGTTTGGGTCACGTAGTAATGTGGGACCACACTGAAACAGTCTATTAAACCTGGTTTCGACCAATATTTTAGAGAATAATTCATGTTAGGTCTAGGTTAGGTCTGGGATTTGCTCTCATCAGGCTCATACTTTCGCACACATCACATACTTGTTGAACGGATCCTGGGTTTTTTCTGGTTTGGATCACGTAGTAGTGTGGTACCACACTGAAACAGTCCATTAACCCTGGTTTCGCTCAATATTTTAGAGGATAACGCATGTTAGGTCTGGGATAGGTCTGGGATTTGCCCTCATCAGACTTATACTTTCGCACACTTCACATACTCGTTGAACAGATCCTGGGTTATTTTCTGGTTTGGATCACATAGTAATGTGGTACCACACTGAAACAGTCGATTAAACCAGGTTTCGATCAATATTTTTGAGGATAACGCATGTTAGGTCTAGGTCAGGCCTGGGATTTTCACTCATCAGACTCATACTTACGCATTCTTCACATACTTGTTGAACGGATCCTGGGTTATTTCTGGTTTGGATCACGTAGTAATGTGGGACCACACTGAAACAATCAATTAAACCTGGTCTTGATATATATTTTAGAGGATAACGCATGTTAGGTCTGGGTTAGGTCTAGGATTTGCCCTCGTCAGGCTCATACTTTCGCACACTTCACATACTCGTTGACAAGATCCTGGGTTTTTTTCTAGTTTGAATCACGTAGTAATGTGGTTCCACACTGAAACAGTCGATTAAACCTGGTTTCGATCAATATTTTAGAGGATAACGCAAGTTAGGTCTGGGATAGGTCTGGGATTTGCTCTCATCAGGCTCATACTTTCGCGTTTTTCACATACTAGTTGAACAGATCCCGGGTTTTTTCTGGTTTGGATCCCGTAGTAGTGTGGTACCACACTGAAACAGGCCATTAAACCTGGTTTCGCTCAATATTTTAGAGGATAACGCATGTTAGGTCTAGGTCAGGCCTGGTTTTTTCACTCATCAGACTCATACTTTCGCATTCTTCACATACTTGTTGAACGGATCCTGGGTTTTTTCTGGTTTGGGTCACGTAGTAATGTGGGACCACACTGAAACAGTCAATTAAACCTGGTTTCGACCAATATTTTAGAGAATAATTCATGTTAGGTCAAGGTTAGGTCTGGGATTTTCCCCCATCAGGCTCATTCTTTCGCATATGTCTCATACTTGATGGCTAGATCCTGGGCTTTTTCTGGATTGCATCATGTAGTAACGTAGTACCACACTGAAACGGTCAACGAAACCTGGTTTCCATCAATATTTTAGAGGACAACGCAAGTTAGGTCTGGGATAGGTCTGGGATTTGCCCTCATCAGGCTCATACTGTCGCGTTTTTCACATACTTGTTGAACAGATCCTGGGTCTTTTCTGGTTTGGATCCCGTAGTAGTGTGGTACCACACTGAAACAGTCCATTAAACCTGGTTTCGCTCAATATTTTAGAGGATAACGCATGTTAGGTCTAGGTCTGGCCTGGTTTTTTCACTCATCAGACTCATACTTTCGCATTCTTCACATACTTGTTGAACGGATCCTGGGTTTTTTCTGGTCTGGATCACGTAGTAATGTGGGCCCACACTGAAACAATCAATTAAACCTGGTCTTGATAAATATTTTAGAGGATAACGCATGTTAGGTCTGGGATAGGTCTGGGATTTGCCCTGATCAGACTCATACTTTCGCACACTTCACATTCTCGTTGATCAGATCCTGGGTTATTTTCTGGTTTGGATCACATAGTAATGTGGTACCACACTGAAACAGTCGATTAAACCAGGTTTCGATCAATATTTTTGAGGATAACGCATGTTAGGTCTAGGTTAGGCCTGGGATTTTCACTCATCAGACTCATACTTTCGCATTCTTCACATACTTGTTGAACGGATCCTGGGTTTTTTCTGGTTTGGATCACGTAGTAATGTTGTACCACACTGAAACAGTCGATTAAACGTGGTTTTGATCAATATTTTAGAGGATAACGCATAGTTAGGTTTGGGATAGGTCTGGGATTTAACCTCATCAGACTCATACTTTCGCACACTTCACATACTCGTTGAACAGATCCTGGGTTATTTACTGGTTTGGATCACATAGTAATGTGGTACCACACTGAAACAGTCGATTAAACCAGGTTTCGGTCAATATTTTTGAGGATAACGCATGTTAGGTCTAGGTTAGGCCTGGGATTTTCACTCATCAGACTCATACTTTCGCATTCTTCACATATTTGTTGAACGGATCCTGGGTTTTTTTCTGGTTTGGATCACGTAGTAATGTGGGCCCACACTGAAACAATCAATTAAACCTGGTTTTGATAAATATTTTTGAGGATAACGCATGTTAGGTCTAGGTAAGGCCTGGGATTTTCACTCATCAGACTCATACATTCGCATTCCTCACATACTTGTTGAACGGATCCTGGGTTTTTTCTGGTTTGGATCACATAGTAATGTGGTACCACACTGAAACAGTCGATTAAACCAGGTTTCGATCAATATTTTTGAGGATAACGCATGTTAGGTCTAGGTTAGGCCTGGGATTTGCCCCCATCAGGCTCATACTGTCGCGTTTTTCACATACTTGTTGAACAGATCCTGGGTTTTTTCTGGTTTGGATCCCGTAGTAGTGTGGTACCACACTGAAACAGTCCATTAAACCTGGTGGGTGCTCAATATTTTAGAGGATAACGCATGTTAGGTCTAGGTCAGGCCTGGTTTTTTCACTCATCAGACTCATACTTTCGCATTCTTCACATACTTGTTGAACGGATCCTGGGTTTTTTCTGGTTTGGATCTCGTAGTAATGTGGGTCCACACTGAAACAATCAATTAAACCTGGTCTTGATAAATATTTTAGAGGATAACGCATGTTAGGTCTGGAATAGGTCTGGGATTTGCTCTCATCAGGCTCATTCTTTCGCATATTTCTCACACTTGATGGCTAGATCCTGAGCTTTTTCTGGATTGCATCACGTAGTAATGAAGTACAACACTGAAACAGTCAATTAAACCTGGTTTCCATCAATATTTTAGAGGACAACGCAAGTTAGGTCTGGGATAGGTCTGGGATTTGCCCTCATCAGACTCATACTTTCGCGTTTTTCACATATTTGTTGAACAGATCCTGGGTTTTTTCTGGTTTGTATCACGTAGTAATGAAGTACAACACTGAAACAGTCAATTAAACCTGGTTTCCGTCAATATTTTAGAGGACAACGCAAGTTAGGTCTGGGATAGGTCTGGGATTTGCCCTCATCAGGCTCATACTGTCGCGTTTTTCACATACTTGTTGAACAGATCCTCGGTTTTTTCTGGTCTGGATCCCGTAGTAGTGTGGTACCACACTGAAACAGTCCATTAAACCTGGTTTCGCTCAATATTTTAGAGGATAACGCATGTTAGGTCTAGGTCAGGCCTGGTTTTTTCACTCATCAGACTCATACTTTCGCATTCTTCACATACTTGTTGAACGGATCCTGGGTTTTTTCTGGTTTGGATCACGTAGTAATGTGGGTCCACACTGAAACAATCAATTAAACTTGGTCTTGATAAATATTTTAGAGGATAACGCATGTTAGGTCTGGGATAGGTCTGGGATTTGCCCTCATCAGACTCATACTTTCGCACACTTCACATACTCGTTGAACAGATCCTGGGTTATTTTCTGGTTTGGATCACATAGTAATGTGGTACCACACTGAAACAGTCGATTAAACCAGGTTTCGATCAATATTTTTGAGGATAACGCATGTTAGGTCTAGGTCAGGCCTGGGATTTTCACTCATCAGACTCATACTTTCGCATTCTTCACATACTTGTTGTATGTGTGTTGTTATATGTATTCACATACTTGTTCAATGTGGGACCACACTGAAACAATCAATTAAACCTGGTCTTGATATATATTTTAGAGGATAACGCAAGTTAGGTCTGGGATAGGTCTGGGATTTGCCCTCATCAGGCTCATACTTTCGCGTTTTTCACATACTAGTTGAACAGATCCCGGGTTTTTTCTGGTTTGGATCCCGTAGTAGTGTGGTACCACACTGAAACAGTCCATTAAACCTGGTTTCGCTCAATATTTTAGAGGATAACGCATGTTAGGTCTAGGTCAGGCCTGGTTTTTTCACTCATCAGACTCATACTTTCGCATTCTTCACATACTTGTTGAACGGATCCTGGGTTTTTTCTGGTTTGGGTCACGTAGTAATGTGGGACCACACTGAAACAGTCTATTAAACCTGGTTTCGACCAATATTTTAGAGAATAATTCATGTTAGGTCTAGGTTAGGTCTGGGATTTGCTCTCATCAGGCTCATACTTTCGCACACATCACATACTTGTTGAACGGATCCTGGGTTTTTTCTGGTTTGGATCACGTAGTAGTGTGGTACCACACTGAAACAGTCCATTAACCCTGGTTTCGCTCAATATTTTAGACGATAACGCATGTTAGGTCTAGGTCAGGCCTGGGATTTTCACTCATCAGACTCATACTTTCGCATTCTTCACATACTTGTTGAACGGATCCTGGGTTTTTTCTGGTTTGGATCACGTAGTAATGTGGGTCCACACTGAAACAATCAATTAAACCTGGTCTTGATAAATATTTTAGAGGATAACGCATGTTAGGTCTGGGATAGGTCTGGGATTTGCCCTCATCAGACTTATACTTTCGCACACTTCACATACTCGTTGAACAGATCCTGGGTTATTTTCTGGTTTGGATCACATAGTAATGTGGTACCACACTGAAACAGTCGATTAAACCAGGTTTCGATCAATATTTTTGAGGATAACGCATGTTAGGTCTAGGTCAGGCCTGGGATTTTCACTCATCAGACTCATACTTACGCATTCTTCACATACTTGTTGAACGGATCCTGGGTTATTTCTGGTTTGGATCACGTAGTAATGTGGGACCACACTGAAACAATCAATTAAACCTGGTCTTGATATATATTTTAGAGGATAACGCATGTTAGGTCTGGGTTAGGTCTAGGATTTGCCCTCGTCAGGCTCATACTTTCGCACACTTCACATACTCGTTGACAAGATCCTGGGTTTTTTTCTAGTTTGAATCACGTAGTAATGTGGTTCCACACTGAAACAGTCGATTAAACCTGGTTTCGATCAATATTTTAGAGGATAACGCAAGTTAGGTCTGGGATAGGTCTGGGATTTGCTCTCATCAGGCTCATACTTTCGCGTTTTTCACATACTAGTTGAACAGATCCCGGGTTTTTTCTGGTTTGGATCCCGTAGTAGTGTGGTACCACACTGAAACAGTCCATTAAACCTGGTTTCGCTCAATATTTTAGAGGATAACGCATGTTAGGTCTAGGTCAGGCCTGGTTGTTTCACTCATCAGACTCATACTTTCGCATTCTTCACATACTTGTTGAACGGATCCTGGGTTTTTTCTGGTTTGGGTCACGTAGTAATGTGGGACCACACTGAAACAGTCAATTAAACCTGGTTTCGACCAATATTTTAGAGAATAATTCATGTTAGGTCTAGGTTAGGTCTGGGATTTGCCCCCATCAGGCTCATTCTTTCGCATATGTCTCATACTTGATGGCTAGATCCTGGGCTTTTTCTGGATTGCATCATGTAGTAACGTAGTACCACACTGAAACGGTCAACGAAACCTGGTTTCCATCAATATTTTAGAGGACAACGCAAGTTAGGTCTGGGATAGGTCTGGGATTTGCCCTCATCAGGCTCATACTGTCGCGTTTTTCACATACTTGTTGAACAGATCCTGGGTTTTTTCTGGTTTGGATCCCGTAGTAGTGTGGTACCACACTGAAACAGTCCATTAAACCTGGTTTCGCTCAATATTTTAGAGGATAACGCATGTTAGGTCTAGGTCAGGCCTGGTTTTTTCACTCATCAGACTCATACTTTCGCATTCTTCACATACTTGTTGAACGGATCCTGGGTTTTTTCTGGTTTGGATCACGTAGTAATGTGGGCCCACACTGAAACAATCAATTAAACCTGGTCTTGATAAATATTTTAGAGGATAACGCATGTTAGGTCTGGGATAGGTCTGGGATTTGCCCTGATCAGACTCATACTTTCGCACACTTCACATTCTCGTTGATCAGATCCTGGGTTATTTTCTGGTTTGGATCACATAGTAATGTGGTACCACACTGAAACAGTCGATTAAACCAGGTTTCGATCAATATTTTTGTGGATAACGCATGTTAGGTCTAGGTTAGGCCTGGGATTTTCACTCATCAGACTCATACTTTCGCATTCTTCACATACTTGTTGAACGGATCCTGGGTTTTTTCTGGTTTGGATCACGTAGTAATGTTGTACCACACTGAAACAGTCGATTAAACGTGGTTTTGATCAATATTTTTGAGGATAACGCATAGTTAGGTTTGGGATAGGTCTGGGATTTGACCTCATCAGACTCATACTTTCGCACACTTCACATACTCGTTGAACAGATCCTGGGTTATTTACTGGTTTGGATCACATAGTAATGTGGTACCACACTGAAACAGTCGATTAAACCAGGTTTCGGTCAATATTTTTGAGGATAACGCATGTTAGGTCTAGGTTAGGCCTGGGATTTTCACTCATCAGACTCATACTTTCGCATTCTTCACATATTTGTTGAACGGATCCTGGGTTTTTTCTGGTTTGGATCACGTAGTAATGTGGGACCACACTGAAACAGTCAATTAAACCTGGTTTCGACCAATATTTTAGAGAATAATTCATGTTAGGTCTAGGTTAGGTCTGGGATTTGCCCCCATCAGGCTCATTCTTTCGCATATGTCTCATACTTGATGGCTACATCCTGGGCTTTTTCTGGATTGCATCATGTAGTAACGTAGTACTACACTGAAACGGTCAACGAAACCTGGTTTCCATCAATATTTTAGAGGACAACGCAAGTTAGGTCTGGGATAGGTCTGGGATTTGCCCTCATCAGGCTCATACTGTCGCGTTTTTCACATACTTGTTGAACAGATCCTGGGTTTTTTCTGGTTTGGATCCCGTAGTAGTGTGGTACCACACTGAAACAGTCCATTAAACCTGGTTTCGCTCAATATTTTAGAGGATAACGCATGTTAGGTCTAGGTCAGACCTGGTTTTTTCACTCATCAGACTCATACTTTCGCATTCTTCACATACTTGTTGAACGGATCCTGGGTTTTTTCTGGTTTGGATCACGTAGTAATGTGGGCCCACACTGAAACAATCAATTAAACCTGGTCTTGATAAATATTTTAGAGGATAACGCATGTTAGGTCTGGGATAGGTCTGGGATTTGCCCTGATCAGACTCATACTTTCGCACACTTCACATTCTCGTTGATCAGATCCTGGGTTATTTTCTGGTTTGGATCACATAGTAATGTGGTACCACACTGAAACAGTCGATTAAACCAGGTTTCGATCAATATTTTTGTGGATAACGCATGTTAGGTCTAGGTTAGGCCTGGGATTTTCACTCATCAGACTCATACTTTCGCATTCTTCACATACTTGTTGAACGGATCCTGGGTTTTTTCTGGTTTGGATCACGTAGTAATGTTGTACCACACTGAAACAGTCGATTAAACGTGGTTTTGATCAATATTTTAGAGGATAACGCATAGTTAGGTTTGGGATAGGTCTGGGATTTGACCTCATCAGACTCATACTTTCGCACACTTCACATACTCGTTGAACAGATCCTGGGTTATTTACTGGTTTGGATCACATAGTAATGTGGTACCACACTGAAACAGTCGATTAAACCAGGTTTCGGTCAATATTTTTGAGGATAACGCATGTTAGGTCTAGGTTAGGCCTGGGATTTTCACTCATCAGACTCATACTTTCGCATTCTTCACATATTTGTTGAACGGATCCTGGGTTTTTTTCTGGTTTGGATCACGTAGTAATGTGGGCCCACACTGAAACAATCAATTAAACCTGGTTTTGATAAATATTTTTGAGGATAACGCATGTTAGGTCTAGGTAAGGCCTGGGATTTTCACTCATCAGACTCATACATTCGCATTCCTCACATACTTGTTGAACGGATCCTGGGTTTTTTCTGGTTTGGATCACATAGTAATGTGGTACCACACTGAAACAGTCGATTAAACCAGGTTTCGATCAATATTTTTGAGGATAACGCATGTTAGGTCCAGGTTAGGCCTGGGATTTGCCCTCATCAGGCTCATACTGTCGCGTTTTTCACATACTTGTTGAACAGATCCTGGGTTTTTTCTGGTTTGGATCCCGTAGTAGTGTGGTACCACACTGAAACAGTCCATTAAACCTGGTGGGTGCTCAATATTTTAGAGGATAACGCATGTTAGGTCTAGGTCAGGCCTGGTTTTTTCACTCATCAGACTCATACTTTCGCATTCTTCACATACTTGTTGAACGGATCCTGGGTTTTTTCTGGTTTGGATCTCGTAGTAATGTGGGTCCACACTGAAACAATCAATTAAACCTGGTCTTGATAAATATTTTAGAGGATAACGCATGTTAGGTCTGGAATAGGTCTGGGATTTGCTCTCATCAGGCTCATTCTTTCGCATATTTCTCATACTTGATGGCTATATCCTGGGCTTTTTCTGGACTGCATCACGTAGTAATGAAGTACAACACTGAAATAGTCAATTAAACCTGGTTTCCATCAATATCTTAGAGGACAACGCAAGTTAGGTCTGGCATTGGTCTGGGATTCGCCCTCATCACGCTCATACTTTCGCGTTTTTCACATACTTGTTGAACGGATCCTGGGTTTTTTCTGGTTTGGATCACGTAGTAATGTGGCACCACACTTAAACATTCAATTAAACCTGGTCTTCATAAATATTTTAGGGGATAACGCATGTTAGGTCTGGGTTACGTCTAGGATTTGCCCCCATCAGGCTCATATTTTCGCATATTTCTCATACTTCATGGCTAGATCCTGGGCTATTTCTGGTTTGGATCACGTAGTAAAGTGGTACCATACTGAAACATTCAATGAAACCTGGTCTGGATAAATATTTTAGAGGATAACGCATCTTAGGTCTGGGTTAGGTCTAAGATTTGCCCACATCAGGCTCACAGTTTCGCGTTTTTCACATACTTATTGAACAGATCCTGGGTTTTTTCTGGTTTGGATCACGTAGTAATGTGGTACAACACTAAAACAGTCAATTAAACCTGGTTTCGATCAATATTTTGGAAGATAACGCAAGTTAGGTCTGGGATAGGTCTGGGATTTGCTCTCATCAGGCTCATTCTTTCGCATATTTCTCATACTTGATGGCTAGATCCTGAGCTTTTCCTGGATTGCATCACGTAGTAATGAAGTACAACACTGAAACAGTCAATTAAACCTGGTTTCCATCAATATTTTAGAGGACAACGCGAGTTACGTCTGGGATAGGTCTGGGATTTGCCCTCATCAGGCTCATACTGTCGCGTTTTTCACATACTTGTTGATCAGATCCTGGGCTCTTTCTGGTTTGGATCCCGTAGTAGTGTGGTACCACACTGAAACAGTCCATTAAACCTGGTTTCGCTCAATATTTTAGAGGATAACGCATGTTAGGTCTAGGTCAGGCCTGGTTTTTTCACTCATCAGACTCATACTTTCGCATTCTTCACATAGTTGTTGAACGGATCCTGGGTTATTTCTGGTTTGGATCACGTAGTAATGTGGGTCCACACTGAAACAATCAATTAAACCTGGTCTTGATAAATATTTTAGAGGATAACGCATGTTAGGTCTGGGATAGGTCTGGGATTTGCCCTCATCAGACTCATACTTTCGCACACTTCACATACTCGTTGAACAGATCCTGGGTTATTTTCTGGTTTGGATCACATAGTAATGTGGTACCACGCTGAAACAGTCGATTAAACCAGGTTTCGATCAATATTTTTGAGGATAACGCATGTTAGGTCTAGGTTAGGCCTGGGATTTTCACTCATCAGACTCATACTTTCGCATTCTTCACATACTTGTTGAACGGATCCTGGGTTTTTTCTGGTTTGGATCACGTAGTAATGTGGGTCCACACTGAAACAATCAATTAAACCTGGTCTTGATAAATATTTTAAAGGATAACGCATGTTAGGTCTGGGATAGGTCTGGGATTTGCCCTCATCAGACTCATACTTTCGCACACTTCACATACTCGTTGAACAGATCCTGGGTTATTTTCGGGTTTGGATCACATACTAATGTGGTACCACACTGAAACAGTCGATTAAACCAGGTTTCGATCAATATTTTAGAGGATAACGCAAGTTAGGTCTGGGATAGGTCCGGGATTTGCCCTCATCAGGCTCATACTTTCGCGTTTTTCACATACTTGTTGAACAGATCCTGGGTTTTTTCTGGTTTGGGTCACGTAGTAGTGTGATACTACACTGAAACATTCAATTAAACCTGGTCTTGATAAACATTTTAGAGGATAACGCATTTTAGGTCTGGGTTAGGTCTAGGATTTGCCCTCATCAGGCTCATTCTTTCGCATATTTCTCATACATGATGGCTAGATCCTGGGCTTTTTCTGGATTGCATCACGTAGTAATGAAGAACAACACTGAAACAGTCAATTAAACCTGGTTTCGATCAATATTTTAGAGAATAATTCATGTTTGGTCTAGGTTAGGTCTGGGATTTGCTCTCAACAGGCACATTCTTTCGCATATTTCTCATACTTGATGGCTAGATCCTGGGCTGTTTCTGGATTGTATGACGTAGTAATGTGGTACCACACTGAAACAGTCAATTAAACCTGGTTTCCATCAATATCTTAGAGGACAACGCAAGTTAGGTCTGTCATAGGTCTGGGATTCGCCCTCATCAGGCTCATACTTTCGCGTTTTTCACATATTTGTTGAACAGATCCAGGGATTTTTCTGGTTTGTATCACGTAGTAATGAAGTACAACACTGAAACAGTCAATTAAACCTGGTTTCCATCAATATCTTAGAGGACAACGCAAGTTAGGTCTGGCATAGGTCTGGGATTCGCCCTCATCAGGCTCATACTTTCGCGTTTTTCACATACTCGTTGAACAGATCCTGGGTTATTTTCTGGTTTGGATCACATGGTAATGTGGTACCACACTGAAACAGTCAATTAAACCAGGTTCCGATCAATATTTTTGAAGATAACGCATGTTAGGTCTAGGTTAGGCCTGGGATTTTCACTCATCAGACTCATACTTTCGCATTCTTCACATACTTGTTGAACGGATCCTAGGTTTTTTCTGGTTTCGATCACGTAGTAATGAGGGACCACACTGAAACAGTCAATTAAACCTGGTTTCGATCAATATTTTAGAGATGAATTCATGTTAGGTCTAGGTTAGGTCTGGGATTTGCTCTCGACAGGCTCGTTCTTTCGCATATTTCTCATACTTGATGGCTAGATCCTGGGCTTTTTCTGGATTGCATCACGTTGTAATGAAGTACAACACTGAAACAGGCAATTAAACCTGGTTTCCATCAATATCTTAGAGGACAACGCAAGTTAGGTCTGTGATTGGTCTGGGATTTGCCCTCATCAGGCTCATACTTTCGCGTTTTTCACATACTTGTTGAACAGATCCTGGGTTTTTTCTGGTTTGGATCACGTAGTAATGTGGTACCACACTGAAACATTCAATTAAACCTGGTTTCCATCAATATCTTAGAGGACAACGCAAGTTAGGTCTGGCATAGGTCTGGGATTCGCCCTCATCAGGCTCATACTTTCGCGTTTGTCACATACTTGTTGAACAGATCCTGGGTTTTTTCTGGTTTGTATCACGTAGTAGTGTGGTACCACACTGAAACAGTCCATTAAACCTGGTTTGGATCAATATTTTAGAGGATAACGCATGTTAGGTCTGGGTTACGTCTAGGATTTGCCCTCATCAGGCTCATACTTTCGCATATTTCTCATACTTCATGGCTAGATCCTGGGCTCTTTCTGCATTGTATCACGTAGTAATGTGGTACCACGCTGAAACTGTCAATTAAACCTGGTTTCGATCAATATTTTAGAGGACAACGCAAGTTAGGTCTGGGATAGGTCTAGGATTTGCCCTCATCAGGCTCTTACTATCGCATATTTCTCATACTTCATGGCTAGATCCTGGGCTATTTCTGGATTGGATCACGTAGTAGAGTGGTACCACACTGAAACATTCAATGAAACCTGTTCTGGATAAACATTTTACAGGATAACGCATCTTAGGTCTGGGTTAGGTCTGGGATTTGCCCTCATCAGACTCATACTTTCGCTCACTTCACATACTCGTTGAACAGATCCTGGGTTATTTTCTGGTTTGGATCACATAGTAATGTGGTACCACACTGAAACAGTCGATTAAACCAGGTCTCGATCAATATTTTTGAGGACAACGCATGTTAGGTCTAGGTTAGGCCTGGGATTTTCACTCATCAGACTCATACTTTCGCATTCCTCACATACTTGTTGAACGGATCCTGGGTTTTTTCTGGTTTGTATCACGTAGTAATGTGGGTCCACACTGAAACAACCAATTAAACCTGGTCTTGATAAATATTTTAGAGGATAACGCATGTTAGGTCTGGGATAGGTCTGGGATTTGCCCTCATCAGACTCATACTTTCGCACACTTCACATACTCGTTGAACAGATCCTGGGTTATTTTCGGGTTTGGATCACATACTAATGTGGTACCACACTGAAACAGTCGATTAAACCAGGTTTCGATCAATATTTTAGAGGATAACGCAAGTTAGGTCTGGGATAGGTCCGGGATTTGCCCTCATCAGGCTCATACTTTCGCGTTTTTCACATACTTGTTGAACAGATCCTGGGTTTTTTCTGGTTTGGGTCACGTAGTAGTGTGATACTACACTGAAACATTCAATTAAACCTGGTCTTGATAAACATTTTAGAGGATAACGCATGTTAGGTCTGGGTTAGGTCTAGGATTTGCCCTCATCAGGCTCATTCTTTCGCATATTTCTCATACATGATGGCTAGATCCTGGGCTTTTTCTGGATTGCATCACGTAGTAATGAAGAACAACACTGAAACAGTCAATTAAACCTGGTTTCGATCAATATTTTAGAGAATAATTCATGTTAGGTCTAGGTTAAGTCTGGGATTTGCTCTCAACAGGCACATTCTTTCGCATATTTCTCATACTTGATGGCTAGATCCTGGGCTGTTTCTGGATTGTATGACGTAGTAATGTGGTACCACACTGAAACAGTCAATTAAACCTGGTTTCCATCAATATCTTAGAGGACAACGCAAGTTAGGTCTGGCATAGGTCTGGGATTCGCCCTCATCAGGCTCATACTTTCGCGTTTTTCACATATTTGTTGAACAGATCCTGGGTTTTTTCTGGTTTGTATCACGTAGTAATGAAGTACAACACTGAAACAGTCAATTAAACCTGGTTTCCATCAATATCTTAGAGGACAACGCAAGTTAGGTCTGGCATAGGTCTGGGATTCGCCCTCATCAGGCTCATACTTTCGCGTTTTTCACATACTTGTTGAACAGATCCTGGGTTTTTTCTGGTTTCTAACACGTAGTAGTGTGGTACCACACTGAAACAGTCCATTAAACCTGGTTTGGATCAATATTTTAGAGGATAACGCATGTTAGGTCTAGGTTAGCCCTGGGATTTTCACTCATCAGACTCATACTTTCGCATTCTTCTCATACTTGCTGAACTGATCCTGGGTTTTTTCTGGTTTTGATCACGTAGTAATGTGGTACCACACTGAAACAGTCGATTAAACCTGGTTTCCATCAATATCTTAGAGGATAACGCAAGTTAAATCTGGGATTGGTCTGGGATTTGACCTCATCAGACTCATACTTTCGCACACTTCACATACTCGTTGAACAGATCCTGGGTTATTTTCTGGTTTGGATCACATGGTAATGTGGTACCAACTGAAACAGTCAATTAAACCAGGTTCCGATCAATATTTTTGAAGATAACGCATGTTAGGTCTAGGTTAGGCCTGGGATTTTCACTCATCAGACTCATACTTTCGCATTCTTCACATACTTGTTGAACGGATCCTAGGTTTTTTCTGGTTTGGATCACGTAGTAATGAGGGCCCACACTGAAACAGTCAATTAAACCTGGTTTCGATCAATATTTTAGAGAAGAATTCATGTTAGGTCTAGGTTAGGTCTGGGATTTGCTCTCATCAGGCTCGTTCTTTCGCATATTTCTCATACTTGATGGCTAGATCCTGGGCTTTTTCTGGATTGCATCACGTAGTAATGAAGTACAACACTGAAACAGTCAATTAAACCTGGTTTCCATCAATATCTTAGAGGACAACGCAAGTTAGGTCTGGGATTGGTCTGGGATTTGCCCTCATCAGGCTCATACTTTCGCGTTTTTCACATACTTGTTGAACAGATCCTGGGTTTTTTCTGGTTTGGATCACGTAGTAATGTGGTACCACACTGAAACATTCAATTAAACCTGGTTTCCATCAATATCTTAGAGGACAACGCAAGTTAGGTCTGGGATAGGTCTGGGATTTGCTCTCATCAGGCTCATACTTTCGCATATTTCTCATACTTCATGGCTAGATCCTGGGCTGTTTCTGGTTTGGATCACGTAGTAATTTGGTACCACGCTGAAACAGTCAATTAAACCTGGTTTCGATCAATATTTTAGAGGATAACGCAAGTTAGGTCTGGCATAGGTCTGGGATTCGCCCTCATCAGGCTCATACTTTCGCGTTTTTCACATACTTGTTGAACAGATCCTGGGTTTTTTCTGGTTTGTATCACGTAGTAGTGTGGTACCACACTGAAACAGTCCATTAAACCTGGTTTGGATCAATATTTTAGAGGATAACGCATGTTAGGTCTAGGTTAGGTCTGGGATTCTCGCTCATGAGACTCATACTTTCGCATTCTTCACATACTTGTTGAACGGATCCTGGGTTTTTTCTGGTTTGGATCACGTAGTAATGTGGTACCACACTGAAACATTCAATTAAACCTGGTCGTGATAAATATTTTAGAGGATAACGCATGTTAGGTCTGGGTTACGTCTAGGATTTGCCCTCATCAGGCTCATACTTTCGCATATTTCTCATACTTCATGGCTAGATCCTGGGCTGTTTCTGCATTGTATCACGTAGTAATGTGGTACCACGCTGAAACAGTCAATTAAACCTGGTTTCGATCAATATTTTAGAGGATAACGCAAGTTAGGTCTGGGATAGGTCTAGGATTTGCGCTCATCAGGCTCTTACTATCGCATATTTCTCATACTTCATGGCTAGATCCTGGGCTATTTCTGGATTGGATCACGTAGTAAGGTGGTACCACACTGAAACATTCAATGAAACCTGTTCTGGATAAATATTTTAGAGGATAAAGCATCTTAGGTCTGGGTTAGGTCTAAGATTTGCCCTCATCAGGCTCACAGTTTCGTGTTTTTCACATACTTGTTAAACAGGTCCTGGGTTTTTTTCTGGTTTGGATCACGTAGTAATGTGGTAGCACACTAAAACAGTAAATTAAACCTGGTTTCGATCAATATTTTAGAGGATCACGCAAGCTAGGTCTGGGATAGGTCTGGGATTAGCCCTCATCAGACTCATACTTTCGTACACTTCACATACTCGTTGACAAGATCCTGGGTTTTTTTCTGGCTTGGATCACGTAGTAATGTGTTTCCACACTGAAACAGTCGATTAAACTTGGCTTCGATCAATATTTTAGAGGATAACGCAAGTTAGGTCTGGGATAGGTCTGGGATTTGCCCTCATCAGGCTCATACTTTCGCGTTTTTCACATACTTGTTGAACGGATCCTGGGTTTTTTCTGGTTTGGTTCACGTAGTAATGTGGTACCACGCTGAAACAGTCAATTAAACCTGGTTTCGATGAATATTTTAGAGGATAACGCAAGTTAGGTCTGGGATAGGTCTAGGATTTGCCCTCATCAGGCTCTTACTATCGCATATTACTCATACTTCATGGCTAGATCCTGGGCTATTTCTGGTTTGGATCACGTAGTAGTGTGGTACCACACTGAAACAGTCCATTAAACCTGGTTTCGCTCAATATTTTAGAGGATAACACATGTTAGGTCTAGGTCAGTCCTGGGATTTTCACTCATCAGGCTCACATTTTCGCGTTTTTCACATACTTGTTGAACAGATCCTGGGTTTTTTCTGGTTTGGATCCCGTAGTAGTGTGGTACCACAATAAAACAGTCAATTAAACCTGGTTTCGATCAATATTTTAGAGGATATCGCAAGTTAGGTCTGGGATAGGTCTGGGATTTGCCCTCTTCAGGCTCATACTTTCGCGTTTTTCACATACTTGTTGAACAGATCCAGGGTTTTTTCTGGTTTGGATCACGTAGTAATGTGGTACCACACTAAAACAGTCAATTAAACCTGGTTTCGATCAATATTTTTGAGGATCACGCAAGCTAGGTCTGGGATAGGTCTGGGATTAGCCCTCGTCAGGCTCATTCTTTCGCGTTTTTCACATACTTGTTGAACGGATCCTGGGTTTTTTCTGGTTTGGATCACGTAGTAATGTGGTACCACACTGAAACATTCAATGAAACCTGGTCTTGATAAATATTTTAGAGGATAACGCATGTTAGGTCTGGGTTAGGTCTAGGATTTGCCCTCATCAGGCTCATACTTTCGCATATTTCTCATACTTCATGGCTAGATCCTGGGCTATTTCTGGATTGGATCACGTAGTAAAGTGGTACCACACTGAAACATTCAATGAAACCTGGTCTGGATAAATATTTTAGAGGACAACGCATCTTAGGTCTGGGTTAGGTCTAAGATTTGCCCTCATCAGGCTCACAGTTTCGCGTTTTTCACATACTTGTTGAACAGATCCAGGGTTTTTTCTGGTTTGGATCACGTAGTAATGTGGTACCACACTAAAACAGTCAATTAAACCTGGTTTCGATCAATATTTTTGAGGATCACGCAAGCTAGGTCTGGGATAGGTCTGGGATTAGCCCTCGTCAGGCTCATTCTTTCGCGTTTTTCACATACTTGTTGAACGGATCCTGGGTTTTTTCTGGTTTGGATCACGTAGTTATGTGGGTCCACACTGAAACAACCAATTAAACCTGGTCTTGATAAATATTTTAGAGGATAACGCGTGTTAGGTCTGGGATAGGTCTGGGATTTGCCCTCATCAGACTCATACTTTCGCACACTTCACATACTCGCTGAACACATCCTGGGTTATTTTCTGGTTTGGATCACATAGTAATGTGGTACCACACTGAAACAGTCGATAAAACCAGGTTTCGATCAATATTTTTGAGGATAACGCATGTTAGGTCTAGGTTAGGCCTGGAATTTTCACTCATCAGACTCATACATTCGCATTCTTCACATACTTTTTGAACGGTTCCTGGGTTTTTTCTGGTTTGGATCACGTAGTAATGTGGGTCCGCACTGAAACAATCAATTAAACCTGGTGTTGATAAATATTTTAGAGGATAACGCATGTTCGGTCTGGGATAGGTCTGGGATTTGCCCTCATCAGACTCATACTTTCGCATTCTTCACATACTTGTTGAACTGATCCTGGGTTTTTTCTGATTTGGATCACGTAGTAATGTGGTTCCTCACTGAAACAGTCGGTTAAACCTGGTTTCGATCAATATTTTAGTGGATAACGCAAGTTAGGTCTGGAATAGGTCTGGGATATGCCCTCATCAGACTCATACCTACGCACACTTCACATACTCGTTGAACAAATCCTGGGTTATTTTCTTGTTTGGATCACATAGTAATGTGGCACCAAACTGAAACAGTCGATTAAACCAGGTTTCGATCAATATTTTTGAGGATAACGCATGTTAGGTCTAGGTTAGGCCTGGGATTTTCACTCACCAGACTCATACTTTCGCATTCCTCACATACTTGTTGAACGGATCCTGGGTTTTTTCTGGTTTGTATCACGTAGTAATGTGGTACCACACTGAAACAGTCCATTAAACCTGGTTTGGATCAATATTTTAGAGGATAACGCATGTTAGGTCTAGGTTAGCCCTGGGATTTTCACCCATCAGACTCATACTTTCGCATTCTTCTTATACTTGTTGAACTGATCCTGGGTTTTTTCTGGTTTGGATCACGTAGTAATGTGGTACCACACTGAAACAGTCGATTAAACCTGGTTTCGATCAATATTTTAGAGGATAACGCATGTTAGGTCTAGGTTAGGCCCGGGATTTTCACCCATCAGACTCATATTTCGCATTCTTCACATACTTGTTGAACGGATCCTGGGTTTAGTCTGGTTTGGATCACGTAGTAATGTGGGACCACACTGAATCAGTCAATTAAACCTGGTTTCGACCAATATTTTAGAGAATAATTCATGTTAGGTCTAGGTTAGGTCCGGGATTTTCTCTCATCAGGCTCATTCTTTCGCATTCTTCACATACTTGTTGAACGGATCCTGGGTTTTTTCTGGTTTGGTTCATGTAGTAATGTGGTACCACACTAAAACATTCAATTAAACCTGGTCTTGATAAATATTTTAGAGGATAACAAATGTTAGGTTTGGCTTATGTCTAGGATTTGCCCCCAGCAGGCTCATACTTTCGCATATTCCTCATACTTCATGGCTAGATCCTGGGCTATTTCTGGATTGGATCACGTAGTAAAGTGGTACCACGCTGAAACAGTCAATTAAACCTGGTTTCGATCAATATTTTAGAGAATAATTCATGTTAGGTCTAGGTTAGGCCTGGGATTTTCACTCATCAGACTCATACTTTCGCATTCTTCACATACTTGTTGACAAGATCCTGGGTTTTTTTCTGGCTTGGATCACGTAGTAATGTGGTTCCACACTGAAACAGTCGATTAAACTTGGCTTTGATCAATATTTTAGAGGATCACGCAAGCTAGGTCTGGGATAGATCTGGGATTAGCCCTCATCAGACTCATACTTTCGCACACTTCACATACTCGTTGACAAGATCCTGGGTTTTTTTCTGGCTTGGATCACGTAGTAATGTGGTTCCACACTGAAACAGTCGATTAAACTTGGCTTTGATCAATATTTTAGAGGATAACGCAAGTTAGGTCTGGGATAGGTCTGGGATTTGCTCTCATCAGGCTCATACTTTCGCATATTTCTCATACTTCATGGCTAGATCCTGGGCTGTTTCTGGTTTGGATCACGTAGTAATTTGGTACCACGCTGAAACAGTCAATTAAACCTGGTTTCGATCAATATTTTAGAGGATAACGCAAGTTAGGTCTGGCATAGGTCTGGGATTCGCCCTCATCAGACTCTTACTTTCGCACAATTCACATACTCGTTGAACAGATCCTGGGATATTTTCTGGTTTGGATCACATAGTAATGTGGTACCACACTGAAACAGTCGATTAAACCAGGTTTCGATCTATATTTTTGAGGATAACGCATGTTAGGTCTAGGTTAGGCCTGGGATTTTCACTCATCAGACTCATACTTTCGCATTCTTCACATACTTGTTGAACGGATCCTGGGTTTTTTCTGGTTTGGATCACGTTGTAATGTGGGACCACACTGAAACAATCAATTAAACCTGGTCTTGATAAATATTTTAGAGGATAACGCATGTTAGGTTTCGCTTAGGTCTAGGATTTGCCCCCAGCAGGCTCATACTTTCGCATATTTCTCATACTTCATGGATAGATCCTGGGCTGTTTCTGGTTTGGATCACGTAGTAATTTGGTACCACGCTGAAACAGTCAATTAAACCTGGTTTCGATCAATATTTTAGAGAATAATTCATGTTAGGTCTAGGTTAGGCCTGGGATTTTCACTCATCAGACTCATACTTTCGCATTCTTCACATACTTGTTGAACGGATCCTGGGTTTTTTCTGGTTTGGATCACGTTGTAATGTGGGACCACACTGAAACAATCAATTAAACCTGGTCTTGATAAATATTTTAGAGGATAACGCATGTTAGGTTTCGCTTAGGTCTAGGATTTGCCCCCAGCAGGCTCATACTTCCGCATATTTCTCATACTTCATGGATAGATCCTGGGCTGTTTCTGGTTTGGATCACGTAGTAATTTGGTACCACACTGAAACAGTCGATTAAACCTGGTCTTGATAAATATTTTAGAGGATAACGCATGTTAGGTCTGGGATAGGTATGGGATTTGCCCTCATCAGACTCTTACTTTCGCACACTTCACATACTCTTTGAACAGATCCTGGGTTATTTTCTGGTTTGGATCACGTAGTAATGTGGGACCACACTGAAACAATCAATTAAACCTGGTTTCCATCAATATTTTAGAGGACAACGCAAGTTAGGTCTGGGATAGGTCTGGGATTTGCCCTCATCAGGCTCATACTTTCGCGTTTTTCACATACTTGTTGAACAGATCCTGGGTTTTTTCTGGTTTGGATCCCGTAGTAGTGTGGTACCACAATAAAACAGTCAATTAAACCTGGTTTCGATCAATATTTTAGAGGATATCGCAAGTTAGGTCTGGGATAGGTCTGGGATTTGCCCTCATCAGACTCATACTTTCGCACACTTGACATACTCGTTGATCAGATCCTGGGTTTTTTTCTGGTTTGGATCACGTAGTAATGTGGTACCACACTGAAACATTCAATGAAACCAGGTCTGGATAAATATTTTAGAGGATAACGCAAGTTAGGTCTGGGATAGGTCTGGGATTAGCCCTCATCAGACTCATACTTTCGCTTTCTTCACATACTCGTTGAACAGATCCTGTGCTATTTTCTGGTTTGGATCACATAGTAATGTGGTACCACACTGAAACAGTCGATTAAACCAGGTTTCGAACAATATTTTTGAGGATAACGCATGTTAGGTCTAGGTTAGGACTGGGATTTTCACTCATCAGACTCATACTTTCGCATTCTTCACATACTTGTTGAACGGATCCTGGGTTTTTTCTGCATTGTATCACGTAGTAATGTGGTGCCACGCTGAAACAGTCAATTAAACCTGGTTTCGATCAATATTTTAGAGGATAACGCAAGTTAGGTCTGGGATAGGTCTAGGATTTGCCCTCATCAGGCTCTTACTATCGCATATTTCTCATACTTCATGGCTACATCCTGGGCTATGTCTGGATTGGATCACGTACTAATGTGGTACCACACTGAAACATTCAATGAAACCTGGTCTGGATAAATATTTTAGAGGATAACGCATCTTAGGTCTGGGTTAGGTCTAAGATTTGCCCTCATCAGGCTCACAGTTTCGCGTTTTTCACATACTTGTTGAACAGATCCTGGGTTTTTTCTGGTTTGGATCACGTAGTAATGTGGTACCACACTAGAACAGTCAATTAAACCTGGTTTCGATCAATATTTTGGAGGATAACGCAAGTTAGGTCTGGGATAGGTCTGGGATTTGCTCTCATCAGGCTCATTCTTTCGCATATTTCTCATACTTGATGGCTAGATCCTGAGCCTTTTCTGGATTGCATCACGTAGTAATGAAGTACAACACTGAAACAGTCAATTAAACCTGGTTTCCATCAATATTTTAGAGGACAACGCAAGTCAGGTCTGGGATAGGTCTGGGATTTGCCCTCATCAGGCTCATACTGTCGCGTTTTTCACATACTTGTTGAACAGATCCTGGGTTTTTTCTGGTTTGGATCCCGTAGTAGTGTGGTACCACACTGAAACAGTCCATTAAACCTGGTTTCGCTCAATATTTTAGAGGATAACGCTTGTTAGGTCTAGGTCAGGCCTGGATTTTTCACTCATCAGACTCATACTTTCGCATTCTTCACATACTTGTTGAACGGATCCTGGGTTTTTTCTGGTTTGGATCACATAGTAATGTGGTACCACACTGAAACAGTCGATTAAACTAGGTTTCGATCAATATTTTTGAAGATAACGCATGTTAGGTCTAGGTTAGGCCTGGGATTTTCACTCATCAGACTCATACATTCGCATTCTTCACATACTTGTTGAACGGATCCTGGGTTTTTTCTGGTTTGTATCACGTAGTAATGTGGTACCACACTGAAACAGTCCATTAAACCTGGTTTGGATCAATATTTTAGAGGATAACGCATGTTTGGTCTAGGTTAGCCCTGGGATTTTCACTCATCAGACTCATACTTTCGCATTCTTCTTATACTTGTTGAACTGATCCTGGGTTTTTTCTGGTTTGGATCACATAGTAATGTGGTACCACACTGAAACAGTCGATAAAACTAGGTTTCGATCAATATTTTTGAAGATAACGCATGTTAGGTCTAGGTTAGGCCTGGGATTTTCACTCATCAGACTCATACATTCGCATTCTTCACATACTCGTTGAACAGATCCTGGGTTTTTTCTGGTTTGGATCCCGTAGTAGTGTGGTACCACACTGAAACAGTCCATTAAACCTGGTTTCGCTCAATATTTTAGAGGATAACGCATGTTAGGTCTAGGTCAGGCCTGGTTTTTTCACTCATCAGACTCATACTTTCGCATTCTTCACATACTTGTTGAACGGATCCTGGGTTTTTTCTGGTTTGGATCACGTAGTAATGTGGGCCCACACTGAAACAATCAATTAAACCTGGTCTTGATAAATATTTTAGAGGATAACGCATGTTAGGTCTGGGATAGGTCTGGGATTTGCCCTGATCAGACTCATACTTTCGCACACTTCACATTCTCGTTGATCAGATCCTGGGTTATTTTCTGGTTTGGATCACATAGTAATGTGGTACCACACTGAAACAGTCGATTAAACCAGGTTTCGATCAATATTTTTGAGGATAACGCATGTTAGGTCTAGGTTAGGCCTGGGATTTTCACTCATCAGACTCATACTTTCGCATTCTTCACATACTTGTTGAACGGATCCTGGGTTTTTTCTGGTTTGGATCACGTAGTAATATGGGTCCACACTGAAACAATCAATTAAACCTGGTCTTGAAAAATATTTTAGAGGATAACGCATGTTAGGTCTGGATCAGGTCTAGAATTTGCCCTCATCATGCTCATACTTTCGCATCTTTCTCGTACATCATGGCTAGATCCTGGGCTATTTCTGGATTGTATCACGTAGTAATGTGGTACCACGGTGAAACAGTCGATTAAACCTGGTTCCGATCAATATTTTAGAGGATAACGCATCTTAGGTCTGGGTTAGGTCTAAGATTTGCCCTCATCAGGCTCACAGTTTCGTGTTTTTCACATACTTGTTAAACAGGTCCTGGGTTTTTTTCTCGTTTGGATCACGTAGTAATGTGGTAGCACACTAAAACAGTAAATTAAACCTGGTTTCGATCAATATTTTAGAGGATCACGCAAGTTAGGTCTGGGATAGGTCTAGGATTTGCCCTCATCAGGCTCATACTTTCGCATATTTCTCATACTTCATGGCTAGATCCTGGGCTGTTTCTGCATTGTATCACGTAGTAATGTGGTACCACGCTGAAACAGTCAATTAAACCTGGTTTCGATCAATATTTTAGAGGATAACGCAAGTTAGGTCTGGGATAGGTCTAGGATTTGCGCTCATCAGGCTCTTACTATCGCATATTTCTCATACTTCATGGCTAGATCCTGGGCTATTTCTGGATTGGATCACGTAGTAAAGTGGTACCACACTGAAACATTCAATGAAACCTGTTCTGGATAAATATTTTAGAGGATAAAGCATCTTAGGTCTGGGTTAGGTCTAAGATTTGCCCTCATCAGGCTCACAGTTTCGTGTTTTTCACATACTTGTTAAACAGGTCCTGGGTTTTTTTCTGGTTTGGATCACGTAGTAATGTGGTAGCACACTAAAACAGTAAATTAAACCTGGTTTCGATCAATATTTTAGAGGATCACGCAAGCTAGGTCTGGGATAGGTCTGGGATTAGCCCTCATCAGACTCATACTTTCGTACACTTCACATACTCGTTGACAAGATCCTGGGTTTTTTTCTGGCTTGGATCACGTAGTAATGTGGTTCCACACTGAAACAGTCGATTAAACTTGGCTTCGATCAATATTTTAGAGGATAACGCAAGTTAGGTCTGGGATAGGTCTGGGATTTGCCCTCATCAGGCTCATACTTTCGCGTTTTTCACATACTTGTTGAACGGATCCTGGGTTTTTTCTGGTTTGGTTCACGTAGTAATGTGGTACCACGCTGAAACAGTCAATTAAACCTGGTTTCGATGAATATTTTAGAGGATAACGCAAGTTAGGTCTGGGATAGGTCTAGGATTTGCCCTCATCAGGCTCTTACTATCGCATATTACTCATACTTCATGGCTAGATCCTGGGCTATTTCTGGTTTGGATCACGTAGTAGTGTGGTACCACACTGAAACAGTCCATTAAACCTGGTTTCGCTCAATATTTTAGAGGATAACACATGTTAGGTCTAGGTCAGTCCTGGGATTTTCACTCATCAGGCTCACATTTTCGCGTTTTTCACATACTTGTTGAACAGATCCTGGGTTTTTTCTGGTTTGGATCCCGTAGTAGTGTGGTACCACAATAAAACAGTCAATTAAACCTGGTTTCGATCAATATTTTAGAGGATATCGCAAGTTAGGTCTGGGATAGGTCTGGGATTTGCCCTCTTCAGGCTCATACTTTCGCGTTTTTCACATACTTGTTGAACGGATCCTGGGTTTTTTCTGGTTTGGATCACGTAGTAATGTGGTACCACACTGAAACATTCAATGAAACCTGGTCTTGATAAATATTTTAGAGAATAACGCATGTTAGGTCTGGGTTAGGTCTAGGATTTGCCCTCATCAGGCTCATACTTTCGCATATTTCTCATACTTCATGGCTAGATCCTGGGCTATTTCTGGATTGGATCACGTAGTAAAGTGGTACCACACTGAAACATTCAATGAAACCTGGTCTGGATAAATATTTTAGAGGACAACGCATCTTAGGTCTGGGTTAGGTCTAAGATTTGCCCTCATCAGGCTCACAGTTTCGCGTTTTTCACATACTTGTTGAACAGATCCAGGGTTTTTTCTGGTTTGGATCACGTAGTAATGTGGTACCACACTAAAACAGTCAATTAAACCTGGTTTCGATCAATATTTTAGAGGATCACGCAAGCTAGGTCTGGGATAGGTCTGGGATTAGCCCTCATCAGACTCATACTTTCGTACACTTCACATACTCGTTGACAAGATCCTGGGTTTTTTTCTGGCTTGGATCACGTAGTAATGTGGTTCCACACTGAAACAGTCGATTAAACTTGGCTTCGATCAATATTTTAGAGGATAACGCAAGTTAGGTCTGGGATAGGTCTGGGATTAGCCCTCATCAGGCTCATTCTTTCGCATATTTCTCATACTTGATGGCTAGATCCTGAGCTTTTTCTGGATTGCATCACGTAGTAATGAAGTACAACACTGAAACAGTCAATTAAACCTGGTTTCCATCAATATTTTAGAGGACAACGCAAGTTAGGTCTGGGATAGGTCTGGGATTTGCCCTCATGAGGCTCACACTTTCGCGTTTTTCACATACTTGTTGAACGGATCCTGGGTTTTTTCTGATTTGGATCACGTAGTTATGTGGGTCCACACTGAAACAATCAATTAAACCTGGTCTTGATAAATATTTTAGAGGATAACGCGTGTTAGGTCTGGGATAGGTCTGGGATTTGCCCTCATCAGACTCATACTTTCGCACACTTCACATACTCGCTGAACACATCCTGGGTTATTTTCTGGTTTGGATCACATAGTAATGTGGTACCACACTGAAACAGTCGATTAAACCAGGTTTCGATCAATATTTTTGAGGATAACGCATGTTAGGTCTAGGTTAGGCCTGGAATTTTCACTCATCAGACTCATACATTCGCATTCTTCACATACTTTTTGAACGGTTCCTGGGTTTTTTCTGGTTTGGATCACGTAGTAATGTGGGTCCGCACTGAAACAATCAATTAAACCTGGTCTTGATAAATATTTTAGAGGATAACGCATGTTCGGTCTGGGATAGGTCTGGGATTTGCCCTCATCAGACTCATACTTTCGCATTCTTCACATACTTGTTGAACTGATCCTGGGTTTTTTCTGGTTTGGATCACGTAGTAATGTGGTTCCACACTGAAACAGTCGGTTAAACCTGGTTTCGATCAATATTTTAGTGGATAACGCAAGTTAGGTCTGGAATAGGTCTGGGATATGCCCTCATCAGACTCATACCTACGCACATTTCACATACTCGTTGAACAAATCCTGGGTTATTTTCTTGTTTGGATCACATAGTAATGTGGCACCAAACTGGAACAGTCGATTAAACCAGGTTTCGATCAATGTTTTTGAGGATAACGCATGTTAGGTCTAGGTTAGGCCTGGGATTTTCACTCACCAGACTCATACTTTCGCATTCCTCACATACTTGTTGAACGGATCCTGGGTTTTTTCTGGTTTGTATCACGTAGTAATGTGGTACCACACTGAAACAGTCCATTAAACCTGGTTTGGATCAATATTTTAGAGGATAACGCATGTTAGGTCTAGGTTAGCCCTGGGATTTTCACCCATCGGACTCATACTTTCGCATTCTTCTTATACTTGTTGAACTGATCCTGGGTTTTTTCTGGTTTGGATCACGTAGTAATGTGGTACCACACTGAAACAGTCGATTAAACCTGGTTTCGATCAATATTTTAGAGAATAATTCATGTTAGGTCTAGGTTAGGTCCGGGATTTTCTCTCATCAGGCTCATTCTTTCGCATTCTTCACATACTTGTTGAACGGATCCTGGGTTTTTTCTGGTTTGGTTCATGTAGTAATGTGGTACCACACTAAAACATTCAATTAAACCTGGTCTTGAGAAATATTTTAGAGGATAACAAATGTTAGGTTTGGCTTAGGTCTAGGATTTGCCCCCAGCAGGCTCATACTTTCGCATATTCCTCATACTTCATGGCTAGATCCTGGGCTATTTCTGGATTGGATCACGTAGTAAAGTGGTACCACACTGAAACAGTCAATGAAACCTGGTTTCCATCAATATTATAGAGGACAACGCAAGTTAGGTCTGGGATAGGTCTAAGATTCGCCATCATCAGGCTCACAGTTTCGCGTTTTTCACATACTTGTTGAACAGATCCTGGTGTTTTTCTGGTTTGGATCACGAAGTAGTGTGCTACCACACTGAAACAGTCCATTAAACCTGGTTTCGCTCAAATTTTTAGAGGATAACGCATGTTAGGTCTAGATTAGGTCTGGGATTTGCTCTCATCAGGCTCATTCTTACGCATATTTCTCATACTTGATGGCTATATCCTGGGCTTTTTCTGGATTGCATCACGTAGTAACGTAGTACCACACTGAAACAGTCAATGAAACCTGGTTTCCATCAATATTTTAGAGGACAACGCAAGTTAGGTCTAGGTAAGGCCTGAGATTTTCACTGATCAGACTCATACATTCGCATTCTTCACATACTCGTTGAACAGATCCTGGGCTGTTTCTGCATTGTATCACGTAGTAATGTGGTACCACGCTGAAACAGTCAATTAAACATGGTTTCGATCAATATTTTAGAGGATAACGCAAGTTAGGTCTGGGATAGGTCTAGGATTTGCCCTCATCAGGCTCTTACTATCGCATATTACTCATACTTCACGGCTAGATCCTGGGCTATTTCTGGATTGGATCACGTTGTAAAGTGGTACCACACTGAAACATTCAATGAAACCTGTTCTGGATAAATATTTTAGAGGATAACGCATCTTACGTCTGGGTTAGGTCTAAGATTCGCCCTCATCAGGCTCACAGTTTCGCGTTTTTCACATAATTGTTGAGCAGATCCTGGTTTTTTTCTGGTTTGGATCACGAAGTAGTGTGCTACCACACTGAAACAGTCCATTAAACCTGGTTTCGCTCAAATTTTTAGAGGATAACGCATGTTAGGTCTAGATTAGGTCTGGGATTTGCTCTCATCAGGCTCATTCTTTCGCATATTTCTCATACTTGATGGCTATATCCTGGGCTTTTTCTGGATTGCATCACGTAGTAACGTAGTACCACACTGAAACAGTCAATGAAACCTGGTTTCCATCAATATTTTAGAGGACAACGCAAGTTAGGTCTAGGTAAGGCCTGAGATTTTCACTGATCAGACTCATACATTCGCATTCTTCACATACTCGTTGAACAGATCCTGGGCTGTTTCTGCATTGTATCACGTAGTAATGTGGTACCACGCTGAAACAGTCAATTAAACATGGTTTCGATCAATATTTTAGAGGATAACGCAAGTTAGGTCTGGGATAGGTCTAGGATTTGCCCTCATCAGGCTCTTACTATCGCATATTACTCATACTTCATGGCTAGATCCTGGGCTATTTCTGGATTGGATCACGTTGTAAAGTGGTACCACACTGAAACATTCAATGAAACCTGTTCTGGATAAATATTTTAGAGGATAACGCATGTTACGTCTGGGTTAGGTCTAAGATTTGCCCTCATCAGGCTCACAGTTTCGCGTTTTTCACATACTTGTTAAACAGATCCTGGGTTTTTTCTGGTTTGGATCACGTAGTAATGTGGTAGCACACTAAAACAGTCAATTAAACCTGGTTTCGATCAATATTTTAGAGGATCACGCAAGCTAGGTCTGGGATAGATCTGGGATTAGCCCTCATCAGACTCATACTTTCGCACACTTCACATACTCGTTGACAAGATCCTGGGTTTTTTTCTGGCTTGGATCACGTAGTAATGTGGATCCACACTGAAACAGTCGATTAAACTTGGCTTTGATCAATATTTTAGAGGATAACGCAAGTTAGGTCTGGGATAGGTCTGGGATTTGCCCTCATCAGGCTCATACTTTCGCGTTTTTCACATACCTGTTGAACGGATCCTGGGTTTTTTTCTGGTTTGGTTCACGTAGTAATGTGGTACCACGCTGAAACAGTCAAATAAACCTGGTTTCGATCAATATTTTAGAGGATAACGCCAGTTAGGTCTGGGATAGGTCTAGGATTTGCCCTCATCAGGCTCTTACTATCGCATATTACTCTTACTTCATGGCTAGATCCAGGGCTATTTCTGGTTTGGATCACGTAGTAGTGTGGTACCACACTGAAACAGTCCATTAAACCTGGTTTCGCTCAATATTTTAGAGGATAACGCATGTTAGGTCTAGGTCAGTCCGGGGATTTTCACTCATCAGGCTCACATTTTCGCGTTTTTCACATACTTGTTGAACAGATCCTGGGTTTTTTCTGGTTTGGATCCCGTAGTAGTGTGGTACCACAATAAAACAGTCAATTAAACCTGGTTTCGATCAATATTTTAGAGGATATCGCAAGTTAGGTCTGGGATAGGTCTGGGATTTGCCCTCATCAGGCTCATACTTTCGTGTTTTTCACATACTTGTTGAACGGATCCTGGGTTTTTTCTGGTTTGGATCACGTAGTTATGTGGGTCCACACTGAAACAATCAATTAAACCTGGTCTTGATGAATATTTTAGAGGATAACGCGTGTTAGGTCTGGGATAGGTCTGGGATTTGCCCTCATCAGACTCATACTTTCGCACACTTCACATACTCGCTGAACACATCCTGGGTTATTTTCTGGTTTGGATCACATAGTAATGTGGTACCACACTGAAACAGTGGATTAAACCTGGTTTCGCTCAATATTTTAGAGGATAACGCATGTTAGGTCTAGGTCAGTCCGGGGATTTTCACTCATCAGGCTCACATTTTCGCGTTTTTCACATACTTGTTGAACAGATCCTGGGTTTTTTCTGGTTTGGATCCCGTAGTAGTGTGGTACCACAATAAAACAGTCAATTAAACCTGGTTTCGATCAATATTTCAGAGGATATCGCAAGTTAGGTCTGGGATAGGTCTGGGATTTTCTCTCATCAGGCTCATTCTTTCGCATATTTCTTATACTTGAGGGCTAGATCCTGGGCTTTTTCTGGATTGGATCAAGTAGTAATGAAGTACAACACTGAAACAGTCAATTAAACCTGGTTTCCAACAATATTTTAGAGGACAGCGCATGTTAGGTCTAGGTTAGGCCTGGGATTTGCCCTGATCAGGGTCATACTTTCGCAGTTTTAACATACATGTTGACCTGATCGAGGGTTTTTTCTGCTTTGGATCACGTAGTAAAGTGGTACCACACTGAAACAGTCCATTAAACCTGGTTTGGATCAATATTTTAGAGGATAACGCATGTTAGGTCTAGGTTAGGTCTGGGATTTCCGCTCATGAGACTCATACTTTCGCATTCTTCACATACATGTTGAACGGATCCTGGGTTTTTTCTGGTTTGGTTCATGTAGTAATGTGGTACCACACTGAAACATTCAATTAAACCTGGTCTTGATAAATATTTTAGAGGATAACGCATGTTAGGTTTGGCTTAGGTCTAGGATTTGCCCCCAGCAGGCTCATACTTACGCATATTTCTCATACTTCATGGCTAGATCCTGGGCTGTTTCTGGTTTGTATCACGTAGTAATGTGGTACCACGCTGAAACAGTCAATTAAACCTGGTTTCGATCAATATTTTAGAGGATAACGCAAGTTAGGTCTGGCACAGGTCTGGGATTCGCCCTCATCAGGCTCATACTTTCGCGTTTTTCACATACTTGTTGAACAGATACTGGGTTTTTTCTGGTTTGTATCACGTAGTAGTGTGGTACCACACTGAAACAGTCCATTAAACCTGGTTTGGATCAATATTTTAGAGGATAACGCATGTTAGGTCTAGGTTAGGTCTGGGATTTTCGCTCATGAGACTCATACTTTCGCATTCTTCACATACTTGTTGAACGGATCCTGGGTTTTTTCTGGTTTGGTTCATGTAGTAATGTGGTACCACACTGAAACATTCAATTAAACCTGGTCTTGATAAATATTTTAGAGGATAACGCATGTTAGGTTTCGCTTAGGTCTAGTATTTGCCCCCAGCAGGCTCATACTTTTGCATATTTCTCATACATCATGGCTAGATCCTGGGCTGTTTCTGGTTTGGATCACGTAGTAATTTGGTACCACACTGAAACAGTCGATTAAACCTGGTCTTGATAAATATTTTAGAGGATAACGCATGTTAGGTCTGGGATAGGTATGGGATTTGCCCTCATCAGACTCTTACTTTCGCACAATTCACATACTCGTTGAACAGATCCTGGGATATTTTCTGGTTTGGATCACATAGTAATGTGGTACCACACTGTAACAGTCGATTAAACCAGGTTTCGATCTGTATTTTTGAGGATAACGCATGTTAGGTCTAGGTTAGGCCTGGGATTTTCACTCATCAGACTCATACTTTCGCATTCTTCACATACTTGTTGAACGGATCCTGGGTTTTTTCTGGTTTGGATCACGTTGTAATGTGGGACCACACTGAAACAATCAATTAAACCTGGTCTTGATAAATATTTTAGAGGATAACGCATGTTAGGTTTCGCTTAGGTCTAGGATTTGCCCCCAGCAGGCTCATACTTTCGCATATTTCTCATACTTCATGGATAGATCCTGGGCTGTTTCTGGTTTGGATCACGTAGTAATTTGGTACCACACTGAAACAGTCGATTAAACCTGGTCTTGATAAATATTTTAGAGGATAACGCAAGTTAAGTCTGGGATTGGTCTGGGATTTGACCTCATCAGACTCATACTTTCGCACACTTCACATACTCGTTGAACAGATCCTGGGTTATTTTCTGTTTTGGATCACATAGTAATGTGGTACCACACTGAAACAGTCGATTAAACCAGGTTTCGATCAATATTTTTGAGGATAACGCATGTTAGGTCTGGGATAGGTCTGGGATTTGACCTCATCAGACTCATACCTACGCACACTTCACATACTCGTTGAACAGATCCTGGGTTATTTTCTGGTTTGGATCACATAGTAATGTGGTACCAAACTGAAACAGTCGACTAACCTAGGTTTCGATCAATATTTTTGAGGATAGCGCATGTTAGGTCTAGGTTAGGCCTGGGATTTTCACTCATCAGACTCATACATTCGCATTCCTTACTTACTTGTTGAACGGATCCTGGTTTTTTTCTGGTTTGTATCACGTAGTAACGTGGTACCACACTGAAACAGTCCATTAAACCTGGTTTGGATCAATACTTTAGAGGATAACGCATGTTAGGTATAGGTTAGCCCTGGGATTTTCACTCATCAGACACATACTTTCGCATTCTTCACATACTTGTAGAACGGATCCTGGGTTTTTACTGGTTTGGATCACGTAGTAATGTGGTACCACACTGAAACATTCAATTAAACCTGGTTTCGATCAATATTTTAGAGGATAACGCAAGTTAGGTCTGGGACCGGCGGTCTGGTGCGGCCATGAACGCCCGGCCGCCGAGGGGTGGAAACGGGGTCGCGGGCGGTTGCGAGTTGGGGCTCGCAGCCGCCACTAAACGCGGCCCCGGGACGGATAGCGGCGGGATGGAGTGGCCCCGTCCCGCCGCTATGAGGCAGTGTGTCTACTGGGGGGACCGATTGTCCCCCCGGGGGATGGGCGCGAAAGCGCGGGCACGGGGAGGATACCGGAAGAATGCTTCGAGCGATTCCCGGTATCCTCCCAAAGCGTGCCGAAGGGTCACCGTGGGGTTTTTAGTGGGTAGGTCCCGCGCCTGTCGTTGTACGGGCGCGGGGAATCCCACACACCCCTCCTACCTCTCCCCAAGGAGGTGGGAGGGAGTCTTTCGAAGATTTTCCCCACGACAAAAAAAAAAAAAAAAAAAAAAAAAAAAAAAGTTAGGTCTGGGATAGGTCCGGGATTTGCCCTCATCAGGCTCATACTTTCGCACACTTCACATACTCGTTGAACAGATCCTGGGTTATTTTCTGGTTTGTATCACGTAGTAATGTGGTACCACACTGAAACAGTCCATTAAACCTGGTTTGGATCAATATTTTAGAGGATAACGCATGTTAGGTATAGGTTAGCCCTGGGATTTTCACTCATCAGACACATACTTTCGCATTCTTCACATACTTGTAGAACGGATCCTGGGTTTTTACTGGTTTGGATCACGTAGTAATGTGGTACCACACTGAAACATTCAATTAAACCTGGTTTCGATCAATATTTTAGAGGATAACGCAAGTTAGGTCTGGGATAGGTCTGGGATTTGCTCTCATCAGGCTCATTCTTTCGCATATTTCTCATACTTGATGGCTAGATCCTGAGCTTTTTCTGGATTGCATCACGTAGTAATGTAGTACCACACTGAAACAGTCAATGAAACCTGGTTTCCATCAATATTTTAGAGGACAACGCAAGTTAGGTCTAGGTAAGGTCTGAGATTTTCACTGATCAGACTCATACATTCGCATTCTTCACATACTTGTTGAACGGATCCTGGGTTTTTTCTGGTTTGGATCACGTAGTTATGTGGGTCCACACTGAAACAATCAATTAAACCTGGTCTTGATAAATATTTTAGAGGATAACGCATGTTAGGTCTGGGGTGGGGGTGGGATTTGCCCTCATCAGACTCATACTTTCGCACACTTCACATACTCGTTGAACAGATCCTGGGTTATTTTCTGGTTTGGATCACATAGTAATGTGGTACCAAACTGAAACAGTCGATTAAACCAGGTTTCGATCAATATTTTTGAGGATAACGCATGTTAGGTCTAGGTTAGGCCTGTGATTTTCACTCATCAGACTCATACTTTCGCATTCCACACATACTTGTTGAACGGATCCTGTGTTTTGTCTGGCTTGTATCACGTAGTAATGTGCTACCACACTGAAACAGTCCATTAAACCTGGTTTGGATCAATATTTTAGAGGATAACGCATGTTAGGTCTAGGTTAGCCCTGGGATTTTCACTCATCAGACTCATACTTTCGCATTCTTCTTATACTTGTTGAACTGATCCTGGGTTTTTTCTGGTTTGGATCACGTAGTAATGTGGTACCACACTGAAACAGTCGATTAAACCTGGTTTCGATCAATATTCTAGAGGATAACGCAAGTTAAGTCTGGGATTGGTCTGGGATTTGACCTCATCAGGCTCATACTTTCGCGTTTTTCACATACTTCTTGAACGGATCCTGGGTTTTTTCTGGTTTGGTTCACGTGGTAATGTGGGTCCACACTGAAACAATCAATTAAACCTGGTCTTGATAAATATTTTAGAGGATAACGCATGTTAGGTCTGGGATAGGTCTGGGATTTGCCCTCATCAGACTCATACTTTCGCACACTTCACATATTCGTTGAACAGATCCTGCGTTATTTTCTGGTTTGGATCACATAGTAATGTGGTACCACACTGAAACATTCAATTAAACCTGGTCTTGATAAATATTTTAGAGGACAACGTATGTTAGGTCTGGGTTAGGTCTAGGATTTGCCCTCATCAGGCTCATACTTTCGCATATTTCTCATACTTCATGGCTAGATCCTGGGTTTTTTCTGGTTTGGATCACGTAGTAATGTGGTACCACACTAAAACAGTCAATTAAACCAGGTTTCGATCAATGTTTTGGAGGATAACGCAAGTTAGGTCTGGGATAGGTCTGGGATTTGCTCTCATCAGGCTCATTCTTTCGCATATTTCTCATACTTGATGGCTAGATCCTGAGCTTTTTCTGGAATGCATCACGTAGTAATGTAGTACCACACTGAAACAGTCAATGAAACCTGGTTTCCATCAATATTTTAGAGGACAACGCAAGTTAGGTCTAGGTAAGGCCTGAGATTTTCACTGATCAGACTCATACTTTCGCATTCTTCACATACTTGTTGAACGGATCCTGGGTTTTTTCTGGTTTGGATCACGTAGTAATGTGGTACCACACTGAAACAGTCGATTAAACCAGGTTTCGATCAATATTTTTGAGGACAACGCATGTTAGGTCTAGGTAAGGCCTGAGATTTTCACTGATCAGACTCATACTTTCGCACACTTCACATACTCGTTGAACAGATCCTGGGTTATTTTCTGGCTTGTATCACGTAGTAATGTGGTACCACACTGAAACAGTCCATTAAACCAGGTTTCGATCAATATTTTTGAGGATAACACATATTAGGTCTAGGTTAGGCCTGGGATTTTCACTCATCAGACTCATACTTTCGCATTCTTCTTATACTTGTTGAACCGATCCTGGGTTTTTTCTGGTTTGCATCACGTAGTAATGTGGTACCACACTGAAACAGTCGATTAAACCTGGTTTCGGTCAATATTTTAGAGGATAACGCATGTTAGGTCTGGGATAGGTCTGGGATTTGCCCTCATCAGACTCATACTTTCGCATTCTTCACATACTTGTTGAACTGAAACTGGGTTTTTTTCTGGTTTGGATCACATAGTAATGTGGTACCAAACTGAAACAGTCGACTAACCTAGGTTTCGATCAATATTTTTGAGGATAGCGCATGTTAGGTCTAGGTTAGGCCTGGGATTTTCACTCATCAGACTCATACATTCGCATTCCTTACTTACTTGTTGAACGGATCCTGGTTTTTTTCTGGTTTGTATCACGTAGTAATGTGGTACCACACTGAAACAGTCCATTAAACCTGATTTGGATCAATATTTTAGAGGATAACGCATGTTAGGTATAGGTTAGCCCTGGGATTTTCACTCATCAGACACATACTTTCGCATTCTTCACATACTTGTAGAACGGATCCTGGGTTTTTACTGGTTTGGATCACGTAGTAATGTGGTACCACACTGAAACATTCAATTAAACCTGGTTTCGATCAATATTTTAGAGGATAACGCAAGTTAGGTCTGGGATAGGTCTGGGATTTGCTCTCATCAGGCTCATTCTTTCGCATATTTCTCATACTTGATGGCTAGATCCTGAGCTTTTTCTGGATTGCATCACGTAGTAATGTAGTACCACACTGAAACAGTCAATGAAACCTGGTTTCCATCAATATTTTAGAGGACAACGCAAGTTAGGTCTAGGTAAGGCCTGAGATTTTCACTGATCAGACTCATACATTCGCATTCTTCACATACTTGTTGAACGGATCCTGGGTTTTTTCTGGTTTGGATCACGTAGTTATGTGGGTCCACACTGAAACAATCAATTAAACCTGGTCTTGATAAATATTTTAGAGGATAACGCATGTTAGGTCTGGGGTGGGGGTGGGATTTGCCCTCATCAGACTCATACTTTCGCACACTTCACATACTCGTTGAACAGATCCTGGGTTATTTTCTGGTTTGGATCACATAGTAATGTGGTACCACACTGAAACAGTCGATTAAACCAGGCTTCGATCAATATTTTTGAGGGCAACGCATGTTAGGTCTAGGTTAGGCCTGGGATTTTCACTCATCAGACTCATACTTTCGCATTCTTCACATACTTGTTGAACTGAAACTGGGTTTTTTTCTGGTTTGGATCACGTAGTAATGTGGTTCCACACTGAAACAGTCGGTTAAACCTGGTTTCGATCAATATTTTAGTGGATAACGCAAGTTAGGTCTGGGATCCCCTCAGGGGCTGCCAGCCTTTCAGCTGCAGTACGGGCTTAACGAACCCGGGGTACCCGAGTCATACACACACCGTAAGCCTCCTGTTGGTCGTCACAACGACCCATTCACAATTCCCTATTGGTTTTGTGAATGGTACGTGACGGCAGGAGGAACGGGGGTCTTGGCTTAACCGCCTGGGCCACGAGTATGGCGACTCTATAAAATCGCCCTCCAATCCTAAGCTATGGTGCGCGGCGATGGGATGCATGGTTGGGGGAGAAGGCCCAATCCCAAGCGACCACCTCCGGGGAACCTGCCGAACCCCCGGAGTATTAGGCTTACCCGGGTAAGGCGGCTCTGCCCGGGTGGACCTTTATTTCCGACCATCTCGTGGGATTTTTATGTACACTGAAAATAAAATGGGGATGGGGCGGGTTTTGTCGGTTGGGGAGGACGGAGACGGGGTTGGGGTTAGGGTGGCGGCGCTCGCGCCCCACTCAGCGCCAGGTCCGGCTTCGTGGAGGGTGGAGGAGGACGACGAGACGGCGTCGGTCTCGTCCTTCTCCTCCAGCACGAGCCACATAGGCTCTAAGAGGAAGAGGACGGGGCAGGCCGTCGTCGAGGTGGGCGGGGCGATGAGCCCGTCGGTGAGGCTGAGTTGCCTCAGGGACGAGGTGACCGAGGAGATATCGGAGAGGATCTCCTCGTCCCTGAGGCGGGTGGAGAAAGTCGCCGCTGCCTGCGCCTTTAAGGGGCAGAAAAGCGGTGGCGCGGAGGCCCTGAAGGCCGCGGCGGAGGAAATGAGGGAGGCGGCGCGGGAGCTCAGAGGGCGGAACGCCCGTCTGCAGCTCCTGTTGGAGGAGGAGCGACAGGGGAGGAGGAGGGCAGAGGCGCTGTGGAACAGCGCGGCCCTCCCTCCCATCCTCCCTCCTCCTCCACCGCCGCGTCCCTCGGCGGAGGTAAATAAGCGGAGTGCGGCGGCAGTGGTGCGGGGCACCGCGGGCCCCTCCACCCGCACTCCGCTCGTGAAGAAGTCCCCGTCCTCCTCAGAAGACGATCTTCTGAGGAGGATTGGGGACATGATTGATGGCAAGCTGGCCGCCTTCCGGGAGGAGCTCCTCGCCGGAAGAGCGGTCAGCAGGAAGGCGGTGCCTCCCCGACCTGTTCCGGTACAGTCGGGGAAGGCAAAGAAGGGCGGAGTGAAGGCTCCGCCCAGCGTTGCGGCACCAGGGCCCCGGGTCGCGACCCCCAAGGGGGGTGGTGTACCCGTGGTCGCGGTGGTCGCGTCCTCCACAGCACCCTCCCAAGGGGGGGTGGCGTGGAGTGAGGTGGTGGGGCGGAAGGCGAAGCGGGCGGCGAGGAAGGCCTCGCAACCGCGGCCTCCGACTCCGCCGCCGGCGGCCAAGGTAAAGGCCGCGAAGGATGGGAAGGCACGACCAGGTCGTCCCCCAAAAACGGCAGCGGTGACGCTGACCGTTGCGCAGGGGGGCGACCTGACCCTCGCGGAGGCGATGCGGCTCGCCAGGGAGAATATCTCCCTGGAAGAGCTGGGCATCGCCTCCGTGAGGGCGAAGAGGGCCGTGACCGGGGGTCTCTTGCTGGAGATCCCCGGTGCAGAAGGCGGCGCGAAGGCGGATCGTCTCGCCCAGAGGCTCCGGGAGCAGCTGGGCGAGCGAGGTGTCCGGGTCGCCCGGCCCACGAAGCGCACGGAGATGCGCGTTTGTGGGCTGGACGACTCGGTCAGCGCACAGGATGTGTCCCGTGCCCTTGCGAGGGCGGGGGACTGTCCTGTGGAGGACCTGCGGATCGGAGAGATCCGCAGGTCGCCCTCCGGCCTCGGGTCGGTGTGGGCCCGGTGCCCCCTCTCCGCCGCCCGTAAGGTGGCGGAATCCGGGAGGGTGTTGGTGGGGTGGGTTTCGGCGCGAGTGGAAATCCTCGCGCCGCGCCCGCTCCAGTGTCACCGCTGCCTCGAATTGGGGCACGTGAGGCAGTGGTGCACCTCGCCGGTGGACCGCAGCGGTCAGTGTTACCGCTGCGGTGCCAAAGAGCACCGTGCGAGCCAGTGCTCGGCGGCCCCCCACTGCCCGCTGTGTGCGGACATGGGGAGGCCAGCCGATCACAGGGTGGGGAGCAAGAAGTGCTCCCCCCCCTCCCGGAAGGAGAGGAAGAGGCGGGCTGCACCGGCTCCGGTGCCGAGGGCGGTGGCATCGTCCTCCATGGAGGTGGACGGTGCTACGGGGACGGACGGCCGGGAGGAGGCTGGCGCGGCCATTAATTAATGCCGCCCCGCCTCCTCCTCCAGGCCAACCTCAACCACTGCCGCGCGGCACAGGACTTGATGTCCCAAGTCCTCGCGGAGTGGGGGGTTGGCCTGGCGGTCGCCGCCGAGCCGTACCGCGTCCCTGATCACCCTCATTGGGTGGGCGACGCGGACGGCTTGGTGGCGACGGTATGGGGAGGGGGCGACGGGTCCCCACCGTTCTCCTTGTTGGAGCGCGGTCGGGGATTCGTCGCCGTGGACTGGGGGGGAGTCGCTGTGGTGGGGTGCTACATTTCGCCCCGTAGCGGTCACGCTGCGTTCGAGCTGTACTTGGCCGAGGTCGCGGCATGCGTGCAGCGCTGCGCGGCCCGGCCGGTGCTGGTCCTGGGGGATTTTAATGCCAAGTCGGTGGCTTGGGGATCCCCCAGGACCTCCGTTCGCGGCGGGATCCTGGGCGATTGGGCGGCGGGGCTCGACCTCCGGGTATTGAACCGGGGGTCGGAGCACACATGCGTGCGGCGATATGGGGGGTCCATCGTGGATGTTGGATTCGCGACCCCCAACGCCGTGCGCATGGTGTCGGGTTGGCACGTGGTCGCGGGGGCAGAGACACTCTCCGATCACCGGTACATCCGGATGGAGGTCTCTGCCGCCGCGAGTGCATCCCGACACGGCCGCCTGCGTGGCACGCCACCACGCCGCTGGGCGCTTCGGCGCCTGGACAAGGACGCCCTGATGGCAGCTGCCCTCGCTGCAACTTGGCCGCAGGGAGCGGCCGAGTTGCCGAGCATAGAGGAGGAGGTCGCCCGGCTCGGAGCATTGGTCGCGGGTATTTGCGACGCGGCGATGCCTCGGGTCGGGCGGGCTTCTCCTCGCCGGGCGGTGTACTGGTGGTCGGACGCGATCGCGGAGTTGCGAGTCGCGACTGTCCGCGCCCGACGCCAGTACACCCGCGCGCGCCGTCGTCAACGTACAGGCGACGGCGTGGCGCGAGCGAGGGCAGCTGATGACCTGTATGGAGCATACCGCGTGGCGCGGGTTGCTCTGCAGGTCGCCATCAAACGGGCCAAGACCCAGGCATGGAAGGAGCTCCTCCAGACCCTTGATGACGATCCATGGGGGCGCCCATATAAGGTGGTGCTGAATAAGCTCCGCCCGTGGGCGCCCCCCGTCACCGAGGGTCTTGACCCCCGGCTGCTGGAGGACGTGGTCAATACACTCTTCCCAATTGGGGAGAGGGGACCGCGTCCTCCGGCGGCGGCGGCTGTCCCAGTGGAGTGGACGGCCGAGCTGGGGGTCACGCAGGAGGAGCTGGCAGCGGCCATCAGACGGCTCGGGGTTCGTAACACGGCCCCGGGTCCGGATGGTGTGCCCGGCCGGGTTTGGGTCTTGACCCAGGGCGTCCTTGGGGCCGACCTCAGGCGGTTGTTCGACCGCTGCCTGAGGGACGGGCGATTCCCCCCCAGTTGGAAGGTGGCGAGGATGGTCCTCCTCCGGAAGGAGGGTCGGCCCGCGGAGTCTCCCTCCGCATACCGGCCCATTTGTCTCCTCGACGAGGTGGGCAAGCTCTTCGAGCGTGTGATTGCTGCCCGCCTCGTCGAGCACCTGTCGCGGGGTGATCCCGGTCTGGCCGACTGCCAGTTCGGTTTCCGGGGGGGCCGATCGACTATCGACGCGATAGGTCGTGTGAGGGCCCTCTCGGAGGCGGCCGTCTCCCGGGGAGGGGTGGCATTGGCAATATCCTTGGATATTGCCAATGCCTTTAACACCCTCCCCTGGGAAGAGATAAGGAGGGGGCTCGAATATCATCGAGTCCCCCCTTGTCTCAGGGCGGTCGTCGGGGATTATCTCCGCGGCAGGTGGATCGAGTATCCGGGCCGGGATGGTGATATGCGGAGGGAGGTGTACTGCGGTGTTCCGCAGGGGTCGGTCCTCGGGCCACTCCTGTGGAACATCGCGTACGACTCGGTGTTGCGGGCCGGCCTCCCCGACGGCGTCAGCACGGTGTGTTATGCGGATGACACACTGGTGCTGGCCGTCGGGGCGCACTGGGGGAGGGCCATGCGTCGCGCGGAGGAGGGGTCGCAACGCGTCGTCGACCGGATCAGGGGGATGGGGATGACGGTGGCGGTCCATAAGACCGAGGTGATTGCGTTTCATTCACCTCGGCAGGATCCGCCACCCCCTCTGATTCGGGTGGGTGGGGCTGACATCGAGGTGAAGCCCCAGATCAGGTATCTGGGGCTGATCCTCGATAGCCACTGGCGTTTCGAGAAGCATTTCCGCTGCCTGGTCCCCCGGTTGGAAAGGATGGTTGCGGCTCTGGGCCGGATCCTGCCCAACCTGGGGGGCCCGGCGGGCCGAGTTCGTCGCCTCTATGTGGCAATGGTCCAGTCGGTGGCCCTATACGGGGCCCCCGTCTGGGCGGACGACCTGGCTGCCTCCCGGCGCAGCATGACTATGCTGCGTCGGGTGCAGAGGCGCATGGCGCTCAGGGTCGTCCGCGGGTATCGGACCGTGTCACATGAGGCGGCGACGGTTCTAGCGGGGATGCCGCCCATGGACCTGCTCGCGCGGTCGCACGCGGTGATGTACCGGCACCGCGTCGACCGTCGCGCGGGGGTGGGGGCGGTCCCGGGCGGGCAGGAACCTGCTTGGGGCGATTTGAAGCGCCAGGCCCGGCAGTCCGTGTTGCTCGCGTGGCAGGAGCGGCTGGCTCTGCCAACCGCGGGGCACCGGACTGTCGGGGCTGTTCGGCCACTCCTGAAGGAGTGGCTGGACAGAGGCCATGGCAGCCTCACCTACCGGCTGGCACAGGTGTTTTCCGGGCATGGCAGCTTCGGAAGATACCTGTGCCGGATAGGGAAGGAGCCGACGGCGCGTTGCTGCCACTGCGACGCTGAGCAGGACACGGCGGATCATACCCTGGAGGTATGCCCCGCGTGGGAGGGGGAGCGCCGTGTCCTGGTCGGCGTCGTCGGGCGGGATGTCTCGCTGCCGGGCGTGGTGCGCGCCATGCTCGGCAGCGAGGAGAAGTGGAGGGCCGTGGCCTCCTTCTGCGAGAACGTAATGTTGCAGAAGGAGGCCGCGGGGAGGGAGCGCGAGCTTCAGCGGCGCGCTGAAGCTCGCGCTCGTGCGGTGGCCCGAGGTCGTCGCCCGGTCGCGAGGCGTCGCGGGCGGCCGCCTCGGCGTGGCGGATGACCTAGGCTGGGAGGGGGGTCCTGAGGGGACCCTCCTCCCGCCAGGCGGCGCCGGGTCGGACCGGTTGGGGGTAGGAGTGCCTCCCTCTACCGGTCCGACGCAAGGGGAGGCACCCTCGGCGGTCTGGTGCGGCCATGAACGCCCGGCCGCCGAGGGGTGGAAACGGGGTCGCGGGCGGTTGCGAGTTGGGGCTCGCAGCCGCCACTAAACGCGGCCCCGGGACGGATAGCGGCAGGATGGAGTGGCCCCGTCCCGCCGCTATGAGGCAGTGTGTCTACTGGGGGGACCGATTGTCCCCCCGGGGGATGGGCGCGAAAGCGCGGGCACGGGGAGGATACCGGAAGAATGCTTCGAGCGATTCCCGGTATCCTCCCAAAGCGTGCCGAAGGGTCACCGTGGGGTTTTTAGTGGGTAGGTCCCGCGCCTGTCGTTGTACGGGCGCGGGGAATCCCACACACCCCTCCCACCTCTCCCCAAGGAGGTGGGAGGGAGTCTTTCGAAGATTTTCCCCACGACAAAAAAAAAAAAAAAAAAAAAAAAAAAAAAAAAAAAAAAAAAAAGTTAGGTCTGGGATAGGTCTGGGATTTGCCCTCATCAGACTCATACCTACGCACACTTCACATACTCGTTGAACAGATCCTGGGTTATTTTCTGGTTTGGATCACATAGTAATGTGGTACCAAACTGAAACAGTCGATTAAACCAGGTTTCGATCAATATTTTTGAGGATAACGCATGTTAGGTCTAGGTTAGGCCTGGGATTTTCACTCATCAGACTCATACTTTCGCATTCCTCACATACTTGTTGAACGGATCCTGTGTTTTGTCTGGTTTGGATCACGTAGTAATGTGGTACCACACTGAAACAGTCGATTAAACCTGGTTTCGATCAATATTCTAGAGGATAACGCAAGTTAAGTCTGGGATTGGTCTGGGATTTGACCTCATCAGGCTCATACTTTCGCGTTTTTCACATACTTCTTGAACGGATCCTGGGTTTTTTCTGGTTTGGTTCACGTGGTAATGTGGGTCCACACTGAAACAATCAATTAAACCTGGTCTTGATAAATATTTTAGAGGATAACGCATGTTAGGTCTGGGATAGGTCTGGGATTTGCCCTCATCAGACTCATACTTTCGCACACTTCACATATTCGTTGAACAGATCCTGCGTTATTTTCTGGTTTGGATCACATAGTAATGTGGTACCACACTGAAACATTCAATTAAACCTGGTCTTGATAAATATTTTAGAGGACAACGTATGTTAGGTCTGGGTTAGGTCTAGGATTTGCCCTCATCAGGCTCATACTTTCGCATATTTCTCATACTTCATGGCTAGATCCTGGGTTTTTTCTGGTTTGGATCACGTAGTAATGTGGTACCACACTAAAACAGTCAATTAAACCAGGTTTCGATCAATGTTTTGGAGGATAACGCAAGTTAGGTCTGGGATAGGTCTGGGATTTGCTCTTATCAGGCTCATTCTTTCGCATATTTCTCATACTTGATGGCTAGATCCTGAGCTTTTTCTGGAATGCATCACGTAGTAATGTAGTACCACACTGAAACAGTCAATGAAACCTGGTTTCCATCAATATTTTAGAGGACAACGCAAGTTAGGTCTAGGTAAGGCCTGAGATTTTCACTGATCAGACTCATACATTCGCATTCTTCACATACTTGTTGAACGGATTCTGGGTTTTTTCTGGTTTGGATCACGTAGTTATGTGGGTCCACACTGAAACAATCAATTAAACCTGGTCTTGATAAATATTTTAGAGGATAACGCGTGTTAGGTCTGGGATAGGTCTGGGATTTGCCCTCATCAGACTCATACTTTCGCATTCTTCACATACTTGTTGAACGGATCCTGGGTTTTTTCTGGTTTGGATCACGTAGTAATGTGGTACCACACTGAAACAGTCGATTAAACCAGGTTTCGATCAATATTTTTGAGGACAACGCATGTTAGGTCTAGGTAAGGCCTGAGATTTTCACTGATCAGACTCATACTTTCGCACACTTCACATACTCGTTGAACAGATCCTGGGTTATTTTCTGGCTTGTATCACGTAGTAATGTGGTACCACACTGAAACAGTCCATTAAACCAGGTTTCGATCAATATTTTTGAGGATAACGCATGTTAGGTCTAGGTTAGGCCTGGGATTTTCACTCATCAGACTCATACTTTCGCATTCCTCACATACTTGTTGAACGGATCCTGTGTTTTGTCTGGCTTGTATCACGTAGTAATGTGCTACCACACTGAAACAGTCCATTAAACCTGGTTTGGATCAATATTTTAGAGGATAACGCATGTTAGGTCTAGGTTAGCCCTGGGATTTTCACTCATCAGACTCATACTTTCGCATTCTTCTTATACTTGTTGAACCGATCCTGGGTTTTTTCTGGTTTGCATCACGTAGTAATGTGGTACCACACTGAAACAGTCGATTAAACCTGGTTTCGGTCAATATTTTAGAGGATAACGCATGTTAGGTCTGGGATAGGTCTGGGATTTGCCCTCATCAGACTCATACTTTCGCATTCTTCACATACTTGTTGAACTGAAACTGGGTTTTTTTCTGGTTTGGATCACGTAGTAATGTGGTTCCACACTGAAACAGTCGGTTAAACCTGGTTTCGATCAATATTTTAGTGGATAACGCAAGTTAGGTCTGGGATAGGTCTGGGATTTGCCCTCATCAGACTCATACCTACGCACACTTCACATACTCGTTGAACAGATCCTGGGTTTTTTTCTGGTTTGGATCACATAGTAATGTGGGTCCACACTGAAACAATCAATTAAACCTGGTTTCCATCAATATTTTAGAGGACAACGCAAGTTAGGTCTAGGTAAGGCCTGAGATTTTCACTGATCAGACTCATACTTTCGCACACTTCACATACTCGTTGAACAGATCCTGGGTTATTTTCTGGTTTGGATCACATAGTAATGTGGTACCACACTGAAACAGTCGATTAAAACTGGTTTCGATCAATATTTTAGAGAATAATTCATGTTAGGTCTAGGTTAGGTCTGGGATTTGCTCTCATCAGGCTCGTTCTTTCGCATATTTCTCATACTTGATGGCTAGATCCTGGGCTTTTTCTGGATTGCGTCACGTAGTAATGAAGTACAACACTGAAACAGTCAATTAAACCTGGTTTCCATCAATATCTTAGAGGACAACGCGAGTTAGGTCTGGGATAGGTCTGGGATTTGACCTCATCAGACTCATACTTTCGCACACTTCACATACTCGTTGAACAGATCCTGGGTTATTTTCTGGTTTGGATCACATAGTAATGTGGGTCCACACTGAAACAATCAATTAAACCTGGTTTCCATCAATATTTTAGAGGACAACGCAAGTTAGGTCTAGGTAAGGCCTGAGATTTTCACTGATCAGACTCATACTTTCGCACACTTCACATACTCGTTGAACAGATCCTGGGTTATTTTCTGGTTTGGATCACATAGTAATGTGGTACCACACTGAAACAGTCGATTAAAACTGGTTTCGATCAATATTTTACAGAATAGTTCATGTTAGGTCTAGGTTAGGTCTGGGATTTGCTCTCATCAGGCTCATTCTTTCGCATATTTCTCATACTTGATGGCTAGATCCTGGGCTGTTTCTGGATTGTATGACGTAGTAATGTGGGTCCACACGGAAACAATCAATTAAACCTGGTCTTGATAAATATTTTAGAGGATAACGCATGTTAGGTCTGGGATAGGTCTGGGATTTGCCCTCATCAGACTCATACTTTCGCACACTTCACATACTCGTTGAACAGATCCTGGGTTACTTTCTGGTTTGGATCACATAGTAATGTGGTACCACACTGAAACAGTCGATTAAACCAGGTTTCGATTAATATTTTTGAGGATAACGCATGTAAGGTCTAGGTTAGGCCTGGGATTCTCACTCATCAGACTCATACTTTCGCATTCTTCACGTACTTGTAGAACGGATCCTGGGCTTTTCCTGGTTTGGATCACGTAGTAATGTGGGACCACACTGAAACAGTCAATTAAACCTGGTCTTGATAAATATTTTAGAGGATAACGCATGTTAGGTCTGGGTCAGCTCTAGAATTTGCCCTCATCATGCTCATACTTTCGCATCTTTCTCATACATCATGGCTAGATCCTGGGCTATTTCTGGATTGTATCACGTAGTAATGTGGTACCACGCTGAAACAGTCGATTATACCTGGTTTCGATCAATATTTTAGAGGATAACGCAAGTTAGGTCTGGGATAGGTCTGGGATTTGCCCTCATCAGACTCATACTTTCGCATTCTTCACATACTTGTTGAACTGATCCTGGGTTTTTTCTGGTTTGTATCACGTTGTAATGTGGGACCACACCGAAACAATCAATTAAACCTTGTCTTGATAAATATTTTAGAGGATAACGCATGTTAGGCTTGGGTTAGGTCTAGGATTTGCCCTCATCAGGCTCACAGTTTCGCGTTTTTCACATACTTGTTAAACAGATCCTGGGTTTTTTCTGGTTTGGATCACGTAGTAATGTGGTACCACACTAAAACAGTCAATTAAACCTGGTTTAGATCAATATTTTACAGGATCACGCAAGCTAGGTCTGGGATAGGTCTGGGATTAGCCCTCATCGGACTCATACTTTCGCACACTTCACATACTCGTTGACAAGATCCTGGGTATTTTTCTGGCTTGGATCACGTAGTAATGTGGTTCCACACTGATACAGTCGATTAAACTTGGCTTCGATCAATATTTTAGAGGATAACGCAAGTTAGGTCTGGGACAGGTCTGGGATTTGCCCTCATCAGGCTCATACTTTCGCGTTTTTCACATACTTGTTGAACGGATCCTGGGTTTTTTCTGGTTTGGTTCACGTAGTAATGTGGGTCCACACTGAAACAATCAATTAAACCTGGTCTTGATAAATATTTTAGAGGATAACGCATGTTAGGTCTGGGATAGGTCTGGGATTTGCCCTCATCAGACTCATACTTTCGCACACTTCACATACTCGTTGAACAGATCCTGGGTTACTTTCTGGTTTGGATCAGATAGTAATGTGGTACCACACAGAAACAGTCGATTAAACCAGGTTTCGATCAATATTTTTGAGGATAACGCATGTTAGGTCTAGGTTAGGCCTGGGATTCTCACTCATCAGACTCATACTTTCGCATTCTTCACGTACTTGTAGAACGGATCCTGGGTTATTTTCTGGCTTGTATCACGTAGTAATGTGGTACCACACTGAAACAGTCCATTAAACCTGGTTTGGATCAATATTTAAGAGGATAACGCATGTTAGGTCTGGGATAGGTCTGGGATTTGCCCTCATCAGACTCATACTTTCGCATTCCTCACATACTTGTTGAACGGATCCTGTGTCTTGTCTGGCTTGTATCACGTAGTAATGTGGTACCACACTGAAACAATCAATTAAACCTGGTTTCCATCAATATTTTAGAGGACAACGCAAGTTAGGTCTAGGTAAGGCCTGAGATTTTCACTGATCAGACTCATACTTTCGCATTCTTCTTATACTTGTTGAACCGATCCTGGGTTTTTTCTGCTTTGCATCACGTAGTAATGTGGTACCACACTGAAACAGTCGATTAAACCTGGTTTCGATCAATATTTTAGAGGATAACGCATGTTAGGTCTGGGATAGGTCTGGGATTTGCCCTCATCAGACTCATACTTTCGCATTCTTCACATACTTGTTGAACAGATCCTGGGTTTTTTTCTGGTTTGGATCACATAGTAATGTGGGTCCACACTGAAACAAACAATTAAACCTGGTTTCCATCAATATTTTAGAGGACAACGCAAGTTAGGTCTAGGTAAGGCCTGAGATTTTCACTGATCAGACTCATACTTTCGCACACTTCACATACTCGTTGAACAGATCCTGGGTTATTTTCTGGTTTGGATCACATAGTAATGTGGTACCACACTGAAACAGTCGATTAAAACTGGTTTCGATCAATATTTTAGAGAATAATTCATGTTAGGTCTAGGTTAGGTCTGGGATTTGCTCTCATCAGGCTCGTTCTTTCGCATATTTCTCATACTTGATGGCTAGATCCTGGGCTTTTTCTGGATTGCGTCACGTAGTAATGAAGTACAACACTGAAACAGTCAATTAAACCTGGTTTCCATCAATATCTTAGAGGACAACGCGAGTTAGGTCTGGGATAGTTCTGGGATTTGACCTCATCAGACTCATACTTTCGCACACTTCACATACTCGTTGAACAGATCCTGGGTTATTTTCTGGTTTGGATCACATAGTAATGTGGTACCACACTGAAACAGTCGATTAAACCTGGTTTCGATCAATATTTTAGAGAATAATTCATGTTAGGTCTAGGTTAGGTCTGGGATTTGCTCTCATCAGGCTCATTCTTTCGCATATTTCTCATACTTGATGGCTAGATCCTGGGCTGTTTCTGGATTGTATGACGTAGTAATGTGGGTCCACACGGAAACAATCAATTAAACCTAGTCTTGATAAATATTTTAGAGGATAACGCATGTTAGGTCTGGGATAGGTCTGGGATTTGACCTCATCAGACTCATACTTTCGCACACTTCACATACTCGTTGAACAGATCCTGGGTTATTTTCTGGTTTGCATCACGTAGTTATGTGGGTCCACACTGAAACAATCAATTAAACCTGGTCTTGATAAATATTTTAGAGGATAACGCATGTTAGGTCTGGGATAGGTCTGGGATTTGCCCTCATCATGCTCATACTTTCGCATCTTTCTCATACATCATGGCTAGATCCTGGGCTATTTCTGGATTGTATCACGTAGTAATGTGGTACCACGCTGAAACAGTCGATTAAACCAGGTTTCGATCAATATTTTAGAGAATAATTCATGTTAGGTCTAGGTTAGGTCTGGGATTTGCTCTCATCAGGCTCGTTCTTTCGCATATTTCTCATACTTGATGGCTAGATCCTGGGCTTTTTCTGGATTGCGTCACGTAGTAATGAAGTACAACACTGAAACAGTCAATTAAACCTGGTTTCCATCAATATCTTAGAGGACAACGCGAGTTAGGTCTGGGATAGGTCTGGGATTTGACCTCATCAGACTCATACTTTCGCACACTTCACATACTCCGTGAACAGATCCTGGGTTACTTTCTGGTTTGGATCACATAGTAATGTGGTACCACACTGAAACAGTCGATTAAACCAGGTTTCGATCAATATTTTTGAGGATAACGCATGTTAGGTCTAGGTTAGGCCTGGGATTCTCACTCATCAGACTCATACTTTCGCATTCTTCACGTACTTGTAGAACGGATCCTGGGCTTTTCCTGGTTTGGATCACGTAGTAATGTGGGACCACAATGAAACAGTCAATTAAACCTGGTCTTGATAAATATTTTAGAGGATAACGCATGTTAGGTCTGGGTCAGCTCTAGAATTTGCCCTCATCATGCTCATACTTTCGCATCTTTCTCATACATCATGGCTAGATCCTGGGCTATTTCTGGATTGTATCACGTAGTAATGTGGTACCACGCTGAAACAGTCGATTAAACCTGGTTTCGATCAATATTTTAGAGGATAACGCAAGTTAAGTCTGGGATTGGTCTGGGATTTGACCTCATCAGACTCATACTTTCGCACACTTCACATACTCGTTGAACAGATCCTGGGTTTTTTCTGGTTTGGATCACGTAGTAATGTGGTAGCACACTAAAACAGTCGATTAAACCAGGTTTTGATCAATATTTTTGAGGATAACGCATGTTAGGTCTGGGATAGGTCTGGGATTTGCCCTCCTCAGACTCATACTTTCGCACACTTCACATACTCGTTGACAAGATCCTGGGTTTTTTTCTGGCTTGGATCACGTAGTAATGTGGTTCCACACTGAAACAGTCGATTAAACTTGGCTTTGATCAATATTTTAGAGGATAACGCAAGTTAGGTCTGGGATAGGTCTGGGATTTGCCCTCATCAGGCTCATACTTTCGCGTTTTTCACATACCTGTTGAACGGATCCTGGGTTTTTTTCTGGTTTGGTTCACGTAGTAATGTGGTACCACGCTGAAACAGTCAAATAAACCTGGTTTCGATCAATATTTTAGAGGATAACGCAAGTTAGGTCTGGGATAGGTCTAGGATTTGCCCTCATCAGGCTCTTACTATCGCATATTACTCATACTTCATGGCTAGATCCAGGGCTATTTCTGGTTTGGATCACGTAGTAGTGTGGTACCACACTGAAACAGTCCATTAAACCTGGTTTCGCTCAATATTTTAGAGGATAACGCATGTTAGGTCTAGGTCAGTCCGGGGATTTTCACTCATCAGGCTCACATTTTCGCGTTTTTCACATACTTGTTGAACAGATCCTGGGTTTTTTCTGGTTTGGATCACGTTGTAATGTGGGACCACACTGAAACAATCAATTAAACCTGGTCTTGATAAATATTTCAGAGGATAACGCATGTTAGGTTTCGCTTAGGTCTAGGATTTGCCCCCAGCAGGCTCATACTTTCGCATATTTCTCATACTTCATGGATAGATCCTGGGCTGTTTCTGGTTTGGATCACGTAGTAATTTGGTACCACGCTGAAACAGTCAATTAAACCTGGTTTCGATCAATATTTTAGAGAATAATTCATGTTAGGTCTAGGTTAGGCCTGGGATTTTCACTCATCAGACTCATACTTTCGCATTCTTCACATACTTGTTGAACGGATCCTGGGTTTTTTCTGGTTTGGATCACGTTGTAATGTGGGACCACACTGAAACAATCAATTAAACCTGGTCTTGATAAATATTTTAGAGGATAACGCATGTTAGGTTTCGCTTAGGTCTAGGATTTGCCCCCAGCAGGCTCATACTTTCGCATATTTCTCATACTTCATGGATAGATCCTGGGCTGTTTCTGGTTTAGATCACGTAGTAATTTGGTACCACACTGAAACAGTCGATTAAACCTGGTCTTGATAAATATTTTAGAGGATGACGCAAGTTAAGTCTGGGATTGGTCTGGGATTTGACCTCATCAGACTCATACTTTCGCACACTTCACATACTCGTTGAACAGATACTGGGTTATTTTCTGTTTTGGATCACATAGTAATGTGGTACCAAACTGAAACAGTCGACTAACCTAGGTTTCGATCAATATTTTTGAGGATAGCGCATGTTAGGTCTAGGTTAGGCCTGGGATTTTCACTCATCAGACTCATACATTCGCATTCCTTACTTACTTGTTGAACGGATCCTGGTTTTTTTCTGGTTTGTATCACGTAGTAATGTGGTACCACACTGAAACAGTCCATTAAACCTGGTTTGGATCAATATTTTAGAGGATAACGCATGTTAGGTATAGGTTAGCCCTGGGATTTTCACTCATCAGACTCATACTTTCGCATTCTTCACATACTTGTAGAACGGATCCTGGGTTTTTACTGGTTTGGATCACGTAGTAATGTGGTACCACACTGAAACATTCAATTAAACCTGGTTTCGATCAATATTTTAGAGGATAACGCAAGTTAGGTCTGGGATAGGTCTGGGATTTGCTCTCATCAGGCTCATTCTTTCGCATATTTCTCATACTTGATGGCTAGATCCTGAGCTTTTTCTGGATTGCATCACGTAGTAATGTAGTACCACACTGAAACAGTCAATGAAACCTGGTTTCCATCAATATTTTAGAGGACAACGCAAGTTAGGTCTAGGTAAGGCCTGAGATTTTCACTGATCAGACTCATACATTCGCATTCTTCACATACTTGTTGAACGGATCCTGGGTTTTTTCTGGTTTGGATCACGTAGTTATGTGGGTCCACACTGAAACAATCAATTAAACCTGGTCTTGATAAATATTTTAGAGGGTAACGCATGTTAGGTCTGGGGTGGGGGTGGGATTTGCCCTCATCAGACTCATACTTTCGCACACTTCACATACTCGTTGAACAGATCCTGGGTTATTTTCTGGTTTGGATCACATAGTAATGTGGTACCACACTGAAACAGTCGATTAAACCAGGCTTCGATCAATATTTTTGAGGGCAACGCATGTTAGGTCTAGGTTAGGCCTGGGATTTTCACTCATCAGACTCATACTTTCGCATTCTTCACATACTTGTTGAACTGAAACTGGGTTTTTTTCTGGTTTGGATCACGTAGTAATGTGGTTCCACACTGAAACAGTCGGTTAAACCTGGTTTCGATCAATATTTTAGTGGATAACGCAAGTTAGGTCTGGGATAGGTCTGGGATTTGCCCTCATCAGACTCATACCTACGCACACTTCACATACTCGTTGAACAGATCCTGGGTTATTTTCTGGTTTGGATCACATAGTAATGTGGTACCAAACTGAAACAGTCGATTAAACCAGGTTTCGATCAATATTTTTGAGGATAACGCATGTTAGGTCTAGGTTAGGCCTGGGATTTTCACTCATCAGACTCATACTTTCGCATTCCTCACATACTTGTTGAACGGATCCTGTGTTTTGTCTGGCTTGTATCACGTAGTAATGTGCTACCACACTGAAACAGTCCATTAAACCTGGTTTGGATCAATATTTTAGAGGATAACGCATGTTAGGTCTAGGTTAGCCCTGGGATTTTCACTCATCAGACTCATACTTTCGCATTCTTCTTATACTTGTTGAACTGATCCTGGGTTTTTTCTGGTTTGGATCACGTAGTAATGTGGTACCACACTGAAACAGTCGATTAAACCTGGTTTCGATCAATATTCTAGAGGATAACGCAAGTTAAGTCTGGGATTGGTCTGGGATTTGACCTCATCAGGCTCATACTTTCGCGTTTTTCACATACTTCTTGAACGGATCCTGGGTTTTTTCTGGTTTGGTTCACGTGGTAATGTGGGTCCACACTGAAACAATCAATTAAACCTGGTCTTGATAAATATTTTAGAGGATAACGCATTTTAGGTCTGGGATAGGTCTGGGATTTGCCCTCATCAGACTCATACTTTCGCACACTTCACATATTCGTTGAACAGATCCTGCGTTATTTTCTGGTTTGGATCACATAGTAATGTGGTACCACACTGAAACATTCAATTAAACCTGGTCTTGATAAATATTTTAGAGGACAACGTATGTTAGGTCTGGGTTAGGTCTAGGATTTGCCCTCATCAGGCTCATACTTTCGCATATTTCTCATACTTCATGGCTAGATCCTGGGTTTTTTCTGGTTTGGATCACGTAGTAATGTGGTACCACACTAAAACAGTCAATTAAACCAGGTTTCGATCAATGTTTTGGAGGATAACGCAAGTTAGGTCTGGGATAGGTCTGGGATTTGCTCTCATCAGGCTCATTCTTTCGCATATTTCTCATACTTGATGGCTAGATCCTGAGCTTTTTCTGGAATGCATCACGTAGTAATGTAGTACCACACTGAAACAGTCAATGAAACCTGGTTTCCATCAATATTTTAGAGGACAACGCAAGTTAGGTCTAGGTAAGGCCTGAGATTTTCACTGATCAGACTCATACATTCGCATTCTTCACATACTTGTTGAACGGATTCTGGGTTTTTTCTGGTTTGGATCACGTAGTTATGTGGGTCCACACTGAAACAATCAATTAAACCTGGTCTTGATAAATATTTTAGAGGATAACGCGTGTTAGGTCTGGGATAGGTCTGGGATTTGCCCTCATCAGACTCATACTTTCGCATTCTTCACATACTTGTTGAACGGATCCTGGGTTTTTTCTGGTTTGGATCACGTAGTAATGTGGTACCACACTGAAACAGTCGATTAAACCAGGTTTCGATCAATATTTTTGAGGACAACGCATGTTAGGTCTAGGTAAGGCCTGAGATTTTCACTGATCAGACTCATACTTTCGCACACTTCACATACTCGTTGAACAGATCCTGGGTTATTTTCTGGCTTGTATCACGTAGTAATGTGGTACCACACTGAAACAGTCCATTAAACCAGGTTTCGATCAATATTTTTGAGGATAACACATATTAGGTCTAGGTTAGGCCTGGGATTTTCACTCATCAGACTCATACTTTCGCATTCTTCTTATACTTGTTGAACCGATCCTGGGTTTTTTCTGGTTTGCATCACGTAGTAATGTGGTACCACACTGAAACAGTCGATTAAACCTGGTTTCGGTCAATATTTTAGAGGATAACGCATGTTAGGTCTGGGATAGGTCTGGGATTTGCCCTCATCAGACTCATACTTTCGCATTCTTCACATACTTGTTGAACTGAAACTGGGTTTTTTTCTGGTTTTGATCACATAGTAATGTGGTACCAAACTGAAACAGTCGACTAACCTAGGTTTCGATCAATATTTTTGAGGATAGCGCATGTTAGGTCTAGGTTAGGCCTGGGATTTTCACTCATCAGACTCATACATTCGCATTCCTTACTTACTTGTTGAACGGATCCTGGTTTTTTTCTGGTTTGTATCACGTAGTAATGTGGTACCACACTGAAACAGTCCATTAAACCTGGTTTGGATCAATATTTTAGAGGATAACGCATGTTAGGTATAGGTTAGCCCTGGGATTTTCACTCATCAGACACATACTTTCGCATTCTTCACATACTTGTAGAACGGATCCTGGGTTTTTACTGGTTTGGATCACGTAGTAATGTGGTACCACACTGAAACATTCAATTAAACCTGGTTTCGATCAATATTTTAGAGGACAACGCAAGTTAGGTCTGGGATAGGTCCGGGATTTGCCCTCATCAGGCTCATACTTTCGCACACTTCACATACTCGTTGAACAGATCCTGGGTTATTTTCTGGTTTGTATCACGTAGTAATGTGGTACCACACTGAAACAGTCCATTAAACCTGGTTTGGATCAATATTTTAGAGGATAACGCATGTTAGGTATAGGTTAGCCCTGGGATTTTCACTCATCAGACTCATACTTTCGCATTCTTCACATACTTCTAGAACGGATCCTGGGTTTTTACTGGTTTGGATCACGTAGTAATGTGGTACCACACTGAAACATTCAATTAAACCTGGTTTCGATCAATATTTTAGAGGATAACGCAAGTTAGGTCTGGGATAGGTCTGGGATTTGCTCTCATCAGGCTCATTCTTTCGCATATTTCTCATACTTGATGGCTAGATCCTGAGCTTTTTCTGGATTGCATCACGTAGTAATGTAGTACCACACTGAAACAGTCAATGAAACCTGGTTTCCATCAATATTTTAGAGGACAACGCAAGTTAGGTCTAGGTAAGGCCTGAGATTTTCACTGATCAGACTCATACATTCGCATTCTTCACATACTTGTTGAACGGATCCTGGGTTTTTTCTGGTTTGGATCACGTAGTTATGTGGGTCCACACTGAAACAATCAATTAAACCTGGTCTTGATAAATATTTTAGAGGATAACGCATGTTAGGTCTGGGGTGGGGGTGGGATTTGCCCTCATCAGACTCATACTTTCGCACACTTCACATACTCGTTGAACAGATCCTGGGTTATTTTCTGGTTTGGATCACATAGTAATGTGGTACCACACTGAAACAGTCGATTAAACCAGGCTTCGATCAATATTTTTGAGGGCAACGCATGTTAGGTCTAGGTTAGGCCTGGGATTTTCACTCATCAGACTCATACTTTCGCATTCTTCACATACTTGTTGAACTGAAACTGGGTTTTTTTCTGGTTTGGATCACGTAGTAATGTGGTTCCACACTGAAACAGTCGGTTAAACCTGGTTTCGATCAATATTTTAGTGGATAACGCAAGTTAGGTCTGGGATAGGTCTGGGATTTGCCCTCATCAGACTCATACCTACGCACACTTCACATACTCGTTGAACAGATCCTGGGTTATTTTCTGGTTTGGATCACATAGTAATGTGGTACCAAACTGAAACAGTCGATTAAACCAGGTTTCGATCAATATTTTTGAGGATAACGCATGTTAGGTCTAGGTTAGGCCTGGGATTTTCACTCATCAGACTCATACTTTCGCATTCCTCACATACTTGTTGAACGGATCCTGTGTTTTGTCTGGCTTGTATCACGTAGTAATGTGCTACCACACTGAAACAGTCCATTAAACCTGGTTTGGATCAATATTTTAGAGGATAACGCATGTTAGGTCTAGGTTAGCCCTGGGATTTTCACTCATCAGACTCATACTTTCGCATTCTTCTTATACTTGTTGAACTGATCCTGGGTTTTTTCTGGTTTGGATCACGTAGTAATGTGGTACCACACTGAAACAGTCGATTAAACCTGGTTTCGATCAATATTCTAGAGGATAACGCAAGTTAAGTCTGGGATTGGTCTGGGATTTGACCTCATCAGGCTCATACTTTCGCGTTTTTCACATACTTCTTGAACGGATCCTGGGTTTTTTCTGGTTTGGTTCACGTGGTAATGTGGGTCCACACTGAAACAATCAATTAAACCTGGTCTTGATAAATATTTTAGAGGATAACGCATGTTAGGTCTGGGATAGGTCTGGGATTTGCCCTCATCAGACTCATACTTTCGCACACTTCACATATTCGTTGAACAGATCCTGCGTTATTTTCTGGTTTGGATCACATAGTAATGTGGTACCACACTGAAACATTCAATTAAACCTGGTCTTGATAAATATTTTAGAGGACAACGTATGTTAGGTCTGGGTTAGGTCTAGGATTTGCCCTCATCAGGCTCATACTTTCGCATATTTCTCATACTTCATGGCTAGATCCTGGGTTTTTTCTGGTTTGGATCACGTAGTAATGTGGTACCACACTAAAACAGTCAATTAAACCAGGTTTCGATCAATGTTTTGGAGGATAACGCAAGTTAGGTCTGGGATAGGTCTGGGATTTGCTCTCATCAGGCTCATTCTTTCGCATATTTCTCATACTTGATGGCTAGATCCTGAGCTTTTTCTGGAATGCATCACGTAGTAATGTAGTACCTCACTGAAACAGTCAATGAAACCTGGTTTCCATCAATATTTTAGAGGACAACGCAAGTTAGGTCTAGGTAAGGCCTGAGATTTTCACTGATCAGACTCATACATTCGCATTCTTCACATACTTGTTGAACGGATTCTGGGTTTTTTCTGGTTTGGATCACGTAGTTATGTGGGTCCACACTGAAACAATCAATTAAACCTGGTCTTGATAAATATTTTAGAGGATAACGCGTGTTAGGTCTGGGATAGGTCTGGGATTTGCCCTCATCAGACTCATACTTTCGCATTCTTCACATACTTGTTGAACGGATCCTGGGTTTTTTCTGGTTTGGATCACGTAGTAATGTGGTACCACACTGAAACAGTCGATTAAACCAGGTTTCGATCAATATTTTTGAGGACAACGCATGTTAGGTCTAGGTAAGGCCTGAGATTTTCACTGATCAGACTCATACTTTCGCACACTTCACATACTCGTTGAACAGATCCTGGGTTATTTTCTGGCTTGTATCACGTAGTAATGTGGTACCACACTGAAACAGTCCATTAAACCAGGTTTCGATCAATATTTTTGAGGATAACACATATTAGGTCTAGGTTAGGCCTGGGATTTTCACTCATCAGACTCATACTTTCGCATTCTTCTTATACTTGTTGAACCGATCCTGGGTTTTTTCTGGTTTGCATCACGTAGTAATGTGGTACCACACTGAAACAGTCGATTAAACCTGGTTTCGGTCAATATTTTAGAGGATAACGCATGTTAGGTCTGGGATAGGTCTGGGATTTGCCCTCATCAGACTCATACTTTCGCATTCTTCACATACTTGTTGAACTGAAACTGGGTTTTTTTCTGGTTTGGATCACGTAGTAATGTGGTTCCACACTGAAACAGTCGGTTAAACCTGGTTTCGATCAATATTTTAGTGGATAACGCAAGTTAGGTCTGGGATAGGTCTGGAATTAGCCCTCATCGGACTCATACTTTCGCACACTTCACATACTCGTTGACAAGATCCTGGGTATTTTTCTGGCTTGGATCACGTAGTAATGTGGTTCCACACTGATACAGTCGACTAAACTTGGCTTCGATCAATATTTTAGAGGATAACGCAAGTTAGGTCTGGGACAGGTCTGGGATTTGCCCTCATCAGGCTCATACTTTCGCGTTTTTCACATACTTGTTGAACGGATCCTGGGTTTTTTCTGGTTTGGTTCACGTAGTAATGTGGGTCCACACTGAAACAATCAATTAAACCTGGTCTTGATAAATATTTTAGAGGATAACGCATGTTAGGTCTGGGATAGGTCTGGGATTTGCCCTCATCAGACTCATACTTTCGCACACTTCACATACTCGTTGAACAGATCCTGGGTTACTTTCTGGTTTGGATCAGATAGTAATGTGGTACCACACAGAAACAGTCGATTAAACCAGGTTTCGATCAATATTTTTGAGGATAACGCATGTTAGGTCTAGGTTAGGCCTGGGATTCTCACTCATCAGACTCATACTTTCGCATTCTTCACGTACTTGTAGAACGGATCCTGGGTTATTTTCTGGCTTGTATCACGTAGTAATGTGGTACCACACTGAAACAGTCCATTAAACCTGGTTTGGATCAATATTTAAGAGGATAACGCATGTTAGGTCTGGGATATGTCTGGGATTTGCCCTCATCAGACTCATACTTTCGCATTCCTCACATACTTGTTGAACGGATCCTGTGTCTTGTCTGGCTTGTATCACGTAGTAATGTGGTACCACACTGAAACAATCAATTAAACCTGGTTTCCATCAATATTTTAGAGGACAACGCAAGTTAGGTCTAGGTAAGGCCTGAGATTTTCACTGATCAGACTCATACTTTCGCATTCTTCTTATACTTGTTGAACCGATCCTGGGTTTTTTCTGCTTTGCATCACGTAGTAATGTGGTACCACACTGAAACAGTCGATTAAACCTGGTTTCGATCAATATTTTAGAGGATAACGCATGTTAGGTCTGGGATAGGTCTGGGATTTGCCCTCATCAGACTCATACTTTCGCATTCTTCACATACTTGTTGAACTGAAACATGGTTTTTTTCTGGTTTGGATCACGTAGTAATGTGGTTCCACACTGAAACAGTCGGTTAAACCTGGTTTCGATCAATATTTTAGTGGATAACGCAAGTTAGGTCTGGGATAGGTCTGGGATTTGCCCTCATCAGACTCATACCTACGCACACTTCACATACTCGTTGAACAGATCCTGGGTTTTTTTCTGGTTTGGATCACATAGTAATGTGGGTCCACACTGAAACAATCAATTAAACCTGGTTTCCATCAATATTTTAGAGGACAACGCAAGTTAGGTCTAGGTAAGGCCTGAGATTTTCACTGATCAGACTCATACTTTCGCACACTTCACATACTCGTTGAACAGATCCTGGGTTATTTTCTGGTTTGGATCACATAGTAATGTGGTACCACACTGAAACAGTCGATTAAAACTGGTTTCGATCAATATTTTAGAGAATAATTCATGTTAGGTCTAGGTTAGGTCTGGGATTTGCTCTCATCAGGCTCGTTCTTTCGCATATTTCTCATACTTGATGGCTAGATCCTGGGCTTTTTCTGGATTGCGTCACGTAGTAATGAAGTACAACACTGAATCAGTCAATTAAACCTGGTTTCCATCAATATCTTAGAGGACAACGCGAGTTAGGTCTGGGATAGGTCTGGGATTTGACCTCATCAGACTCATACTTTCGCACACTTCACATACTCGTTGAACAGATCCTGAGTTATTTTCTGGTTTGGATCACATAGTAATGTGGTACCACACTGAAACAGTCGATTAAACCTGGTTTCGATCAATATTTTAGAGAATAATTCATGTTAGGTCTAGGTTAGGTCTGGGATTTGCTCTCATCAGGCTCATTCTTTCGCATATTTCTCATACTTGATGGCTAGATCCTGGGCTGTTTCTGGATTGTATGACGTAGTAATGTGGGTCCACACGGAAACAATCATTTAAACCTAGTCTTGATAAATATTTTAGAGGATAACGCATGTTAGGTCTGGGATAGGTCTGGGATTTGACCTCATCAGACTCATACTTTCGCACACTTCACATACTCGTTGAACAGATCCTGGGTTATTTTCTGGTTTGCATCATGTAGTTATGTGGGTCCACACTGAAACAATCAATTAAACCTGGTCTTGATAAATATTTTAGAGGATAACGCATGTTAGGTCTGGGATAGGTCTGGGATTTGCCCTCATCAGACTCATACTTTCGCACACTTCACATACTCCGTGAACAGATCCTGGGTTACTTTCTGGTTTGGATCACATAGTAATGTGGTACCACACTGAAACAGTCGATTAAACCAGGTTTCGATCAATATTTTTGAGGATAACGCATGTTAGGTCTAGGATAGGCCTGGGATTCTCACTCATCAGACTCATACTTTCGCATTCTTCACGTACTTGTAGAACGGATCCTGGGCTTTTCCTGGTTTGGATCACGTAGTAATGTGGGACCACAATGAAACAGTCAATTAAACCTGGTCTTGATAAATATTTTAGAGGATAACGCATGTTAGGTCTGGGTCAGCTCTAGAATTTGCCCTCATCATGCTCATACTTTCGCATCTTTCTCATACATCATGGCTAGATCCTGGGCTATTTCTGGATTGTATCACGTAGTAATGTGGTACCACGCTGAAACAGTCGATTAAACCTGGTTTCGATCAATATTTTAGAGGATAACGCAAGTTAAGTCTGGGATTGGTCTGGGATTTGACCTCATCAGACTCATACTTTCGCACACTTCACATACTTGTTGAACAGATCCTGGGTTTTTTCTGGTTTGGATCCCGTAGTAGTGTGGTACCACACTGAAACAGTCCATTAAACCTGGTTTCGCTCAATATTTTAGAGGATAACGCATGTTAGGTCTAGGTCAGGCCTGGGATTTTCACTCATCAGACTCATACTTTCGCATTCTTCACATACTTGTTGAACGGATGCTGGGTTTTTTCTGGTTTGGATCACGTAGTAATGTGGGTCCACACTGAAACAATCAATTAAACCTGGTCTTGATAAATATTTTAGAGGATAACGCATGTTAGGTCTGGGATAGGTATGGGATTTGCCCTCATCAGGCTCACAGTTTCGCGTTTTTCACATACTTGTTAAACAGATCCTGGGTTTTTTCTGGTTTGGATCACGTAGTAATGTGGTACCACACTAAAACAGTCAATTAAACCTGGTTTCGATCAATATTTTACCGGTTCACGCAAGCTAGGTCTGGGATAGGTCTGGGATTAGCCCTCATCGGACTCATACTTTCGCACACTTCACATACTCGTTGACAAGATCCTGGGTTTTTTTCTGGCTTGGATCACGTAGTAATGTGGTTCCACACTGATACAGTCGATTAAACTTGGCTTCGATCAATATTTTAGAGGATAACGCAAGTTAGGTCTGGGACAGGTCTGGGATTTGCCCTCATCAGGCTCATACTTTCGCGTTTTTCACATACTTGTTGAACGGATCCTGGGTTTTTTCTGGTTTGGTTCACGTAGTAATGTGGGTCCACACCGAAACAATCAATTAAACCTGGTCTTGATAAATATTTTAGAGGATAACGCATGTTAGGTCCGGGATAGGTCTGGGATTTGCCCTCATCAGACTCATACTTTCGCACACTTCACATACTCGTTGAACAGATCCTGCATTATTTTCTGGTTTGGATCACATAGTAATGTGGTACCACACTGAAACATTCAATTAAACCTGGCCTTGATAAATATTTTGGAGGATAACGCAAGTCAGGTCTGGGATAGGTCTGGGATTTGCTCTCATCAGGCTCATTCTTTCGCATATTTCTCATACTTGATGGCTAGATCCTGAGCTTTTTCTGGATTGCATCACGTGGTAATGTAGTACCACACTGAAACAGTCAATGAAACCTGGTTTCCATCAATATTTTAGAGGACAACGCAAGTTAGGTCTAGGTAAGGCCTGAGATTTTCACTGATCAGACTCATACATTCGCATTCTTCACATACTTGTTGAACGGATCCTGGGTTTTTTCTGGTTTGGATCACGTAGTTATGTGGGTCCACACTGAAACAATCAATTAAACCTGGTCTTGATAAATATTTTAGAGGATAACGCGTGTTAGGTCTGGGATAGGTCTGGGATTTGCCCTGATCAGGGTCATACTTTCGCAGTTATAACATACATGTTGACCTGATCGACGGTTTTTTCTGCTTTGGATCACGTAGTAAAGTGGCACCACACTGAAACATTCAATTAAACCTGGTCTTGATAAATATTTTAGAGGATAACGCATGTTAGGTTTGGGTTAGGTCAAGGATTTGCCCTCAGCAGGCTCATACTTTCGCATATTTCTCATACTTCATGGCTAGATCCTGGGCTGTTTCTGGATTGTATCACGTAGTACTGTGGTACCACGCTGATGCAGTCAATTAAACCTGGTTTCGATCAATATTTTTGAGGATAACGCATGTTAGGTCTAGGTTAGGCCTGGGATTCTCACTCATCAGACTCATACTTTCGCATTCTTCACATACTTGTAGAACGGATCCTGGGTATTTTCTGGTTTGGATCACGTAGTAATGTGGGACCACACTGAAACAGTCAATTAAACCTGGTCTTGATAAATATTTTAGAGGATAACGCATGTTAGGGCTGGGTCAGCTCTAGAATTTGCCCTCATCATGCTCATACTTTCGCATCTTTCTCATACATCATGGCTAGATCCTGGGCTATTTCTAGATTGTATCACGTAGTAATGTGGTACCACGCTGAAACAGTCGATTAAACCTGGTTTCGATCAATATTTTAGAGGACAACGCAAGTTAGGTCTAGGTAAGGCCTGGGATTTTCACTCATCAGACTCATACTTTCGCATTCTTCACATACTTGTTGAACGGATCCTGGGTTTTTTCTGGTTTGGATCACGTAGTAATGTGGGTCCACACTGAAACAATCAATTAAACCTGGTCTTGATAAATATTTTAGAGGATAACGCATGTTAGGTCTGGGATAGGTCTGGGATTTGCCCTCATCAGACTCATACTTTCGCACACTTCACATACTCGTTGAACAGATCCTGGGTTATTTTCTGGTTTGGATCACATAGTAATGTGGTACCACACAGAAACAGTCGATTAAACCAGGTTTCGATCACTATATTTCAGGACAACGCATGTTAGGTCTAGGTTAGGCCTGGGATTTTCACTCATCAGACTCATACTTTCGCATTCTTCACATACTTGTTGAACTGAAACTGGGTTTTTTCTGGTTTGGATCACGTAGTAATGTGGTTCCACACTGAAACAGTCGGTTAAACCTGGTTTCGATCAATATTTTAGTGGATAACGCAAGTTAGGTCTGGGATAGGTCTGGGATTTGCCCTCATCAGACTCATACCTACGCACACTTCACATACTCGTTGACAAGATCCTGGGTTTTTTTCTGGCTTGGATCACGTAGTAATGTGGTTCCACACTGATACAGTCGATTAAACTTGGCTTCGATCAATATTTTAGAGGATAACGCAAGTTAGGTCTGGGACAGGTCTGGGATTTGCCCTCATCAGGCTCATACTTTCGCGTTTTTCACATACATGTTGACCTGATCGATGGTTTTTTCTGCTTTGGATCACGTAGTAAAGTGGTACCACACTGAAACAGTCCATTAAACCTGGTTTGGATTAATTGTTTAGAGCATAACGCATGTTAGGTCTAGGTTAGGCCTGGGATTTTCACTCATCAGACTCATACTTTCGCATTCTTCTCATATTTGTTGAACAGATCCTGGGTTTTTTTCTGGTTTGTATCACGTAGTAGTGTGGTACCACACTGAAACAGTCCATTAAACCTGGTTTGGATCAATTGTATGGAGGATAACGCATGTTAGGTCTAGGTTAGCCCTGGGATTTTCACTCATCAGACTCATACTTTCGCATTCTTCTCATACTTGTTGAACTGATCCTGGGGTTTTTCTGGTTTGGATCACGTAGTAATGTGGTACCACACTGAAACAGTCGATTAAACCTGATTTCGATCAATATCTTAGAGGATAACGCAAGTTAAGTCTGGGATTGGTCTGGGATTTGACCTCATCAGACTCATACTTTCGCACACTTCACATACTCGTTGAACAGATCCTGGGTTATTTTCTGGTTTGGATCACATAGTAATGTGGTACCACACTGAAACAGTCGATTAAACCAGGTTTCGATCAATATTTTTGAGGATAACGCATGTTAGGTCTAGGTTAGGCCTGGGATTTTCACTCATCAGACTCATACTTTCGCATTCTTCACATACTTGTTGAACGGATCCTGGGTTTTTTCTGGTTTGGATCACGTAGTAATGTGGTACCACACTGAAACAGTCGATTAAACCTGGTTATGATCAATAGTTTAGAGGATAACGCATAGTTAGGTTTGGGATAGGTCTGGGATTTGCCCTCATCAGGATCATACTTTTGCAGTTTTAACATACATGTTCACCTGATCGAGGGTTTTTTCTGCTTTGGATCACGTAGTAAAGTGGTACCACACTGAAACAGTCCATTAAACCTGGTTTGCATCAATATTTTAGAGGATAACGCATGTTAGGTCTAGGTTAGCCCCGAGATTTTCACTCATCAGACTCATACTTTCGCATTCTTCACATACTTGTGGAACGGATCCTGGGTTTTTTCTGGTTTGGATCACGTAGTAATGTGGGACCACACTGAAACAATCAACTAAACCTGGTCTTGATAAATATTTTAGAGGACAACGTATGTTAGGTCTGGGATAAGTCTGGGATTAGCCCTCATCAGACTCATACTTTCGCATATTTCTCATACTTGATGACTAGATCCTGGGCTTTTTCTGGATTGCATCACGTAGTAATGAAGTACAACACTGAAACAGTCAACTAAACCTGGTTTCCATCAATATTTTAGAGGACAAGGCATGTTAGGTCTAGGTTAGGCCTGGGATTTGCCCTCATCAGGGTCATACTTCCGCAGTTTTAACATACATGTTGACGTGATCGAGGGTTTTTTCTGCTTTGGATCACGTAGTAAAGTGGTACCACATTGAAACAGTCCATTAAACCTTGTTTGGATCAATATTTTTGAGGATAACGCATGTTAGGTCTAGGTTAGGCCTGGGATTTTCACTCATCAGACTCATACTTTTGCATTCTTCACATACTTGTTGAACGGATCCTGGGTTTTACTGGTTTGGATCACGTAGTAATGTGGGGCCACACGGAAACAATCAATTAAACCTGGTTTCCATCAATATTTTAGAGGACAACCCATGTTAGGTCTGGGTTAGGTCTAGGATTTGCTCTCATCAGGCTCATACTTTCGCATATTTCTCATACTTCATGGCTAGATCCTGGGATATTTCTGGATTGGATCACGTAGTAATGTGGTACCACACTGAAACAGTCAATTAAACCTGGTTTCGCTCAATATTTTAGAAGATAACGCATGTTAGGTCTATGTTAGGCCTGGGATTTGCCCTCATCAGGGTCATACTTTCGCAGTTTTAACATGCATGTTGACCTGATCGAGGGTTTTTTCTGCTTTGGATCACGTAGTAAAGTGGTACCACAACTAAAACAGTCAATTAAACCTGGTTTCGATCACTATTTTAGAGGATAACGCAAGTTAGGTCTGGGATAGGTCTGGGATTATCCCTCATCAGACTCATACTTTCGCACACTTCACATACTCGTTGACAAGATCCTGGGTTTTTTTCTGGTTTGGAGCACGTAGTAATGTGGTACCACACTGAAACTGTCGATTAAACCTGGTTTCGAACACTATTTTAGAAGACAATGCAAGCTAGGTCTGGGATAGGTCTGGGATTTGCCCTCATCAGGCTCAAACTTTCGCGTTTTTCACATACTTGTTGAACAGATCCTGGTTTTTTTCTGGTTTGGATCACGTAGTGGTGTGGTACCACACTGAAACAGTCAATTAAACCTGATTTCGATCACTATTTTAGAGGATAACGCAAGTTAGGTCTGGGATAGGTCTGGGATTATCCCTCATCAGACTCATACTTTCGCACACTTCACATACTCGTTGACAAGATCCGGGGTTTTCTTCTGGTTTGGATCACGTAGTAATGTGGTACCACACTAAAACTGTCGGTGAAACCTGGTTTCGATCAATATTTTAGTGGATAACGCAAGTTAGGTCTGGGATAGGTCTGGGATATGCCCTCATCAGACTCATACTTTCGCACACTTCACATACTCGTTGAACAGATCCTGGGTTATTTTCTGGTTTGGATCACATAGTAATGTGGTACCACACTGAAACAGTCGATTAAACCAGGTTTCGATCAATATTTTTGAGGATAACGCATGTTAGGTCTAGGTTAGGCCTGGGATTTTCACACATCAGACTCATACTTTCGCATTCTTCACATACTTGTTGAACGGATGCTGGGGTTTTTCTGGTTTGGATCACGTAGTAATGTGGGTCCACACTGAAACAATCAATTAAACCTGGTCTTGATAAATATTTTAGAGGATAACGCATGTTAGGTCTGGGATAGGTATGGGATTTGCCCTCATCAGACTCATACTTTCGCATTCTTCACATACTTGTTGAACTGATCCTGGGTTTTTTCTGGTTTGTATCACGTTGTAATGTGGGACCACACTGAAACAATCAATTAAACCTTGTCTTGATAAATATTTTAGAGGATAACGCATGTTATCCTTGGGTTAGGTCTAGGATTTGCCCTCATCAGGCTCACAGTTTCGCTTTTTTCACATACTTGTTAAACAGATCCTGGGTTTTTTCTGGTTTGGATCACGTAGTAATGTGGTACCACACTAAAACAGTCAATTAAACCTGGTTTCGATCAATATTTTACAGGATCACGCAAGCTAGGTCTGGGATAGGTCTGGGATTAGCCCTCATCAGACTCATACTTTCGCACACTTCACATACTCGTTGACAAGATCCTGGGTTTTTTTCTGGCTTGGATCACGTAGTAATGTGGTTCCACACTGATACAGTCGATTAAACTTGGCTTCGATCAATATTTTAGAGGATAACGCAAGTTAGGTCTGGGACAGGTCTGGGATTTGCCCTCATCAGGCTCATACTTTCGCGTTTTTCACATACTTGTTGAACGGATCCTGGGTTTTTTCTGGTTTAGTTCACGTAGTAATGTGGGTCCACACTGAAACAATCAATTAAACCTGGTCTTGATAAATATTTTAGAGGATAACGCATGTTAGGTCTGGGTCAGCTCTAGAATTTGCCCTCATCATGCTCATACTTTCGCATCTTTCTCATACATCATGGCTAGATCCTGGGATATTTCTGGATTGGATAACGTAGCAATGTGGTACCACACTGAAACAGTCCATTAAACCTTGTTTGGATCAATATATTTGAGGATAACGCATGTTAGGACTAGGTTAGGCCTGGGATTTTCACTCATCAGACTCATACTTTCGCATTCTTCACATACTTGTTGAACGGATCCTGGGTTTTTCTGGTTTGGATCACGTAGTAATGTGGGGCCACACTGAAACAATCAATTAAACCTGGTCTTGATAAATATTTTAGAGGACAACCCATGTTAGGTCTGGGTTAGGTCTAGGATTTGCTCTCATCAGGCTCATACTTTCGCATATTTCTCATACTACATGGCTAGATCCTGGGATATTTCTGGATTGGATAACGTAGCAATGTGGTACCACACTGAAACAGTCAATTAAACCTGGTTTCGCTCAATATTTTAGAAGATAACGCATGTTAGGTCTAGGTTAGGCATGGGATTTGCCTTATCAGGGTCATACTTTCGCAGTTTTAACATGCATGTTGACCTGATCGAGGGTTTTTTCTGCTTTGGATCACGTAGTAAAGTGTTACCACAACTAAAACAGTCAATTAAACCTGGTTTCGATCACTATTTTAGAGGATAACGCAAGTTAGGTCTGGGATAGGTCTGGGATTAGCCCTCATCAGACTCATACTTTCGCATATTTCTCATACTTGATGAGTAGATCCTGGGCTTTTTCTGGATTGCATCACGTAGTAATGAAGTACAACACTGAAACAGTCAATTAAACCTGGTTTCCATCAATATTTTAGAGGACAACACATGTTAGGTCTAGGTTAGGCCTGGGATTTGCCCTCATCAGTGTTATACTTTCGCAGTTTTAACATACATGTTGACGTGATCGAGGGTTTTTTCTACTTTGGATCGCGTAGTAAAGTGGTACCACATTGAAACAGTCCATTAAACCTTGTTTGGATCAATATTTTTGAGGATAACGCATGTTAGGTCTAGGTTAGGCCTGGGATTTTCACTCTTCAGACTCATACTTTCGCATTCTTCACATACTTGTTGAACGGATCCTGGGTTTTTCTGGTTTGGATCACGTAGTAATGTGGGGCCACACTGAAACAATCAATTAAACCTGGTCTTGATATATATTTTAGAGGACAACCCATGTTAGGTCTGGGTTAGGTCTAGGATTTGCTCTCATCAGGCTCATACTTTCGCATATTTCTCATACTACATGGCTAGATACTGGGATATTTCTGGATTGGATCACGTAGCAATGTGGTACCACACTGAAACAGTCAATTAAACCTGGTTTCGATCACTATTTTAGAGGATAACGCAAGTTAGGTCTGGGATAGGTCTGGGATTATCCCTCATCAGACTCATACATCCCCGCACACTTCACATACTCGTTGACAAGATCCTGGGTTTTTTTCTGGTTTGGATCACGTAGTAATGTGGTACCACACTAAAACAGTCGATTAAACCAGGTTTCAATCAATATTTTTGAGGATAACGCATGTTAGGTCTAGGTTAGGCCTGGGATTTTCACTCATCAGACTCATACTTTCGCATTCTTCACATACTTGTTGAACGGATGCTGGGTTTTTTCTGGTTTGGATCACGTAGTAATGTGGGTCCACACTGAAACAATCAATTAAACCTGGTCTTGATAAATATTTTAGAGGATAACGCATGTTAGGTCTGGCATAGGTATGGGATTTGCCCTCATCAGACTCATACTTTCGCATTCTTCACATACTTGTTGAACTGATCCTGTGTTTTTTCTGGTTTGTATCTCGTTGTAATGTGGGACCACACTGAAACAATCAATTAAACCTTGTCTTGATAAATATTTTAGAGGATAACGCATGTTAGGCTTGGGTTAGGTCTAGGATTTGCCCTCATCAGGCTCATACTTTCGCACACTTCACATACTCGTTGACAAGATCCTGGGTTTTTTTCTGGCTTGGATCACGTAGTAATGTGGTTCCACACTGATACAGTCGATTGAACTTGGCTTCGATCAATATTTTAGAGGATAACGCAAGTTAGGTCTGGGACAGGTCTGGGATTTGCCCTCATCAGGCTCATACTTTCGCGTTTTTCACATACTTGTTGAACGGATCCTGGGTTTTTTCTGGTTTGGTTCACGTAGTGATGTGGGTCCACACTGAAACAATCAATTAAACCTGGTCTTTTTTTTTTTTTTTTTTTTTTTGTCGTGGGGAAAATCTTCGAAAGACTCCCTCCCACCTCCTTGGGGAGAGGTGGGAGGGGTGTGTGGGATTCGCCGCGCCCGTACAACGACAGGCGCGGGACCTACCCACTAAAAACCCCACGGTGACCCTTCGGCACGCTTTGGGAGGATACCGGGAATCGCTCGAAGCATTCTTCCGGTATCCTCCCCGTGCCCGCGCTTTCGCGCCCATCCCCCGGGGGGACAATCGGTCCCCCCAGTAGACACACTGCCTCATAGCGGCGGGACGAGGCCACTCCATCCCGCCGCTATCCGTCCCGGGGCCGCGTTTAGTGGCGGCTGCGAGCCCCAACTCGCAACCGCCCGCGACCCCGTTTCCACCCCTCGGCGGCCGGGCGTTCATGGCCGCACCAGACCGCCGAGGGTGCCTCCCCTTGCGTCGGACCGGTAGGGGGAGGCACTCCTACCCCCAACCGGTCCGACCCGGCGCCGCCTGGCGGGAGGAGGGTCCCCTCAGGACCCTCCTCCCAGCCTAGGTCATCCGCCACGCCGAGGCGGCCGCCCGCGACGCCTCGCGACCGGGCGACGACCTCGGGCCACCGCACGAGCGCGCGCTTCAGCACGCCGCTGAAGCTCGCGCTCCCTCCCCGCGGCCTCCTTCTGCAACATTACGTTCTCGCAGAAGGAGGCCACGGCCCTCCACTTCTCCTCGCTGCCGAGCATGGCGCGCACCACGCCCGGCAGCGAGACATCCCGCCCGACGACGCCGACCAGGACACGGCGCTCCCCCTCCCACGCGGGGCATACCTCCAGGGTATGATCCGCCGTGTCCTGCTCAGCGTCGCAGTGGCAGCAACGCGCCGTCGGCTCCTTCCCTATCCGGCACAGGTATCTTCCGAAGCTGCCATGCCCGGAAAATACCTGTGCCATCCGGTAGGTGAGGCTGCCATGGCCTCTGTCCAGCCACTCCTTCAGGAGTGGCCGAACCGCCCCGACAGTCCGGTGCCCCGCGGTTGGCAGAGCCAGCCGCTCCTGCCACGCGAGCAACACGGACTGCCGGGCCTGGCGCTTCAAATCGCCCCAAGCAGGTTCCTGCCCGCCCGGGACCGCCCCCACCCCCGCGCGACGGTCGACGCGGTGCCGGTACATCACCGCGTGCGACCGCGCGAGCAGGTCCATGGGCGGTATCCCCGCTAGAACCGTCGCCGCCTCATGTGACATGGTCCGATACCCGCGGACGACCCTGAGCGCCATGCGCCTCTGCACCCGACGCAGCATAGTCATGCTGCGCCGGGAGGCAGCCAGGTCGTCCGCCCAGACGGGGGCCCCGTATAGGGCCACCGACTGGACCATTGCCACATAGAGGCGACGAACTCGGCCCGCCGGGCCCCCCAGGTTGGGCAGGATCCGGCCCAGAGCCGCAACCATCCTTTCCAACCAGGGGACCAGGCAGCGGAAATGCTTCTCGAAACGCAAGTGGCTATCGAGGATCAGCCCTAGATACCTGATCTGGGGCTTCACCTCGATGTCTGCCCCACCCACCCGGATCAGAGGGGGTGGCGGATCCTGCCGAGGTGAATGAAACGCAATCACCTCGGTCTTATGGACCGCCACCGTCATCCCCATCCCCCTGATCCGGTCGAGGACGCGTTGCGACCCCTCCTCCGCGCGACGCATGGCCCTCCCCCAGTGCGCCCCGACGGCCAGCACCAGTGTGTCATCCGCATAACACACCGTGCTGACGCCGTCGGGGAGGCCGGCCCGCAACACCGAGTCGTACGCGATGTTCCACAGGAGTGGCCCGAGGACCGACCCCTGCGGAACACCGCAGTACACCTCCCTCCGCATATCACCATCCCGGCCCGGATACTCGATCCACCTGCCGCGGAGATAATCCCCGACGACCGCCCTGAGAAAAGGGGGGACTCGATGATATTCGAGTCCCCTCCTTATCTCTTCCCAGGGGAGGGTGTTAAAGGCATTGGCAATATCCTTGGATATTGCCAATGCCAGCCCTCCCCGGGAGACGGCCGCCTCCGAGAGGGCCCTCACACGACCTATCGCGTCGATAGTCGATCGGCCCTCCCGGAAACCGAACTGGCAGTCGGCCAGACCGGGATCACCCCGCGACAGGTGCTCGACGAGGCGGGCAGCAATCACCCGCTCGAAGAGCTTGCCCACCTCGTCGAGGAGACAAATGGACCGGTATGCGGAGGGAGACTCCGCGGGCCGACCCTCCTTCCGGAGGAGGACCATCTTCGCCACCTTCCAACTGGGGGGGAATCGCCCGTCCCTCAGGCAGCGGTCGAACAACCGCCTGAGGTCGGCCCCAAGGACGCCCTGGGTCAAGACCCAAACCCGGCCGGGCACACCATCCGGACCCGGGGCCGTGTTACGAACCCCGAGCCGTCTGATGGCCGCTGCCAGCTCCTCCTGCGTGACCCCCAGCTCGACCGTCCATTCCACTGGGACAGCCGCCGCCGCCGGAGGACGCGGTCCCCTCTCCCCAATTGGGAAGAGTGTATTGACCACGTCCTCCAGCAGCCGGGGGTCAAGACCCTCGGTGACGGGGGGCGCCCACGGGCGGAGCTTATTCAGCACCACCTTATATGGGCGCCCCCATGGATCGTCATCAAGGGTCTGGAGGAGCTCCTTCCATGCCCGGGTTTTGGCCCGTTTGATGGCGACCTGCAGAGCAACCCGCGCCACGCGGTATGCTCCATACAGGTCATCAGCTGCCCTCGCTCGCGCCACGCCGTCGCCTGTACGTTGACGACGGCGCGCGCGGGTGTACTGGCGTCGGGCGCGGACAGTCGCGACTCGCAACTCCGCGATCGCGTCCGACCACCAGTACACCGCCCGGCGAGGAGAAGCCCGCCCGACCCGAGGCATCGCCGCGTCGCAAATACCCGCGACCAATGCTCCGAGCCGGGCGACCTCCCCCTCTATGCTCGGCAACTCGACCGCTCCCTGCGGCCAAGTTGCAGCGAGGGCAGCTGCCATCAGGGCGTCCTTGTCCAGGCGCCGAAGCGCCCAGCGGCGTGGTGGGGTGCCACGCAGGCGGCCGTGTCGGGATGCACTCGCGGCGGCAGAGACCTCCATCCGGATGTACCGGTGATCGGAGAGTGTCTCTGCCCCCGCGACCACGTGCCAACCCGACACCATGCGCACGGCGTTGGGGGTCGCGAATCCAACATCCACGATGGACCCCCCATATCGCCGCACGCATGTGTGCTCCGACCCCCGGTTCAATACCCGGAGGTCGAGCCCCGCCGCCCAATCGCCCAGGATCCCGCCGCGAACGGAGGTCCTGGGGGATCCCCAAGCCACCGACTTGGCATTAAAATCCCCCAGGACCAGCACCGGCCGGGCCGCGTAGCGCTGCACGCATGCCGCGACCTCGGCCAAGTACAGCTCGAACGCAGCGTGACCGCTACGGGGCGAAATGTAGCACCCCACCACAGCGACTCCCCCCCAGTCCACGGCGACGAATCCCCGACCGCGCTCCAACAAGGAGAACGGTGGGGACCCGTCGCCCCCTCCCCATACCGTCGCCACCAAGCCGCCCGCGTCGCCCACCCAATGAGGGTGATCAGGGACGCGGTACGGCTCGGCGGCGACCGCCGGGCCAACCCCCCACTCCGCGAGGACTTGGGACATCAAGTCCTGTGCCGCGCGGCAGTGGTTGAGGTTGGCCTGGAGGAGGAGGCGGGGCGGCATTAATTAATGGCCGCGCCAGCCTCCTCCCGGCCGTCCGTCCCCGTAGCACCGTCCATCTCCATGGAGGACGATGCCACCGCCCTCGGCACCGGAGCCGGTGCAGCCCGCCTCTTCCTCTCCTTCCGCGAGGGGGGGGGGAGCACTTCTTGCTCCCCACCCTGTGATCGGCTGGCCTCCCCATGTCCGCACACAGCGGGCAGTGGGGGGCCGCCGAGCACTGGCTCGCACGGTGCTCTTTGGCACCGCAGCGGTAACACTGACCGCTGCGGTCCACCGGCGAGGTGCACCACTGCCTCACGTGCCCCAATTCGAGGCAGCGGTGACACTGGAGCGGGCGCGGCGCGAGGATTTCCACTCGCGCCGAAACCCACCCCACCAACACCCTCCCGGATTCCGCCACCTTACGGCCGGCGGAGGGGGGGCACCGGGCCCACACCGACCCGAGGCCGGAGGGCGACCTGCGGATCTCTCCGATCCGCAGGTCCTCCACAGGACAGTCCCCCGCCCTCGCAAGGGCACGGGACACATCCTGTGCGCTGACCGAGTCGTCCAGCCCACAAACGCGCATCTCCGTGCGCTTCGTGGGCCGGGCGACCCGGACACCTCGCTCGCCCAGCTGCTCCCGGAGCCTCTGGGCGAGACGATCCGCCTTCGCGCCGCCTTCTGCACCGGGGATCTCCAGCAAGAGACCCCCGGTCACGGCCCTCTTCGCCCTCACGGAGGCGATGCCCAGCTCTTCCAGGGAGATATTCTCCCTGGCGAACCGCATCGCCTCCGCGAGGGTCAGGTCGCCCCCCTGCGCAACGGTCAGCGTCACCGCTGCCGTTTTTGGGGGACGACCTGGTCGTGCCTTCCCGACCTTCGCGGCCTTTACCTTGGCCGCCGGCGGCGGAGGCGGAGGCTGCGGTTGCGAGGCCTTCCTCGCCGCCCGCTTCGCCTTCCGCCCCACCACCTCACTCCACGGCACCCCCCCTTGGGAGGGTGCTGTGGAGGACGCGACCACCGCGACCACGGGTACACCACCCCCCTTGGGGGTCGCGACCCGGGGCCCTGGTGCCGCAACGCTGGGCAGAGCCTTCACTCCGCCCTTCTTTGCCTTCCCCGACTGTACCGGAACAGGTCGGCGAGGCACCGCCTTCCTGCTGACCGCTCTTCCGGCGAGGAGCTCCTCCCGGAAGGCGGCCAGCTTGCCATCAATCATGTCCTCAATCCTCCTCAGAAGATCGTCTTCTGAGGAGAACGGGGACTTCTTCACGGGCGGAGTGCGGGTGGAGGGGCCCGCGGTGCCCCGCACCACTGCCGCCGCACTCCGCTTATTTACCTCCGCCGAGGGACGCGGCGGTGGAGGAGGAGGGAGGATGGGAGGGAGGGCCGCGCTGTTCCACTGTCGCTCCTCCTCCAACAGGAGCTGCAGACGGGCGTTCCGCCCTCTGAGCTCCCGCGCCGCCTCCCTCATTTCCTCCGCCGCGGCCTTCAGGGCCTCCGCGCCACCGCTTTTCTGCCCCTTAAAGGCGCAGGCAGCGGCGACTTTCTCCACCCGCCTCAGGGACGAGGAGATCCTCTCCGATATCTCCTCGGTCACCTCGTCCCTGAGGCAACTCAGCCTCACCGACGGTCTCATCGCCCCGCCCACCTCGACGACGGCCTGCCCCGTCCTCTTCCTCTTAGAGCCTATGAGGCTCCAGGTGGAGGAGAAGGACGAGACTGACGCAGTCTCGTCGTCCTCCTCCACCTTCCACGAAGCCGGGCCAGGCGCTGGAGGCGGCGCGAGCGCCGTCACTCCAGTCCCAACACCGCCTTCGTCCTCCCCCTCTGACTTACCCCGTCCCATCCCCGTTTTAATATTGAACTCCATAATATTCCCACGAGCAGGTCGGAAGAAAAGGTCCGCCCGGGCAGAGCCGCCTTACCCGGGTAAGCCTATATACTCCGGGGGTTCGGCAGGTTCCCCGGAGGTGGTCGCTTGGGATTGGGCCTTCTCCCCCAACCATGCATCCCATCGCCGCGCACCATAGCTTAGGATTGGAGGGCGATTTTATAGAGTCGCCATACTCGTGGCCCAGGCGGTTAAGCCAAGACCCCCGTTCCTCCTGCCGTCACGTACCATTCACAAAACCAATAGGGAATTGTGAATGGGTCGTTGTGACGACCAACAGGAGGCTTACGGTGTGTGTATGACTCGGGTACCCCGGGTTCGTTAAGCCCGTACTGCAGCTGAAAGGCTGGCAGCCCCTGAGGGGAATTAAACCTGGTCTTGATAAATATTTTAGAGGATAACGCATGTTAGGTCCGGGATAGGTCTGGGATTTGCCCCCATCAGACTCATACTTTCGCACACTTCACATACTCGTTGAACAGATCCTGCATTATTTTCTGGTTTGGATCACATAGTAATGTGGTACCACACTGAAACATTCAATTAAACCTGGCCTTGATAAATATTTTGGAGGATAACGCAAGTTAGGTCTGGGATAGGTCTGGGATTTGCTCTCATCAGGCTCATTCTTTCGCATATTTCTCATACTCGTTGAACAGATCCTGGGTTATTTTCTGGTTTGGATCACATAGTAATGTGGTACCACACTGAAACAGTCGATTAAACCAGGTTTCGATCACTATATTTGAGGACAACGCATGTTAGGTCTAGGTTAGGCCTGGGATTTTCACTCATCAGACTCATACTTTCGCATTCTTCACATACTTGTTGAACTGAAAGTTGGTTTTTTCTGGTTTGGATCACGTAGTAATGTGGTTCCACACTGAAACAGTCGGTTAAACCTGGTTTCGATCAATATTTTAGTGGATAACGCAAGTTAGGTCTGGGATAGGTCTGGGATTTGCCCTCATCAGACTCATACCTACGCACACTTCACATACTCGTTGAACAGATCCTGGGTTTTTTCTGGAGTGGATCACGTAGTAATGAAGTACAAAACTGAAACAGTCAATTATACCTGGTTTCCATCAATATTTTAGAGGACAGCGCATGTTAGGTCCAGGTTAGGCCTGGGATTTGCCCTGATCAGGGTCATACTTTCGCAGTTTTAACATACATGTTGACCTGATCGAGGGTTTTTTCTGCTTTGGATCACGTAGTAAAGTGGTACCACACTGAAACAGTCCATTAAACCTGGTTTGGATCAATTGTTTAGAGGATAACGCATGTTAGGTCTAGGTTAGGCCTGGGATTTTCACTCATCAGACTCATACTTTCGCATTCTTCTCATACTTGTTGAACAGATCCTGGGTTTTTTTCTGGTTTGTATCACGTAGTAGTGTGGTACCACACAGAAACAGTCCATTAAACCTGGTTTGGATCAATTGTTTAGAGGATAACGCATGTTAGGTCTAGGTTAGCCCTGGGATTTTCACTCATCAGACTCATACTTTCGCATTCTTCACATACTTGTTGAACTGAAACTGGGTTTTTTCTGGTTTGGATCACGTAGTAATGTGGTTCCACACTGAAACAGTCGGTTAAACCTGGTTTCGATCAATATTTTAGTGGATAACGCAAGTTAGGTCTGGGATAGGTCTGGGATTTGCCCTCATCAGACTCATACCTACGCACACTTCACATACTCGTTGAACAGATCCTGGGTTTTTTCTGGAGTGGATCACGTAGTAATGAAGTACAACACTGAAACAGTCAATTAAACCTGGTTTCCATCAATATTTTAGAGGACAGCGCATGTTAGGTCTAGGTTAGGCCTGGGATTTGCCCTGATCAGGGTCATACTTACGCAGTTTTAACATACATGTTGACCAGATCGAGGGTTTTTTCTGCTTTGGATCACGTAGTAAAGTGGTACCTCACTGAAACAGTCCATTAAACCTGGTTTCGATCAATATCTTAGAGGATAACGCAAGCTAAGTCTGGGATTGGTCTGGGATTTGACCTCATCAGACTCATACTTTCGCACACTTCACATACTCGTTGAACAGATCCTGGGTTATTTTCTGGTTTGGATCACATAGTAATGTGGTACCACACTGAAACAGTCGATTAAACCAGGTTTCGATCAATATTATTGAGGATAACGCATGTTAGGTCTAGGTTAGGCCTGGGATTTTCACTCATCAGACTCATACTTTCGCATTCTTCACATACTTGTTGAACGGATCCTGGGTTTTTTCTGGTTTGGATCACGTAGTAATGTGGTACCACACTGAAACAGTCGATTAAACCTGGTTATGATCAATATTTCAGAGGATAACGCATAGTTAGGTTTGGGATAGGTCTGGGATTTGACCTCATCAGACTCATACTTTCGCACACTTCACATACTCGTTGAACAGATCCTGGGTTATTTTCTCGTTTGGATCACATAGTAATGTGGTACCACACTGAAACAGTCGATTAAACCTGGTTTCGATCAATATTTTAGAGAATAATTCATGATAGGTCTAGGTTAGGTCTGGGATTTGCTCTCATCAGGCTCGTTCTTTCGCATATTTCTCATACTTGATGGCTAGATCCTGGGCTTTTTCTGGATTGCATCACGTAGTAATGAAGTACAACACTGAAACAGTCAATTGAACCTGGTTTCCATCAATATCTTAGAGGACAACGCAAGTTAGGTCTGGGATAGGTCTGGGATTTGACCTCATCAGACTCATACTTTCGCACACTTCACATACTCGTTGAACAGATCCTGGGTTATTTTCTGGTTTGGATCACATAGTAATGTGGTACCACACTGAAACAGTCGATTAAACCTGGTTTCGATCAATATTTTAGAGAATAATTCATGTTAGGTCTAGGTTAGGTCTGGGATTTGTTCTCATCAGGCTCATTCTTTCGCATATTTCTCATACTTGATGGCTAGATCCTGGGCTGTTTCTGGATTGTATCACGTACTACTGTGGTACCACGCTGAAGCAGTCAATTAAACCTGGTTTCGATCAATATTTTAGAGGATAACGCATGTTAGGTCTGGCATAGGTCTGGGATTCGCCCTCATCAGGCTCATACTTTCGCGTTTTTCTCATACTTGTTGAACAGATCCTGGGTTTTTTCTGGTTTGTATCACGTAGTAGTGTGGTACCACACTGAAACAGTCCATTAAACCTGGTTTGGATCAATATTTTAGAGGATAACGCATGTTAGGGCTAGGTTAGCCCTGGGATTTGCACTCATCAGGCTCATTCTTTCGTATATTTCTCATACATGTTGACCTGATCGAGGGTTGTTTCTGCTTTGGATCACGTAGTAAAGTGGTACCACAACTAAAACAGTCAATTATACCTGGTTTCGATCACTATTTTAGAGGATAACGCATGTTAGGTCTGGGATAGGTCTGGGATTATCCCTCATCAGACTCATACTTTCGCATTCTTCACATACTTGTTGAACGGATGCTGGGTTTTTTCTGGTTTGGATCACGTAGTAATGTGGGTCCACACTGAAACAAGCAATTAAACCTGGTCTTGATAAATATTTTAGAGGATAACGCATGTTAGGTCTGGGATAGGTATGGGATTTGCCCTCATCAGACTCATACTTTCGCATTCTTCACATACTTGTTGAACTGATCCTGGGTTTTTTCTGGTTTGTATCACGTTGTAATGTGGGACCACACTGAAACTGTCGATTAAACCTGGTTTCGATCACTATTTTAGAGGATAACGCAGGTTAGGTCTGGGATAGGTCTGGGATTATCCCTCATCAGACTCATACTTTCGCACACTTCACATACTCGTTGACAAGATCCTGGGTTTTTTTCTGGTTTGGATCACGTTGTAATGTGGTACCACACTGAAACTGTCGATTAAACCTGGTTTCGATCACTATTTTAGAGGATAACGCAAGTTAGGTCTGGGATAGGTCTGGGATTATCCCTCATCAGACTCATACTTTCGCACACTTCACATACTCGTTGACAAGATCCTGGGTTTTTTTCAGGTTTGGATCACGTAGTAATGTGGTACCACACTAAAACTGCCGGTTAAACCTGGTTTCGATCAATATCTTAGTGGATAACGCAAGTTAGGTCTGGGATAGGTCTGGGATTTGCCCTCATCAGACTCATACTTTCGCACACTTCACATACTCGTTGAACAGATCCTGGGTTATTTTCTGGTTTGGATCACATAGTAATGTGGTACCACACTGAAACAGTCGATTAAACCAGGTTTCGATCAATATTTTTGAGGATAACGCATGTTAGGTCTAGGTTAGGCCTGGGATTTTCACTCATCACACTCATACTTTCGCATTCTTCACATACTTGTTGAACGGATGCTGGGTTTTCTCTGGTTTGGATCACGTAGTAATGTGGGTCCACACTGAAACAAGCAATTAAACCTGGTCTTGATAAATATTTTAGAGGATAACGCATGTTAGGTCTGGGATAGGTATGGGATTTGCCCTCATCAGACTCATACTTTCGCATTCTTCACATACTTGTTGAACTGATCCTGGGTTTTTTCTGGTTTGTATCACGTTGTAATGTGGGACCACACTGAAACAATCAATTAAACCTTGTCTTGATAAATATTTTAGAGGATAACGCATGTTAGGCTTGGGTTAGGTCTAGGATTTGCCCTCATCAGGCTCGCAGTTTCGCGTTTTTCACATACTTGTTAAACAGATCCTGGGTTTTTTCTGGTTTGGATCACGTAGTAATGTGGTACCACACTAAAACAGTCAATTAAACCTGGTTTCGATCAATATTTTACAGGATCACGCAAGCTAGGTCTGGGATAGGTCTGGGATTAGCCCTCATCAGACTCATACTTTCGCACACTTCACATACTCGTTGACAAGATCCTGGGTTTTTTTCTGGCTTGGATCACGTAGTAATGTGGTTCCACACTGATACAGTCGATTAAACTTGGCTTCGATCAATATTTTAGAGGATAACGCAAGTTAGGTCTGGGACAGGTCTGGGATTTGCCCTCATCAGGCTTATACTTTCGCGTTTTTCACATACTTGTTGAACGGATCCTGGGTTTTTTCTGGTTTGGTTCACGTAGTAATGTGGGTCCACACTGAAACAATCAATTAAACCTGGTCTTGATAAATATTTTAGAGGATATCGCATGTTAGGTCCGGGATAGATCTGGGATTTGCCCTCATCGGACTCATACTTTCGCATATTTCTCATACTTCATGGCTAGATCCTGGGATATTTCAGGATTGGATCACGTAGTAATGTGGTACCCCACTGAAACAGTCAATTAAACCTGGTTTCGCTCAATATTTTAGAAGATAACGCATGTTAGGTCTAGGTTAGGCCTGGGATTTGCCCTCATCAGGGTCATACTTTCGCAGTTTTAACATGCATGTTGACCTGATCGAGGGTTTTTTCTGCTTTGGATCTCGTAGTAAAGTGGTACCACAACTAAAACAGTCAATTAAACCTGGTTTCGATCACTATTTTAGAGGATAACGCATGTTAGGTCTGGGATAGGTCTGGGATTATCCCTCATCAGACTCATACTTTCGCACACTTCACATACTCGTTGACAAGATCCTGGGTTTTTTTCTGGTTTGGATCACGTTGTAATGTGGTACCACACTGAAACTGTCGATTAAACCTGGTTTCGATCACTATTTTAGAGGATAACGCAAGTTAGGTCTGGGATAGGTCTGGGATTATCCCTCATCAGACTCATACTTTCGCACACTTCACATACTCGTTGACAAGATCCTGGGTTTTTTTCTGGTTTGGATCACGTAGTAATGTGGTACCACACTAAAACTGCCGGTTAAACCTGGTTTCGATCAATATCTTAGTGGATAACGCAAGTTAGGTCTGGGATAGGTCTGGGATTTGCCCTCATCAGACTCATACTTTCGCACACTTCACATACTCGTTGAACAGATCCTGGGTTATTTTCTGGTTTGGATCACATAGTAATGTGGTACCACACTGAAACAGTCGATTAAACCAGGTTTCGATCAATATTTTTGAGGATAACGCATGTTAGGTCTAGGTTAGGCCTGGGATTTTCACTCATCAGACTCATACTTTCGCATTCTTCACATACTTGTTGAACGGATGCTGGGTTTTCTCTGGTTTGGATCACGTAGTAATGTGGGTCCACACTGAAACAAGCAATTAAACCTGGTCTTGATAAATATTTTAGAGGATAACGCATGTTAGGTCTGGGATAGGTATGGGATTTGCCCTCATCAGCCTCATACTTTCGCATTCTTCACATACTTGTTGAACTGATCCTGGGTTTTTTCTGGTTTGTATCACGTTGTAATGTGGGACCACACTGAAACAATCAATTAAACCTTGTCTTGATAAATATTTTAGAGGATAACGCATGTTAGGCTTGGGTTAGGTCTAGGATTTGCCCTCATCAGGCTCGCAGTTTCGCGTTTTTCACATACTTGTTAAACAGATCCTGGGTTTTTTCTGGTTTGGATCACGTAGTAATGTGGTACCACACTAAAACAGTCAATTAAACCTGGTTTCGATCAATATTTTACAGGATCACGCAAGCTAGGTCTGGGATAGGTCTGGGATTAGCCCTCATCAGACTCATACTTTCGCACACTTCACATACTCGTTGACAAGATCCTGGGTTTTTTTCTGGCTTGGATCACGTAGTAATGTGGTTCCACACTGATACAGTCGATTAAACTTGGCTTCGATCAATATTTTAGAGGATAACGCAAGGTAGGTCTGGGACAGGTCTGGGATTTGCCCTCATCAGGCTTATACTTTCGCGTTTTTCACATACTTGTTGAACGGATCCTGGGTTTTTTCAGGTTTGGTTCACGTAGTAATGTGGGTCCACACTGAAACAATCAATTAAACCTGGTCTTGATAAATATTTTAGAGGATAACGCATGTTAGGTCCGGGATAGGTCTGGGATTTGCCCTCATCGGACTCATACTTTCGCACACTTCACATACTCGTTGAACAGATCCTGCATTATTTTCTGGTTTGGATCACATAGTAATGTGGTACCACACTGAAACATTCAATTAAACCTGGCCTTGATAAATATTTTGGTGGATAACGCAAGTTAGGTCTGGGATAGGTCTGGGATTTGCTCTCATCAGGCTCATTCTTTCGCATATTTCTCATACTTGATGGCTAGATCCTGAGCTTTTTCTGGATTGCATCACGTAGTAATGTAGTACCACACTGAAACAGTCAATGAAACCTGGTTTCCATCAATATTTTAGAGGACAACGCAAGTTAGGTCTAGGTAAGGCCTGAGATTTTCACTGATCAGACTCATACATTCGCATTCTTCACATACTTGTTGAACGGATCCTGGGTTTTTTCTGGTTTGGATCACGTAGTAATGTGGTACCACACTGAAACAGTCGATTAAACCTGGTTTCGATCAATATTATTGAGGATAACGCATGTTAGGTCTAGGTCAGGTCTAGGATTTGCCCTCATCAGGCTCATACTTTCTCATATTTCTCATACTTCATGGCTGGATCCTGGGTTATTTCTGGATTGGATCACGTAGTAATGTGGTACCACACTGATACAGTCAATTAAACCTGGTTTCGATTAATATTTTAGAGAATAATTCATGTTAGGTCTGGGTTAGGTCTGGGATTTGCTCTCATCAGGCTCATTCTTTCGCATATTTCTCATACTTGATGGCTAGATCCTGGGCTTTTTCTGGATTGCATCACGTAGTAATGAAGTACAACACTGAAACAGTCAATTAAACCTGGTTTCCATCAATATTTTAGAGGACAACGCAAGTTAGGTCTAGGTTAGGCCTGGGATTTGCCCTCATCAAGATCATAGTTTTGCAGTTTTAACATACATGTTCACCTGATCGAGGGTTTTTTCTGCTTTGGATCACGTAGTAAAGTGGTACCACACTGAAACAGTCCATTAAACCTGGTTTGCATCAATATTTTAGAGGATAACGCATGTTAGGTCTAGGTTAGCCCCGAGATTTTCACTCATCAGACTCATACTTTCGCATTCTTCACATACTTGTTGAACGGATCCTGGGTTTTTCTGGTTTGGGTCACGTAGTAATGTGGGGCCACACTGAAACAATCAATTAAACCTGGTCTTGATAAATATTTTAGAGGACAACCCATGTTAGGTCTGGGTTAGGTCTAGGATTTGCTCTCATCAGGCTCATACTTTCGCATATTTCTCATACTTCATGGCTAGATCCTGGGATATTTCTGGATTGGATCACGTAGTAATGTGGTACCACACTGAAACAGTCAATTAAACCTGGTTTCGCTCAATATTTTAGAAGATAACGCATGTTAGGTCTAGGTTAGGCCTGGGATTTGCCCTCATCAGGGTCATACTTTCGCAGTTTTAACATGCATGTTGACCTGATCGAGGGTTTTCTCTGCTTTGGATCACGTAGTAAAGTGGTACCACAACTAAAACAGTCAATTAAACCTGGTTTCGATCACTATTTTAGAGGATAACGCAAGTTAGGTCTGGGATAGGTCTGGGATTATCCCTCATCAGACTCATACTTTCGCACACTTCACATACTCGTTGACAAGATCCTGGGTTTTTTTCTGGTTTGGATCACGTAGTAATGTGGTACCACACTGAAACTGTCGATTAAACCTGGTTTCGAACACTATTTTAGAAGACAATGTAAGTTAGGTCTGGGATAGGTCTGGGATTTGCCTTCATCAGGCTCAAACTTTCGCGTTTTTCACATACTTGTTGAACAGATCCTGGTTTTTTTCTGGTTTGGATCACGTAGTAGTGTGATACCACACTGAAACAGTCAATTAAACCTGGTTTCGATCACTATTTTAGAGGATAACGCAAGTTAGGTCTGGGATAGGTCTGGGATTATCCCTCATCAGACTCATACTTTCGCACACTTCACATACTCGTTGACAAGATCCTGGGTTTTTTTCTGGTTTGGATCACGTAGTAATGTCGTACCACACTAAAACTGTCGGTTAAACCTGGTTTCGATCTATATTTTAGTGGATAACGCAAGTTAGGTCTGGGATAGGTCTGGGATTTGCCCTCATCAGACTCATACCTACGCACACTTCACATACTCGGTGAACAGATCCTGGGTTATTTTCTGGTTTGGATCACATAGTAATGTGGTACCAAACTGAAACAGTCAATTAAACCTGGTTTCCATCAATAGTTTAGAGAACAACGCATGTTAGGTCTAGGTTAGGCCTGGGATTTGCCCACATCAGGGTCATACTTTCGCAGTTTTAACATACATGTTGACCTGATCGAGGGTTTTTTCTGCTTTGGATCACGCTGTAAAGTGGTACCACACTGAAACAGTCCATTAAACCTGGTTTGGATCAACATTTTTGAGGATAACGCATGTTAGGTCTAGGTTAGCCCTGGGATTTTCACTCATCAGGCTCATACTTTCGCATTGTTCACATACTTGTTGGACAGATACTGGGTTTTTTCTGGTTTGGTTCACGCAGTAATGTGGTACCACACTGAAACATTCAATTAAACCTGGTCTTGATAAATATTTTAGAGGATAACGCATGTTAGGTTTGGGTTAGGTCTTGGATTTGCCCTCATCAGGCTCATACTTTCGCATATCTCTCATACTTCATGGCTAGACCCTGGGCTGTTTCTGGATTGTATCACGTAGTAATGTGGTACCACGCTGAAACAGTCAATTAAACCTGATTTCGATCAATATTTTAGAGGATAATGCAAGTTAGGTCTGGGATAGGTCTGGGATTCGCCCTCATCAGGCTCATACTTTCGCATTCTTCACATACTTGTTGAACGGATCCTGGGTTTTTACTGGTTTGGATCACGTAGTAATGTGGTACCACACTGAAACATTCAATTAAACCTGGTCTTGATAAATATTTTAGAGGATAACGCATGTTAGGTCTGGGATAGGTCTGGGATTTGCACTCATCAGACTCATACTTTCGCACGCCTCACATACTCGTTGAACAGATCCTGGGTTATTTTCTGGTTTGGATCACATAGTAATGTGGTACCACACTGAAACAGTCGATTAAACCAGGTTTCGATCAATATTTTTGAGGATAACGCATGTCAGGTCTAGGTTAGGCCTGGGATTTTCACTCATCAGACTCATACTTTCGCATCCTTCACATACTTGTTGAACGGATCCTGGGTTTTTTCTGGTTTGGATCACGTAGTAATGTGGGACCACACTGAAACAATCAATTAAACCTGGTCTTGATAAATATTTTAGAGGATAACGCATGTTAGGTCTGCGTTTGGTCTAGGATTTGCCCTCGTCAGGCTCATACTTTCGCATATTTCTCATACTTCATGGCTAGATCCTGGGCTATTTCTGGATTGGATCACGTAGTAATGTGGTACCACACTGAAACAGTCGATTAAACCCGGTTTCTATCAATATTTTTGAGGATAACGCAAGTTAGGTCTGGGATAGGTCTGGGATTTGCCCTCATCAGGCTCATACTTTCGCGTTTTTCACATACTTGTTGAACAGATCCAGGGTTTTTTCCTGTTTGGGTCACGTAGTAGTGTGGTACCACACTGACACAGTCGCTTAAACCTGGTTTCGATCAATATTTTTGGGGATAACGCATGTTAGGTCTAGGTTAGGTCTGGGATTTTCACTCATCAGGCTCATACTTTCGCATTTTTCTCATACTTCATGGCTAGATCCTGGGCTATTTCTGGATTGTATCACGTAGTAATGTGGTACCACACTGAAACAGTCAATTAAACCTGGTTTCGCTCAATATTTTAGAAGATAACGCATGTTAGGCCTAGGTTAGGCCTGGGATTTGCCCTCATCAGGGTCATACTTTCGCAGTTTTAACATGCATGTTGACCTGATCGAGTGTTTTTTCTGCTTTGGATCACGTAGTAAAGTGGTACCACAACTAAAACAGTCAATTAAACCTGGTTTCGATCACTATTTTAGAGGATAACGCAAGTTAGGTCTGGGATAGGTCTGGGATTAGCCCTCATCAGGCTCATACTTTCGCAGTTTTAACATGCATGTTGACCTGATCGAGGGTTTTTTCTGCTTTGGATCACGTAGTAAAGTGGTACCACAACTAAAACAGTCAATTAAACCTGGTTTCGATCAATATTTTAGAGAATAATTCATGTTAGGTCTAGGTTAGGTCTGGGATTAGCCCTCATCAGACTCATACTTTCGCACACTTCACATACTCGTTGACAAGATCCTGGGTTTTTTTCTTGTTTGGATCACGTAGTAATGTGGTACCACACTGAAACAGTCGATTAAACCTGGTTTCGATTAATATTTTAGAGGATAACGCATGCTAGGTCTGGGATAGGTCTGGGATTCGGCCTCATCAGGGTCATACTTTCGCATATTTCTCATACTTCATGGCTAGATCTTGGGCTTTTTCTGGATTGTATCATGTAGTCATGAAGTACAACACTGAAACAGTCAATTAAACCTGGTTTCCATCAATATCTTAGAGGACAACGCAAGTTAGGTCTGGGATAGGTCTGGGATTTGCCCACATCAGGCTCATACTTTCGCGTTTTTCACATACTTGTTGAACAGATCCTGGGTTTTTTCTGGTTTGGATCACGTAGTACTGTGGTACCACACTGAAACAGTACATTAAACCTGGTTTCGATCAATATTTTTGAGGATAACGCATGTTAGGTCTGGGACAGGTCTGGGATTTGCCCTCATCAGACTTATACTTTCGCGTTTTTCACATACTTGTTGAACGGATCCTGGGTTTTTTCTGGTTTGGTTCACGTAGTAATGTGGGTCCACACTGAAACAATCAATTAAACCTGGTCTTGATAAATATTTTAGAGGATAACGCATGTTAGGTCCGGGATAGGTCTGGGATTTGCCCTCATCGGACTCATACTTTCGCACACTTCACATACTCGTTGAACAGATCCTGCATTATTTTCTGGTTTGGATCACATAGTAATGTGGTACCACACTGAAACATTCAATTAAACCTGGCCTTGATAAATATTTTGGTGGATAACGCAAGTTAGGTCTGGGATAGGTCTGGGATTTGCTCTCATCAGGCTCATTCTTTCGCATATTTCTCATACTTGATGGCTAGATCCTGAGCTTTTTCTGGATTGCATCACGTAGTAATGTAGTACCACACTGAAACAGTCAATGAAACCTGGTTTCCATCAATATTTTAGAGGACAACGCAAGTTAGGTCTAGGTAAGGCCTGAGATTTTCACTGATCAGACTCATACATTCGCATTCTTCACATACTTGTTGAACGGATCCTGGGTTTTTTCTGGTTTGGATCACGTAGTAATGTGGTACCACACTGAAACAGTCGATTAAACCTGGTTTCGATCAATATTATTGAGGATAACGCATGTTAGGTCTAGGTCAGGTCTAGGATTTGCCCTCATCAGGCTCATACTTTCTCATATTTCTCATACTTCATGGCTGGATCCTGGGTTATTTCTGGATTGGATCACGTAGTAATGTAGTACCACACTGAAACAGTCAATTAAACCTGGTTTCGATTAATATTTTAGAGAATAATTCATGTTAGGTCTGGGTTAGGTCTGGGATTTGCTCTCATCAGGCTCATTCTTTCGCATATTTCTCATACTTGATGGCTAGATCCTGGGCTTTTTCTGGATTGCATCACGTAGTAATGAAGTACAACACTGAAACAGTCAATTAAACCTGGTTTCCATCAATATTTTAGAGGACAACGCAAGTTAGGTCTAGGTTAGGCCTGGGATTTGCCCTCATCAAGATCATAGTTTTGCAGTTTTAACATACATGTTCACCTGATCGAGGGTTTTTTCTGCTTTGGATCACGTAGTAAAGTGGTACCACACTGAAACAGTCCATTAAACCTGGTTTGCATCAATATTTTAGAGGATAACACATGTTAGGTCTAGGTTAGCCCCGAGATTTTCACTCATCAGACTCATACTTTCGCATTCTTCACATACTTGTTGAACGGATCCTGGGTTTTTCTGGTTTGGGTCACGTAGTAATGTGGGGCCACACTGAAACAATCAATTAAACCTGGTCTTGATAAATATTTTAGAGGACAACCCATGTTAGGTCTGGGTTAGGTCTAGGATTTGCTCTCATCAGGCTCATACTTTCGCATATTTCTCATACTTCATGGCTAGATCCTGGGATATTTCTGGATTGGATCACGTAGTAATGTGGTACCACACTGAAACAGTCAATTAAACCTGGTTTCGCTCAATATTTTAGAAGATAACGCATGTTAGGTCTAGGTTAGGCCTGGGATTTGCCCTCATCAGGGTCATACTTTCGCAGTTTTAACATGCATGTTGACCTGATCGAGGGTTTTCTCTGCTTTGGATCACGTAGTAAAGTGGTACCACAACTAAAACAGTCAATTAAACCTGGTTTCGATCACTATTTTAGAGGATAACGCAAGTTAGGTCTGGGATAGGTCTGGGATTATCCCTCATCAGACTCATACTTTCGCACACTTCACATACTCGTTGACAAGATCCTGGGTTTTTTTCTGGTTTGGATCACGTAGTAATGTGGTACCACACTGAAACTGTCGATTAAACCTGGTTTCGAACACTATTTTAGAAGACAATGTAAGTTAGGTCTGGGATAGGTCTGGGATTTGCCTTCATCAGGCTCAAACTTTCGCGTTTTTCACATACTTGTTGAACAGATCCTGGTTTTTTTCTGGTTTGGATCACGTAGTAGTGTGATACCACACTGAAACAGTCAATTAAACCTGGTTTCGATCACTATTTTAGAGGATAACGCAAGTTAGGTCTGGGATAGGTCTGGGATTATCCCTCATCAGACTCATACTTTCGCACACTTCACATACTCGTTGACAAGATCCTGGGTTTTTTTCTGGTTTGGATCACGTAGTAATGTGGTACCACACTAAAACTGTCGGTTAAACCTGGTTTCGATCTATATTTTAGTGGATAACGCAAGTTAGGTCTGGGATAGGTCTGGGATTTGCCCTCATCAGACTCATACCTACGCACACTTCACATACTCGGTGAACAGATCCTGGGTTATTTTCTGGTTTGGATCACATAGTAATGTGGTACCAAACTGAAACAGTCAATTAAACCTGGTTTCCATCAATAGTTTAGAGAACAACGCATGTTAGGTCTAGGTTAGGCCTGGGATTTGCCCACATCAGGGTCATACTTTCGCAGTTTTAACATACATGTTGACCTGATCGAGGGTTTCTTCTGCTTTGGATCACGCTGTAAAGTGGTACCACACTGAAACAGTCCATTAAACCTGGTTTGGATCAACATTTTTGAGGATAACGCATGTTAGGTCTAGGTTAGCCCTGGGATTTTCACTCATCAGGCTCATACATTCGCATTGTTCACATACTTGTTGGACAAATACTGGGTTTTTTCTGGTTTGGTTCACGCAGTAATGTGGTACCACACTGAAACATTCAATTAAACCTGGTCTTGATAAATATTTTAGAGGATAACGCATGTTAGGTTTGGGTTAGGTCTTGGATTTGCCCTCATCAGGCTCATACTTTCGCATATCTCTCATACTTCATGGCTAGACCCTGGGCTGTTTCTGGATTGTATCACGTAGTAATGTGGTACCACGCTGAAACAGTCAATTAAACCTGATTTCGATCAATATTTTAGAGGATAATGCAAGTTAGGTCTGGGATAGGTCTGGGATTCGCCCTCATCAGGCTCATACTTTCGCATTCTTCACATACTTGTTGAACGGATCCTGGGTTTTTACTGGTTTGGATCACGTAGTAATGTGGTACCACACTGAAACATTCAATTAAACCTGGTCTTGATAAATATTTTAGAGGATAACGCATGTTAGGTCTGGGATAGGTCTGGGATTTGCACTCATCAGACTCATACTTTCGCACGCCTCACATACTCGTTGAACAGATCCTGGGTTATTTTCTGGTTTGGATCACATAGTAATGTGGTACCACACTGAAACAGTCGATTAAACCAGGTTTCGATCAATATTTTTGAGGATAACGCATGTCAGGTCTAGGTTAGGCCTGGGATTTTCACTCATCAGACTCATACTTTCGCATCCTTCACATACTTGTTGAACGGATCCTGGGTTTTTTCTGGTTTGGATCACGTAGTAATGTGGGACCACACTGAAACAATCAATTAAACCTGGTCTTGATAAATATTTTAGAGGATAACGCATGTTAGGTCTGCGTTTGGTCTAGGATTTGCCCTCGTCAGGCTCATACTTTCGCATATTTCTCATACTTCATGGCTAGATCCTGGGCTATTTCTGGATTGGATCACGTAGTAATGTGGTACCACACTGAAACAGTCGATTAAACCCGGTTTCTATCACTATTTTTGAGGATAACGCAAGTTAGGTCTGGGATAGGTCTGGGATTTGCCCTCATCAGGCTCATACTTTCGCGTTTTTCACATACTTGTTGAACAGATCCAGGGTTTTTTCCTGTTTGGGTCACGTAGTAGTGTGGTACCACACTGACACAGTCGCTTAAACCTGGTTTCGATCAATATTTTTGGGGATAACGCATGTTAGGTCTAGGTTAGGTCTGGGATTTTCACTCATCAGGCTCATACTTTCGCATTTTTCTCATACTTCATGGCTAGATCCTGGGCTATTTCTGGATTGTATCACGTAGTAATGTGGTACCACACTGAAACAGTCAATTAAACCTGGTTTCGCTCAATATTTTAGAAGATAACGCATGTTAGGCCTAGGTTAGGCCTGGGATTTGCCCTCATCAGGGTCATACTTTCGCAGTTTTAACATGCATGTTGACCTGATCGAGTGTTTTTTCTGCTTTGGATCACGTAGTAAAGTGGTACCACAACTAAAACAGTCAATTAAACCTGGTTTCGATCACTATTTTAGAGGATAACGCAAGTTAGGTCTGGGATAGGTCTGGGATTAGCCCTCATCAGGCTCATACTTTCGCAGTTTTAACATGCATGTTGACCTGATCGAGGGTTTTTTCTGCTTTGGATCACGTAGTAAAGTGGTACCACAACTAAAACAGTCAATTAAACCTGGTTTCGATCAATATTTTAGAGAATAATTCATGTTAGGTCTAGGTTAGGTCTGGGATTAGCCCTCATCAGACTCATACTTTCGCACACTTCACATACTCGTTGACAAGATCCTGGGTTTTTTTCTTGTTTGGATCACGTAGTAATGTGGTACCACACTGAAACAGTCGATTAAACCTGGTTTCGATTAATATTTTAGAGGATAACGCATGCTAGGTCTGGGATAGGTCTGGGATTCGGCCTCATCAGGGTCATACTTTCGCATATTTCTCATACTTCATGGCTAGATCTTGGGCTTTTTCTGGATTGTATCATGTAGTCATGAAGTACAACACTGAAACAGTCAATTAAACCTGGTTTCCATCAATATCTTAGAGGACAACGCAAGTTTGGTCTGGGATAGGTCTGGGATTTGCCCTCATCAGGCTCATACTTTCGCGATTTTCACATACTTGTTGAACTGGTCCTCGGTTTTTTCTGGTTTGGATCACGTAGCAATGTGGTACCACACTGAAGCAGTCGGTTAAACCTGGTTTCGATCAATATTTTAGAGAATAACGCAAGTTTGGTCTGGGATAGGTCTGGGATTTGCCCTCATCAGGCTCATACTTTCGCATTCTTCTCATACTTGTTGAACGGATCCTGGGTTTTTTCTGGTTTGGATCACGTAGTAATGTGGGACCACACTGAAACAATCAATTAAACCTGGTCATGATCAATATTTTAGAGAATAATTCATGTTATGTCTAGGTTAGGTCTGGGATTTGCTCTCATCAGGCTCATTCTTTCGCATATTTCTCATACTTGATGGCTAGATCCTGGGCTTTTTCTGGATTGCATCACGTAGTAATGAAGTACAACACTGAAACAGTCAATTAAACCTGGTCTTGATAAATATTTTAGAGGATAACGCATGTTAGGTTTGGGTTAGGTCTAGGATTTGCCCTCATCAGGCTCATACTTTCGCATATTTTTCATACTTCATGGCTATATCCTGGGCTGTTTCTGGATTGTATCACGTAGTAATGAGGTACCACGCTGAAACAGTCAATTAAAACTGGTTTCGATCAATATTTTAGAGGATAACGCATGTTAGGTCTGGGATAGGTCTGGGATTTGCCCTCATCAGACTCATACTTTCGCACACTTCACATACTCGTTGAACAGATCCTGGGTTATTTTCTGGTTTGGATCACCTAGTAATGTGGTACCGCACTGAAACAGTCGATTAAACCAGGTTTCGATCAATATTTTTGAGGATAACGCATGTTAGGTCTAGGTTAGGCCTGGGATTTTCACTCATCAGACTCATACTTTCGTATTCTTCACATACTTGTTGAACGGATCCTGGGTTTTTTCTGGTTTTGATTACGTAGTAATGAGGGACCACACAGAAACAATCAAATAAACCTGGTCTTGATAAATATTTTAGAGGATAAAGCATGTTAGGTCTTCGTTAGGTCTAGGATTTGCCCTCGTCAGGCTCATACTTTCGCATATTTCTCATACTTCATGGCTAGATCCTGGGCTATTTCTGGATTGGATCACGTAGTAATGTGGTACCACACTGAAACAGTCGATTAAACCAGGTTTCGATCAATATTTTTGAGGATAACGCAACTTAGGTCTGGGATAGGTCTGGGATTTGCCCTCGTCAGGCTCATACTTTCGCGTTTTTCACATACTTGTTCAACAGATCCTGGGTTTTTCCGGTTTGGGTCGCGTAGTAGTGTGGTACCACACTGAAACATTCAATTAAACCTGGTCTAGATAAATATTTTAGAGGATAACGCATGTTAGGTCTGGGTTAGGTCTAGGATTTGCCCTCATCAGGCTCATACTTTCGCATATTTCTCATACTTCATGGCTAGATCCTGGGCTATTTCTGGTTTGGTTCACGTAGTAATGTGGGTCCACACTGAAACAATCAATTAAACCTGGTCTTGATAAATATTTTAGAGGATAACGCATGTTAGGTCCGGGATAGGTCTGGGATTTGCCCTCATCGGACTCATACTTTCGCACACTTCACATACTCGTTGAACAGATCCTGCATTATTTTCTGGTTTGGATCACATAGTAATGTGGTACCACACTGAAACATTCAATTAAACCTGGCCTTGATAAATATTTTGGTGGATAACGCAAGTTAGGTCTGGGATAGGTCTGGGATTTGCTCTCATCAGGCTCATTCTTTCGCATATTTCTCATACTTGATGGCTAGATCCTGAGCTTTTTCTGGATTGCATCACGTAGTAATGTAGTACCACACTGAAACAGTCAATGAAACCTGGTTTCCATCAATATTTTAGAGGACAACGCAAGTTAGGTCTAGGTAAGGCCTGAGATTTTCACTGATCAGACTCATACATTCGCATTCTTCACATACTTGTTGAACGGATCCTGGGTTTTTTCTGGTTTGGATCACGTAGTAATGTGGTACCACACTGAAACAGTCGATTAAACCTGGTTTCGATCAATATTATTGAGGATAACGCATGTTAGGTCTAGGTCAGGTCTAGGATTTGCCCTCATCAGGCTCATACTTTCTCATATTTCTCATACTTCATGGCTGGATCCTGGGTTATTTCTGGATTGGATCACGTAGTAATGTAGTACCACACTGAAACAGTCAATTAAACCTGGTTTCGATTAATATTTTAGAGAATAATTCATGTTAGGTCTGGGTTAGGTCTGGGATTTGCTCTCATCAGGCTCATTCTTTCGCATATTTCTCATACTTGATGGCTAGATCCTGGGCTTTTTCTGGATTGCATCACGTAGTAATGAAGTACAACACTGAAACAGTCAATTAAACCTGGTTTCCATCAATATTTTAGAGGACAACGCAAGTTAGGTCTAGGTTAGGCCTGGGATTTGCCCTCATCAAGATCATAGTTTTGCAGTTTTAACATACATGTTCACCTGATCGAGGGTTTTTTCTGCTTTGGATCACGTAGTAAAGTGGTACCACACTGAAACAGTCCATTAAACCTGGTTTGCATCAATATTTTAGAGGATAACGCATGTTAGGTCTAGGTTAGCCCCGAGATTTTCACTCATCAGACTCATACTTTCGCATTCTTCACATACTTGTTGAACGGATCCTGGGTTTTTCTGGTTTGGGTCACGTAGTAATGTGGGGCCACACTGAAACAATCAATTAAACCTGGTCTTGATAAATATTTTAGAGGACAACCCATGTTAGGTCTGGGTTAGGTCTAGGATTTGCTCTCATCAGGCTCATACTTTCGCATATTTCTCATACTTCATGGCTAGATCCTGGGATATTTCTGGATTGGATCACGTAGTAATGTGGTACCACACTGAAACAGTCAATTAAACCTGGTTTCGCTCAATATTTTAGAAGACAATGTAAGTTAGGTCTGGGATAGGTCAGGGATTTGCCTTCATCAGGCTCAAACTTTCGCGTTTTTCACATACTTGTTGAACAGATCCTGGTTTTTTTCTGGTTTGGATCACGTAGTAGTGTGATACCACACTGAAACAATCAATTAAACCTGGTCTTGATAAATATTTTAGAGGATAACGCATGTTAGGTCTAGGTTAGGCCTGGGATTTGCCCTCATCAGGGTCATACTTTCGCAGTTTTAACATGCATGTTGACCTGATCGAGGGTTTTCTCTGCTTTGGATCACGTAGTAAAGTGGTACCACAACTAAAACAGTCAATTAAACCTGGTTTCGATCACTATTTCAGAGGATAACGCAAGTTAGGTCTGGGATAGGTCTGGGATTATCCCTCATCAGACTCATACTTTCGCACACTTCACATACTCGTTGACAAGATCCTGGGTTTTTTTCTGGTTTGGATCACGTAGTAATGTGGTACCACACTGAAACTGTCGATTAAACCTGGTTTCGAACACTATTTTAGAAGACAATGTAAGTTAGGTCTGGGATAGGTCAGGGATTTGCCTTCATCAGGCTCAAACTTTCGCGTTTTTCACATACTTGTTGAACAGATCCTGGTTTTTTTCTGGTTTGGATCACGTAGTAGTGTGATACCACACTGAAACAGTCAATTAAACCTGGTTTCGATCACTATTTTAGAGGATAACGCAAGTTAGGTCTGGGATAGGTCTGGGATTATCCCTCATCAGACTCATACTTTCGCACACTTCACATACTCGTTGACAAGATCCTGGGTTTTTTTCTGGTTTGGATCACGTAGTAATGTGGTACCACACTAAAACTGTCGGTTAAACCTGGTTTCGATCTATATTTTAGTGGATAACGCAAGTTAGGTCTGGGATAGGTCTGGGATTTGCCCTCATCAGACTCATACCTACGCACACTTCACATACTCGGTGAACAGATCCTGGGTTATTTTCTGGTTTGGATCACATAGTAATGTGGTACCAAACTGAAACAGTCAATTAAACCTGGTTTCCATCAATAGTTTAGAGAACAACGCATGTTAGGTCTAGGTTAGGCCTGGGATTTGCCCACATCAGGGTCATACTTTCGCAGTTTTAACATACATGTTGACCTGATCGAGGGTTTCTTCTGCTTTGGATCACGCTGTAAAGTGGTACCACACTGAAACAGTCCATTAAACCTGGTTTGGATCAACATTTTTGAGGATAACGCATGTTAGGTCTAGGTTAGCCCTGGGATTTTCACTCATCAGGCCCATACATTCGCATTGTTCACATACTTGTTGGACAAATACTGGGTTTTTTCTGGTTTGGTTCACGCAGTAATGTGGTACCACACTGAAACATTCAATTAAACCTGGTCTTGATAAATATTTTAGAGGATAACGCATGTTAGGTTTGGGTTAGGTCTTGGATTTGCCCTCATCAGGCTCATACTTTCGCATATCTCTCATACTTCATGGCTAGACCCTGGGCTGTTTCTGGATTGTATCACGTAGTAATGTGGTACCACGCTGAAACAGTCAATTAAACCTGATTTCGATCAATATTTTAGAGGATAATGCAAGTTAGGTCTGGGATAGGTCTGGGATTCGCCCTCATCAGGCTCATACTTTCGCATTCTTCACATACTTTTTGAACGGATCCTGGGTTTTTACTGGTTTGGATCACGTAGTAATGTGGTACCACACTGAAACATTCAATTAAACCTGGTCTTGATAAATATTTTAGAGGATAACGCATGTTAGGTCTGGGATAGGTCTGGGATTTGCACTCATCAGACTCATACTTTCGCACGCCTCACATACTCGTTGAACAGATCCTGGGTTATTTTCTGGTTTGGATCACATAGTAATGTGGTACCACACTGAAACAGTCGATTAAACCAGGTTTCGATCAATATTTTTGAGGATAACGCATGTCAGGTCTAGGTTAGGCCTGGGATTTTCACTCATCAGACTCATACTTTCGCATTCTTCACATACTTGTTGAACGGATCCTGGGTTTTTTCTGGTTTGGATCACGTAGTAATGTGGGACCACACTGAAACAATCAATTAAACCTGGTCTTGATAAATATTTTAGAGGATAACGCATGTTAGGTCTGCGTTTGGTCTAGGATTTGCCCTCGTCAGGCTCATACTTTCGCATATTTCTCATACTTCATGGCTAGATCCTGGGCTATTTCTGGATTGGATCACGTAGTAATGTGGTACCACACTGAAACAGTCGATTAAACCCGGTTTCTATCAATATTTTTGAGGATAACGCAAGTTAGGTCTGGGATAGGTCTGGGATTTGCCCTCATCAGGCTCATACTTTCGCGTTTTTCACATACTTGTTGAACAGATCCAGGGTTTTTTCCTGTTTGGGTCACGTAGTAGTGTGGTACCACACTGACACAGTCGCTTAAACCTGGTTTCGATCAATATTTTTGGGGATAACGCATGTTAGGTCTAGGTTAGGTCTGGGATTTTCACTCATCAGGCTCATACTTTCGCATTTTTCTCATACTTCATGGCTAGATCCTGGGCTATTTCTGGATTGTATCACGTAGTAATGTGGTACCACACTGAAACAGTCAATTAAACCTGGTTTCGCTCAATATTTTAGAAGATAACGCATGTTAGGCCTAGGTTAGGCCTGGGATTTGCCCTCATCAGGGTCATACTTTCGCAGTTTTAACATGCATGTTGACCTGATCGAGTGTTTTTTCTGCTTTGGATCACGTAGTAAAGTGGTACCACAACTAAAACAGTCAATTAAACCTGGTTTCGATCACTATTTTAGAGGATAACGCAAGTTAGGTCTGGGATAGGTCTGGGATTAGCCCTCATCAGGCTCATACTTTCGCAGTTTTAACATGCATGTTGACCTGATCGAGGGTTTTTTCTGCTTTGGATCACGTAGTAAAGTGGTACCACAACTAAAACAGTCAATTAAACCTGGTTTCGATCAATATTTTAGAGAATAATTCATGTTAGGTCTAGGTTAGGTCTGGGATTAGCCCTCATCAGACTCATACTTTCGCACACTTCACATACTCGTTGACAAGATCCTGGGTTTTTTTCTTGTTTGGATCACGTAGTAATGTGGTACCACACTGAAACAGTCGATTAAACCTGGTTTCGATTAATATTTTAGAGGATAACGCATGCTAGGTCTGGGATAGGTCTGGGATTCGGCCTCATCAGGGTCATACTTTCGCATATTTCTCATACTTCATGGCTAGATCTTGGGCTTTTTCTGGATTGTATCATGTAGTCATGAAGTACAACACTGAAACAGTCAATTAAACCTGGTTTCCATCAATATCTTAGAGGACAACGCAAGTTTGGTCTGGGATAGGTCTGGGATTTGCACTCATCAGGCTCATACTTTCGCGATTTTCACATACTTGTTGAACTGGTCCTCGGTTTTTTCTGGTTTGGATCACGTAGCAATGTGGTACCACACTGAAGCAGTCGGTTAAACCTGGTTTCGATCAATATTTTAGAGAATAACGCAAGTTTGGTCTGGGATAGGTCTGGGATTTGCCCTCATCAGGCTCATACTTTCGCATTCTTCTCATACTTGTTGAACGGATCCTGGGTTTTTTCTGGTTTGGATCACGTAGTAATGTGGGACCACACTGAAACAATCAATTAAACCTGGTCATGATCAATATTTTAGAGAATAATTCATGTTATGTCTAGGTTAGGTCTGGGATTTGCTCTCATCAGGCTCATTCTTTCGCATATTTCTCATACTTGATGGCTAGATCCTGGGCTTTTTCTGGATTGCATCACGTAGTAATGAAGTACAACACTGAAACAGTCAATTAAACCTGGTCTTGATAAATATTTTAGAGGATAACGCATGTTAGGTTTGGGTTAGGTCTAGGATTTGCCCTCATCAGGCTCATACTTTCGCATATTTTTCATACTTCATGGCTATATCCTGGGCTGTTTCTGGATTGTATCACGTAGTAATGTGGTACCACGCTGAAACAGTCAATTAAAACTGGTTTCGATCAATATTTTAGAGGATAACGCATGTTAGGTCTGGGATAGGTCTGGGATTTGCCCTCATCAGACTCATACTTTCGCACACTTCACATACTCGTTGAACAGATCCTGGGTTATTTTCTGGTTTGGATCACCTAGTAATGTGGTACCGCACTGAAACAGTCGATTAAACCAGGTTTCGATCAATATTTTTGAGGATAACGCATGTTAGGTCTAGGTTAGGCCTGGGATTTTCACTCATCAGACTCATACTTTCGTATTCTTCACATACTTGTTGAACGGATCCTGGGTTTTTTCTGGTTTTGATTACGTAGTAATGAGGGACCACACAGAAACAATCAAATAAACCTGGTCTTGATAAATATTTTAGAGGATAAAGCATGTTAGGTCTTCGTTAGGTCTAGGATTTGCCCTCGTCAGGCTCATACTTTCGCATATTTCTCATACTTCATGGCTAGATCCTGGGCTATTTCTGGATTGGATCACGTAGTAATGTGGTACCACACTGAAACAGTCGATTAAACCAGGTTTCGATCAATATTTTTGAGGATAACGCAACTTAGGTCTGGGATAGGTCTGGGATTTGCCCTCGTCAGGCTCATACTTTCGCGTTTTTCACATACTTGTTCAACAGATCCTGGGTTTTTCCGGTTTGGGTCGCGTAGTAGTGTGGTACCACACTGAAACATTCAATTAAACCTGGTCTAGATAAATATTTTAGAGGATAACGCATGTTAGGTCTGGGTTAGGTCTAGGATTTGCCCTCATCAGGCTCATACTTTCGCATATTTCTCATACTTCATGGCTAGATCCTGGGCTATTTCTGGATTGGATCACGTAGTAAAGTGGTACCACACTGAAACAGTCCATTAAACCTGGTATGGATCAATATTTTAGAGGATAACGCATGTTAGGTCTGGGATAGGTCTGGGATTTGCCCTCATCAGGCTCATACTTTCGCATATTTCACATACTTCATGGCTAGATCCTGGGCTATTTCTGGATTGTATCACGTAGTAATGTGGTACCACACTGAAACAGTCAATTAAACCTGGTTTCGCTCAATATTTTAGAAGATAACGCATGTTAGGCCTAGGTTAGGCCTGGGATTTGCCCTCGTCAGGGTCATACTTTCGCAGTTTTAACATACATGTTTACCTGATCGAGGGTTTTTTCTGCTTTGGATCACGTAGTGAAGAGGTACCGCACTGAAGCAGACCATTAAACCTGGTTTGGATCAATATTTTAGAGGATAACGCATGTTAGGTTTGGGTTGGGTCTAGAATTTGCACTCATCAGGCTCATACTTTCGCATATTTCTCATACTTCATGGCTAGATCCTGGGCTGTTTCAGGATTGTATCACGTAGTAATGTGGTACCACGCTGAAACAGTCAATTAAAACTGGTTTCGATCAATATTTTAGAGGATAACGCAAGTTTGGCCTGCGATAGGTCTGGGATTTGCCCTCATCAGGCTCATACTTTCGCGTTTTTCACATACTTGTTGAACTGGTCCTCGGTTTTTTCTGGTTTGGATCACGTAGCAATGTGGTACCACACTGAAACAATCAATTAAACCTGATCTTGATAAATACTTTAGAGGATAACGCATGTTAGGTCTGGGTTAGGTCTGGGATTTGCCCTCATCAGGCTCATACTTTCGCATTCTTCACATACTTGTTGAACGGATCCTGGGTTTTTTCTGGTTTGGATCACGTAATAATGTGGGACCACACTGAAACAATCAATTAAACCTGGTCATGATCAATCTTTTAGAGAATAATTCATGTTATGTCTAGGTTAGGTCTGGGATTTGCTCTCATCAGACTCATACTTTCGCATTCATCACATACTTGTTGAACGGATCCTGGGTTTTTTCTGGTTTGGATCACGTAGTAATGTGGGACCACACCGAAACAATCAATTAAATCAGGTCTTGATAAATATTTCAGAGGATAACGCATGTCAGGTCTGGGATATATCTGGGATTTGACCTCATCAGGGTCATACTTTCGCAGTTTTAACACGCATGTTGACCTCATCGAGGGGTTTTTCTGCTTTGGATCACGTAGTAAAGTGGTACCACAACTAAAACAGTCAATTAATCCTGGTTTCGATCATTATTTTAGAGGATAACGCATGTTAGGTCTAGGTTAGGCCGGGGATTTGCCCTCATCAGGGTCATACTTTCGCATTCTTCACATACTTGTTGAACGGATCCTGGGTTTTTACTGGTTTGGATCACGTTGTAATGTGGTACCACACTGAAACATTCAATTAAACCTGGTTTTGATCAATATTTTAGAGAATAATTCATGTTAGGTCTAGGTTAGGTCTGGTGTTTGCTTTCATCAGGCTCATTCCTTCGCAGTTTTAACATACATGTTGACGTGATCGAGGGTTTTTTCTGCTTTGGATCACGTAGTAAAGTGGTACCACACTGAAACTGTCCATTAAACCTGGTTTCCATCAATATTTTAGAGGACAACGCATGTTAGGTCTAGGTAAGTCCTGGGATTTGCCCTCATCAGGGTCATACTTTCGCAGTTTTAACATGCATGTTGACCTCATCGAGGGTATTTTCTGCTTTGGATCACGTAGTAAAGTGGTACCACAACTAAAACAGTCAATTGAACCTGGTTTCGATCATTATTTTAGAGGATAACGCAAGCTAGGTCTGGGATAGGTCTGGGATTAGCCCTCATCAGACTCATACTTTCGCATTCTTCAGATACTTGTTGAACGGATCCTGGGTTTTTACTGGTTTGGATCACGTAGTAATGTGGTACCACACTGAAACAGTCAATTAAACCTGGTTTCGATCAATACTTTAGAGAGTAATTCATGTTAGGTCTAGGTTAGGTCTGGGATTTGCTCTCATCTGGCTCATTCTTTCGCATATTTCTCATACTTGATGTCTAGATCCTGGGCTTTTTCTGGATTGCATCACGTAGTAATGAAGTACAACACTGAAACAGTCAATTAAACCTGGTTTCCATCAATATTTTAAAGGACAACGCATGTTAGGTCTAGGTTAGGCCTGGGATTTGCCCTCATCAGGGTCATACTTTCGCAGTTTTAACATACATGTTGACCTGATCGAGGGTTTTTTCCGCTTTGGATCACGTAGTAAAGTGGTACCACACTGAAGCAGTCCATTAAACCCGGTTTGGATCAATATTTTAGAGGATAACGCATGTTAGGTTTGGGTTAGGTCTAGGATTTGTCCTCATCAGGCTCATACTTTCGCATATTTCTCATACTTCATGGCTAGATCCTGGGCTTTTTCTGGATTGCATCACGTAGTAATGAAGTACAACACTGAAACAGTCAATTAAACCTGGTGTCCATCAATATTTTAGAGGACAACGCATGTTAGGTCTAGGTTAGGCCTGGGATTTGCCCTCATCAGGGTCATACTTTCGCGTTTTTCACATACTTGTTGAACTGATCCTGGTTTTTTCTGGTTTGGATCACGTAGCAATGTGGCACCACACTGAAACAGTCGATTAAACCTGGTTTCGATCAATATTTTAGAGGATAACGCAAGTTTGGTCTGGGATAGGTCTGGGATTTGCCCTCATCAGGCTCATACTTTCGCGTTTTTCACATACTTGTTGAACAGATCCTGGGTTTTTTCTGGTTTGAGTCACGTAGTAATGTGGTACCACACTGAAACAGTCGATTAAACCAGGTTTCGATCAATATTTTTGAGGATAACGCATGTTAGGTCCAGGTTAGGCCTGGGATTTTCACTCATCAGACTCATACTTTCGCATTCTTCACATACTTGTTGAACGGATCCTGGGCTTTTTCTGGATTGCATCACGTAGTAATGAAGTACAACACTGAAACAGTCAATTAAGCCTGATTTCGATGAATATTTTAGAGGATAACGCAAGTTAGGTCTGGGATAGGTCTGGGATTCGCCCTCATCAGGCTCATACCTTCGCATTCTTCACATACTAGTTGAACGGATCCTGGGTTTTTTCTGGTTTGGATCACGTAGTAATGTGGTACCATACTGAAACATTCAAATAAACTTGGTCTTGATAAATATTTTAGAGGATAACGCATGTTAGGTTTGGATAAGGTCTAGGATTTGCCCACATCAGGCTCATGCATTCGCATATTTCTCATACTTCATGGCTAGATCCTGGGCTGTTTCTGGATTGTATCACGTAGTAATGTGGTACCACGCTGAAACAGTCAATTAAACCTGGTCTGGATAAATATTTTAGAGGATAACGCATCTTAGGTCTGTGTTAGGTCTAAGATTTGCCCTCCTCAGGCTCACAGTTTCGCGTTTTTCGCATACTAGTTAAACAGATCCTGGGCTTTTTCTGGATTGCATCACGTAGTAATGAAGTACAACACTGAAACAGTCAATTAAACCTGGTGTCCATCAATATTTTAGAGGACAACGCATGTTAGGTCTAGGTTAGGCCTGGGATTTGCCCTCATCAGGGTCATACTTTCGCAGTTTTAACATACACGTTGACCTGATCGAGGGTTTTTTCCGCTTTGGATCACGTAGTAAAGTGGTACCACACTGATGCAATCTACTAAACCCGGTTTGGATCAATATTTTAGAGGATAACGCATGTTAGGTTTGGGTTAGGTCTAGGATTTGCCCTCATCAGCCCCATACTTTCGCATATTTCTCATACTTCATGGCTAGATCCTGGGCTTTTTCTGGATTGTTTCACGTAGTAATGTGGTACCACGCTGAAACAGTCAATTAAACCTGGTTTCGATCAATATTTTAGAGGATAACGCAAGTTAGGTCTGGGATAGGTCTGGGATTCGCCCTCATCAGGCTCATACTTTCGCGTTTTTCACATACTTGTTGAACTGATCCTGGGTTTTTTCTGGTTTGGATCACGTAGCAATGTGGCACCACACTGAAACAGTCGATTAAACCTGGTTTCGATCAATATTTTAGAGGATAACGCAAGTTTGGTCTGGGATAGGTCTGGGATTTGCCCTCATCAGGCTCATACTTTCGCGTTTTTCACATACTTGTTGAACAGATCCTGGGTTTTTTCTGGTTTGAGTCACGTAGTAATGTGGTACCACACTGAAACAGTCGATTAAACCAGGTTTCGATCGATATTTTTGAGGATAACGCATGTTAGGTCCGGGTTAGGCCTGGGATTTTCACTCATCAGACTCATACTTTCGCATTCTTCACATACTTGTTGAACGGATCCTGGGCTTTTTCTGGATTGCATCACGTAGTAATGAAGTACAACACTGAAACAGTCAATTAAGCCTGATTTCGATGAATATTTTAGAGGATAACGCAAGTTAGGTCTGGGATAGGTCTGGGATTCGCCCTCATCAGGCTCATACCTTCGCATTCTTCACATACTAGTTGAACGGATCCTGGGTTTTTTCTGGTTTGGATCACGTAGTAATGTGGTACCACACTGAAACATTCAAATAAACCTGGTCTTGATAAATATTTTAGAGGATAACGCATGTTAGGTTTGGGTTAGGTCTAGGATTTGCCCACATCAGGCTCATGCTTTCGCATATTTCTCATACTTCATGGCTAGATCCTGGGCTGTTTCTGGATTGTATCACGTAGTAATGTGGTACCACGCTGAAACAGTCAATTAAACCTGGTCTGGATAAATATTTTAGAGGATAACGCATCTTAGGTCTGTGTTAGGTCTAAGATTTGCCCTCCTCAGGCTCACAGTTTCGCGTTTTTCGCATACTAGTTAAACAGATCCTGGGTTTTCTCTGGTTTGGATCACGAAGTAGTGAGGTACCACACTAAAACAGTCCATTAAACCTGGTTTCGCTCAATATCTTAGAAGATAACGCATGTTAGGTCTAGGTTAGGCCTGGGATTTGCCCTCATCAGGGTCATACTTTCGCAGTTTTAACATGCATGTTGACCTGATCGAGGGTTTTTTCTGCTTTGGATCACGTAGTAAAGTGGTACCACACTAAAACGGTCAATTAAACCTGGTTTCGATCAATATTTTAGAGGATAACGCAAGTTAGGCCTGGGATAGGTCTAGGATTTGCCGTCATCAGGCTCATTCTTTCGCATATTTCTCATACTTCATGGCTGGATCCTGGACTATTACTGTTTTGGATCACGTAGTAATGTGGTACCACACTGAAACAGTCAATTAAACCTGGTTTCGATCAATATTTTAGAGAATAATTCATGTTAGGTCTGGGTTAGGTCTGGGATTTGCTCTCATCAGGCTCATACTTTCGCATATTTCTTATACTTCATGGATAGATCCTGGGCTATTTTCTGGTTTGGATCACATAGTAATGTGGTACCACACTGAAACAGTCGATTAAACCAGGTTTCGATCTATATTCTTGAGGATAACGCATGTTAGGTCTAGGTAAGGCCTGGGATTTTCACTCATCAGACTCATTCTTTCGCATTCTTCACATACTTGTTGAACGGATCCTGGGTCTTTTCTGGTTTGGATCACGTAGTAATGTGGTACCACACTGAAACATCCAAATAAACCTGGTCTTGATAAATATTTTAGAGGATAACGCATGTTAGGTTTGGGTTAGGTCTAGGATTTGCCCACATCAGGCACATACTTTCGCATATTTCTCATACTTCATGGCTAGATCCTGGGCTGTTTCTGGAATGTATCACGTAGTAATGTGGTACCACGCTGAAACAGTCAATTAAACCTTGTTTCGATCAATAATTTAGAGGATAACGCAAGTTAGGTCTGGGATATGTCTGGGATTCGCCCTCATCAGGCTGATACTTTCGCACACTTCGCGTACTCGTTTAACAGAGCCTGGGTTTTTTCTGGTTTGGTTCATATAGAAATGAGGTACCACACTGAAACATTCAATTAAACCTGGTCTTGATAAATATTTTAGAGGATAACGCATGTTAGGTTTGGGTTAGGTCTAGGATTTGCCCTCATCAGGCTCATACTTTCGCATATTTCTCATACTTCATGGCTAGATCCTGGGCTATTTCTGGATTGGATCACGTAGTAATGTGGTAGCACACTGAAACATTCAATGAAACCTGGTCTGGATAAATATTTTACAGGATAACGCATCTTAGGTCTGTGTTAGGTCTAAGATTTGCCCTCCTCAGGCTCACAGTTTCGCGTTTTTCGCATACTTGTTGAACAGATCCTGGGTTTTCTCTGGTTTGGATCACGAAGTAGTGAGGTACCACACTGAAACAGCCCACTCAACCTGGTTTCGATCAATATTTTAGAGGATAACGAAAGTTATGTCTAGGTTAGACCTGGGATTTGCTCTCATCAGACTCATGCTTTCGCATTTTTCACATACTTGTTGAACAGATCCTGGGTTTTTTCTGGTGTGGATCACGCAGTAATGTGGTACCAAACCGAAACATTCAGTTAAACCTGGTCTTGATAAATATTTTAGAGGATAACGCATGTTAGGTCTAGGTTAGGTCTGGTATTTGCTCTCATCAGGCTCATTCTTTCGCATATTTCTCATACTTGATGGCTAGATCCTGGGCTTTTTCTGGATTGCATCACGTAGTAATGAAGTACAACACTGAAACAGTCAATTCAACCTGGTATCGATCAATATTTTAGAGGACAACGCATGTTAGGTCTAGGTTAGGCCTGGGATTTGCCCTCATCAGGGTCATACTTTCGCAGTTTTAACATACATGTTGCCGTGATCGAGGGTTTTTTCTGCTTTGGATCACGTAGTAAAGTGGAACCACACTGAAACAGTCCATTAAACCTGGTTTGGATCCACATTTTAGAGGATAACGCATGTTAGGTCTAGGTTAGCCCTGGGATTTTCACTCATCAGACTCATACATTCGCATTCTTCACATACTTGTTGAACGGATCCTGGGTTTTTTCTGGTTTGGTTCACGTAGTAATGTGGTACCACACTGGAACATTCAATTAAACCTGGTCTTGATAAATATTTTAGAGGATAACGCATGTTAGGTTTGGGTTAGGTCTAGGATTTGCCCTCATCAGGCTCATACTTTCGCATATTTCTTATACTTCATGGATAGATCCTGGGCTATTTTCTGGTTTGGATCACATAGTAATGTGGTACCACACTGAAACAGTCCACTAAACCTGGTTTGGATCAATATTTTAGAGGATAATGCATGTTAGGTCTAGGTTAGCCCTGAGATTTTCACTCATCAGACTCATACTTTCGCATTCTTCAGATACTTGTTGAACGGATCCTGGGTTTTTTCTGGTTTGGATCACGTAGTAATGTGGGACCACGCTGAAACAGTCAATTAAACCTGGATTCGATCAATATTTTAGAGAATAATTCATGTTTGGTCTAGGTTAGGTCTGGGATTTGCTCTCATCAGACTCATACTTTCGCATTCATCACATACTTGTTGAACGGATCCTGGGTTTTTTCTGGTTTGGATCACGTAGTAATGTGGTACCACACTGAAACAGTCAATTAAACCTGGTTTCGATCAATACTTTAGAGAGTAATTCATGTTAGGTCTAGGTTAGGTCTGGTATTTGCTCTCATCAGGCTCATTCTTTCGCATATTTCTCATACTTGATGGCTAGATCCTGGGCTTTTTCTGGATTGCATCACGTAGTAATGAAGTACAACACTGAAACAGTCAATTCAACCTGGTATCGATCAATATTTTAGAGGACAACGCATGTTAGGTCTAGGTTAGGCCTGGGATTTGCCCTCATCAGGGTCATACTTTCGCAGTTTTAACATACATGTTGACCTGATCGAGGGTTTTTTCCGCTTTGGATCACGTAGTAAAGTGGTACCACACTGAAGCAGTCCATTAAACCCGGTTTGGATCAATATTTTAGAGGATAACGCATGTTAGGTTTGGGTTAGGTCTAGGATTTGCCCTCATCAGGCTCATACTTTCGCATATTTCTCATACTTGATGGCTAGATCCTGGGCTTTTTCTGGATTGCATGACGTAGTAATGTAGTACCACACTGAAACAGTCAATGAAACCTGGTTTCCATCAATATTTTAGAGGACAACGCAAGTTAGGTCTAGGTAAGGCCTGAGATTTTCACTGATCAGACTCATACTTTCTCATTCATCACATACTTGTTGAACGGATCCTGGGTTTTTTCTGGTTTGGATCACGTAGTAATGTGGGGCCACACTGAAACAGTCAATTAAACCTGGTCTTGATAAGTATTTTAGAGGATAACGCAAGTTAGGTCTGGGATAGGTCTAGGATTTGCCCTCATCAGGCTCTTACTTTCGCATATTTCTCATACTTCATGGCTAGATCTTGGGCTATTTCTGGATTGGATCACGTAGTAAAGTGGTACCACACTGAAACATTCAATGAAACCTGGTCTGGATAAATATTTTAGAGGTTAACGCATCTTAGGTCCGGGTTAGGTCTAAGATTTGCCCTCATCAGGCTCACAGTTTAGCGTTCTTCACATACTTGTTGAACAGATCCTGGGTTTTTTCTGGTTTGGATCACATAGTAATGTGGTACCACACTGAAACAGTCGATTAAACCAGGTTTCGATCAATATTTTTGAGGATAACGCATGTTAGGTCCAGGTTAGGCCTGGGATTTTCACTCATCAGACTCATACTTTCGCATTCTTCACATACTTGTTGAACGGATCCTGGGCTTTTTCTGGATTGCATCACGTAGTAATGAAGTACAACACTGAAACAGTCAATTAAGCCTGATTTCGATGAATATTTTAGAGGATAACGCAAGTTAGGTCTGGGATAGGTCTGGGATTCGCCCTCATCAGGCTCATACCTTCGCATTCTTCACATACTAGTTGAACGGATCCTGGGTTTTTTCTGGTTTGGATCACGTAGTAATGTGGTACCACACTGAAACATTCAAATAAACCTGGTCTTGATAAATATTTTAGAGGATAACGCATGTTAGGTTTGGGTTAGGTCTAGGATTTGCCCACATCAGGCTCATGCTTTCGCATATTTCTCATACTTCATGGCTAGATCCTGGGCTGTTTCTGGATTGTATCACGTAGTAATGTGGTACCACGCTGAAACAGTCAATTAAACCTGGTCTGGATAAATATTTTAGAGGATAACGCATCTTAGGTCTGTGTTAGGTCTAAGATTTGCCCTCCTCAGGCTCACAGTTTCGCGTTTTTCGCATACTAGTTAAACAGATCCTGGGTTTTCTCTGGTTTGGATCACGAAGTAGTGAGGTACCACACTAAAACAGTCCATTAAACCTGGTTTCGCTCAATATCTTAGAAGATAACGCATGTTAGGTCTAGGTTAGGCCTGAGATTTGCCCTCATCAGGGTCATACTTTCGCAGTTTTAACATGCATGTTGACCTGATCGAGGGTTTTTTCTGCTTTGGATCACGTAGTAAAGTGGTACCACACTAAAACGGTCAATTAAACCTGGTTTCGATCAATATTTTAGAGGATAACGCAAGTTAGGCCTGGGATAGGTCTAGGATTTGCCCTCATCAGGCTCATTCTTTCGCATATTTCTCATACTTCATGGCTGGATCCTGGACTATTACTGTTTTGGATCACGTAGTAATGTGGTACCACACTGAAACAGTCAATTAAACCTGGTTTCGATCAATATTTTAGAGAATAATTCATGTTAGGTCTGGGTTAGGTCTGGGATTTGCTCTCATCAGGCTCATACTTTCGCATATTTCTTATACTTCATGGATAGATCCTGGGCTATTTTCTGGTTTGAATCACATAGTAATGTGGTACCACACTGAAACAGTCGATTAAACCAGGTTTCGATCTATATTCTTGAGGATGACGCATGTTAGGTCTAGGTAAGGCCTGGGATTTTCACTCATCAGACTCATTCTTTCGCATTCTTCACATACTTGTTGAACGGATCCTGGGTCTTTTCTGGTTTGGATCACGTAGTAATGTGGTACCACACTGAAACATCCAAATAAACCTGGTCTTGATAAATATTTTAGAGGATAATGCATGTTAGGTTTGGGTTAGGTCTAGGATTTGCCCTCATCAGGCTCATACTTTCGCATATTTCTCATACTTCATGGCTAGATCCTGGGCTATTTCTGGATTGGATCACGTAGTAATGTGGTAACACACTGAAACATTCAATGAAACCTGGTCTGGATAAATATTTTACAGGATAACGCATCTTAGGTCTGTGTTAGGTCTAAGATTTGCCCTCCTCAGGCTCACAGTTTCGCGTTTTTCGCATACTTGTTGAACAGATCCTGGGTTTTCTCTGGTTTGGATCACGAAGTAGTGAGGTACCACACTGAAACAGTCCATTAAACCTGGTTTCGCTCAATATCTTAGAAGATAACGCATGTTAGGTCTAGGTTAGGCCTGGGATTTTCACTCATCAGACTCATGCTTTCGCATTTTTCACATACTTGTTGAACAGATCCTGGGTTTTTTCTGGTTTGGATCGCGCAGTAATGTGGTACCACACTGAAACAGCCCACTCAACCTGGTTTCGATCAATATTTTAGAGGATAACGAAAGTTATGTCTAGGTTAGACCTGGGATTTGCTCTCATCAGACTCATGCTTTCGCATTTTTCACATACTTGTTGAACAGATCCTGGGTTTTTTCTGGTGTGGATCACGCAGTAATGTGGTACCAAACTGAAACATTCAGTTAAACCTGGTCTTGATAAATATTTATGAGGATAACGCATGTTAGGTTTGGGTTAGGTCTAGGATTTGCCCTCATCAGGCTCATACTTTCGCATATTTCTTATACTTCATGGATAGATCCTGGGCTATTTTCTGGTTTGGATCACATAGTAATGTGGTACCACACTGAAACAGTCCACTAAACCTGGTTTGGATCAATATTTTAGAGGATAATGCATGTTAGGTCTAGGTTAGCCCTGAGATTTTCACTCATCAGACTCATACTTTCGCATTCTTCAGATACTTGTTGAACGGATCCTGGGTTTTTTCTGGTTTGGATCACGTAGTAATGTGGGACCACGCTGAAACAGTCAATTAAACCTGGATTCGATCAATATTTTAGAGAATAATTCATGTTTGGTCTAGGTTAGGTCTGGGATTTGCTCTCATCAGACTCATACTTTCGCATTCATCACATACTTGTTGAACGGATCCTGGGTTTTTTCTGGTTTGGATCACGTAGTAATGTGGGACCACACCGAAACAATCAATTAAATCAGGTCTTGATAAATATTTTAGAGGATAACGCATGTCAGGTCTGGGATATGTCTGGGATTTGACCTCATCAGGGTCATACTTTCGCAGTTTTAACACGCATGTTGACCTCATCGAGGGGTTTTTCTGCTTTGGATCACGTAGTAAAGTGGTACCACAACTAAAACAGTCAATTAAACCTGGTTTCGATCATTATTTTAGAGGATAACGCATGTTAGGTCTAGGTTAGGCCGGGGATTTGCCCTCATCAGGGTCATACTTTCGCATTCTTCACATACTTGTTGAACGGATCCTGGGTTTTTACTGGTTTGGATCACGTTGTAATGTGGTAACACACTGAAACATTCAATTAAACCTGGTTTTGATCAATATTTTAGAGAATAATTCATGTTAGGTCTAGGTTAGGTCTGGTGTTTGCTTTCATCAGGCTCATTCCTTCGCAGTTTTAACATACATGTTGACGTGATCGAGGGTTTTTTCTGCTTTGGATCACGTAGTAAAGTGGTACCACACTGAAACTGTCCATTAAACCTGGTTTCCATCAATATTTTAGAGGACAACGCATGTTAGGTCTAGGTAAGGCCTGGGATTTGCCCTCATCAGGGTCATACTTTCGCAGTTTTAACATGCATGTTGACCTCATCGAGGGTTTTTTCTGCTTTGGATCACGTAGTAAAGTGGTACCACAACTAAAACAGTCAATTGAACCTGGTTTCGATCATTATTTTAGAGGATAACGCAAGCTAGGTCTGGGATAGGTCTGGGATTAGCCCTCATCAGACTCATACTTTCGCATTCTTCACATACTTGTTGAACGGATCCTGGGTTTTTACTGGTTTGGATCACGTAGTAATGTGGTACCACACTGAAACAGTCTATTAAACCTGGTTTGGATCAATACTTTAGAGAGTAATTCATGTTAGGTCTAGGTTAGGTCTGGGATTTGCTCTCATCTGGCTCATTCTTTCGCATATTTCTCATACTTGATGTCTAGATCCTGGGCTTTTTCTGGATTGCATCACGTAGTAATGAAGTACAACACTGAAACAGTCAATTAAACCTGGTTTCCATCAATATTTTAAAGGACAACGCATGTTAGGTCTAGGTTAGGCCTGGGATTTGCCCTCATCAGGGTCATACTTTCGCAGTTTTAACATACATGTTGACCTGATCGAGGGTTTTTTCCGCTTTGGATCACGTAGTAAAGTGGTACCACACTGAAGCAGTCCATTAAACCCGGTTTGGATCAATATTTTAGAGGATAACGCATGTTAGGTTTGGGTTAGGTCTAGGATTTGCCCTCATCAGGCTCATACTTTCGCATATTTCTCATACTTCATGGCTAGATCCTGGGCTTTTTCTGGATTGCATCACGTAGTAATGAAGTACAACACTGAAACAGTCAATTAAACCTGGTGTCCATCAATATTTTAGAGGACAACGCATGTTAGGTCTAGGTAAGGCCTGGGATTTGCCCTCATCAGGGTCATACTTTCGCAGTTTTAACATACACGTTGACCTGATCGAGGGTTTTTTCCGCTTTGGATCACGTAGTAAAGTGGTACCACACTGATGCAATCCATTAAACCCGGTTTGGATCAATATTTTAGAGGATAACGCATGTTAGGTTTGGGTTAGGTCTAGGATTTGCCCTCATCAGGCTCATACTTTCGCATATTTCTCATACTTCATGGCTAGATCCTGGGCTTTTTCTGGATTGTTTCACGTAGTAATGTGGTACCACGCTGAAACAGTCAATTAAACCTGGTTTCGATCAATATTTTAGAGGATAACGCAAGTTAGGTCTGGGATAGGTCTGGGATTCGCCCTCATCAGGCTCATACTTTCGCGTTTTTCACATACTTGTTGAACTGATCCTGGGTTTTTTCTGGTTTGGATCACGTAGCAATGTGGCACCACACTGAAACAGTCGATTAAACCTGGTTTCGATCAATATTTTAGAGGATAACGCAAGTTTGGTCTGGGATAGGTCTGGTATTTGCCCTCATCAGGCTCATACTTTCGCGTTTTTCACATACTTGTTGAACAGATCCTGGGTTTTTTCTGGTTTGAGTCACGTAGTAATGTGGTACCACACTGAAACATTCAAATAAACCTGGTCTTGATAAATATTTTAGAGGATAACGCATGTTAGGTTTGGGTTAGGTCTAGGATTTGCCCACATCAGGCTCATGCTTTCGCATATTTCTCATACTTCATGGCTAGATCCTGGGCTGTTTCTGGATTGTATCACGTAGTAATGTGGTACCACGCTGAAACAGTCAATTAAACCTGGTCTGGATAAACATTTTAGAGGATAACGCATCTTAGGTCTGTGTTAGGTCTAAGATTTGCCCCCCTCAGGCTCACAGTTTCGCGTTTTTCGCATACTAGTTAAACAGATCCTGGGTTTTCTCTGGTTTGGATCACGAAGTAGTGAGGTACCACATTAAAACAGTCCATTAAACCTGGTTTCGCTCAATATCTTAGAAGATAACGCATGTTAGGTCTAGGTTAGGCCTGGGATTTGCCCTCATCAGGGTCATACTTTCGCAGTTTTAACATGCATGTTGACCTGATCGAGGGTTTTTTCTGCTTTGGATCACGTAGTAAAGTGGTACCACACTAAAACGGTCAATTAAACCTGGTTTCGATCAATATTTTAGAGGATAACGCAAGTTAGGCCTGGGATAGGTCTAGGATTTGCCCTCATCAGGCTCATTCTTTCGCATATTTCTCATACTTCATGGCTGGATCCTGGACCATTACTGTTTTGGATCACGTAGTAATGTGGTACCACACTGAAACAGTCAATTAAACCTGGTTTCGATCAATATTTTAGAGAATAATTCATGTTAGGTCTGGGTTAGGTCTGGGATTTGCTCTCATCAGGCTCATACTTTCGCATATTTCTTATACTTCATGGATAGATCCTGGGCTATTTTCTGGTTTGGATCACATAGTAATGTGGTACCACACTGAAACAGTCGATTAAACCAGGTTTCGATCTATATTCTTGAGGATAACGCATGTTAGGTCTAGGTAAGGCCTGGGATTTTCACTCATCAGACTCATTCTTTCGCATTCTTCACATACTTGTTGAACGGATCCTGGGTCTTTTCTGGTTTGGATCACGTAGTAATGTGGTACCACACTGAAACATCCAAATAAACCTGGTCTTGATAAATATTTTAGAGGATAACGCATGTTAGGTTTGGGTTAGGTCTAGGATTTGCCCACATCAGGCACATACTTTCGCATATTTCTCATACTTCATGGCTAGATCCTGGGCTATTTCTGGATTGGATCACGTAGTAATGTGGTAACACACTGAAACATTCAATGAAACCTGGTCTGGATAAATATTTTACAGGATAACGCATCTTAGGTCTGTGTTAGGTCTAAGATTTGCCCTCCTCAGGCTCACAGTTTCGCGTTTTTCGCATACTTGTTGAACAGATCCTGGGTTTTCTCTGGTTTGGATCACGAAGTAGTGAGCTACCACACTGAAACAGTCCATTAAACCTGGTTCCGCTCAATATCTTAGAAGATAACGCATGTTAGGTCCAGGTTAGGCCTGGGATTTTCACTCATCAGACTCATGCTTTCGCATTTTTCACATACTTGTTGAACAGATCCTGGGTTTTTTCTGGTTTGGATCGCGCAGTAATGTGGTACCACACTGAAACAGCCCACTCAACCTGGTTTCGATCAATATTTTAGAGGATAACGAAAGTTATGTCTAGGTTAGACCTGGGATTTGCTCTCATCAGACTCATGCTTTCGCATTTTTCACATACTTGTTGAACAGATCCTGGGTTTTTTCTGGTGTGGATCACGCAGTAATGTGGTACCAAACTGAAACATTCAGTTAAATCTGGTCTTGATAAATATTTATGAGGATAACGCATGTTAGGTCTGGGTTAGGTCTAGGATTTGCCCTCATCAGGCTCATACTTTCGCATATTACTTATACTTCATGGATAGATCCTGGGCTGTTTTCTGGTTTGGATCACATAGTAATGTGGTACCACACTGAAACAGTCCACTAAACCTGGTTTGGATCAATATTTTAGAGGATAATGCATGTTAGGTCTAGGTTAGCCCTGAGATTTTCACTCATCAGACTCATACTTTCGCATTCTTCAGATACTTGTTGAACGGAGCCTGGGTTTTTTCTGGTATGGTTCACGTAGTAATGTGGTACCACACTGAAACAGTCGATTAAACCAGGTCTTGATAATATTTTAGAGGATAACGCATGTTAGGTCTGGGTTAGGTCTAGGATTTGCTCTCCTCAGGCTCATACTTTCGCATATTTCTCATACTTGATGGCTAGATCCTGGGCTTTTTCTGGATTGCATCACGTAGTAATGAAGTACAACACTGAAACAGTCAATTAAACCTGGTTTCCATCAATATCTTAGAGGACAACGCAAGTTAGGTCTGGGATAGGTCTGGGATTTGCCCTCATCAGACCCATACGTTCGCGTTTTTCACATACTTGTTGAACGGATCCTGGGTTTTTTCTGGTTTGGATCACGTAGTAATGTGGTACCACACTGAAACATTCAAATAAACCTGGTCTTGATAAATATTTTAGAGGATAACGCATGTTAGGTTTGGGTTAGGTCTAGGATTTGCCCACATCAGGCTCATACTTTCGCATATTTCTCATACTTCCTGGGCTGTTTCTGGATTGTATCACGTAGTAATGTGGTACCACGGTGAAACAGTCAATTAAACCTTGTTTCGATCAATATTTTAGAGGATAACGCAAGTTAGGTCTGGGATAGGTCTGGGATTCGCCCTCATCAGGCTCATACTTTCGCACACTTCACAGACTCGTTTAACAGATCCTGGGTGTTTTCTGGTTTGGTTCACGTAGTAATGTGGTACCACACTGAAACATTCAATTAAACCTGGTCTTGATCAATATTTTAGAGGATAACGCATGTTAGGTTTGGGTTAGGTCTAGGATTTGCCCACATCAGGCTCATACTTTCGCATTTTTCACATACTTGTTGAACAGATCCCGGCTTTTTCTGGTTTGGATCGCGCAGTAATGTGGTACCACACTGAAACAGCCCACTAAACCCGGTTTCGATCAATATTTTAGAGGATAACGAAAGTTAGGTCTAGGTTAGGCCAGGGATTTTCACTCATCAGACTCATTCTTTCGCATACTTCACATACTTGTTGAACGGACCCTGGGTTTTTTCTGGTTTGGATCACGTAGTAATGTGGGACCACACTGAAACAATCAATTAAACCTGGTCTTGATAAATATTTTAGAGGATAACGCATGTTAGGTCTGGGTTAAGTCTAGGATTTGCCCTCATCAGGCTCATACTTTCGCATATTCCTCATACTTCATGGCTAGATCCGGGGCTTTTTCTGGATTGCATCACGTAGTAATGAAGTACAACACTGAAACAGTCAATTAAACCTGGTTTCGATAAATATTTTAGAGAATAATTCATGTTAGGCCTAGGTTAGGCCTGGGATTTGCCCTCATCAGGGTCATACTTTCGCAGTTCTAACATACGTGTTGACCTGATCGAGGGTTTTTTCTGCTTTGGATCACGTAATAAAGTGGTACCACACTGAAACAGCCCACTAAACCTGTTTCCGATCAATATTTTAGAGGATAACGAAAATTATGTCTAGGTTAGGCCTGGGATTTGCTCTCATCAGACTCATGCTTTCGCATTTTTCACATACTTGTGGAAAAGATCCTGGGTTTTTTCTGGTATGGATCACGTAGTAATGTGGTACCACACAGAAACATTCAGTTAAACCTGGTCATGATAAATATTTTTGAGGATAACGCATGTTAGGTCTGGGTTAGGTCTAGGATTTGCCCTCATCAGGCTCATACTTTCGCATATTTCTTATACTTCATGGATAGATCCTGGGCTATTTTCTGGTTTGGATCACATAGTAATGTGGTACCACACTGAAACAGTCCACTAAACCTGGTTTGGATCCATATTTTAGAGGATAATGCATGTTAGGTCTAGGTTAGCCCTGAGATTTTCACTCATCAGACTCATACTTTCGCATTCTTTAGATACTTGTTGAATGGATCCTGGGTTTTTTCTGGTATGGGTCACGTAGTAATGTGGTACCACACTGAAACAGTCGATTAAACCAGGTTTCGATCAATATTCTTGAGGATAACGCATGTTAGGTCTAGGTAAGGCCTGAGATTTTCACTCATCACACTCATTCTTTCGCATTCTTCACATACCTGTTGAACGGATCCTGGGTTTTTTCTGGTTTGGATCACGTAGTAATGTGGGACCACACTGAAACAATCAATTAAACCTGGTCTTGATAAATATTTTAGAGGATAACGCATGTTAGGTCTGGGTTAGGTCTAGGATTTGCCCTCATCAGGCTCATACTTTCGCATATTTCTCATACTTCATGGCTAGATCCAGGGCTTTTTCTGGATTGCATCACGTAGTAATGAAGTACAACACTGAAACAGTCAATTAAACCTGGTTTCGATAAATATTTTAGAGAATAATTCATGTTAGGCCTAGGTTAGGCCTGGGATTTGCCCTCATCAGGGTCATACTTTCGCAGTTCTAACATACGTGTTGACCTGATCGAGGGTTTTTTCTGCTTTGGATCACGTAGTAAAGTGGTACCACACTGAAAGAGTACACTAAACCTGGTTTGGATCAATATTTTAGAGGATAATGCATGTTAGGTCTAGGTTAGTCCTGAGATTTTCACTCATCAGACTCATACTTTCGCATTCTTCAGATACTTGTTGAACGGTTCCTGGGTTTTTTCTGGTATGGTTCACGTAGTAATGTGGTACCACACTGAAACAATCAATTAAACCAGGTCTTGATAAATATTTTAGATGATAACGGATGTTAGGTCTGGGTTAGGTCTAGGATTTGCCCTCATCAGGCTCATACTTTCGCATATTTCTCATACTTCATGGCTAGATCCTGGGCTATTTCTGGATTGGATCACGTAGTAATGTGGTACCACACTGAAACAGTCGATTAAACCAGGTTTCGATCAATATTTTTGAGGATAACGCATGTTAGGTCTAGGTTAGGCCTCGGATTTTCACTCATCAGACTCATTCTTTCGCATTCTTCACATACTTGTTGAACGGATCCTGGGTTTTTTCTGGTTTGGATCACGTAGTAATGTGGGACCACACTGAAACAATCAATTAAAACTGGTCTTGATAAATATTTTAGAGGATAATGCATGTTAGGTCTAGGTTAGCCCTGAGATTTTCACTCATCAGACTCATACTTTCGCATTCTTCAGATACCTGTTGAACGGATCCTGGGTTTTTTCTGGTCTGGTTCACGTAGTAATGTGGTACCATACTGAAACATTCAGTTAAACCTGGTCTTGATAAATATTTTTGAGGATAACGCATTTTAGGTCTGGGTTAGGCCTGGGATTTGCCCTCATCAGACTCATACTTTCGCATTCTTCAGATACTTGTTGAACGGATCCTGGGTTTTTTCTGGTATGGTTCACGTAGTAATGTGGTACCACACTGAAACAATCAATTAAACCTGGTTTCGATCAATATTTTAGAGAATAATTCATGTAAGGTCTAGGTTAGGTCTGGGATTTGCTCTCATCAGGCTCATTCATTCGCATATTTCTCATACTTGATATCTAGATCCTGGGCTTTTTCTGGATTGCATCACGTAGTAATGATGTACAACACTGAAACAGTCAATTAAACCTGGTTTCCATCAATATCTTAGAGGACAACGCAAGTTAGGTCTGGGATAGGTCTGGGATTTGCTCTCGTCAGGCTCATACTTTCGCATATTTCTCAAACTTGGTGGCTAGATCCTGGGCTTTTTCTGGATTGCATCACGTAGTAATGAAGTACAACACTGAAACAGTCAATTAAACCTGGTTTCCATCAATATCTTAGAGGACAACGCAAGTTAGGTCTGGGATAGGTCTGGGATTTGCCCTCATCAGACTCATACGTTTCGTTTTTCACATACTTGTAGAACGGATCCTGGGTTTTTTCTGGTTTGGATCACGTAGTAATGTGGTACCACACTGAAACATTCAAATAAACCTGGTCTTGATAAATATTTTAGAGGATAACGCATGTTAGGTTTGGGTTAGGTCTAGGATTTGCCCACATCAGGCTCATACTTTCGCATATTTCTCATACTTCATGGCTAGATCCTGGGCTGTTTCTGGATTGTATCACGTAGTAATGTGGTACCACGCTGAAACAGACAATTAAACCTTGTTTCGATCGATATTTTAGAGGATAACGCAAGTTAGGTCTGGGATAGGTCTGGGATTTGCCCTCATCAGACTCATGCTTTCGCATTTTTCACATACTTGTTGAACAGATCCTGGGTTTTTTCTGGTATGGATCACGTAGTAATGTGGTACCATACTGAAACATTCAGTTAAACCTGGTCTTGATAAACATATTTGAGGATAACGCATGTTAGGCCTGGGTTAGGTCTAGGATTTGCCCTCGTCAGGCTCATACTTTCGCATATTTCTTATACTTCATGGATAGATCCTGGGCTATTTTCTGGTTTGGATCACATAGTCATGTGGTACCACACTGAAACAGTCGATTAAACCAGGTTTCGATCAATATTTTTGAGGATAACGCATGTTAGGTCTAGGTTAGGCCTGGGATTTTCACTCATCAGACTCATTCTTTCGCATTCTTCACATACTTGTTGAACGGATCCTGGGTTTTTTCTGGTTTGGATCACGTAGTAATGTGGGACCACACTGAAACAATCAATTCAACCTGGTCTTGATAAATATTTTAGAGGATAACGCATGTTAGGTCTGGGTTAGGCCTGGGATTTGCCCTCATCAGGGTCATACTTTCGCAGTTCTAACATACATGTTGACCTGATCGAGGGTTTTTTCTGCTTTGGATCACGTAGTAAAGTGGTACCACACTGAAACAGTCCACTAAACCTGGTTTGGATCAATATTTTAGAGGATAATACATGTTAGGTCTAGGTTAGCCCTGAGATTTTCACTCATCAGACTCATACTTTCGCATTCTTCAGATACCTGTTGAACGGATCCTGGGTTTTTTCTGGTATGGTTCACGTAGTAATGTGGTACCACACTGAAACAGTCAATTAAACCTGGTTTCGATCAATATTTTAGAGGATAACGAAAGTTAGGTCTAGGTTAGGCCTGGGATTTGCCCTCATCAGACTCATACTTTCGCACACTACACATACTCGTTGAACGGATCCTGGGTTTTTACTGGTTTGGTTCACGTAGTAATGTGGTATCACACTGAAACATTCAATTAAACCTGGTCTTGATAAATATTTTTGAGGATAACGCATGTTACGTCTAGGTTAGGCCGGGGATTTGCCCTCATCAGACTCATACTTTCGCATATTTCTCATACTTCATGGCTGGATCCTGGGCTTTTTCTGGATTGCATCACGTAGTAATGAAGTACAACACTGAAACAGTCAATTAAACCTGGTTTCGATAAATATTTTAGAGAATAATTCATGTTAGGTCTAGGTTAGGCCGGGGATTTGCCCTCATCAGACTCATACTTTCGCACACTACACATACTCGTTGAACGGATCCTGGGTTTTTACTGGTTTGGATCACGTAGTAATGTGGTACCACACTGAAACATACAGTTAAACCTGGTCTTGATAAATATTTTTGAGGATAACGCATGTTAGGTCTAGGTTAGGCCGGGGATTTGCCCTCATCAGACTCATACTTTCGCACACTACACATACTCGTTGAACGGATCCTGGGTTTTTACTGGTTTGGTTCACGTAGTAATGTGGTACCACACTGAAACATTCAATTAAACCTGGTCTTGATCAATATTTTAGAGGATAACGCATGTTAGGTTTGGGTTAGGTCTAGGATTTGCCCACATCAGGCTCATACTTTCGCATTTATCACATACTTGTTGAACAGATCCTGGCTTTTTCTGGTTTGGATCGCGCAGTAATGTGGTACCACACTGAAACAGCCCACTAAACCTGGTTTCGATCAATATTTTAGAGGATAACGAAAGTTAGGTCTAGGGTAGGCCTGGGATTTTCACTCATCAGACTCATTCTTTCGCATACTTCACATACTTGTTGAACGGATCCTGGGTTTTTTCTGGTTTGGGTCACGTAGTAATGTGGGACCACACTGAAACAATCAATTCAACCTGGTCTTGATAAATATTTTAGAGGATAACGCATGTTAGGTCTGGGTTAGGTCTAGGATTTGCCCTCATCAGGCTCATACTTTCGCATATTTCTCATACTTCATGGCTAGATCCAGGGCTTTTTCTGGATTGCATCACGTAGTAATGAAGTACAACACTGAAACAGTCAATTAACCCTGGTTTCGATAAATATTTTAGAGAATAATTCATGTTAGGCCTAGGTTAGGCCTGGGATTTGCCCTCATCAGGGTCATACTTTCGCAGTTCTAACATACGTGTTGACCTGATCGAGGGTTTTTTCTGCTTTGGATCACGTAGTAAAGTGGTACCACACTGAAACAGTACACTAAACCTGGTTTGGATCAATATTTTAGAGGATAATGCATGTTAGGTCTAGGTTAGTCCTGAGATTTTCACTCATCAGACTCATACTTTCGCATTCTTCAGATACTTGTTGAACGGATCCTGGGTTTTCTCTGGTTTGGATCACGTAGTAATGTGGGACCACACTGAAACAATCAATTAAACCTGGTCTTGATAAATATTTTAGAGGATAACGCATGTTAGGTCTGGGTTAGGCCTGTGATTTGCCCTCATCCGGGTCATACTTTCGCAGTTCTAACATACATGTTGACCTGATCGAGGGTTTTTTCTGTTTTGGATCACGTAGTAAAGTGGTACCACACTGAAACAGTCCACTAAACCTGGTTTGGATCAATATTTTAGAGGATAATGCATGTTAGGTCTAGGTTAGCCCTGAGATTTTCACTCATCAGACTCATACTTTCGCATTCTTCAGATACCTGTTGAACGGATCCTGGGTTTTTTCTGGTCTGGTTCACGTAGTAATGTGGTACCTTACTGAAACATTCAGTTAAACCTGGTCTTGATAAATATTTTTGAGGATAACGCATGTTAGGTCTGGGTTAGGCCTGGGATTTGCCCTCATCAGACTCATACTTTCGCATTCTTCAGATACTTGTTGAACGGACCCTGGGTTTTTTCTGGTATGGTTCACGTAGTAATGTGGTACCACACTGAAACAATCAATTAAACCTGGTTTCGATCAATATTTTAGAGAATAATTCATGTTAGGTCTAGGTTAGGTCTGAGATTTGCTCTCATCAGGCTCATTCATTCGCATATTTCTCATACTTGATATCTAGATCCTGGGCTTTTTCTGGATTGCATCACGTAGTAATGATGTACAACACTGAAACAGTCAATTAAACCTGGTTTCCATCAATATCTTAGAGGACAACGCAAGTTAGGTCTGGGATAGGTGTGGGATTTGCTCTCGTCAGGCTCATACTTTCGCATATTTCTCAAACTTGATGGCTAGATCCTGGGCTTTTTCTGGATTGCATCACGTAGTAATGAAGTACAACACTGAAACAGTCAATTAAACCAGGTTTCGATCAATATTTTTGAGGATAACGCATGTTAGGCCTTGGTTAGGTCTGGGATTTTCACTCATCAGACTCATACTTTCGCATTCTTCACAGACTCGTTTGGCAGATCCTGGGTTTTTTCTGGTTTGGATCACGTAGTAATGTGGGACCACACAGAAACAATCAATTAAACCTGGTCTTGATAAATATTTTAGAGGATAACGCATGTTAGGTCTGGGATAGGTCGGGGATTTGCCCTCATCAGCCTCATACTTTCGCACACTTCACATACTCGTTGAACAGATCCTGGGTTTTTTCTGGTTTGGATCACGTAGTAATGTGGAACCACACTGAAACAATCAATTAAACCTGGTCTTGATAAATATTTTAGAGGATAACGCATGTTAGGTCTGGGTAAGGTCTAGGATTTGCCCTCGTCAGGCTTATACTTTCGCATATTTCTCATACTTCATGGCTAGATCCTGGGCTATTTCTGGATTAGATCACGAAGTAATGTGGTACCACACTGAAACAGTCAATTAAACTTGGTTTCCATCAATATCTTAAAGGACAACGCAAGTTAGGTCTGGGATAGGTCTGGGATTTTCACTCATCAGACTCATACTTTCGCGTTTTACACATACTTTTTGAACAGATCCTGGGTTTTTTCTGGTTTGGATCACGTAGTAGTATGGTACCACACTGAAACAGTCAATTAAACCTGGTCTTGATAAATATTTTAGAGGATAACGCATGTTAGGTCTGGGATAGGTCTGGGATTTGCCCTCATCAGACTCATACTTTCGCACACTTCACATACTCGTTTGGCAGATCCTGGGTTGTTTTCTGGATTGGATCACGTAGTAATTTAAGTACTACACTGAAACAGTCAATTAAACCTGGTTTCCATCAATATCTTACTGGACAACGCAAGTTAGGTCTGGGATAGCTCTGGGATTTGCCCTCATCAGGCTCATACTTCCCGCGTTTTTCACATACTTGTTGAACAGATCCTGGGTTTTTTTCTGGTTTGGATCACGTAGTAGTGTGGGACCACACTGAAACAATCAATTAAACCTGGTCTTGATAAATATTTTAGAGGATAACGCATGTTAGGTCTGGGATAGGTCTGGGATTTGCCCTCATCAGACTCATACTTTCGCACACTTCACATACTCGTTTGGCAGATCCTGGGTTGTTTTCTGGATTGGATCACGTAGTAATTTAAGTACTACACTGAAACAGTCAATTAAACCTGGTTTCCATCAATATCTTAGTGGACAACGCAAGTTAGGTCTGGGATAGCTCTGGGATTTGCCCTCATCAGGCTGATACTTTCCGCGTTTTTCACATACTTGTTGAACAGATCCTGGGTTTTTTCCGGTTTGGATCACGTAGTACTGTGGGACCACACTGAAACAATCAATTAAACCTGGTCTTGATAAATATTTTAGAGGATAACGCATGTTAGGTCTGGGTTAGGTCTAGGATTAGCCCTCATCAGACTCATACTTTCGCACACTTCACATACTCGTTGAACAGATCCTGGGTTTTTTCTGGTTTGGATCACGTAGTAATGTGGAACCACACTGAAACAATCAATTAAACCTGGTCTTGATAAATATTTTGGAGGATAACGCATGTTAGGTCTGGGTTAGGTCTAGGATTAGCCCTCGTCAGGCTCATACTTTCGCATATTTCTCATACTTCATGGCTAGATCCTGGGCTATTTCTGGTTTGGATCACGTAGCAATGTGGTACCACACTGAAACAGTCGATTAAACCTGGTTTCGATCAATATTTTAGAGGATAACGCAAGTTAGGTCTGGGATAGGTCTGGGATTTGACCTCATCAGACTCATACTTTCGCACACTTCACATACTTCTTGAACAGATCCTGGGTTATTTTCTGGTTTGGATCACATAGTAATGTGGTACCACACTGAAACAGTCGATTAAACCTGCTTTTGATCAATATTTTAGAGAATAATTCATGTTAGGTCTAGGTTAGGTCGGGGATTTGCTCACATCAGGCTCATTCTTTCGCATATTTCTCATACTTGATGGCTAGATCCTGGACTTTTTCTGGATTGCATCACGTAGTAATGAAGTACAACACTGAAACAGTCAATTAAACCTGGTATCGATCAATATTTTAGAGAATAATTCATGTTAGGTCTAGGTTAGGTCTGGGATTTGCTCTCATCAGGCTCATTCTTTCGCATATTTCTCATACTTGATGGCTAGATCCTGGGCTTTTTCTGGATTGCATCACGTAGTAATGAAGTACAACACTGAAACAGTCAATTAAACCTGGTTTCCATCAATATCTTAAAAGACAACGCAAGTTAGGTCTGGGATAGGTCTTGGATTTGCCCTCATCAGGCTCATACTTTCGCGTTTTACACATACTTTTTGAACAGATCCTGGGTTTTTTCTGGTTTGGATCACGTAGTAGTATGGTACCACACTGAAACAGTCAATTAAACCTGGTCTTGATAAATATTTTAGAGGATAACGCATGTTAGGTCTGGGATAGGTCTGGGATTTGCCCTCATCAGACTCATACTTTCGCACACTTCACATACTCGTTTGGCAGATCCTGGGTTGTTTTCTGGATTGGATCACGTAGTAATTTAAGTACTACACTGAAACAGTCAATTAAACCTGGTTTCCATCAATATCTTACTGGACAACGCAAGTTAGGTCTGGGATAGCTCTGGGATTTGCCCTCATCAGGCTCATACTTCCCGCGTTTTTCACATACTTGTTGAACAGATCCTGGGTTTTTTTCTGGTTTGGATCACGTAGTAGTGTGGGACCACACTGAAACAATCAATTAAACCTGGTCTTGATAAATATTTTAGAGGATAACGCATGTTAGGTCTGGGATAGGTCTGGGATTTGCCCTCATCAGACTCATACTTTCGCACACTTCACATACTCGTTTGGCAGATCCTGGGTTGTTTTCTGGTTTGGATCACGTAGTAATTTAAGTACTACACTGAAACAGTCAATTAAACCTGGTTTCCATCAATATCTTAGTGGACAACGCAAGTTAGGTCTGGGATAGCTCTGGGATTTGCCCTCATCAGGCTGATACTTTCCGCGTTTTTCACATACTTGTTGAACAGATCTTGGGTTTTTTCCGGTTTGGATCACGTAGTACTGTGGGACCACACTGAAACAATCAATTAAACCTGGTCTTGATAAATATTTTAGAGGATAACGCATGTTAGGTCTGGGTTAGGTCTAGGATTAGCCCTCATCAGACTCATACTTTCGCACACTTCACATACTCGTTGAACAGATCCTGGGTTTTTTCTGGTTTGGATCACGTAGTAATGTGGAACCACACTGAAACAATCAATTAAACCTGGTCTTGATAAATATTTTGGAGGATAACGCATGTTAGGTCTGGGTTAGGTCTAGGATTAGCCCTCGTCAGGCTCATACTTTCGCATATTTCTCATACTTCATGGCTAGATCCTGGGCTATTTCTGGTTTGGATCACGTAGCAATGTGGTACCACACTGAAACAGTCGATTAAACCTGGTTTCGATCAATATTTTAGAGGATAACGCAAGTTAGGTCTGGGATAGGTCTGGGATTTGACCTCATCAGACTCATACTTTCGCACACTTCACATACTTCTTGAACAGATCCTGGGTTATTTTCTGGTTTGGATCACATAGTAATGTGGTACCACACTGAAACAGTCGATTAAACCTGCTTTTGATCAATATTTTAGAGAATAATTCATGTTAGGTCTAGGTTAGGTCGGGGATTTGCTCACATCAGGCTCATTCTTTCGCATATTTCTCATACTTGATGGCTAGATCCTGGACTTTTTCTGGATTGCATCACGTAGTAATGAAGTACAACACTGAAACAGTCAATTAAACCTGGTATCGATCAATATTTTAGAGAATAATTCATGTTAGGTCTAGGTTAGGTCTGGGATTTGCTCTCATCAGGCTCATTCTTTCGCATATTTCTCAATCTTGATGGCTAGATCCTGGGCTTTTTCTGGATTGCATCACGTAGTAATGAAGTACAACACTGAAACAGTCAATTAAACCTGGTTTCCATCAATATCTTAGCGGACAACGCAAGTTAGGTCTGGGATAGTTCTGGGATTTGCCCACATCAGGCTCATACTTTCGCGTTTTCCACATACTCGTTGAACAGATCCTGGGTTATTTTCTGGTTTGGATCGCATAGTAATGTGGTACCACACTGAAACAGTCGATTAAACCAGGTTTCGATCAGTATTTTTGAGGATAACGCATGTTAGGTCTAGGTTAGGCCCGGGATTTTCACTCATCAGACTCATACTTTCGCATTCTTCACATACTTGTTGAACGGATCCTGGGTTTTTTCTGGTTTGGATCACGTAGTAATGTGGTACCACACTGAAACAGTCAATTAAACCTGGTTTCGATCAATATATTAGAGAATAATTCATGTTAGGTCTAGGTTATGTCAGGGATTTGCTCTCATCAGGCTCATTCTTTCGCATATTTCTCACACTTGATGGCTAGATCCTGGGCTTTTTCTGGATTGCATCACGCAGTAATGTGGTACCACACCGAAACATTCAATTAAACCTGGTCTTGATGAATATTTTAGAGGATAACGCATGTTAGGTCTGGGCTAGGTCTAGAACTTGCCCTCATCAGGCTCATTCTTTCGCATATTTCTCATACTTGATGGCTAGATCCCGGGCTTTTTCTGGATTGCATCACGTAGTAATGTAGTACAACACTGAAACAGTCAATTAAACCTGGTTTCGATCAATATTTTAGAGAATAATTCATGTTAGGTCTAGGTTAGGTCTGGGATTTGCTCTCATCAGGCTCATTCTTTCGCATATTTCTCATACTTGATGGCTAGATCCTGGGCTGTTTCTGGATTGTATCACGTAGTAATGTGGTACCACGCTGAAACAGTCAATTAAACCTGGTTTCGATCAATATTTTAGAGGATAACGGAAGTTAGGTCTGGGATAGGTCTAGGATTTGCCCTCATCAGGCTCTTACTTTCGCATATTTCTCATACTTCATGGCTAGATCCTGGGCTATTTCGGGATTGGATCACGTAGTAAAGTGGTACCACTATGAAACAGTCCATTAAACCTGGTTTCGCCCAATATTTTAGAGGATAACGCATGTTAGGTCTGGGATAGGTCTAGGATTTGCCCTCATCAGGCTCTCACTTTCGCATATTTCTCATACATCATGGCTAGATCCTGGGCTTTTTCGGGATTGGATCACGTAGTAAAGTGGTACCACAATGAAACAGTCCATTAAACCTGGTTTCGCCCAATATTTTAGAGGATAACGCATGTTAGGTCTGGGATAGGTCTAGGATTTGCCCTCATCAGGCTCTCACTTTCGCATATTTCTCATACTTCATGGCTAGATCCTGGGCTTTTTCTAGATTGCATCACGTAGTAATGTAGTACCACACTGAAACAGTCAATGAAACCAGGTTTCCATGAATATTTTAGAAGACAACGAGAGTTAGGTCTAGGTAAGGCCTGAGATTTTCACTGATCAGACTCATACTTTCGCATTCTTCGCATACTTGTTGACCGGATCCTGGGTTTTTTCTGGTTTGGATGACGTAGTAATGTGGTACCACACTGAAACATTCAATTAAACCTGGTCTTGATAAATATTTTAGAGAATAACGCATGTTAGGTCTGGGTTAGGTCTAGGATTTGCCCTCATCAGGCTCATACTTCGCATATTTCTCATACTTCATGGCTAGCTCCTGGGCTATTTCTGGATTGGATCACGTAGTAAAGTGGTACCACACTGAAACATTCAATGAAACCTGGTCTGGATAAATATCTTAGAGGATAACGCATGTTAGGTCAAGGTTAGGTCTAAGATTTGCCCTCATCAGGCTCACAGTTTCGCGTTTTTCACATACTTGTTGAACAGATCCTGGGTTTTTACTGGTTTGGATCACGTAGTAATGTGGGACCACACTGAAACAGTCAAGTAAACCTGGTTTCGATCAATATTTTAGAGAATAATTCATGTTAGGTCTAGGTTAGGTCTGGCATTTGCTCTCATCAGGCTCATTCTTCCGCATATTTCTCATACATGTTGAACAGATCCTGGGTATTTTCTGGCATGGAACACGTAGTAATGTGGGACCACACTGAAACAATCAATTAAACCTGGTCTTGATAAATATTTTAGAGGATAACGCATGTTAGGTCTGGGTTAGGTCTAGGATTTGCCCTCATCAGGCTCATACTTTCGCATATTTCTCATACTTCATGGCTAGATCCTGGGCTGTTTCTGGATTGTATCACGTAGTAATGTGGTACCACGCTGAAACAGTCAATTAAACCTGGTTTCGATCAATATTTTAGAGGATAACGGAAGTTAGGTCTAGGTTAGGTCTGGGATTTGCTCTCATCAGGCTCATTCTTTCGCACATTTCTCATACTTGATGGCTAGATCCTGGGCTTTTTCTGGATTGCATCACGTAATAATGTAGTACCACACTGAAACAGTCAATGAAACCTGGTTACCATCAATATTTTAGAGGACAACGCAAGTTAGGTCTGGGTTAGGTCTAGTATTTGCCCTCATCAGGCTCATTCTTTCGCATATTTCTCAAACTTGATGGCTAGATCCTGGGCTTTTTCTGGATTGCATCACGTAGTAATGTAGTACCACACTGAAATATTCAATTAAACCTGGTCTTGATAAATATTTCAGAGGATAACGCATGTTAGGTCAGGGTTAGGTCTAGGATTTGCACTCATCAGGCTCATACTTTCGCATATTTCTCATACTTCATGGCTAGATCCTGGGCTTTTTCTGGATTGCATCACGTAGTAATGTGGTACCACGCTGAAACAGTCGATTAAACCTGGTTTCGATCAATATTTTAGGGGATAACGCAAGTTAAGTCTGGGATAGGTCTGGGATTTGACCTCATCAGACTCATACTTTCGCGTTTTTCACATACTTGTTGAACGGATCCTGGGTTTTTTCTGGTTTGGATCACGAAGTAGTGTGGTACCACACTGAAACAGTCCATTAAACCTGGTTTCGCTCAATATTTTAGAGGATAACGCATGTTAGGTCTAGGTTAGGTCTGGGATTTGCTCTCATCAGGCTCATTCTTTCGCACATTTCTCATACTTGATGGCTAGATCCTGGGCTTTTTCTGGATTGCATCACGTAATAATGTAGTACCACACTGAAACAGTCAATGAAACCTGGTTACCATCAATATTTTAGAGGACAACGCAAGTTAGGTCTGGGTTAGGTCTAGTATTTGCCCTCATCAGGCTCATTCTTTCGCATATTTCTCAAACTTGATGGCTAGATCCTGGGCTTTTTCTGGATTGCATCACGTAGTAATGTAGTACCACACTGAAATATTCAATTAAACCTGGTCTTGATAAATATTTCAGAGGATAACGCATGTTAGGTCAGGGTTAGGTCTAGGATTTGCACTCATCAGGCTCATACTTTCGCATATTTCTCATACTTCATGGCTAGATCCTGGGCTTTTTCTGGATTGCATCACGTAGTAATGAAGTACAACACTGAAACAGTCAATTGAACCTGGTCTCCATCAATATCTTAGAGGACAACGCAAGTTAGGTCTGTGTTAGGTCAGGGATTTGCTCTCATCAGGGTCATACTGCCGCAGTTTTAACATACTTGTTGAACGGATCCTGGGTTTTTTCTGGTTTGGTTCACGTAGTAATGTGGTACCACACTGAAACATTCAATTAAACCTGGTCTTGATAAATATTTTAGAGGATAACGCATGTTAGGTTTGGGTTAGGTCTAGGATTTGCCCTCATTAGGCTCATACTTTCGCATATTTCTCATACTTCATGGCTAGATCCTGGGCTTTTTCTGGATTGCATCACGTAGTAATGAAGTACAACACTGAAACAGTCAATTAAACTTGGTTTCCAACAATATTTTAGAGGACAACGCATGTTAGGTCTAGGTTAGGCCTGGGATTTGCCCTCATCAGGGTCATACTTTCGCATATTTCTCATACTTCATGGCTAGATCCTGGGCTGTTTCTGGATTGTATCACCTAGTAATGTGGTACCACGCTGAAACAGTCGATTAAACCTGGTTTCGATCAATATTTTAGGGGATAACGCAAGTTAAGTCTGGGATAGGTCTGGGATTTGACCTCATCAGACTCATACTTTCGCGTTTTTCACATACTTGTCGAACGGATCCTGGGTTTTTTCTTGTTTGGTTCACGTTGTAATGTGGTACCACACTGAAACATTCAATTAAACCTGGTCTTGATAAATATTTTAGAGGATAACGCATGTTAGGTTTGGGTTAGGGCTAGGATTTGCCCTCATTAGGCTCATACTTTCGCATATTTCTCATACTTCATGGCTAGATCCTGGGCTGTTTCTGGATTGTATCACCTAGTAATGTGGTACCACGCTGAAACAGTCGATTAAACCTGGTTTCGATCAATATTTTAGGGGATAACGCAAGTTAAGTCTGGGATAGGTCTGGGATTTGACCTCATCAGACTCATACTTTCGCGTTTTTCACATACTTGTTGAACAGATCCTGGGTTTTTTCTGGTTTGGATCACGTAGTAGTGTGGTACCACACTGAAACAGTCCATTAAACCTGGTTGCGATCAATGTTTTTGAGGATAACGCATGTTAGGTCTGGGTTAGGTCTAGTATTTGCCCTCATCAGGCTCATTCTTTCGCATATATCTCAAACTTGATGGCTAGATCCTGGGCTTTTTCTGGATTGCATCACGTAGTAATGTAGTACCACACTGAAATATTCAATTAAACCTGGTCTTGATAAATATTTCAGAGGATAACGCATGTTAGGTCAGGGTTAGGTCTAGGATTTGCACTCATCAGGCTCATACTTTCGCATATTTCTCATACTTCATGGCTAGATCCTGGGCTTTTTCTGGATTGCATCACGTAGTAATGAAGTACAACACTGAAACAGTCACTTGAACCTGGTCTCCATCAATATCTTAGAGGACAACGCAAGTTAGGTCTGGGATAGGTCTTGGATTTGCCCTCATCAGGCTCATACTTTCGCATATTTCTCATACTTCATGGCTAGATCCTGGGCTATTTCTGGATTGGATCACGTAGTAAAGTGGTACCACACTGAAACATTCGATGAAACCTGGTCTGGATAAATATTTTAGAGGATAACGCAGGTTAGGTCTGGGTTAGGTCTAGGATTTGCCCTCATCAGGCTCATTCTTTCGCATATTTCTCATACTTGATGGCTAGATCCTGGGCTTTTTCTGAATTGCATCACGTAGTAATGTAGTACCACACTGAAACAGTCAATGAAACCTAGTTTCCATCAATATTTTAGAGGACAACGCAAGTTAGGTCTAGGTAAGGCCTGAGATTTTCACTGATCAGACTCATACTTTCGCATTCTTCACATACTTGTTGAACGGATCCTGGGTTTTTTCCGGTTTTGATCACGTAGTAATGTGGTACCACACTGAAACATTCAATTAAACCTTGTCTTGATAAATATTTTAGAGAATAACGCATGTTAGGTCTGGGTTAGGTCTAGGATTTGCCCTCATCAGGCTCATACTTTCGCATATCTCTCATACTTCATGGCTAGATCCTGGGCTATTTCTGGAGTGGATCATGTAGTAATGTGGCACCACACTGAAACAGTCAATGAAACCTGGTTTTGATCGATATTTTAGAGAATAATTCATGTTAGGTCTAGATTAGGTCAGGGATTTGCTCTCATCAGGCTCATTCTTTCGCATATTTCTCATACTTGATGGCTAGATCCTGGGCTTTTTCTGGATTGCATCACGAAGTAATGTGGTACCACGCTGAAACAGTCAATTAAACCTGGTTTCGATCAATATGTTAGAGGATAACGCTAGTTAGGTATGGGATAGGTCTAGGATTTGCCCTCATCAGGCTCTTACTTTCGCATATTTCTCATACTTCATGGCTAGATCCTGGGCTTTTTCTGGATTGCATGACGTAGTAATGAAGTACAACACAGAAACAGTCAATTAAACCTGGTTTCCATCAATATTTTAGAGGACAACGCATGTTAGGTCTATGTTAGGCCTGGGATTTGCCCTCACCAGGGTCATACTGTCGCGTTTTTCACATACTTGTTGAACAGATCCTGGGTTTTTTCTGGTTTGGATCACGTAGTAATGTGGTACCACGCTGAAACAGTTGATTAGACCCGGTTTCGATCAATATTTTAGAGGATAGCGCAAGTTAAGTCTGGGATAGGTCTGGGATTTGACCTCATCAGACTCATACTTTCGCGTTTTTCACATACTTGTTGAACAGATCCTGGGTTTTTTCTGGTTTGGATCACGTAGTAGTGTGGTACCACACTGAAACAGTCCATTAAACCTGGTTGCGATCAATATTATAGAGGATAACGCATGTTAGGTCTGGGTTAGGTCTAGTATTTGCCCTCATCAGGCTCATTCTTTCGCATATTTCTCAAACTTGATGGCTAGATCCTGGGCTTTTTCTGGATTGCATCACGTAGTAATGTGGTACCACACTGAAACATTCAATTAAACCTGGTCTTGATAAATATTTTAGAAGATAACGCATGTTAGGTCTGGGTTAGGTCTAGGATTTGCCCTCATCAGGCTCATACTTTCGCATATTTCTCATACTTCATGGCTAGATCCTGGGCTATTTCTGGATTGGATCTCGTAGTAAAGTGGTACCACACTGAAACATTCAATGGAACCTGGTCTGGATAAATATTTTAGAGGATAACGCATGTTAGGTCTGGGTTAGGGCTAGGAATTGCCCTCATCAGGCTCATTCTTTCGCATATTTCTCAATCTTGATGGCTAGATCCTGGGCTTTTTCTTGATCGCATCACGTAGTAATGAAGTACAACACTGAAACAGTCACTTAAACCTGGTTTCCATCAATATCTTAGAGGACAACGCAAGTTAGGTCTGGGATAGGTCTGAAATTTGCCCTCATCAGGCTCATACTTTCGCGTTTTTCACATACTTGTTGAACAGATCCTGGGTTTTTTCTGGTTTGGATCACGTAGTAATGTGGTACCACGCTGAAACAGTTGATTAGACCCGGTTTCGATCAATATTTTAGAGGATAGCGCAAGTTAAGTCTGGGATAGGTCTGGGATTTGACCTCATCAGACTCATACTTTCGCGTTTTTCACATACTTGTTGAACAGATCCTGGGTTTTTTCTGGTTTGGATCACGTAGTAGTGTGGTACCACACTGAAACAGTCCATTAAACCTGGTTGCGATCAATATTATAGAGGATAACGCATGTTAGGTCTGGGTTAGGTCTAGTATTTGCCCTCATCAGGCTCATTCTTTCGCATATTTCTCAAACTTGATGGCTAGATCCTGGGCTTTTTCTGGATTGCATCACGTAGTAATGTGGTACCACACTGAAACATTCAATTAAACCTGGTCTTGATAAATATTTTAGAAGATAACGCATGTTAGGTCTGGGTTAGGTCTAGGATTTGCCCTCATCAGGCTCATACTTTCGCATATTTCTCATACTTCATGGCTAGATCCTGGGCTATTTCTGGATTGGATCTCGTAGTAAAGTGGTACCACACTGAAACATTCAATGGAACCTGGTCTGGATAAATATTTTAGAGGATAACGCATGTTAGGTCTGGGTTAGGGCTAGGAATTGCCCTCATCAGGCTTATTCTTTCGCATATGTCTCATACATGATGGCTAGATCCTGGGCTTTTTCTTGATCGCATCACGTAGTAATGAAGTACAACACTGAAACAGTCACTTAAACCTGGTTTCCATCAATATCCTAGAGGACAACGCAAGTTAGGTCTGGGATAGGTCTGAAATTTGCCCTCATCAGGCTCATACTTTCGCGTTTTTCACATACTTGTTGAACAGATCCTGGGTTTTTTCTGGCTTGGATCACGTAGTAATGTGGTACCACGCTGAAACAGTTGATTAGACCCGGTTTCGATCAATATTTTAGAGGATAACGCAAATTAAGTCTGGGATAGGTCTGGAATTTGACCTCATCAGACTCATACTTTCGCGTTTTTCACATACTTGTTGAACAGATCCTGGGTTTTTTCTGGTTTGGATCACGTAGTAGTGTGGTACCACACTGAAGCAGTCCATGAAACCTGGTTGCGGTCAATATTTTAGAGGATAACGCATGTTAGGTCTGGGTTAGCTCTAGGATTTGCCCTCATCAGGCTCATTCTTTCGCATATTACTCAAACTTCATGGCTAGATCCTGGGCTTTTTCTGGATTGCATCACGTAGTAATGTGGTACCACACTGAAACAGTCAATATAACCTGGTTTCCATCAATATTTTAGAGGACAACGCAAGTTAGGTCTGGGATAGATCTGGGATTCGCCCATATCAGGCTCATACTTTCGCGTTTTTCACATACTTGTTGAACAGATCCTGGGTTTTTTCTGGTTTGGATCACGTAGTAATGTGGTACCACACTGAAACAGTCGATTAAACCTGGTTTCGATCAATATTTTAGAGGATAACGCATGTTAGGTCTGGAATAGGTCTGGGATTTGACCTCGTTAGACTCATACTTTCGCACCCTTCACATACTCGTTGATCAGATCCTGGGTTATTTTCTGGTTTGGATCACATAGTAATATGGTACCACACTGAAACAGTCGATTAAACCAGGTTTCGGTCAATATTTTTGAGGATAACGCATGTTAGGTCTAGATTAGGCCTGGGATTTTCACTCATCAGACTCATACTTTCGCATTCTTCACATACTTGTTGAACGGATCCTGGGTTTCTTCTGGTTTGGATCACGTAGTAACGTGGGACCACACTGAAACAATCAATTAAACCTGGTCTTGATAAATATTTTGGAGGATAACGCATGTTAGGTCTGGGTTAGGTCTAGGATTTGCCCTCACCAGGCTCATACTTTCGCATATTTCTCATACTTCATGGCTAGATCCTGGGCTTTTTCTGGATTGCATCACGTAGTAATGTAGTACCACACTGAAATATTCAATTAAACCTGGTCTTGATAAATATTTCAGAGGATAACGCATGTTAGGTCAGGGTTAGGTCTAGGATTTGCACTCATCAGGCTCATACTTTCGCATATTTCTCATACTTCATGGCTAGATCCTGGGCTTTTTCTGGATTGCATCACGTAGTAATGAAGTACAACACTGAAACAGTCACTTGAACCTGGTCTCCATCAATATCTTAGAGGACAACGCAAGTTAGGTCTGGGATAGGTCTTGGATTTGCCCTCATCAGGCTCATACTTTCGCATATTTCTCATACTTCATGGCTAGATCCTGGGCTATTTCTGGATTGGATCACGTAGTAAAGTGGTACCACACTGAAACATTCGATGAAACCTGGTCTGGATAAATATTTTAGAGGATAACGCAGGTTAGGTCTGGGTTAGGTCTAGGATTTGCCCTCATCAGGCTCATTCTTTCGCATATTTCTCATACTTGATGGCTAGATCCTGGGCTTTTTCTGAATTGCATCACGTAGTAATGTAGTACCACACTGAAACAGTCAATGAAACCTAGTTTCCATCAATATTTTAGAGGACAACGCAAGTTAGGTCTAGGTAAGGCCTGAGATTTTCACTGATCAGACTCATACTTTCGCATTCTTCACATACTTGTTGAACGGATCCTGGGTTTTTTCCGGTTTTGATCACGTAGTAATGTGGTACCACACTGAAACATTCAATTAAACCTTGTCTTGATAAATATTTTAGAGAATAACGCATGTTAGGTCTGGGTTAGGTCTAGGATTTGCCCTCATCAGGCTCATACTTTCGCATATCTCTCATACTTCATGGCTAGATCCTGGGCTATTTCTGGATTGGATCATGTAGTAATGTGGCACCACACTGAAACAGTCAATGAAACCTGGTTTTGATCGATATTTTAGAGAATAATTCATGTTAGGTCTAGATTAGGTCAGGGATTTGCTCTCATCAGGCTCATTCTTTCGCATATTTCTCATACTTGATGGCTAGATCCTGGGCTTTTTCTGGATTGCATCACGAAGTAATGTGGTACCACGCTGAAACAGTCAATTAAACCTGGTTTCGATCAATATGTTAGAGGATAACGCTAGTTAGGTATGGGATAGGTCTAGGATTTGCCCTCATCAGGCTCTTACTTTCGCATATTTCTCATACTTCATGGCTAGATCCTGGGCTTTTTCTGGATTGCATGACGTAGTAATGAAGTACAACACAGAAACAGTCAATTAAACCTGGTTTCCATCAATATTTTAGAGGACAACGCATGTTAGGTCTATGTTAGGCCTGGGATTTGCCCTCACCAGGGTCATACTGTCGCGTTTTTCACATACTTGTTGAACAGATCCTGGGTTTTTTCTGGTTTGGATCACGTAGTAATGTGGTACCACGCTGAAACAGTTGATTAGACCCGGTTTCGATCAATATTTTAGAGGATAGCGCAAGTTAAGTCTGGGATAGGTCTGGGATTTGACCTCATCAGACTCATACTTTCGCGTTTTTCACATACTTGTTGAACAGATCCTGGGTTTTTTCTGGTTTGGATCACGTAGTAGTGTGGTACCACACTGAAACAGTCCATTAAACCTGGTTGCGATCAATATTATAGAGGATAACGCATGTTAGGTCTGGGTTAGGTCTAGTATTTGCCCTCATCAGGCTCATTCTTTCGCATATTTCTCAAACTTGATGGCTAGATCCTGGGCTTTTTCTGGATTGCATCACGTAGTAATGTGGTACCACACTGAAACATTCAATTAAACCTGGTCTTGATAAATATTTTAGAAGATAACGCATGTTAGGTCTGGGTTAGGTCTAGGATTTGCCCTCATCAGGCTCATACTTTCGCATATTTCTCATACTTCATGGCTAGATCCTGGGCTATTTCTGGATTGGATCTCGTAGTAAAGTGGTACCACACTGAAACATTCAATGGAACCTGGTCTGGATAAATATTTTAGAGGATAACGCATGTTAGGTCTGGGTTAGGGCTAGGAATTGCCCTCATCAGGCTCATTCTTTCGCATATTTCTCAATCTTGATGGCTAGATCCTGGGCTTTTTCTTGATCGCATCACGTAGTAATGAAGTACAACACTGAAACAGTCACTTAAACCTGGTTTCCATCAATATCTTAGAGGACAACGCAAGTTAGGTCTGGGATAGGTCTGAAATTTGCCCTCATCAGGCTCATACTTTCGCGTTTTTCACATACTTGTTGAACAGATCCTGGGTTTTTTCTGGTTTGGATCACGTAGTAATGTGGTACCACGCTGAAACAGTTGATTAGACCCGGTTTCGATCAATATTTTAGAGGATAGCGCAAGTTAAGTCTGGGATAGGTCTGGGATTTGACCTCATCAGACTCATACTTTCGCGTTTTTCACATACTTGTTGAACAGATCCTGGGTTTTTTCTGGTTTGGATCACGTAGTAGTGTGGTACCACACTGAAACAGTCCATTAAACCTGGTTGCGATCAATATTATAGAGGATAACGCATGTTAGGTCTGGGTTAGGTCTAGTATTTGCCCTCATCAGGCTCATTCTTTCGCATATTTCTCAAACTTGATGGCTAGATCCTGGGCTTTTTCTGGATTGCATCACGTAGTAATGTGGTACCACACTGAAACATTCAATTAAACCTGGTCTTGATAAATATTTTAGAAGATAACGCATGTTAGGTCTGGGTTAGGTCTAGGATTTGCCCTCATCAGGCTCATACTTTCGCATATTTCTCATACTTCATGGCTAGATCCTGGGCTATTTCTGGATTGGATCTCGTAGTAAAGTGGTACCACACTGAAACATTCAATGGAACCTGGTCTGGATAAATATTTTAGAGGATAACGCATGTTAGGTCTGGGTTAGGGCTAGGAATTGCCCTCATCAGGCTTATTCTTTCGCATATGTCTCATACATGATGGCTAGATCCTGGGCTTTTTCTTGATCGCATCACGTAGTAATGAAGTACAACACTGAAACAGTCACTTAAACCTGGTTTCCATCAATATCCTAGAGGACAACGCAAGTTAGGTCTGGGATAGGTCTGAAATTTGCCCTCATCAGGCTCATACTTTCGCGTTTTTCACATACTTGTTGAACAGATCCTGGGTTTTTTCTGGCTTGGATCACGTAGTAATGTGGTACCACGCTGAAACAGTTGATTAGACCCGGTTTCGATCAATATTTTAGAGGATAACGCAAATTAAGTCTGGGATAGGTCTGGAATTTGACCTCATCAGACTCATACTTTCGCGTTTTTCACATACTTGTTGAACAGATCCTGGGTTTTTTCTGGTTTGGATCACGTAGTAGTGTGGTACCACACTGAAGCAGTCCATGAAACCTGGTTGCGGTCAATATTTTAGAGGATAACGCATGTTAGGTCTGGGTTAGCTCTAGGATTTGCCCTCATCAGGCTCATTCTTTCGCATATTACTCAAACTTCATGGCTAGATCCTGGGCTTTTTCTGGATTGCATCACGTAGTAATGTGGTACCACACTGAAACAGTCAATATAACCTGGTTTCCATCAATATTTTAGAGGACAACGCAAGTTAGGTCTGGGATAGATCTGGGATTCGCCCATATCAGGCTCATACTTTCGCGTTTTTCACATACTTGTTGAACAGATCCTGGGTTTTTTCTGGTTTGGATCACGTAGTAATGTGGTACCACACTGAAACAGTCGATTAAACCTGGTTTCGATCAATATTTTAGAGGATAACGCATGTTAGGTCTGGAATAGGTCTGGGATTTGACCTCGTTAGACTCATACTTTCGCACCCTTCACATACTCGTTGATCAGATCCTGGGTTATTTTCTGGTTTGGATCACATAGTAATATGGTACCACACTGAAACAGTCGATTAAACCAGGTTTCGGTCAATATTTTTGAGGATAACGCATGTTAGGTCTAGATTAGGCCTGGGATTTTCACTCATCAGACTCATACTTTCGCATTCTTCACATACTTGTTGAACGGATCCTGGGTTTCTTCTGGTTTGGATCACGTAGTAACGTGGGACCACACTGAAACAATCAATTAAACCTGGTCTTGATAAATATTTTGGAGGATAACGCATGTTAGGTCTGGGTTAGGTCTAGGATTTGCCCTCACCAGGCTCATACTTTCGCATATTTCTCATACTTCATGGCTAGATCCTGGGCTGTTTCTGGATTGTATCACGTAGTACTGTGGTACCACGCTGAAACAGTCAATTAAACCTGGTTTCGATCAATATTTTGGAGGATAACGCAAGTTAGGTCTGGGATAGGTCTAGGATTTGCCCACATCAGGCTCTTACTTTCGCATATTTCTCATACCTCATGGCTAGATCCTGAGCTATTTCTGGATTGGATCACGTAGTAAAGTGGTACCACACTGAAACATTCAATGAAACCTGGTCTGGATAAATATTTTAGAGGATAATGCATCTTAGGTCTAGGTTAGGTCTGGGATTTTCACTCATCAGACTCATACATTCGCATTCTTCACATACTTGTTGAACGGATCCTGGGTTTTTTCTGGTTTGGATCACGTAGTAATGTGGGACCACAATGAAACAATCAATTAAACCTGGTCTTGATAAATATTTTAGAGGATAACGCATGTTAGGTTTGGGTTAGGTCTAGGATTTGCCCTCGTCAGGCTCATACTTTCGCATATTTCTCATACTTCATGGCTAGATCCTGGGCTATTTCTGTATTGGATCACGTAGTAATGTGGTACCACACTGAAACAGTCAATTAAACCTGGTTTCGATCAATATTTTAGAGAATAATTCATGTTAGGTCCAGGTTAGGTCTGGGATTTGCTCTCATCAGGCTCATTCTTTCGCATATTTCTCATACTTGATGGCTAGATCCTGGGCTTTTTCTGGATCGCATCACGTAGTAATGAAGTACAACACTGAAACAGTCAATTAAACCTGGTTGCGATCAATATTTTAGAGGATAACGCATGTTAGGTTTGGGTTAGGTCTAGTATTTGCCCTCATCAGGCTCATTCTTTCGCATATTTCTCAATCTTGATGGCTAGATCCTGGGCTTTTTCTGGATTGCATCGCGTAGTAATGTGGTACCACACTGAAACATTCAATTAAACCTGGTCTTGATAAATATTTTAGAAGATAACGCATGTTAGGTCTGGGTTAGGCCTAGGATTTGCCCTCATCAGGCTCATACTTTCGCATATTTCTCATACTTCATGGCTTGATCCTGGGCTATTTCTGGATTGGATCTCGTAGTAAAGTGGTACCACACTGAAACATTCAATGAAACCTGGTCTGGATAAATATTTTAGAGGATAACGCATGTTAGGTTTGGGTTAGGTCTAGGATTTGCCCTCGTCAGGCTCATACTTTCGCATATTTCTCATACTTCATGGCTAGATCCTGGGCTATTTCTGTATTGGGTCACGTAGTAATGTGGTACCACACTGAAACAGTCAATTAAACCTGGTTTCCATCAATATCTTAGAGGACAACGCAAGTTAGGTCTGGGATAGGTCTGAAATTTGCCCTCATCAGGCTCATACTTTCGCGTTTTTCACATACTTGTTGTACAGCTCCTGGGTTTTTTCTGGTTTGGATCACGTAGTAATGTGGTACCACGGTGAAACAGTCGATTAGACCCGGTTTCGATCAATACTTTAGAGGATAACGCAAGTTAAGTCTGGGATAGGTCTGGAATTTGACCTCATGAGACTCATTCTTTCGCATATTTCTCAAACTTCATGGCTAGATCCTGGGCTTTTTCTGGATTGCACCACGTAGTAATATGGTACCACACTGAAACATTCAATTAAACCTGGTCTTGATAAATATTTTAGAGGATAACGCATGTTAGGTCTGGGTTAGGTCTAGGATTTGCTCTCATCAGACTCATACTTTCGCGTTTTCCACATACTTGTTGAACAGATCCTGGGTTTTTTCTGGTTTGGATCACGTAGTAGTGTGGTACCACACTGAAACAGTCCATTAAACCTGGTTGCGGTCAATAATTTAGAGGATAACGCATGTTAGGTCTGGGTTAGCTCTAGGATTTGCCCTCATCAGGCTCATTCTTTCGCATATTTCTCAAACTTCATGGCTAGATCCTGGGCTTTTTCTGGATTGCATCACGTAGTAATGTGGTACCACACTGAAACATTCAATTAAACCTGGTCTTGATAAATATTTTAGAGGATAACGCATGTTAGGTCTGGGTTAGGTCTAGGATTTGCTCTCATCAGACTCATCCTTTCGCATTCTTCACATACTTGTTGAACGGATCCTGGGTTTTTTCTGGTTTGGATCACGTAGTAATGTGGGACCACACTGAAACAGTCAATTAAACCTGGTTTCGATCAATATTTTAGAGAACAATTCATGGTAGGTCTAGGTTAGGTCTGGGATTTGCTCTTATCAGGCTCATTCTTTCGCATATTTCTCATACTTGATGGCTAGATCCTGGGCTTTTTCTGGATTGCATAACGTAGTAATGAAGTACAACACTGAAACAGTCAATTAAACCTGGTTTCCATCAATATTTTAGAGGACAACGCAAGTTAGGTCTGGGATAGATCTGGGATTCGCCCTAATCAGGCTCATACTTTCGCGTTTTTCACATGCTTGTTGAACAGATCCTGGGTTATTTTCTGGTTTGGATCACATAGTAATATGGTACCACACTGAAACAGTCGATTAAACCAGGTTTCGGTCAATATTTTTGAGGATAACGCATGTTAGGTCTAGATTAGGCCTGGGATTTTCACTCATCAGACTCATACTTTCGCATTCTTCACATACTTGTTGAACGGAGCCTGGGTTTTTTCTGGTTTGCATCACGTAGTAATGTGGGACCACACTGAAAACGTCAATTAAATCTGGTTTCGATCAATATTTTAGAGAATAATTCATGTTAGGTCTAGGTTAGGCCTGGGATTTTCACTCATCGAAATCATACTGTCGCAGTTTTAACATACTTGTTGAACGGATCCTGGGCTTTTTCTGGATTGCATCACGTAGTAATGTAGTACCACACTGAAACATTCAATTAAACCTGGTCTTGATAAATATTTCAGGGGATAACGCATGTTAGGTCTGGGTTAGGTCTAGGATTTGCACTCATCAGGCTCATACTTTCGCATATTTCTCATACTTCATGGCTAGAGCCTGGGCTTTTTCTGGACTGCATCACGTAGTAATGAAGTACAACACTGAAACAGTCAATTGAACCTGGTCTCCATCAATATCTTAGAGGACAACGCAAGTTAGGTCTGGGATAGGTCTTGGATTTGCCCTCATCAGGCTCATACTTTCGCATATTTCTCATACTTCATGGCTAGATCCTGGGCTATTTCTGGATTGGATCACGTAGTAAAGTGGTACCACACTGAAACATTCAATGAAACCTGGTCTGGATAAATATATTAGAGGATAACGCATGTTAGGTCTGGGTTAGGTCTAGGATTTGCCCTCATCAGGCTCATTCTTTCGCATATTTCTCATACTTGATGGCTAGATCCTGGGCTTTTTCTGGATTGCATCACGTAGTAATGTGGTACCACCCTGAAACAGTCAATTAAACCTGGTTTCGATCAATATGTTAGAGGATAACGCAAGTTAGGTATGGGATAGGTCTAGGATTTGCCCTCATCAGGCTCTTACTTTCGCATATTTCTCATACTTCATGGCTAGATCCTGGGCTTTTTCTGGATTGCATCACGTAGTAATGAAGTACAACACTGAAACAGTCAATTAAACCTGGTTTCCATCAATATTTTAGAGGACAACGCATGTTAGGTCTAGGTTAGGCCTGGGGTTTGCCCTCATCAGGGTCATACTGTCGCTGTTTTAACATACTTGTTGAACGGATCCTGGGTTTTTTCTGGTTTGGTTCACGTAGTAATGTGGTACCACACTGAAACATTCAATTAAACCTGGTCTTGATAAATATTTTAGAGGATAACGCAAGTTAAGTCTGGGATAGGTCTGGGATTTGACCTCATCAGGCTCATTCTTTCGCATATTTCTCAAACTTGATTGCTAGATCCTGGGCTTTTTCTGGATTGCATCACGTAGTAATGTGGTACCACACTGAAACATTCAATTAAACCTGGTCTTGAAAAATATTTTAGAAGATAACGCATGTTAGGTCTGGGTTAGGTCTAGGATTTGCCCTCATCAGGCTCATACTTTCGCATATTTCTCATACTTCATGGCTAGATCCTGGGCTATTTCTGCATTGGATCTCGTAGTAAAGTGGTACCACACTGAAAGATTCAATGGAACCTGGTCTGGATAAATATTTTAGAGGATAACGCATGTTAGGTTTGGGTTAGGTCTAGGATTTGCCCTCGTCAGGCTCATACTTTCGCATATTTCTCATACTTCATGGCTAGATCCTGGGCTATTTCTGTATTGGGTCACGTAGTAATGTGGTACCACACTGAAACAGTCAATTAAACCTGGTTTCCATCAATATCTTAGAGGACAACGCAAGTTAGGTCTGGGATAGGTCTGAAATTTGCCCTCATCAGGCTCATACTTTCGCGTTTTTCACATACTTGTTGTACAGATCCTGGGTTTTTTCTGGTTTGGATCACGTAGTAATGTGGTACCACGGTGAAACAGTCGATTAGACCCGGTTTCGATCAATACTTTAGAGGATAACGCAAGTTAAGTCTGGGATAGGTCTGGAATTTGACCTCATGAGACTCATTCTTTCGCATATTTCTCAAACTTCATGGCTAGATCCTGGGCTTTTTCTGGATTGCATCACGTAGTAATATGGTACCACACTGAAACATTCAATTAAACCTGGTCTTGATAAATATTTTAGAGGATAACGCATGTTAGGTCTGGGTTAGGTCTAGGATTTGCTCTCATCAGACTCATACTTTCGCGTTTTCCACATACTTGTTGAACAGATCCTGGGTTTTTTCTGGTTTGGATCACGTAGTAGTGTGGTACCACACTGAAACAGTCCATTAAACCTGGTTGCGGTCAATAATTTAGAGGATAACGCATGTTAGGTCTGGGTTAGCTCTAGGATTTGCCCTCATCAGGCTCATTCTTTCGCATATTTCTCAAACTTCATGGCTAGATCCTGGGCTTTTTCTGGATTGCATCACGTAGTAATGTGGTACCACACTGAAACATTCAATTAAACCTGGTCTTGATAAATATTTTAGAGGATAACGCATGTTAGGTCTGGGTTAGGTCTAGGATTTGCTCTCATCAGACTCATCCTTTCGCAATCTTCACATACTTGTTGAACGGATCCTGGGTTTTTTCTGGTTTGGATCACGTAGTAATGTGGGACCACACTGAAACAGTCAATTAAACCTGGTTTCGATCAATATTTTAGAGAATAATTCATGTTAGGTCTAGGTTAGGTCTGGGATTTGCTCTTATCAGGCTCATTCTTTCGCATATTTCTCATACTTGATGGCTAGATCCTGGGCTTTTTCTGGATTGCATAACGTAGTAATGAAGTACATCACTGAAACAGTCAATTAAACCTGGTTTCCATCAATATTTTAGAGGACAATGCAAGTTAGGTCTGGGATAGATCTGGGATTCGCCCTAATCAGGCTCATACTTTCGCGTTTTTCACATGCTTGTTGAACAGATCCTGGGTTATTTTCTGGTTTGGATCACATAGTAATATGGTACCACACTGAAACAGTCGATTAAACCAGGTTTCGGTCAATATTTTTGAGGATAACGCATGTTAGGTCTAGATTAGGCCTGGGATTTTCACTCATCAGACTCATACTTTCGCATTCTTCACATACTTGTTGAACGGAGCCTGGGTTTTTTCTGGTTTGCATCACGTAGTAATGTGGGACCACACTGAAAACGTCAATTAAATCTGGTTTCGATCAATATTTTAGAGAATAATTCATGTTAGGTCTAGGTTAGGCCTGGGATTTTCACTCATCAGAATCATACTGTCGCAGTTTTAACATACTTGTTGAACGGATCCTGGGCTTTTTCTGGATTGCATCACGTAGTAATGTAGTACCACACTGAAACATTCAATTAAACCTGGTCTTGATAAATATTTCAGGGGATAACGCATGTTAGGTCTGGGTTAGGTCTAGGATTTGCACTCATCAGGCTCATACTTTCGCATATTTCTCATACTTGATGGCTAGATCCTGGGCTTTTTCTGGATTGCATCACGTAGTAATGTGGTACCACCCTGAGACAGTCAATTAAACCTGGTTTCGATCAATATGTTAGAGGATAACGCAAGTTAGGTATGGGATAGGTCTAGGATTTGCCCTCATCAGGCTCTTACTTTCGCATATTTCTCATACTTCATGGCTAGATCCTGGGCTTTTTCTGGATTGCATCACGTAGTAATGAAGTACAACACTGAAACAGTCAATTAAACCTGGTTTCCATCAATATTTTAGAGGACAACGCATGTTAGGTCTAGGTTAGGCCTGGGGTTTGCCCTCATCAGGGTCATACTGTCGCTGTTTTAACATACTTGTTGAACGGATCCTGGGTTTTTTCTGGTTTGGTTCACGTAGTAATGTGGTACCACACTGAAACATTCAATTAAACCTGGTCTTGATAAATATTTTAGAGGATAACGCAAGTTAAGTCTGGGATAGGTCTGGGATTTGACCTCATCAGGCTCATTCTTTCGCATATTTCTCAAACTTGATGGCTAGATCCTGGGCTTTTTCTGGATTGCATCACGTAGTAATGTGGTACCACACTGAAACATTCAATTAAACCTGGTCTTGAAAAATATTTTAGAAGATAACGCATGTTAGGTCTGGGTTAGGTCTAGAATTTGCCCTCATCAGGCTCATACTTTCGCATATTTCTCATACTTCATGGCTAGATCCTGGGCTATTTCTGCATTGGATCTCGTAGTAAAGTGGTACCACACTGAAAGATTCAATGGAACCTGGTCTGGATAAATATTTTAGAGGATAACGCATGTTAGGTCTGGGTTAGGTCTAGGAATTGCCCTCATCAGGCTTATTCTTTCGCATATGTCTCATACATGATGGCTAGATCCTGGGCTTTTTCTTGATCGCATCACGTAGTAATGAAGTACAACACTGAAACAGTCACTTAAACCTGGTTTCCATCAATATCTTAGAGGACAACGCAAGTTAGGTCTGGGGTAGGTCTGAAATTTGCCCTCATCAGGCTCATACTTTCGCGTTTTTCACATACTTGTTGAACAGATCCTGGGTTTTTTCTGGTTTGGATCACGTAGTAATGTGGTACCGCGCTGAAACAGTTGATTAGACCCGGTTTCGATCAATATTTTAGAGGATAACGCAAGTTAAGTCTGGGATAGGTCTGGGATTTGACCTCATCAAACTCATACTTTCGCGTTTTTCACATACTTGTTGAACAGATCCTGGGTTTTTTCTGGTTTGGATCACGTAGTAGTGTGGTACCACACTGAAACAGTCCATGAAACCTGGTTGCGGTCAATATTTTAGAGGATAACGCATGTTAGGTCTGGGTTAGGTCTAGGATTTGCTCTCATCAGACTCATACTTTCGCGTTTTCCACATACTTGTTGAACAGATCCTGGGTTTTTTCTGGTTTGGATCACGTAGTAGTGTGGTACCACACTGAAACAGTCAATTAAACCTGGTTTCGATCAATATTTTAGAGGATAACGCAAGTTAAGTCTGGGATAGGTCTGGGATTTGACCTCATCAGACTCATACTTTCGCGTTTTTCACATACTTGTTGAACAGATCCTGGGTTTTTTCTGGTTTGGATCACGTAGTAGTGTGGTACCACACTGAAACAGTCCATAAAACCTGGTTGCGATCAATATTATAGAGGATAACGCATGTTAGGTCTGGGTTAGGTCTAGTATTTGCCCTCATCAGGCTCATTCTTTCGCATATTTCTCAAACTTGATGGCTAGATCCTGGGCTTTTTCTGGATTGCATCACGTAGTAATGTGGTACCACACTGAAACATTCAATTAAACCTGGTCTTGAAAAATATTTTAGAAGATAACGCATGTTAGGTCTGGGTTAGGTCTAGGATTTGCCCTCATCAGGCTCATACTTTCGCATATTTCTCATACTTCATGGCTAGATCCTGGGCTATTTCTGTATTGGGTCACGTAGTAATGTGGTACCACACTGAAACAGTCAATTAAACCTGGTTTCCATCAATATCTTAGAGGACAACGCAAGTTAGGTCTGGGATAGGTCTGAAATTTGCCCTCATCAGGCTCATACTTTCGCGTTTTTCACATACTTGTTGTACAGATCCTGGGTTTTTTCTGGTTTGGATCACGGAGTAATGTGGTACCACGGTGAAACAGTCGATTAGACCCGGTTTCGATCAATACTTTAGAGGATAACGCAAGTTAAGTCTGGGATAGGTCTGGAATTTGACCTCATGAGACTCATTCTTTCGCATATTTCTCAAACTTCATGGCTAGATCCTGGGCTTTTTCTGGATTGCATCACGTAGTAATATGGTACCACACTGAAACATTCAATTAAACCTGGTCTTGATAAATATTTTAGAGGATAACGCATGTTAGGTCTGGGTTAGGTCTAGTATTTGCCCTCATCAGGCTCATTCTTTCGCATATTTCTCAAACTTGATGGCTAGATCCTGGGCTTTTTCTGGATTGCATCACGTAGTAATGTGGTACCACACTGAAACATTCAATTAAACCTGGTCTTGAAAAATATTTTAGAAGATAACGCATGTTAGGTCTGGGTTAGGTCTAGGATTTGCCCTCATCAGGCTCATACTTTCGCATATTTCTCATACTTCATGGCTAGATCCTGGGCTATTTCTGTATTGGGTCACGTAGTAATGTCGTACCACACTGAAACAGTCAATTAAACCTGGTTTCCATCAATATCTTAGAGGACAACGCAAGTTAGGTCTGGGATAGGTCTGAAATTTGCCCTCATCAGGCTCATACTTTCGCGTTTTTCACATACTTGTTGTACAGATCCTGGGTTTTTTCTGGTTTGGATCACGGAGGAATGTGGTACCACGGTGAAACAGTCGATTAGACCCGGTTTCGATCAATACTTTAGAGGATAACGCAAGTTAAGTCTGGGATAGGTCTGGAATTTGACCTCATGAGACTCATTCTTTCGCATATTTCTCAAACTTCATGGCTAGATCCTGGGCTTTTTCTGGATTGCATCACGTAGTAATATGGTACCACACTGAAACATTCAATTAAACCTGGTCTTGATAAATATTTTAGAGGATAACGCATGTTAGGTCTGGGTTAGGTCTAGGATTTGCTCTCATCAGACTCATACTTTCGCGTTTTCCACATACTTGTTGAACAGATCCTGGGTTTTTTCTGGTTTGGATCACGTAGTAGTGTGGTACCACACTGAAACAGTCCATTAAACCTGGTTGCGGTCAATAATTTAAAGGATAACGCATGTTAGGTCTGGGTTAGCTCTAGGATTTGCCCTCATCAGGCTCATTCTTTCGCATATTTCTCATACTTCATGGCTAGATCCTGGGCTATTTCTGTATTGGGTCACGTAGTAATGTGGTACCACACTGAAACAGTCAATTAAACCTGGTTTCCATCAATATCTTAGAGGACAACGCAAGTTAGGTCTGGGATAGGTCTGAAATTTGCCCTCATCAGGCTCATACTTTCGCGTTTTCCACATACTTGTTGAACAGATCCTGCGTTTTTTCTGGTTTGGATCACGTAGTAGTGTGGTACCACACTGAAACAGTCAATTAAACCTGGTTTCGATCAATATTTTAGAGGATAACGCAAGTTAAGTCTGGGATAGGTCTGGGATTTGACCTCATCAGACTCATACTTTCGCGTTTTTCACATACTTGTTGAACAGATCCTGGGTTTTTTCTGGTTTGGATCACGTAGTAGTGTGGTACCACACTGAAACAGTCCATAAAACCTGGTTGCGATCAATATTATAGAGGATAACGCATGTTAGGTCTGGGTTAGGTCTAGTATTTGCCCTCATCAGGCTCATTCTTTCGCATATTTCTCAAACTTGATGGCTAGATCCTGGGCTTTTTCTGGATTGCATCACGTAGTAATGTGGTACCACACTGAAACATTCAATTAAACCTGGTCTTGAAAAATATTTTAGAAGATAACGCATGTTAGGTCTGGGTTAGGTCTAGGATTTGCCCTCATCAGGCTCATACTTTCGCATATTTCTCATACTTCATGGCTAGATCCTGGGCTATTTCTGTATTGGGTCACGTAGTAATGTGGTACCACACTGAAACAGTCAATTAAACCTGGTTTCCATCAATATCTTAGAGGACAACGCAAGTTAGGTCTGGGATAGGTCTGAAATTTGCCCTCATCAGGCTCATACTTTCGCGTTTTTCACATACTTGTTGTACAGATCCTGGGTTTTTTCTGGTTTGGATCACGTAGTAATGTGGTACCACGGTGAAACAGTCGATTAGACCCGGTTTCGATCAATACTTTAGAGGATAACGCAAGTTAAGTCTGGGATAGGTCTGGAATTTGACCTCATGAGACTCATTCTTTCGCATATTTCTCAAACTTCATGGCTAGATCCTGGGCTTTTTCTGGATTGCATCTCGTAGTAATATGGTACCACACTGAAACATTCAATTAAACCTGGTCTTGATAAATATTTTAGAGGATAACGCATGTTAGGTCTGGGTTAGGTCTAGGATTTGCTCTCATCAGACTCATACTTTCGCGTTTTCCACATACTTGTTGAACAGATCCTGGGTTTTTTCTGGTTTGGATCACGTAGTAGTGTGGTACCACACTGAAACAGTCCATTAAACCTGGTTGCGGTCAATAATTTAGAGGATAACGCATGTTAGGTCTGGGTTAGCTCTAGGATTTGCCCTCATCAGGCTCATTCTTTCGCATATTTCTCAAACTTCATGGCTAGATCCTGGGCTTTTTCTGGATTGCATCACGCAGTAATGTGGTACCACACTGAAACATTCAATTAAACCTGGTCTTGATAAATATTTTAGAGGATTACGCATGTTAGGTCTGGGTTAGGTCTAGGATTTGCTCTCATCAGACTCATCCTTTCGCATTCTTCACATACTTGTTGAACGGATCCTGGGTTTTTTCTGGTTTGGATCTCGTAGTAATGTGGGACCACACTGAAACAGTCAATTAAACCTGGTTTCGATCAATATTTTAGAGAATAATTCATGTTAGGTCTAGGTTAGGTCTGGGATTTGCTCTTATCAGGCTCATTCTTTCGCATATTTCTCTTACTTGATGGCTGGATCCTGGGCTTTTTCTGGATTGCATAACGTAGTAGTGTGGTACCACACTGAAACAGTCCATGAAACCTGGTTGCGGTCAATATTTTTGAGGATAACGCGTGTTAGGTTTGGGTTAGGTCTAGGATTTGCTCTCATCAGACTCATACTTTCGCGTTTTCCACATACTTGTTGAACAGATCCTGGGTTTTTTCTGGTTTGGATCACGTAGTAGTGTGGTACCACACTGAAACAGTCAATTAAACCTGGTTTCGATCAATATTTTAGAGGATAACGCAAGTTAAGTCTGGGATAGGTCTGGGATTTGACCTCATCAGACTCATACTCTCGCGTTTTTCACATACTTGTTGAACAGATCCTGGGTTTTTTCTGGTTTGGATCACGTAGTAGTGTGGTACCACACTGAAACAGTCCATTAAACCTGGTTGCGATCAATATTATAGAGGATAACGCATGTTAGGTCTGGGTTAGGTCTATTTGCCCTCATCAGGCTCATTCTTTCGCATATTTCTCAAACTTGATGGCTAGATCCTGGGCTTTTTCTGGATTGCATCACGTAGTAATGTGGTACCACACTGAAACATTCAATTAAACCTGGTCTTGAAAAATATTTTAGAAGATAACGCATGTTAGGTCTGGGTTAGGTCTAGGATTTGCCCTCATCAGGCTCATACTTTCGCATATTTCTCATACTTCATGGCTAGATCCTGGGCTATTTCTGCATTGGATCTCGTAGTAAAGTGGTACCACACTGAAAGATTCAATGGAACCTGGTCTGGATAAATATTTTAGAGGATAACGCATGTTAGGTCTGGGTTAGGTCTAGGAATTGCCCTCATCAGGCTTATTCTTTCGCATATGTCTCATACATGATGGCTAGATCCTGGGCTTTTTCTTGATCGCATCACGTAGTAATGAAGTACAACACTGAAACAGTCACTTAAACCTGGTTTCCATCAATATCTTAGAGGACAACGCAAGTTAGGTCTGGGATAGATCTGGGATTCGCCCTAATCAGGCTCATACTTTCGCGTTTTTCACATACTTGTTGAACAGATCCTGGGTTTTTTCTGGTTTGGATCACGTAGTAATGTGGTACCACACTGAAACAGTCGATTAAACCTGGTTTCGATCAATATTTCAGAGGATAACGCATGTTAGGTCTGGAATAGGTCTGGGATTTGACCTCGTCAGACTCATACTTTCGCACCCTTCACATACTCGTTGATCAGATCCTGGGTTATTTTCTGGTTTGGATCACATAGTAATATGGTACCACACTGAGACAGTCGATTAAACCTGGTTTCGATCAATATTTTAGAGAATAATTCATGTTAGGTCTAGGTTAGGTCTGGGATTTGCTCTCATCAGGCTCATACTTTCGCATATTTCTCATACTTCATGGCTAGATCCTGGGCTATTTCTGGATTGGATCACGTAGTAATGCGGTACCACACTGAAACAGTCAATTAAACCTGGTTTCGATCAATATTTTAGAGAATAATTCATGTTAGGTCTAGGTTAGGTCTGGGATTTGCTCTCATCAGGCTCATTCTTTCGCATATTTCTCATACTTGATGGCTAGATCCTGGGCTTTTTCTGGATCGCATCACGTAGTAATGAAGTACAACACTGAAACAGTCACTTAAACCTGGTTTCCATCAATATCTTAGAGGACAACGCAAGTTAGGTCTGGGATAGGTCTGAAATTTGCCCTCATCAGACTCATACTTTCGCACCCTTCACATACTTGTTGATCAGATCCTGGGTTATTTTCTGGTTTGGATCACATAGTAATATGGTACCACACTGAAACAGTCGATTAAACCAGGTTTCGGTCAATATTTTTGAGGATAACGCATGTTAGGTCTAGATTAGGCCTGGGATTTTCACTCATCAGAATCATACTTTCGCATTCTTCACTTACTTGTTGAACGGAGCCTGGGTTTTTTCTGGTTTGCATCACGTAGTAATGTGGGACCACACTGAAACAGTCAATTAAATCTGGTTTCGATCAATATTTTAGAGAATAATTCATGTTAGGTCTAGGTTAGGCCTGGGATTTTCACTCATCAGACTCATACTTTCGCATTCTTCACATACTTGTTGAACGGATCCTGGGTTTTTTCTGGTTTGGATCACGTAGTAATGTGGGACCACACTGAAACAATCAATTAAACCTGGTCTTGATAAATATTTTGGAGGATAACGCATGTTAGGTCTGGGTTAGGTCTAGGATTTGCCCTCATCAGGCTCATACTTTCGCATATTTCTCATACTTCATGGCTAGATCCTGGGCTGTTTCTGGATTGTATCACATAGTAATGTGGTACCACGCTGAAACAGTCAATTAAACCTGGTTTCGATCATTATTTTGGAGGATAACGCAAATTAGGTCTGGGATAGGTCTAGGATTTGCCCTCATCAGGCTCTTTCTTTCGTATATTTCTCATACTTCATGGCTAGATCGTGGGCTATTTCTGGATTGGATCACGTAGTAAAGTGGTACCACACTGAAACATTCAATGAAACCTGGTCTGGATAAATATTTTAGAGGATAATGCATCTTAGGTCTAGGTTAGGTCTGGGACTTTCACTCATCAGACTCATACTTTCGCATTCTTCACATACTTGTTGAACGGATCCTGGGTTTTTTCTGGTTTGGATCACGTAGTAATGTGGGACCACAATGAAACAATCAATTAAACTTGGTCTTGATATATATTTTAGAGGATAACTCATGTTAGGTTTGGGTTAGGTCTAGGATTTGCCCTCGTCAGGCTCATACTTTCGCATATTTCTCATACTTCATGGCTAGATCCTGGGCTATTTCTGGATTGGATCACGTAGTAGTGTGGTACCAGACTGAAACAGTCAATTAAACCTGGTTTCGACCAATATTTTAGAGGATAACGCAAGTTAAGTCTGGGATAGGGCTGGGATTTGCCCTCATCAGGCTCATACTTTCGCGTTTTTCACATACTTGTTGAACAGATCCTGGGTTTTTTCTGGTTTCGATCACGAATTAGTGTGGTACCACACTGAAACAGTCGATTAAACCAGGTTTCGGTCAATATTTTTGAGGATAACGCATGTTAGGTCTGGGTTAGGTCTAGGATTTGCCCTCATCAAGCTCATACTTTCGCATATCTCTCATACTTGATGGCTAGATCCTGGGCTTTTTCTGGATTGCATCACGTAGTAATGAAGTACAACACTGAAACAGTCAACTAAACCTGGTTTCGATCAATATTTTAGAGAATAATTCATGTTAGGTCTGGGTTAGGTCTATTTGCCCTCATCAGGCTCATTCTTTCGCATATTTCTCAAACTTGATGGCTAGATCCTGGGCTTTTTCTGGATTGCATCACGTAGTAATGTGGTACCACACTGAAACATTCAATTAAACCTGGTCTTGAAAAATATTTTAGAAGATAACGCATGTTAGGTCTGGGTTAGGTCTAGGATTTGCCCTCATCAGGCTCATACTTTCGCATATTTCTCATACTTCATGGCTAGATCCTGGGCTATTTCTGCATTGGATCTCGTAGTAAAGTGGTACCACACTGAAAGATTCAATGGAACCTGGTCTGGATAAATATTTTAGAGGATAACGCATGTTAGGTCTGGGTTAGGTCTAGGAATTGCCCTCATCAGGCTTATTCTTTCGCATATGTCTCATACATGATGGCTAGATCCTGGGCTTTTTCTTGATCGCATCACGTAGTAATGAAGTACAACACTGAAACAGTCACTTAAACCTGGTTTCCATCAATATCTTAGAGGACAACGCAAGTTAGGTCTGGGATAGATCTGGGATTCGCCCTAATCAGGCTCATACTTTCGCGTTTTTCACATACTTGTTGAACAGATCCTGGGTTTTTTCTGGTTTGGATCACGTAGTAATGTGGTACCACACTGAAACAGTCGATTAAACCTGGTTTCGATCAATATTTCAGAGGATAACGCATGTTAGGTCTGGAATAGGTCTGGGATTTGACCTCGTCAGACTCATACTTTCGCACCCTTCACATACTCGTTGATCAGATCCTGGGTTATTTTCTGGTTTGGATCACATAGTAATATGGTACCACACTGAGACAGTCGATTAAACCTGGTTTCGATCAATATTTTAGAGAATAATTCATGTTAGGTCTAGGTTAGGTCTGGGATTTGCTCTCATCAGGCTCATACTTTCGCATATTTCTCATACTTCATGGCTAGATCCTGGGCTATTTCTGGATTGGATCACGTAGTAATGCGGTACCACACTGAAACAGTCAATTAAACCTGGTTTCGATCAATATTTTAGAGAATAATTCATGTTAGGTCTAGGTTAGGTCTGGGATTTGCTCTCATCAGGCTCATTCTTTCGCATATTTCTCATACTTGATGGCTAGATCCTGGGCTTTTTCTGGATCGCATCACGTAGTAATGAAGTACAACACTGAAACAGTCACTTAAACCTGGTTTCCATCAATATCTTAGAGGACAACGCAAGTTAGGTCTGGGATAGGTCTGAAATTTGCCCTCATCAGACTCATACTTTCGCACCCTTCACATACTTGTTGATCAGATCCTGGGTTATTTTCTGGTTTGGATCACATAGTAATATGGTACCACACTGAAACAGTCGATTAAACCAGGTTTCGGTCAATATTTTTGAGGATAACGCATGTTAGGTCTAGATTAGGCCTGGGATTTTCACTCATCAGAATCATACTTTCGCATTCTTCACTTACTTGTTGAACGGAGCCTGGGTTTTTTCTGGTTTGCATCACGTAGTAATGTGGGACCACACTGAAACAGTCAATTAAATCTGGTTTCGATCAATATTTTAGAGAATAATTCATGTTAGGTCTAGGTTAGGCCTGGGATTTTCACTCATCAGACTCATACTTTCGCATTCTTCACATACTTGTTGAACGGATCCTGGGTTTTTTCTGGTTTGGATCACGTAGTAATGTGGGACCACACTGAAACAATCAATTAAACCTGGTCTTGATAAATATTTTGGAGGATAACGCATGTTAGGTCTGGGTTAGGTCTAGGATTTGCCCTCATCAGGCTCATACTTTCGCATATTTCTCATACTTCATGGCTAGATCCTGGGCTGTTTCTGGATTGTATCACATAGTAATGTGGTACCACGCTGAAACAGTCAATTAAACCTGGTTTCGATCATTATTTTGGAGGATAACGCAAATTAGGTCTGGGATAGGTCTAGGATTTGCCCTCATCAGGCTCTTTCTTTCGTATATTTCTCATACTTCATGGCTAGATCGTGGGCTATTTCTGGATTGGATCACGTAGTAAAGTGGTACCACACTGAAACATTCAATGAAACCTGGTCTGGATAAATATTTTAGAGGATAATGCATCTTAGGTCTAGGTTAGGTCTGGGACTTTCACTCATCAGACTCATACTTTCGCATTCTTCACATACTTGTTGAACGGATCCTGGGTTTTTTCTGGTTTGGATCACGTAGTAATGTGGGACCACAATGAAACAATCAATTAAACTTGGTCTTGATATATATTTTAGAGGATAACTCATGTTAGGTTTGGGTTAGGTCTAGGATTTGCCCTCGTCAGGCTCATACTTTCGCATATTTCTCATACTTCATGGCTAGATCCTGGGCTATTTCTGGATTGGATCACGTAGTAGTGTGGTACCAGACTGAAACAGTCAATTAAACCTGGTTTCGACCAATATTTTAGAGGATAACGCAAGTTAAGTCTGGGATAGGGCTGGGATTTGCCCTCATCAGGCTCATACTTTCGCGTTTTTCACATACTTGTTGAACAGATCCTGGGTTTTTCCTGGTTTCGATCACGAATTAGTGTGGTACCACACTGAAACAGTCGATTAAACCAGGTTTCGGTCAATATTTTTGAGGATAACGCATGTTAGGTCTGGGTTAGGTCTAGGATTTGCCCTCATCAAGCTCATACTTTCGCATATCTCTCATACTTGATGGCTAGATCCTGGGCTTTTTCTGGATTGCATCACGTAGTAATGAAGTACAACACTGAAACAGTCAACTAAACCTGGTTTCGATCAATATTTTAGAGAATAATTCATGTTAGGTCTGGGTTAGGTCTATTTGCCCTCATCAGGCTCATTCTTTCGCATATTTCTCAAACTTGATGGCTAGATCCTGGGCTTTTTCTGGATTGCATCACGTAGTAATGTGGTACCACACTGAAACATTCAATTAAACCTGGTCTTGAAAAATATTTTAGAAGATAACGCATGTTAGGTCTGGGTTAGGTCTAGGATTTGCCCTCATCAGGCTCATACTTTCGCATATTTCTCATACTTCATGGCTAGATCCTGGGCTATTTCTGCATTGGATCTCGTAGTAAAGTGGTACCACACTGAAAGATTCAATGGAACCTGGTCTGGATAAATATTTTAGAGGATAACGCATGTTAGGTCTGGGTTAGGTCTAGGAATTGCCCTCATCAGGCTTATTCTTTCGCATATGTCTCATACATGATGGCTAGATCCTGGGCTTTTTCTTGATCGCATCACGTAGTAATGAAGTACAACACTGAAACAGTCACTTAAACCTGGTTTCCATCAATATCTTAGAGGACAACGCAAGTTAGGTCTGGGATAGATCTGGGATTCGCCCTAATCAGGCTCATACTTTCGCGTTTTTCACATACTTGTTGAACAGATCCTGGGTTTTTTCTGGTTTGGATCACGTAGTAATGTGGTACCACACTGAAACAGTCGATTAAACCTGGTTTCGATCAATATTTCAGAGGATAACGCATGTTAGGTCTGGAATAGGTCTGGGATTTGACCTCGTCAGACTCATACTTTCGCACCCTTCACATACTCGTTGATCAGATCCTGGGTTATTTCCTGGTTTGGATCACATAGTAATATGGTACCACACTGAGACAGTCGATTAAACCTGGTTTCGATCAATATTTTAGAGAATAATTCATGTTAGGTCTAGGTTAGGTCTGGGATTTGCTCTCATCAGGCTCATACTTTCGCATATTTCTCATACTTCATGGCTAGATCCTGGGCTATTTCTGGATTGGATCACGTAGTAATGCGGTACCACACTGAAACAGTCAATTAAACCTGGTTTCGATCAATATTTTAGAGAATAATTCATGTTAGGTCTAGGTTAGGTCTGGGATTTGCTCTCATCAGGCTCATTCTTTCGCATATTTCTCATACTTGATGGCTAGATCCTGGGCTTTTTCTGGATCGCATCACGTAGTAATGAAGTACAACACTGAAACAGTCACTTAAACCTGGTTTCCATCAATATCTTAGAGGACAACGCAAGTTAGGTCTGGGATAGGTCTGAAATTTGCCCTCATCAGACTCATACTTTCGCACCCTTCACATACTTGTTGATCAGATCCTGGGTTATTTTCTGGTTTGGATCACATAGTAATATGGTACCACACTGAAACAGTCGATTAAACCAGGTTTCGGTCAATATTTTTGAGGATAACGCATGTTAGGTCTAGATTAGGCCTGGGATTTTCACTCATCAGACTCATACTTTCGCATTCTTCACTTACTTGTTGAACGGAGCCTGGGTTTTTTCTGGTTTGCAACACGTAGTAATGTGGGACCACACTGAAACAGTCAATTAAATCTGGTTTCGATCAATATTTTAGAGAATAATTCATGTTAGGTCTAGGTTAGGCCTGGGATTTTCACTCATCAGACTCATACTTTCGCATTCTTCACATACTTGTTGAACGGATCCTGGGTTTTTTCTGGTTTGGATCACGTAGTAATGTGGGACCACACTGAAACAATCAATTAAACCTGGTCTTGATAAATATTTTGGAGGATAACGCATGTTAGGTCTGGGTTAGGTCTAGGATTTGCCCTCATCAGGCTCATACTTTCGCATATTTCTCATACTTCATGGCTAGATCCTGGGCTGTTTCTGGTTTGGATCACGTAGTAATGCGGTTCCACACTGAAACAGTCAATTAAACCTGGTTTCGATCAATATTTTAGAGAATAATTCATGTTAGGTCTAGGTTATGTCTGGGATTTGCTCTCATCAGGCTCATTCTTTCGCATATTTCTCATACTTGATGGCTAGATCCTGGGCTTTTTCTGGATCGCATCACGTAGTAATGAAGTACAACACTGAAACAGTCACTTAAACCTGGTTTCCATCAATATCTTAGAGGACAACGCAAGTTAGGTCTGGGATAGGTCTGAAATTTGCCCTCATCAGACTCATACTTTCGCACCCTTCACATACTCGTTGATCAGATCCTGGGTTATCTTCTGGTTTGGATCACATAGTAATATGGTACCACACTGAAACAGTCGATTAAACCAGGTTTCGGTCAATATTTTTGAGGATAACGCATGTTAGGTCTAGATTAGGCCTGGGATTTTCACTCATCAGACTCATACTTTCGCATTCTTCACATACTTGTTGAACGGAGCCTGGGTTTTTTCTGGTTTGCATCACGTAGTAATGTGGGACCACACTGAAACAGTCAATTAAATCTGGTTTCGATCAATATTTTAGAGAATAATTCATGTTAGGTCTAGGTTAGGCCTGGGATTTTCACTCATCAGACTCATACTTTCGCATTCTTCACATACTTGTTGAACGGATCCTGGGTTTTTTCTGGTTTGGATCACGTAGTAATGTGGGACCACACTGAAACAATCAATTAAACCTGGTCTTGATAAATATTTTGGAGGATAACGCATGTTAGGTTTGGGTTAGGTCTAGGATTTGCCCTCATCAGGCTCATACTTTCGCATATTTCTCATACTTCATGGCTAGATCCTGGGCTGTTTCTGGATTGTATCACATAGTAATGTGGTACCACGCTGAAACAGTCAATTAAACCTGGTTTCGATCATTATTTTGGAGGATAACGCAAATTAGGTCTGGGATAGGTCTAGGATTTGCCCTCATCAGGCTCTTTCTTTCGTATATTTCTCATACTTCATGGCTAGATCGTGGGCTATTTCTGGATTGGATCACGTAGTAAAGTGGTACCACACTGAAACATTCAATGAAACCTGGTCTGGATAAATATTTTAGAGGATAATGCATCTTAGGTCTAGGTTAGGTCTGGGACTTTCACTCATCAGACTCATACTTTCGCATTCTTCACATACTTGTTGAACGGATCCTGGGTTTTTTCTGGTTTGGATCACGTAGTAATGTGGGACCACAATGAAACAATCAATTAAACTTGGTCTTGATATATATTTTAGAGGATAACTCATGTTAGGTTTGGGTTAGGTCTAGGATTTGCCCTCGTCAGGCTCATACTTTCGCATATTTCTCATACTTCATGGCTAGATCCTGGGCTATTTCTGGATTGGATCACGTAGTAATGTGGTACCAGACTGAAACAGTCAATTAAACCTGGTTTCGACCAATATTTTAGAGGATAACGCAAGTTAAGTCTGGGATAGGGCTGGGATTTGCCCTCATCAGGCTCATACTTTCGCGTTTTTCACATACTTGTTGAACAGATCCTGGGTTTTTTCTGGTTTGGATCACGAATTAGTGTGGTACCACACTGAAACAGTCGATTAAACCAGGTTTCGGTCAATATTTTTGAGGATAACGCATGTTAGGTCTGGGTTAGGTCTAGGATTTGCCCTCATCAAGCTCATACTTTCGCATATCTCTCATACTTGATGGCTAGATCCTGGGCTTTTTCTGGATTGCATCACGTAGTAATGAAGTACAACACTGAAACAGTCAACTAAACTTGGTTTCGATCAATATTTTAGAGAATAATTCATGTTAGGTCTAGGTTAGGTCTGGGATTTGCTCTCATCAGCCTCATTCTTTCGCATATTTCTCATACTTGATGGCTAGGTCCTGGGCTTTTTCTGCATCGCATCACGTAGTAATGAAGCACAACACTGAAACTGTCATTTAAACCTGGTTTCCGTCAATATCTTAGAGGACAACGCATGTTAGGTCTAGGTTAGGTCTAGGATTTGCCCTCATCAGGCTCATACTTTCGCATATTTCTCATACTTCATGGCTAGATCCTGGGCTGTTTCTGGACTGTATCACGTAGTAATGTGGTACCACGCTGAAACAGTCGTTTAAACCAGGTTTCGGTCAATATTTTTGACGATAACGCATGTTAGGTCTAGATTAGGCCTGGGATTTTCACTCATCAGACTCATACTTTCGCATTCTTCACATACTTGTTGAACGGAGCCTGGGTTTTTTCTGGTTTGCATCCCGTAGTAATGTGGGACCACACTGAAAACGTCAATTAAATCTGGTTTCGATCAATATTTTAGAGAATAATTCATGTTAGGTCTAGGTTAGGTCTGGGATTTGCTCTCATCAGCCTCATTCTTTCGCATATTTCTCATACTTGATGGCTAGGTCCTGGGCTTTTTCTGCATCGTATCACGTAGTAATGAAGCACAACACTGAAACTGTCATTTAAACCTGGTTTCCGTCAATATCTTACAGGACAACGCATGTTAGGTCTAGGTTAGGTCTAGGATTTGCCATCATCAGGCTCATACTTTCGCATATTTCACATACTTATGGCTAGATCCTGGGCTGTTTCTGGATTGTATCACGTAGTAATGTGGTACCACGCTGAAACAGTCAATTAAACCTGGTTTCGATCAATATTTTGGAGGATAACGCAAGTTAGGTCTGGGATAGGTCTAGGATTTGCCCTCATCAGGCTCTTTCTTTCGTATATTTCTCATACTTCATGGCTAGATCGTGGGCTATTTCTGGATTGGATCACGTAGTAAAGTGGTACCACACTGAAACATTCAATGAAACCTGGTCTGGATAAATATTTTAGAGGATAATGCATCTTAGGTCTAGGTTAGGTCTGGGATTTTCACTCATCAGACTCATACTTTCGCATTCTTCACATACTTGTTGAACGGATCCTGGGTTTTTTCTGGTTTGGATCACGTAGTAATGTGGGACCACAATGAAACAATCAATTAAACTTGGTCTTGATATATATTTTAGAGGATAACGCATGTTAGGTTTGGGTTAGGTCTAGGATTTGCCCTGGTCAGGCTCATACTTTCGCATATTTCTCATACTTCATGGCTAGATCCTGGGCTATTTCAGGATTGGATCACGTAGTAGTGTGGTACCACACTGAAACAGTCAATTAAACCTGGTTTCGACCAATATTTTAGAGGATAACGCAAGTTAAGTCTGGGATAGGGCTGGGATTTGCCCTCATCAGGCTCATACTTTCGCGTTTTTCACATACTTGTTGAACAGATCCTGGGTTTTTTCTGGTTTGGATCACGAATTAGTGTGGTACCACACTGAAACAGTCGATTAAACCAGGTTTCGGTCAATATTTTTGAGGATAACGCATGTTAGGTCTGGGTTAGGTCTAGGATTTGCCCTCATCAAGCTCATACTTTCGCATATCTCTCATACTTGATGGCTAGATCCTGGGCTTTTTCTGGATTGCATCACGTAGTAATGAAGTACAACACTGAAACAGTCAATTAAACCTGGTTTCGATCAATATTTTAGAGAATAATTCATGTTAAGTCTAGGTTAGGTCTGGGATTTGCTCTCATCAGGCTCATTCTTTCGCATATTTCTCATACTTGATGGCTAGATCCTGGGCTTTTTCTGGATCGCATCACGTAGTAATGAAGTACAACACTGAAACAGTCAATTAAACCTGGTTTCCATCAATATCTTAGAGGACAACGCAAGTTAGGTCTGGGATAGGTCTGGGATTTGCCCTCATCAGACTCATACTTTCGCGTTCTTCACATACTTGTTGGACAGATCCTGGGTTTTTTCTGGTTTGGATCAGGTAGTAGTGTGGTGCCACACTGAAACAGTCCATTAAACCTGGTTTGGATCAATATTTTAGAGGATAACGCATGTTAGGTCTAGGTTAGCCCTGGGATTTTCACTCATCAGACTCATACTTTCGCATTCTTCACATACTTGTTGAACAGATCCTGGGATATTTTCTGGTTTGGATCACATAGTAATGTGGTACCACTCTGAGACAGTCGATTAAACCAGGTTTCGATCAATATTTTAGAGGATAACGCATGTTAGGTCTGGGTTAGGTCTACGATTTGCCCTCATCAGGCTCATACTTTCGCATATTTCTCATACTTCATGGCCAGATCCTGGGCTGTTTCTGGATTGTATCACGTAGTAATGTGGTATCACGCTGAAACAGTCAATTAAACCTGGCTTCGATCAATACTTTAGAGGATAACGCAAGTTAGGTCTGGGATAGGTCTAGGATTTGCCCTCATCATGCTCATACTTTCGCATATTTCTCATACTTCATGGCTAGATCCTGGGCTATTTCTGGATTGGATCATATAGTAATGTGGGACCACACTGAAACAGTCAATTAAATCTGGTTTCGATCAATATTTTAGAGAATAATTCATGTTAGGTCTAGGTTAGGCCTAGGATTTTCACTCATCAGACTCATACTTTCGCATTCTTCACATACTTGTTGAACGGATCCTGGGTTTTTTCTGGTTTGGATCTCGTAGTAATGTGGGACCACACTGAAACATTCAATGAAACCGGGTCTGGATAAATATTTTAGAGGATAACGCTGCTTAGGTCTGGGTTAGGTCTAAGATTTGCCCTCATCAGACTCATACTTTCGCATTCTTCACATACTTGTTGAACGGATCCTGGGTTTTTTCTGGTTTGGATCACGTAGTAATGTGGGACCACACTGAGACAGTCAATTAAACCTGGTTTCGATCAGTATTTTAGAGACTAATTCATGTTAGGTCTAGGTTAGGTCTGGTATTTGCTCTTATCAGGCTCATTGTTTCGCATATTTCTCATACTTGATGGCTAGATCCTGGGCTTTTTCTGGATTGCATAACGTAGTAATGAAGTACAACACTGAAACAGTCAATTAAACCTGGTTTCCATCAATATTTTAGAGGACAACGCATATTAGGTGTAGGTTAGGCCTGGGATTTAATCTCATCAGACTCATACTTTCGCGTTTTTCACATACTTGTTGAACAGATCCTGGGTTTTTTCTGGTTTGGGTCACGTAGTAACGTGGTACCACACTGAAACATTCAATTAAACCTGGTCTTGATAAATATTTTGGAGGATAACGCATGTTAGGTCTGGGTTAGGTCTAGGATTTGCCCTCATCAAGCTCATACTTTCGCATATCTCTCATACTTGATGGCTAGATCCTGGGCTTTTTCTGGATTGCATCACGTAGTAATGAAGTACAACACTGAAACAGTCAATTAAACCTGGTTTCGATGAATATTTTGGAGGATAACGCAAGTTAGGTCTGGGATAGGTCTAGGATTTGCCCTCATCAGGCTCTTTCTTTCGTATATTTCTCATACTTCATGGCTAGATCCTGGGCTGTTTCTGGATTGTATCACGTAGTAATGTGGTATCACGCTGAAACAGTCAATTAAACCTGGCTTCGATCAATACTTTAGAGGATAACGCAAGTTAGGTCTGGGATAGGTCTAGGATTTGCCCTCATCATGCTCATACTTTCGCATATTTCTCATACTTCATGGCTAGATCCTGGGCTATTTCTGGATTGGATCACATAGTAAAGTGGTACCACACTGAAACTTTCAATGAAACCTGGTCTAGATAATTATTTTAGAGGATAACGCATGTTAGGTCAAGGTTAGGTCTAAGATTTGCCCCCATCAGGCTCACAGTTTCGCGTTTTTCACATACTTGTTGAACAGATCCTCGGTTTTTTCTGGTTTGGATCACGCAGTAATGTGGTACCACACTGAAACATTCAATTAAACCTGGTCTTGATAAATACATTAGAGGATAACGCATGTTAGGTCTGGGTTACGTCTGTGATTTGCCCTCATCAGGGTCATACTTTCCCAGTTTTAACATGCATGTTGACCTGATCGAGGGTTTTTTCTGCTTTGGATCACGTAGTAAAGTGGTACCACAATAAAACAGTCAATCATACCTGGTTTCGATCAATATTTTAGAGGATAACGCATGTTAGGTCTAGGTTAGGCCTGGGATTTTCACTCATCAGACTCATACTTTCGCATTCTTCACATACTTGTTGAACGGATCCTGGGTTTTTTCTGGTTTGGATCACGTAGTAATGTGGGACCACACTGAGACAGTCAATTAAACCTGGTTTCGATCAGTATTTTAGAGACTAATTCATGTTAGGTCTAGGTTAGGTCTGGTATTTGCTCTTATCAGGCTCATTGTTTCGCATATTTCTCATACTTGATGGCTAGATCCTGGGCTTTTTCTGGATTGCATAATGTAGTAATGAAGTACAACACTGAAACAGTCAATTAAACCTGGTTTCCATCAATATTTTAGAGGACAACGCATATTAGGTGTAGGTTAGGCCTGGGATTTGATCTCATCAGACTCATACTTTCGCGTTTTTCACATACTTGTTGAACAGATCCTGGGTTTTTTCTGGTTTGGATCTCGTAGTAATGTGGGACCACACTGAAACATTCAATGAAACCTGGTCTGGATAAATATTTTAGAGGATAACGCTGCTTAGGTCTGGGTTAGGTCTAAGATTTGCCCTCATCAGACTCATACTTTCGCATTCTTCACATACTTGTTGAACGGATCCTGGGTTTTTTCTGGTTTGGGTCACGTAGTAACGTGGTACCACACTGATTCATTCAATTAAACCTGGTCTTGATAAATATTTTAGAGGATAACGCATGTTAGGTCTGGGTTAGGTCTAGGATTTGCCCTCATCAAGCTCATACTTTCGCATATCTCTCATACTTGATGGCTAGATCCTGGGCTTTTTCTGGATTGCATCACGTAGTAATGAAGTACAACACTGAAACAGTCAATTAAACCTGGTTTCGATCAATATTTTAGAGAATAATTCATGTTAGGTCTAGGTTAGGTCTGGGATTTGCTCTCATCAGGCTCATTCTTTCGCATATTTCTCATACTTGATGGCTAGATCCTGGGCTTTTTCTGGATCGCATCACGTAGTAATGAAGTACAACACTGAAACAGTCATTTAAACCTGGTTTCCATCAATATCTTAGAGGACAACGCAAGTTAGGTCTGGGATAGGTCTGGGATTTGCCCTCATCAGACTCATACTTTCGCGTTCTTCACATACTTGTTGGACAGATCCTGGGTTTTTTCTGGTTTGGATCACGTAGTAGTGTGGTGCCACACTGACACAGTCCATTAAACCTGGTTTGGATCAATATTTTAGAGGATAACGCATGTTAGGTCTAGGTTAGCCCTGGGATTTTCACTCATCAGACTCATACTTTCGCATTCTTCACATACTTGTTGAACGGAACCTGGTTTTTTTCTGGTTTGGATCACGTAGTAATGTGGTACCACACTGAAACAGTTGACTAAACCTAGTTTCGATCAATATTTTAGAGGATAACGCAAGTTAGGTCTGGGATAGGTATGGGAAATGACCTCATCAGACTCTTACATTCGCACACTTCACATACTCGTTGAACAGATCCTGGGATATTTTCTGGTTTGGATCACATAGTAATGTGGTACCACTCTGAGACAGTCGATTAAACCAGGTTTCGATCAATATTTTAGAGGATAACGCATGTTAGGTCTGGGTTAGGTCTACGATTTGCCCTCATCAGGCTCATACTTTCGCATATTTCTCATACTTCATGGCTAGATCCTGGGCTGTTTCTGGATTGTATCACGTAGTAATGTGGTATCACGCTGAAACAGTCAATTAAACCTGGCTTCGATCAATACTTTAGAGGATAACGCAAGTTAGGTCTGGGATAGGTCTAGGATTTGCCCTCATCATGCTCATACTTTCGCATATTTCTCATACTTCATGGCTAGATCCTGGGCTATTTCTGGATTGGATCACATAGTAAAGTGGTACCACACTGAAACATTCAATGAAACCTGGTCTAGATAATTATTTTAGAGGATAAAGCATGTTAGGTCAAGGTTAGGTCTAAGATTTGCCCCCATCAGGCTCACAGTTTCGCGTTTTTCACATACTTGTTGAACAGATCCTCGGTTTTTTCTGGTTTGGATCACGCAGTAATGTGGTACCACACTGAAACATTCAATTAAACCTGGTCTTGATAAATATTTTAGAGGATAACGCATGTTAGGTCTGGGTTACGTCTGTGATTTGCCCTCATCAGGGTCATACTTTCCCAGTTTTAACATGCATGTTGACCTGATCGAGGGTTTTTTCTGCTTTGGATCACGTAGTAAAGTGGTACCACAATAAAACAGTCAATCAAACCTGGTTTCGATCAATATTTTAGAGGATAACGCATGTTAGGTCTAGGTTAGGCCTGGGATTTTCACTCATCAGACTCATACTTTCGCATTCTTCACATACTTGTTGAACGGATCCTGGGTTTTTTCTGGTTTGGATCACGTAGTAATGTGGGACCACACTGAGACAGTCAATTAAACCTGGTTTCGATCAGTATTTTAGAGACTAATTCATGTTAGGTCTAGGTTAGGTCTGGTATTTGCTCTTATCAGGCTCATTGTTTCGCATATTTCTCATACTTGATGGCTAGATCCTGGGCTTTTTCTGGATTGCATAATGTAGTAATGAAGTACAACACTGAAACAGTCAATTAAACCTGGTTTCCATCAATATTTTAGAGGATAACGCATATTAGGTGTAGGTTAGGCCTGGGATTTGATCTCATCAGACTCATACTTTCGCGTTTTTCACATACTTGTTGAACAGATCCTGGGTTTTTTCTGGTTTGGATCACGTAGTAGTGTGGTACCACACTGAAACAGTCCATGAAACCTGGTTGCGATCAATATTTTAGAGGATAACGCATGTTAGGTATGGGTTAGGTCTAGGATTTGCCCCCATCAGGCTTATTCTTTTGCATATTTCTCAAACTTGATGGCTAGATCCTGGGCTTTTTCTGGATTGCATCACGTAGTAATGTGGTACCACACTGAAACATTCAATTAAACCTGGTCTTGATAAATATTTTAGAGGATAACGCATGTTAGGTCTCGGTTAGGTCTAGGATTTGACCTCGTCAGACTCATACTTTCGCACCCTTCACATACTCGTTGAACAGATCCTGGGTTATTTTCTGGTTTGGATCACATAGTAATGTGGTACCACACTGAAACAGTCGATTAAACCAGGTTTCGATCAATATTTTTGAGGATAAAGCATGTTTGGTCTTGGTTAGGCCTGGGATTTTCACTCATCAGACTCATACTTTCACATTCTTCACATACTTGTTGAACGGATCCTGGGTTTTTTCTGGTTTGGATCTCGTAGTAATGTGGGACCACACTGAAACATTCAATGAAACCTGGTCTGGATAAATATTTTAGAGGATAACGCTGCTTAGGTCTGGGTTAGGTCTAAGATTTGCCCTCATCAGACTCATACTTTCGCATTCTTCACATACTTGTTGAACGGATCCTGGGTTTTTTCTGGTTTGGGTCACGTAGTAACGTGGTACCACACTGAAACATTCAATTAAACCTGGTCTTGATAAATATTTTACAGGATAACGCATGTTAGGTCTGGGTTAGGTCTAGGATTTGCCCTCATCAAGCTCATACTTTCGCATATCTCTCATACTTGATGGCTAGATCCTGGGCTTTTTCTGGATTGCATCACGTAGTAATGAAGTACAACACTGAAACAGTCAATTAAACCTGGTTTCGATCAATATTTTAGAGAATAATTCATGTTAGGTCTAGGTTAGGTCTGGGATTTGCTCTCATCAGGCTCATTCTTTCGCATATTTCTCATACTTGATGGCTAGATCCTGGGCTTTTTCTGGATCGCATCACGTAGTAATGAAGTACAACACTGAAACAGTCATTTAAACCTGGTTTCCATCAATATCTTAGAGGACAACGCAAGTTAGGTCTGGGATAGGTCTGGGATTTGCCCTCATCAGACTCATACTTTCGCGTTCTTCACATACTTGTTGGACAGATCCTGGGTTTTTTCTGGTTTGGATCACGTAGTAGTGTGGTGCCACACTGACACAGTCCATTAAACCTGGTTTGGATCAATATTTTAGAGGATAACGCATGTTAGGTCTAGGTTAGCCCTGGGATTTTCACTCATCAGACTCATACTTTCGCATTCTTCACATACTTGTTGAACGGAACCTGGTTTTTTTCTGGTTTGGATCACGTAGTAATGTGGTACCACACTGAAACAGTTGACTAAACCTAGTTTCGATCAATATTTTAGAGGATAACGCAAGTTAGGTCTGGGATAGGTATGGGAAATGACCTCATCAGACTCTTACATTCGCACACTTCACATACTCGTTGAACAGATCCTGGGATATTTTCTGGTTTGGATCACATAGTAATGTGGTACCACTCTGAGACAGTCGATTAAACCAGGTTTCGATCAATATTTTAGAGGATAACGCATGTTAGGTCTGGGTTAGGTCTACGATTTGCCCTCATCAGGCTCATACTTTCGCATATTTCTCATACTTCATGGCTAGATCCTGGGCTGTTTCTGGATTGTATCACGTAGTAATGTGGTATCACGCTGAAACAGTCAATTAAACCTGGCTTCGATCAATACTTTAGAGGATAACGCAAGTTAGGTCTGGGATAGGTCTAGGATTTGCCCTCATCATGCTCATACTTTCGCATATTTCTCATACTTCATGGCTAGATCCTGGGCTATTTCTGGATTGGATCACACAGTAAAGTGGTACCACACTGAAACATTCAATGAAACCTGGTCTAGATAATTATTTTAGAGGATAAAGCATGTTAGGTCAAGGTTAGGTCTAAGATTTGCCCCCATCAGGCTCACAATTTCGCGTTTTTCACATACTTGTTGAACAGATCCTCGGTTTTTTCTGGTTTGGATCACGCAGTAATGTGGTACCACACTGAAACATTCAATTAAACCTGGTCTTGATAAATATTTTAGAGGATAACGCATGTTAGGTCTGGGTTACGTCTGTGATTTGCCCTCATCAGGGTCATACTTTCCCAGTTTTAACATGCATGTTGACCTGATCGAGGGTTTTTTCTGCTTTGGATCACGTAGTAAAGTGGTACCACAATAAAACAGTCAATCAAACCTGGTTTCGATCAATATTTTAGAGGATAACGCATGTTAGGTCTAGGTTAGGCCTGGGATTTTCACTCATCAGACTCATAATTTCGCATTCTTCACATACTTGTTGAACGGATCCTGGGTTTTTTCTGGTTTGGATCACGTAGTAATGTGGGACCACACTGAGACAGTCAATTAAACCTGGTTTCGATCAGTACTTTAGAGACTAATTCATGTTAGGTCTAGGTTAGGTCTGGTATCTGCTCTTATCAGGCTCATTGTTTCGCATATTTCTCATACTTGATGGCTAGATCCTGGGCTTTTTCTGGATTGCATAATGTAGTAATGAAGTACAACACTGAAACAGTCAATTATACCTGGTTTCCATCAATATTCTAGAGGACAACGCATATTAGGTGTAGGTTAGGCCTGGGATTTGATCTCATCAGACTCATACTTTCGCGTTTTTCACATACTTGTTGAACAGATCCTGGGTTTTTTCTGGTTTGGATCACGTAGTAGTGTGGTACCACACTGAAACAGTCCATGAAACCTGGTTGCGATCAATATTTTAGAGGATAACGCATGTTAGGTATGGGTTAGGTCTAGGATTTGCCCCCATCAGGCTTATTCTTTTGCATATTTCTCAAACTTGATGGCTAGATCCTGGGCTTTTTCTGGATTGCATCACGTAGTAATGTGGTACCACACTGAAACATTCAATTAAACCTGGTCTTGATAAATATTTTAGAGGATAACGCATGTTAGGTCTGGGTTAGGTCTAGGATTTGACCTCGTCAGACTCATACTTTCGCACCCTTCACATACTCGTTGAACAGATCCTGGGTTATTTTCTGGTTTGGATCACATAGTAATGTGGTACCACACTGAAACAGTCGATTAAACCAGGTTTCGATCAATATTTTTGAGGATAAAGCATGTTTGGTCTAGGTTAGGCCTGGGATTTTCACTCATAAGACTCATACTTTCACATTCTTCACATACTTGTTGAACGGACCCTGGGTTTTTTCTGGTTTGGATCACGTAGTAATGTGGGACCACACTGAAACAGTCAATTAAATCTGGTTTCGATCAATATTTTAGGGAATAATTCATGTTAGGTCTACGTTAGGCCTAGGATTTTCACTCATCAGACTCATACTTTCGCATTCTTCACATACTTGTTGAACGGATCCTGGGTTTTTTCTGGTTTGGATCTCGTAGTAATGTGGGACCACACTGAAACATTCAATGAAACCTGGTCTGGATAAATATTTTAGAGGATAACGCTGCTTAGGTCTGGGTTAGGTCTAAGATTTGCCCTCATCAGACTCATACTTTCGCATTCTTCACATACTTGTTGAACGGATCCTGGGTTTTTTCTGGTTTGGATCACGTAGTAATGTGGGACCACACTGAGACAGTCAATTAAACCTGGTTTCGATCAGTATTTTAGAGACTAATTCATGTTAGGTCTAGGTTAGGTCTGGTATTTGCTCTTATCAGGCTCATTGTTTCGCATATTTCTCATACTTGATGGCTAGATCCTGGGCTTTTTCTGGATTGCATAACGTAGTAATGAAGTACAACACTGAAACAGTCAATTAAACCTGGTTTCCATCAATATTTTAGAGGACAACGCATATTAGGTGTAGGTTAGGCCTGGGATTTGATCTCATCAGACTCATACTTTCGCGTTTTTCACATACTTGTTGAACAGATCCTGGGTTTTTTCTGGTTTGGATCACGTAGTAGTGTGGTACCACACTGAAACAGTCCATGAAACCTGGTTGCGATCAATATTTTAGAGGATAACGCATGTTAGGTCTGGGTTAGGTCTAGGATTTGCCCCCATCAGGCTTATTCTTTTGCATATTTCTCAAACTTGATGGCTAGATCCTGGGCTTTTTCTGGATTGCATCACGTAGTAATGTGGTACCACACTGAAACATTCAATTAAACCTGGTCTTGATAATTATTTTAGAGGATAACGCATGTTAGGTCTGGGTTAGGTCTAGGATTTGACCTCGTCAGACTCATACTTTCGCACCCTTCACATACTCGTTGAACAGATCCTGGGTTATTATCTGGTTTGGATCACATAGTAATGTGGTACCACACTGAAACAGTCGATTAAACCAGGTTTCGATCAATATTTTTGAGGATAAAGCATGTTTGGTCTAGGTTAGGCCTGGGATTTTCACTCATCAGACTCATACTTTCACATTCTTCACATACTTGTTGAACGGACCCTGGGTTTTTTCTGGTTTGGATCACGTAGTAATGTGGGACCACACTGAAACAGTCAATTAAATCTGGTTTCGATCAATATTTTAGAGAATAATTCATGTTAGGTCTAGGTTAGGTCTGGGATTTGCTCTCATCAGGCTCATTCTTTCGCATATTTCTCATACTTGATGGCTAGATCCTGGGCTTTTTCTGGATCGCATCACGTAGTAATGAAGCACAACACTGAAACTGTCATTTAAACCTGGTTTCCGTCAATATCTTAGAGGACAACGCATGTTAGGTCTAGGTTAGGTCTAAGATTTGCCCTCATCAGGCTCACAGTTTCGCGTTTTTAACATACTTGTTGGACAGATCCTGGGTTTTTTCTGGTTTGGATCACGTAGTCATGTGGTACCACGCTGAAACAGTCAATTAAACCTGGTTTCGATCAATATTTTAGAGGATACCGCAAGTTAGGTCTGGGATAGGGCTGGAATTCGCCCTAATCAGGCTCATACTTTCGCGTTCTTCACATACTTGTTGAACTGATCCTGGATTTTTCTGGTTTGGATCACGTAGTAATGTGGTACCAAACTGAAACAATCAATTAAACCTGGTCTTGATAAATATTTAAGAGGATAACGCATGTTAGGTCTGGGTTAGCCCTGGGATTTGCCCTCATCAGGCTCATACTTTCGCATTCTTCACATACTTGTTGAACGGAACCTGGTTTTTTTCTGGTTTGGATCACGTAGTAATGTGGTACCACACTGAAACAGTTGACTAAACCTAGTTTCGATCAATATTTTAGAGGATAACGCAAGTTAGGTCTGGGATAGGTATGGGAAATGACCTCATCAGACTCTTACATTCGCACACTTCACATACTCGTTGAACAGATCCTGGGATATTTTCTGGTTTGGATCACATAGTAATGTGGTACCACTCTGAGACAGTCGATTAAACCAGGTTTCGATCAATATTTTAGAGGATAACGCATGTTAGGTCTGGGTTAGGTCTACGATTTGCCCTCATCAGGCTCATACTTTCGCATATTTCTCATACTTCATGGCTAGATCCTGGGCTGTTTCTGGATTGTATCACGTAGTAATGTGGTATCACGCTGAAACAGTCAATTAAACCTGGCTTCGATCAATACTTTAGAGGATAACGCAAGTTAGGTCTGGGATAGGTCTAGGATTTGCCCTCATCATGCTCATACTTTCGCATATTTCTCATACTTCATGGCTAGATCCTGGGCTATTTCTGGATTGGATCACATAGTAAAGTGGTACCACACTGAAACATTCAATGAAACCTGGTCTAGATAATTATTTTAGAGGATAAAGCATGTTAGGTCAAGGTTAGGTCTAAGATTTGCCCCCATCAGGCTCACAGTTTCGCGTTTTTCACATACTTGTTGAACAGATCCTCGGTTTTTTCTGGTTTGGATCACGCAGTAATGTGGTACCACACTGAAACATTCAATTAAACCTGGTCTTGATAAATATTTTAGAGGATAACGCATGTTAGGTCTGGGTTACGTCTGTGATTTGCCCTCATCAGGGTCATACTTTCCCAGTTTTAACATGCATGTTGACCTGATCGAGGGTTTTTTCTGCTTTGGATCACGTAGTAAAGTGGTACCACAATAAAACAGTCAATCAAACCTGGTTTCGATCAATATTTTAGAGGATAACGCATGTTAGGTCTAGGTTAGGCCTGGGATTTTCACTCATCAGACTCATAATTTCGCATTCTTCACATACTTGTTGAACGGATCCTGGGTTTTTTCTGGTTTGGATCACGTAGTAATGTGGGACCACACTGAGACAGTCAATTAAACCTGGTTTCGATCAGTATTTTAGAGACTAATTCATGTTAGGTCTAGGTTAGGTCTGGTATTTGCTCTTATCAGGCTCATTGTTTCGCATATTTCTCATACTTGATGGCTAGATCCTGGGCTTTTTCTGGATTGCATAATGTAGTAATGAAGTACAACACTGAAACAGTCAATTATACCTGGTTTCCATCAATATTCTAGAGGACAACGCATATTAGGTGTAGGTTAGGCCTGGGATTTGATCTCATCAGACTCATACTTTCGCGTTTTTCACATACTTGTTGAACAGATCCTGGGTTTTTTCTGGTTTGGATCACGTAGTAGTGTGGTACCACACTGAAACAGTCCATGAAACCTGGTTGCGATCAATATTTTAGAGGATAACGCATGTTAGGTATGGGTTAGGTCTAGGATTTGCCCCCATCAGGCTTATTCTTTTGCATATTTCTCAAACTTGATGGCTAGATCCTGGGCTTTTTCTGGATTGCATCACGTAGTAATGTGGTACCACACTGAAACATTCAATTAAACCTGGTCTTGATAAATATTTTAGAGGATAACGCATGTTAGGTCTGGGTTAGGTCTAGGATTTGACCTCGTCAGACTCATACTTTCGCACCCTTCACATACTCGTTGAACAGATCCTGGGTTATTTTCTGGTTTGGATCACATAGTAATGTGGTACCACACTGAAACAGTCGATTAAACCAGGTTTCGATCAATATTTTTGAGGATAAAGCATGTTTGGTCTAGGTTAGGCCTGGGATTTTCACTCATCAGACTCATACTTTCACATTCTTCACATACTTGTTGAACGGACCCTGGGTTTTTTCTGGTTTGGATCACGTAGTAATGTGGGACCACACTGAAACAGTCAATTAAATCTGGTTTCGATCAATATTTTAGGGAATAATTCATGTTAGGTCTACGTTAGGCCTAGGATTTTCACTCATCAGACTCATACTTTCGCATTCTTCACATACTTGTTGAACGGATCCTGGGTTTTTTCTGGTTTGGATCTCGTAGTAATGTGGGACCACACTGAAACATTCAATGAAACCTGGTCTGGATAAATATTTTAGAGGATAACGCTGCTTAGGTCTGGGTTAGGTCTAAGATTTGCCCTCATCAGACTCATACTTTCGCATTCTTCACATACTTGTTGAACGGATCCTGGGTTTTTTCTGGTTTGGATCACGTAGTAATGTGGGACCACACTGAGACAGTCAATTAAACCTGGTTTCGATCAGTATTTTAGAGACTAATTCATGTTAGGTCTAGGTTAGGTCTGGTATTTGCTCTTATCAGGCTCATTGTTTCGCATATTTCTCATACTTGATGGCTAGATCCTGGGCTTTTTCTGGATTGCATAACGTAGTAATGAAGTACAACACTGAAACAGTCAATTAAACCTGGTTTCCATCAATATTTTAGAGGACAACGCATATTAGGTGTAGGTTAGGCCTGGGATTTGATCTCATCAGACTCATACTTTCGCGTTTTTCACATACTTGTTGAACAGATCCTGGGTTTTTTCTGGTTTGGATCACGTAGTAGTGTGGTACCACACTGAAACAGTCCATGAAACCTGGTCTTGATAAATATTTAAGAGGATAACGCATGTTAGGTCTTGGTTAGGTCTAGGATTTGCCCTCATCAGGCTCATACTTTCGCATATTTCTCATACTTCATGGCCAGATCCTGGGCTGTTTCTGGATTGTATCACGTAGTAATGAGGTACCACGCTGAAACAGTCAACTAAACCTGGTTTCGATCAATATTTTAGAGAATAATTCATGTTAGGTCTAGGTTAGGTCTGGGATTTGCTCTCATCGGGCTCATTCTTTCGCATATTTCTCATACTTGATGGCTAGATCCTGGGCTTTTTCTGCATCGCATCACGTAGTAATGAAGCACAACACTGAAACAGTCAATTAAACCTGGTTTCCGTCAATATCTTAGAGGACAACGCATGTTAGGTCTAGGTTAGGTCTAGGATTTGCCCGCATCAGGCTCATACTTTCGCATATTTCTCATACTTCATGGCTAGATCCTGGGCTGTTTCTGGATTGTATCACGTAGTAATGTGGTACCACGCTGAAACAGTCAATTAAACCTGGTTTCGATCAATATTTTGGAGGATAACGCAAGTTAGGTCTGGGATAGGTCTAGGATTTGCCCTCATCAGGCTCTTACTTTCGCATATTTCTCATACATGTTGAACAGATCCTGGGTATTTTCTGGCATGGAACACGTAGTAATGTGGGACCACACAGAAACTATCAATTAAACCTGGTCTTGATAAATATTTTAGAGGATAACGCATGTTAGGTCTGGGTTAGGTTTAGGATTTGCCCTCATCAGGCTCATACTTTCGCATATTTCTCATACTTCATGGCTAGATCCTGGGCTATTTCTGGATTGGATCACGTAGTAATGTGGTACCACACTGAAACAGTCAATTAAACCTGGTTTCGACCAATATTTTAGAGGATAACGCAAGTTAGGTCTGGGATAGGTCTGGGATTTGCCCCCATCAGGCTCATACTTTCGCGTTTTTCACATACTTGCTGAACAGATCCTGGGTTTTTTCTGGTTTGGGTCACGTAGTAACGTGGTACCACACTGAAACATTCAATTAAACCTGGTCTTGATAAATATTTTAGAGGATAACGCATGTTAGGTCTGGGTTAGGTCTAGGATTTGCCCTCATCAAGCTCATACTTTCGCATATCTCTCATACTTGATGGCTAGATCCTGGGCTTTTTCTGGATTGCATCACGTAGTAATGAAGTACAACACTGAAACAGTCAATTAAACCTGGTTTCGATCTACATTTTAGAGAATAATTCATGTTAGGTCTAGGTTAGGTCTGGGATTTGCTCTCATCAGGCTCATTCTTTCGCATATTTCTCATACTTGATGGCTAGATCCTGGGCTTTTTCTGGATCGCATCACGTAGTAATGAAGTACAACACTGAAACAGTCAATTAAACCTGGTTTCCATCAATATCTTAGAGGACAACGCAAGTTAGGTCTGGGATAGGTCTGGGATTTGCCCTCATCAGACTCATACTTTCGCGTTCTTCACATACTTGTTGGACAGATCCTGGGTTTTTTCTGGTTTGGATCACGTAGTAGTGTGGTGCCACACTGAAACAGTCCATTAAACCTGGTTTGGATCAATATTTTAGAGGATAACGCATGTTAGGTCTAGGTTAGCCCTGGGATTTTCACTCATCAGACTCATACTTTCGCATATTTCTCATACTTCATGGCTAGATCCTGGGCTGTTTCTGGATTGTATCACGTAGTAATGTGGTATCACGCTGAAACAGTCAATTAAACCTGGCTTCGATCAATACTTTAGAGGATAACGCAAGTTAGGTCTGGGATAGGTCTAGGATTTGCCCTCATCATGCTCATACTTTCGCATATTTCTCATACTTCATGGCTAGATCCTGGGCTATTTCTGGATTGGATCACATAGTAAAGTGGTACCACACTGAAACATTCAATGAAACCAGGTCTAGATAATTATTTTAGAGGATAACGCATGTTAGGTCAAGGTTAGGTCTAAGATTTGCCCCCATCAGGCTCACAGTTTCGCGTTTTTCACACACTTGTTGAACAGATCCTCGGTTTTTTCTGGTTTGGATCAGGCAGTAATGTGGTACCACACTGAAACATTCAATTAAACCTGGTCTTGATAAATATTTTAGAGGATAACGCATGTTAGGTCTGGGTTACGTCTGTGATTTGCCCTCATCAGGGTCATACTTTCCCAGTTTTAACATGCATGTTCACCTGATCGAGGGTGTTTTCTGCTTTGGATCACGTAGTAAAGTGGTACCACAATAAAACAGTCAATCAAACCTGGTTTCGATCAATATTTTAGAGGATAACGCATGTTAGGTCTAGGTTAGCCCTGGGATTTTCACTCATCAGACTCATACTTTCGCATTCTTCACATACTTCTTGAACGGATCGTGGGTTTTTTCTGGTTTGGATCACGTAGTAATGTGGGACCACACTGAGGCAGTCAATTAAACCTGGTTTCGATCAGTATTTTAGAGACTAATTCATGTTAGGTCTAGGTTAGGTCTGGTATTTGCTCTTATCAGGCTCATTGTTTCGGATATTTCTCATACTTGATGGCTAGATCCTGGGCTTTTTCTGGATTGCATAACGTAGTAATGAAGTACAACACTGAAACAGTCAATTAAACCTGGTTTCCATCAATATTTTAGAGGACAACGCATATTAGGTGTAGGTTAGGCCTGGGATTTGATCTCATCAGACTCATACTTTCGCGTTTTTCACATACTTGTTGAACAGATCCTGGGTTTTTTCTGGTTTGGATCACGTAGTAGTGTGGTACCACACTGAAACAGTCCATGAAACCTGGTTGCGATCAATATTTTAGAGGATAACGCATGTTAGGTCTGGGTTAGGTCTAGGATTTGCCACCATCAGGCTTATTCTTTTGCATATTTCTCAAACTTGATGGCTAGATCCTGGGCTTTCTCTGGATTGCATCACGTAGTAAAGTGGTACCACAATAAAACAGTCAATCAAACCTGGTTTCGATCAATATTTTAGAGGATAACGCATGTTAGGTCTAGGTTGGGCCTGGGATTTTCACTCATCAGACTCATACTTTCGCATTCTTCACATACTTCTTGAACGGATCCTGGGTTTTTTCTGGTTTGGATCACATAGTAATGTGGTACCACACTGAAACAGTCGATTAAACCAGATTTCGATCAATATTTTTGAGGATAAAGCATGTTTGGTCTAGGTTAGGCCTGGGATTTTCACTCATCAGACTCATACTTTCACAATCTTCACATACTTGTTGAACGGACCCTGGGTTTTTTCTGGTTTGGATCACGTAGTAATGTGGGACCACACTGAAACAGTCAATTAAATCTGGTTTCGATCAATATTTTAGAGAATAATTCATGTTAGGTCTAGGTTAGGCCTAGGATTTTCACTCATCAGACTCATACTTTCGCATTCTTCACATACTTGTTGAACGGATCCTGGGTTTTTTCTGGTTTGGATCTCGTAGTAATGTGGGACCACACTGAAACATTCAATGAAACCTGGTCTGGATAAATATTTTAGAGGATAACGCTGCTTAGGTCTGGGTTAGGTCTAAGATTTGCCCTCATCAGGCTCACAGTTTCGCGTTTTTCACATACTTGTTGGACAGATCCTGGGTTTTTTCTGGTTTGGATCACGTAGTCATGTGGTACCACGCTGAAACAGTCAATTAAACCTGGTTTCGATCAATATTTTAGAGGATACCGCAAGTTAGGTCTGGGATAGGGCTGGGATTCGCCCTAATCAGGCTCATACTTTCGCGTTCTTCACATACTTGTTGAACTGATCCTGGATTTTTCCGGTTTGGATCACGTAGTAATGTGGTACCACACTGAAACAATCAATTAAACCTGGTCTTGATAAATATTTTAGAGGATAACGCATGTTTGGTCTGGGTTAGGTCTAGGATTTGCCCTCATCAGGCTCATACTTTCGCATATTTCTCATACTTCATGGCTAGATCCTGGGCTGTTTCTGGATTGTATCACGTAGTAATGTGGTACCACGCTGAAACAGTCAACTAAACCTGGTTTCGATCAATATTTTAGAGGATAACGCAAGTTAGGTCTGGGGTAGGTCTAGGATTTGCCCTCATCAGGCTCTTACTTTCGCATATTTCTCATACTTCATGGCTAGATCCTGGGCTATTTCTGGATTGGATCACGTAGTAAAGTGGTACCAGACTGAAACATTCAATGAAACCTGGTCTGGATAAATATTTTAGAGGATAACGCATCTTAGGTCTGGGTTAGGTCTAAGATTTGCCCTCATCAGGCTCACAGTTTCGCGTTTTTCACATACTTGATGAACAGATCCTGGGTTTTTTCTGGTTTGGATCACGAGGTAGTGTGGTACCACACTGAAACAGTCCATTAAACCTGGTTTCGCTCAATATTTTAGAGGATAACGCATGTTAGGTCTAGGTTAAGTCTGGGATTTGCTCTTATCAGGCTCATTCTTTCGCATATTTCTCATACTTGATGGCTATATCCTGGGCTTTTTCTGGATTGCATCACGTAGTAATGTAGTGCCACACTGAAACAGTCAATGAAACCTGGTTTCCATCAATATTTTAGAGGACAACGCAAGTTAGGTTTAGGTAAGGCCTGAGATTTTCACTGATCAGACTCATTCTTTCGCATATTTCTCATACATGTTGAACAGATCCTAGGTTTTTTCTGGTTTGAATCACGTAGTAATGTGGGACCACACTGAAACAACCAATTAAACCTGGTCTTGATAAATATTTTAGAGGATAACGCAAGTTAGGTCTGGGGTAGGTCTAGGATTTGCCCTCATCAGGCTCTTACTTTCGCATATTTCTCATACTTCATGGCTAGATCCTGGGCTATTTCTGGATTGGATCACGTAGTAAAGTGGTACCACACTGAAACATTCAATGAAACCTGGTTTCGATCAATATTTTAGAGGATAACGCATGTTAGGTCTAGGTTAGGTCTGGGATTTGCTCTCATCAGGCTCATTCTTTCGCATATTTCTCAAACTTGATGGCTAGATCCTGGGCTTTTTCTGGATTGCATCACGTAGTAATGTGGTACCACATTGAAACAGTCGATTAAACCTGGTTTCGATCAATATATTAGAGGATAACGCAAGTTAGGTCTGGGATAGGTCTGGGATTTGACCTCATCAGACTCATACTTTCGCATCCTTCACATACTCGTTGAACAGATCCTGGGTTATTTTCTGGTTTGGATCACATAGTAATGTGGTACCACGCTGAAACAGTCGATTAAACCAGGTGTCGATCAATATTTTTGAGGATATCGCAAGTTAGGTCTGGGATAGGTCTGGGATTTGCCCTCATCGGACTCATACTTTCGCACACTTGACATACTCGTTGATCAGATCCTGGGTTTTTTTCTGGTTTGGATCACGTAGTAATGTGGTACCACACTGAAACAGTCGATTAAACCTGGTTTCGATCAATATTATTGAGGATAGCGCATGTTGGGTCTAGGTTAGGCCTGAGATTTTCACTCATCAGACTCATACTTTCGCATTCTTCACATACTTGTTGAACGGATCCTGGGTTTTTTCTGGTTTGGATCACGTAGTAATGTGGGACCACACTGAAACAGTCAATTAAACCTGGTTTCGATCAATATTTTAGAGAATAATTCATGTTAGGTCTAGGTTAGGTCTGGGATTTACTCCCATCAGGCTCATTCTTTCGCATATTACTCATACTTGATGGCTAGATCCTGGGCTCTTTCTGGATTGGATCACGTAGTAATGTGGGACCACACTGAAACAGTGAATTAAACCTGGTTTCCATCAATATCTTAGAGGACAACGCAAGTTAGGTCTGGGATAGGTCTGGGATTTGCCCTCATCCGGGACATACTTTCGCATTTTTCACATACATGTTGAACAGATCCTGGGTTTTTTCTGGATTGGATCGCGCAGTAATGTGGTACCACACTGAAACAGTCCACTAAACCTGGTTTCGATCAATATTTTAGAGGACAGCGCATGTTAGGTCTAGGTTAGGCCTGGGATTTGCCCTTATCAGACTCATACTTTCGCATTCTTCACATACTTGTTGAACGGATCCGGTGTTTTTACTGGTTTGGATCACCTAGTCATGTATTACCACACTGAGACAGTCCATTAAACCTGGTTTCGATCAATATTTTAGAGAAGAATTCATGTTAGGTCTAGGTTAGGTCTGGGATTTGCTCTCATCAGGCTCATTCTTTCGCATATTTCTCATACTTGATGGCTTGATCCTGGGCTTTTTCTGGATTGCATCACGTAGTAATGTAGTACCACACTGAAATAGTCAATTAAACCTGGTTTCCATCAATATTTCAGAGGACAACGCAACTTAGGTCTGGGATAGGTCTGGGATTTGCCCTCATCCGGGACATACTTTCGCATTTTTCACATACATGTTGAACAGATCCTGGGTTTTTTCTGGATTGGATCGCGCAGTAATGTGGTACCACACTGAAACAGTCCACTAAACCTGGTTTCGATCAATATTTTAGAGGACAGCGCATGTTAGGTCTAGGTTAGGCCTGGGATTTGCCCTTATCAGGGTCATACTTTCGCAGTTTTAACATACATGTTGACCTGATCGAGGGTATTTTCTGCTTTGTATCACGTAGTAAAGTGGTACCACACTGAAGCAGTCCATTAAACCTGGTTTGGGTCAATATTTTAGAGGATAACGCATGTTAGGTCTAGGTTAGCCCTGGGATTTTCACTCATCAGACTCATACTTTCGCATTCTTCACATACTGGTTGAACTGATCCTGGGTTTTTTCTGGTTTGGTTCACGTAGTAATGTGTTACCACACTGAAACGTTCAATTAAACCTGGTCTTGATAAATATTTTAGAGGATAACGCATGTTAGGTCTGGGTTAGGTCTAGGATTTGCCCCCATCAGGCTCATACTTTCGCATATTTCTCATACTTCATGGCTAGATCCTGGGCTATTTCTGGATTGTATCACGTAGTAATGTGGTACCACACTGAAACAGTCGGTTAACCTTGGTTTCGATCAATATTTTAGAGGATAACGCATGTTAGGTCTAGGTTAGGCCTGGGATATGCCCTCATCAGGGTCATACTTTCGCAGTTTTAGCATACATGTTGACCTCATCGAGGGTTCTTTCTGCTTTGGATCACGTAGTAAAGTGGTGCCACACTAAAACTGTCAATTAAACCTGGTTTCGATCAATATTTTAGAGGATAACGCAAGTTATGTCTGGGATAGGTCTGGGGATTTGCCCTCATCAGGCTCATACTTTCGCGTTTTTCACCTCCTAGTTGAACAGATCCTGGGTTTTTTCTGGTTTGGATCACCTAGTCATGTATTACCACACTGAGACAGTCCATTAAACCTGGTTTCGATCAATATTTTAGAGAAGAATTCATGTTAGGTCTAGGTTAGGTCTGGGATTTGCTCTCATCAGGCTTGTACTTTCGCATATTTCTCGTACTTCATGGCTAGATCCTGGGCTATTTATGGATTGGGTCTCGTAGTAATGTGGCACCACACTGAAACAGTCCATTAATCCTGGCTTCGATCAATATTTTTGAGGATAACGCATGTTAGGTCTAGGTTAGGCCTGGGATTTTCACTCATCAGACTCATACTTTCGCATTCTTCACATACTTGTTGAACGGATCCTGTGTTTTTACTGGTTTTGATCACGTAGTAAAGTGGTACCACACTGAAACGTGCAATTAAACCTGGTCTTGGTAAATATTTTAGAGGATAACGCATGTTAGGTCTGGGTAAGGTCTAGGATTTGCCCTCTTCAGGCTCATACTTTCGCATACTTCTAATACTTAATGGCTAGATCCTGGGCTCTTTCTGGATTGGATCGCGTAGTAATGTGGTACCACACTGAAACAGTCCATTAAACCTGGTTTCGATCAATATTTTAGATGATAACGCGTGTTAGGTCTAGGATAGGCCTGGGATATGCCCTCATCAGAGACATACTTTCGCTGTTTTAACTTACATGTTGACCTCATCGAGGGTTTATTCTGCGTTGGATCACGTAGTAAAGTGGTACGACACTAAAACAGTCTATTAAAGCTGGTTTCGACCAATATTTTAGAGGATAACGCATGTTAGGTCTGGGCTAGGTCTAGGATTTGCCCTCATCAGGCTCATACTTTCGCATATTTCTAATACTTCATGGCTAGATCCTGGGCTCTTTCTGGATTGGATCACGTATTAATGTTGTACCTCACTGAAACAGTCCAGTAAACCTGGTTTAGATCAATATTTTTGAGGATAACACATGTTAGGTCTAGGTTAGGTCTGGTATTTGCTCTCATCAGGCTCATTCTTTCGCATATTTCTCATACTTGATGGCTAGATCCTGAGCTTTTTCAGGATTGGATCTCGTAGTAATGTAGAACCACACTGAAACAGTCAATTAACTCTGGTTTCGATCACTATTTTAGAGGATAACGCATGTTAGGTCTGGGATAGGTCTGGGAATTGCCCTCATCAGACTCACACTTTCGCACACTTCACATACTCGTTGAACAGATCCCGGGTTATTTTCTGGTTCGGATCACGTAGTAATGTGGTACCACACTGAAACAGTCCATTAAACCTGGTTTCGATCAATATCTTTGAGGATAACGCATGTTAGGTCTGGGTTAGGTCTAGGATTTGCCCTCATCAGGCTCATACTTTCGCATATTTCTCATACGTCATGGCTAGATCCTGGGCTATTTCTGGATTGCATCACGTAGTAATATAGTACCACACTGATACAGTCAATTAAACCTGGTTTCCATCAATATTTTAGAGGACAACGCATGTTATGTGTAGGTTAGGCCTGGGATTTGCCCTCATCAGGCTCATACTTTCACATATTTCTAATACTTCATGGCTAGATCCTGGGCTCTTTCTGGATTGGATCACGTATTAATGTTGTACCACACTGAAACAGTCCATTAAACCTGGTTTCGATCAATATTTTTGAGGATATCACATGTTAGGTCTAGGTTAGGTCTGTGGATTTGCCCTCATCAGGCTCATACTGTCGCATTTTTCACATTCGAGTTGAACTGATCCTGGGTTTTTTCTGGCTTGGATCACCTAGTAATGTGGGACCACACTGAGACAGTCCATTAGACCTGGTTTCGATCAATATTTTAGAGAATAATTCATGTTAGGTCGAGGTTATTTCTGGGATTTGCTCTCATCAGGCTCGTACTTTCGCATATTTCTCATACTTGATGGGTAGATTCTGGGCTTTTTCTGGTTTGGACCACGTAGTAGTGTGGTACCGCACCGAAACAGTCAATTAAACCAGGTTTCGATCAATATTTTAGAGGATAACGCAAGTTAGGTCTGGGACAGGTCTGGGATTTGCCCTCATCAGACTCATACTTTCGCACACTTCTCATACTCGTTGACAAGATCCTGGGTTTTTTTCTGGTTTGGATCACGTAGTAATGTGGTACCACACTGAAACAGGCGATTAAACCTGGTTTCGATCAATATTTTAGATGATAACGCAAGTTAGGTCTGGGATAAGTCTGGGATTCGCCCTCATCAGGCTCATACTTTCGCGTTTTTCACATACTTGTTGAACAGATCCTCGGTTTTTTCTGGTTTGGATCACGTAGTAATGTGGTACCACACTGAAACAGTCCATTAAACCTGGTTCCGATGAATATTTTAGAGGATAACGCATGTTAGGTCTGGGATAGGTCTAGGATTTGCCTTCATCAGGCTCATACTTTCGCATATTTTTCATACTTCATGGCTAGATCCTGGGCTTTTTCTGGTTTGGATCACGTAGTAATGTGGTACCACACGGAAACAGTCCATTAAACCTGGTTTCGATCGATATTTGAGAAGATAACGCATGTTAGGTCTAGGATAGGCCTGGGATTTGCCCTCATCGGACACATAATTTCGCATTCTTTACGTACTTGTTGAACAGCTCCTGGGTTTTTTCCGGTTTGGATCACGTAGTAATGTGGTACCACACTGAAACTGTTGATTAAACCTGGTTTCGATCAATATTTTTGAGGATAACGCATGTTAGGTCTAGGTTAGGCCTGGGATTTGCCCTCATCAGGGTCATACTTTCGCAGTTTTAACATACATGTTGACCTGATCGACGGTTTTTTCTGCTTTGGATCGCGTAGTAAAGTGGTACCACACTGAAACAGTCCATTAAACCTGGTTTCGATCAATATTTTGGAGGATAACGCAATTTAGGTCTGGGATAGTTCTGGGATTCGCACTCATCAGGCTCATATTTTCGCGTTTTTCACATACTTCTTGAACAGATCCTGGGTTTTTTCTGGTTTGAAACACATAGTAATGTGGTACCTCACTGAAACAGTCCATTAAACCTGGTTTCGATCAATATTTTAGAGGATAATGCATGTTAGGTCTAGGTTAGGCCTGGGATTTGCCCTCATCAGGGTCATACTTTCGCGTTTTTCACATACTTGTTGAACAGATACTGGGTTTTTTTTTGGTTTGGATCACGTAGTAATGTGGTACCACACTGAAACAGTCGATTAACCCTAGTTTCGAACAATATTTTAGAGGATAACGCAAGTTAGGTCTAGGTTAGGCCTGGGATTTGACCTCATCAGACTCATACTTTCGCACACTTCACATACTCGTTGAACAGATCCTGGGTTTTTTCTGGTTTGGAACACATAGTAATGTGGTACCACACTGAAACAGTCCATTAAACCTGGTCTTGATAAATATTTTACAGGATAACGCATGTTACGTCAGGGTAAGGTCTAGGATTTGCCCTCATGAGGCTTATACTTTCGCATATTTCTCATACTTCATGGCTAGATCCTGGGCTATTTCTGGATTGGATCACGTAGTAATGTGGTACCACACTGAAACAGTCGATTAAACCAGGTTTCTATCAATATTTTTGAGGATAACGCAAGTTAGGTCTGGGATAGGTCGGGGATTTGCCCTCATCAGGCTCATACTTTCGCGTTTTTCACATACTTGTTGAACAGATCCTGGGTTTTTTCTGGTTTGGATCACGTAGTAGTGTGGTGCCACACTGAAACAGTCCATTAAACCTGGTTTGGATCAATATTTTAGAGGATAACGCATGTTAGGTCTAGGTTAGCCCTGGGATTTTCACTCATCAGACTCATACTTTCGCATATTTCTCATACTTCATGGCTAGATCCTGGGCTGTTTCTGGATTGTATCACGTAGTAATGTGGTATCACGCTGAAACAGTCAATTAAACCTGGCTTCGATCAATACTTTAGAGGATAACGCAAGTTAGGTCTGGGATAGGTCTAGGATTTGCCCTCATCATGCTCATACTTTCGCATATTTCTCATACTTCATGGCTAGATCCTGGGCTATTTCTGGATTGGATCACATAGTAAAGTGGTACCACACTGAAACATTCAATGAAACCAGGTCTAGATAATTATTTTAGAGGATAACGCATGTTAGGTCAAGGTTAGGTCTAAGATTTGCCCCCATCAGGCTCACAGTTTCGCGTTTTTCACATACTTGTTGAACAGATCCTCGGTTTTTTCTGGTTTGGATCAGGCAGTAATGTGGTACCACACTGAAACATTCAATTAAACCTTGTCTTGATAAATATTTTAGAGGATAACGCATGTTAGGTCTGGGTTACGTCTGTGATTTGCCCTCATCAGGGTCATACTTTCCCAGTTTTAACATGCATGTTCACCTGATCGAGGGTGTTTTCTGCTTTGGATCACGTAGTAAAGTGGTACCACAATAAAACACTCAATCAAACCTGGTTTCGATCAATATTTTAGAGGATAACGCATGTTAGGTCTAGGTTAGCCCTGGGATTTTCACTCATCAGACTCATACTTTCGCATTCTTCACATACTTCTTGAACGGATCCTGGGTTTTTTCTGGTTTGGATCACGTAGTAATGTGGGACCACACTGCGACAGTCAATTAAACCTGGTTTCGATCAGTATTTTAGAGACTAATTCATGTTAGGTCTAGGTTAGGTCTGGTATTTGCTCTTATCAGGCTCATTGTTTCGCATATTTCTCATACTTGATGGCTAGATCCTGGGCTTTTTCTGGATTGCATAACGTAGTAATGAAGTACAACACTGAAACAGTCAATTAAACCTGGTTTCCATCAATATTTTAGAGGACAACGCATATTAGGTGTAGGTTAGGCCTGGGATTTGATCTCATCAGACTCATACTTTCGCGTTTTTCACATACTTGTTGAACAGATCCTGGGTTTTTTCTGGTTTGGATCACGTAGTAGTGTGGTACCACACTGAAACAGTCCATGAAACCTGGTTGCGATCAATATTTTAGAGGATAACGCATGTTAGGTCTGGGTTAGGTCTAGGATTTGCCCCCATCAGGCTTATTCTTTTGCATATTTCTCAAACTTGATGGCTAGATCCTGGGCTTTCTCTGGATTGCATCACGTAGTAAAGTGGTACCACAATAAAACAGTCAATCAAACCTGGTTTCGATCAATATTTTAGAGGATAACGCATGTTGGGTCTAGGTTGGGCCTGGGATTTTCACTCATCAGACTCATACTTTCGCATTCTTCACATACTTCTTGAACGGATCCTGGGTTTTTTCTGGTTTGGATCACATAGTAATGTGGTACCACACTGAAACAGTCGATTAAACCAGGTTTCGATCAATATTTTTGAGGATAAAGCATGTTTGGTCTAGGTTAGGCCTGGGATTTTCACTCATCAGACTCATACTTTCACAATCTTCACATACTTGTTGAACGGACCCTGGGTTTTTTCTGGTTTGGATCACGTAGTAATGTGGGACCACACTGAAACAGTCAATTAAATCTGGTTTCGATCAATATTTTAGAGAATAATTCATGTTAGGTCTAGGTTAGCCCTAGGATTTTCACTCATCAGACTCATACTTTCGCATTCTTCACATACTTGTTGAACGGATCCTGGGTTTTTTCTGGTTTGGATCTCGTAGTAATGTGGGACCACACTGAAACATTCAATGAAACCTGGTCTGGATAAATATTTTAGAGGATAACGCTGCTTAGGTCTGGGTTAGGTCTAAGATTTGCCCTCATCAGGCTCACAGTTTCGCGTTTTTCACATACTTGTTGGACAGATCCTGGGTTTTTTCTGGTTTGGATCACGTAGTCATGTGGTACCACGCTGAAACAGTCAATTAAACCTGGTTTCGATCAATATTTTAGAGGATACCGCAAGTTAGGTCTGGGATAGGGCTGGGATTCGCCCTAATCAGGCTCATACTTTCGCGTTCTTCACATACTTGTTGAACTGATCCTGGATTTTTCCGGTTTGGATCACGTAGTAATGTGGTACCACACTGAAACAATCAATTAAACCTGGTCTTGATAAATATTTTAGAGGATAACGCATGTTTGGTCTGGGTTAGGTCTAGGATTTGCCCTCATCAGGCTCATACTTTCGCATATTTCTCATACTTCATGGCTAGATCCTGGGCTGTTTCTGGATTGTATCACGTAGTAATGTGGTACCACGCTGAAACAGTCAACTAAACCTGGTTTCGATCAATATTTTAGAGGATAACGCAAGTTAGGTCTGGGGTAGGTCTAGGATTTGCCCTCATCAGGCTCTTACTTTCGCATATTTCTCATACTTCATGGCTAGATCCTGGGCTATTTCTGGATTGGATCACGTAGTAAAGTGGTACCACACTGAAACATTCAATGAAACCTGGTCTGGATAAATATTTTAGAGGATAACGCATGTTAGGTCTGGGTTAGGTCTAAGATTTGCCCTCATCAGGCTCACAGTTTCGCGTTTTTCACATACTTGATGAACAGATCCTGGCTTTTTTCTGGTTTGGATCACGAGGTAGTGTGGTACCACACTGAAACAGTCCATTCAACCTGGTTTCGCTCAATATTTTAGAGGATAACGCATGTTAGGTCTAGGTTAGGTCTGGGATTTGCTCTTATCAGGCTCATTCTTTCGCATATTTCTCATACTTGATGGCTATATCCTGGGCTTTTTCTGGATTGCATCACGTAGTAATGTAGTGCCACACTGAAACAGTCAATGAAACCTGGTTTCCATCAATATTTTAGAGGACAACGCAAGTTAGGTTTAGGTAAGGCCTGAGATTTTCACTGATCAGACTCATTCTTTCGCATATTTCTCATACATGTTGAACAGATCCTAGGTTTTTTCTGGTTTGAATCACGTAGTAATGTGGGACCACACTGAAACAACCAATTAAACCTGGTCTTGATAAATATTTTAGAGGATAACGCAAGTTAGGTCTGGGGTAGGTCTAGGATTTGCCCTCATCAGGCTCTTACTTTCGCATATTTCTCATACTTCATGGCTAGATCCTGGGCTATTTCTGGATTGGATCACGTAGTAAAGTGGTACCACACTGAAACATTCAATGAAACCTGGTTTCGATCAATATTTTAGAGGATAACGCATGTTAGGTCTAGGTTAGGTCTGGGATTTGCTCTCATCAGGCTCATTCTTTCGCATATTTCTCAAACTTGATGGCTAGATCCTGGGCTTTTTCTGGATTGCATCACGTAGTAATGTGGTACCACATTGAAACAGTCGATTAAACCTGGTTTCGATCAATATATTAGAGGATAACGCAAGTTAGGTCTGGGATAGGTCTGGGATTTGACCTCATCAGACTCATACTTTCGCATCCTTCACATACTCGTTGAACAGATCCTGGGTTATTTTCTGGTTTGGATCACATAGTAATGTGGTACCACGCTGAAACAGTCGATTAAACCAGGTGTCGATCAATATTTTTGAGGATATCGCAAGTTAGGTCTGGGATAGGTCTGGGATTTGCCCTCATCGGACTCATACTTTCGCACACTTGACATACTCGTTGATCAGATCCTGGGTTTTTTTCTGGTTTGGATCACGTAGTAATGTGGTACCACACTGAAACAGTCGATTAAACCTGGTTTCGATCAATATTATTGAGGATAGCGCATGTTGGGTCTAGGTTAGGCCTGAGATTTTCACTCATCAGACTCATACTTTCGCATTCTTCACATACTTGTTGAACGGATCCTGGGTTTTTTCTGGTTTGGATCACGTAGTAATGTGGGACCACACTGAAACAGTCAATTAAACCTGGTTTCGATCAATATTTTAGAGAATAATTCATGTTAGGTCTAGGTTAGGTCTGGGATTTACTCCCATCAGGCTCATTCTTTCGCATATTACTCATACTTGATGGCTAGATCCTGGGCTCTTTCTGGATTGGATCACGTAGTAATGTGGGACCACACTGAAACAGTGAATTAAACCTGGTTTCCATCAATATCTTAGAGGACAACGCAAGTTAGGTCTGGGATAGGTCTGGGATTTGCCCTCATCCGGGACATACTTTCGCATTTTTCACATACATGTTGAACAGATCCTGGGTTTTTTCTGGATTGGATCGCGCAGTAATGTGGTACCACACTGAAACAGTCCACTAAACCTGGTTTCGATCAATATTTTAGAGGACAGCGCATGTTAGGTCTAGGTTAGGCCTGGGATTTGCCCTTATCAGACTCATACTTTCGCATTCTTCACATACTTGTTGAACGGATCCGGTGTTTTTACTGGTTTGGATCACCTAGTCATGTATTACCACACTGAGACAGTCCATTAAACCTGGTTTCGATCAATATTTTAGAGAAGAATTCATGTTAGGTCTAGGTTAGGTCTGGGATTTGCTCTCATCAGGCTCATTCTTTCGCATATTTCTCATACTTGATGGCTTGATCCTGGGCTTTTTCTGGATTGCATCACGTAGTAATGTAGTACCACACTGAAATAGTCAATTAAACCTGGTTTCCATCAATATTTCAGAGGACAACGCAACTTAGGTCTGGGATAGGTCTGGGATTTGCCCTCATCCGGGACATACTTTCGCATTTTTCACATACATGTTGAACAGATCCTGGGTTTTTTCTGGATTGGATCGCGCAGTAATGTGGTACCACACTGAAACAGTCCACTAAACCTGGTTTCGATCAATATTTTAGAGGACAGCGCATGTTAGGTCTAGGTTAGGCCTGGGATTTGCCCTTATCAGGGTCATACTTTCGCAGTTTTAACATACATGTTGACCTGATCGAGGGTATTTTCTGCTTTGGATCACGTAGTAAAGTGGTACCACACTGAAGCAGTCCATTAAACCTGGTTTGGGTCAATATTTTAGAGGATAACGCATGTTAGGTCTAGGTTAGCCCTGGGATTTTCACTCATCAGACTCATACTTTCGCTTTCTTCACATACTGGTTGAACTGATCCTGGGTTTTTTCTGGTTTGGTTCACGTAGTAATGTGTTACCACACTTAAACGTTCAATTAAACCTGGTCTTGATAAATATTTTAGAGGATAACGCATGTTAGGTCTGGGTTAGGTCTAGGATTTGCCCCCATCAGGCTCATACTTTCGCATATTTCTCATACTTCATGGCTAGATCCTGGGCTATTTCTGGATTGTATCACGTAGTAATGTGGTACCACACTGAAACAGTCGGTTAACCTTGGTTTCGATCAATATTTTAGAGGATAACGCATGTTAGGTCTAGGTTAGGCCTGGGATATGCCCTCATCAGGGTCATACTTTCGCAGTTTTAGCATACATGTTGACCTCATCGAGGGTTCTTTCTGCTTTGGATCACGTAGTAAAGTGGTGCCACACTAAAACTGTCAATTAAACCTGGTTTCGATCAATATTTTAGAGGATAACGCAAGTTATGTCTGGGATAGGTCTGGGGATTTGCCCTCATCAGGCTCATACTTTCGCGTTTTTCACCTCCTAGTTGAACAGATCCTGGGTTTTTTCTGGTTTGGATCACCTAGTCATGTATTACCACACTGAGACAGTCCATTAAACCTGGTTTCGATCAATATTTTAGAGAAGAATTCATGTTAGGTCTAGGTTAGGTCTGGGATTTGCTCTCATCAGGCTTGTACTTTCGCATATTTCTCGTACTTCATGGCTAGATCCTGGGCTATTTATGGATTGGGTCTCGTAGTAATGTGGCACCACACTGAAACAGTCCATTAACCCTGGCTTCGATCAATATTTTTGAGGATAACGCATGTTAGGTCTAGGTTAGGCCTGGGATTTTCACTCATCAGACTCATACTTTCGCATTCTTCACATACTTGTTGAACGGATCCTGTGTTTTTACTGGTTTTGATCACGTAGTAAAGTGGTACCACACTGAAACGTGCAATTAAACCTGGTCTTGGTAAATATTTTAGAGGATAACGCATGTTAGGTCTGGGTAAGGTCTAGGATTTGCCCTCTTCAGGCTCATACTTTCGCATACTTCTAATACTTAATGGCTAGATCCTGGGCTCTTTCTGGATTGGATCGCGTAGTAATGTGGTACCACACTGAAACAGTCCATTAAACCTGGTTTCGATCAATATTTTAGATGATAACGCGTGTTAGGTCTAGGATAGGCCTGGGATATGCCCTCATCAGAGACATACTTTCGCTGTTTTAACTTACATGTTGACCTCATCGAGGGTTTATTCTGCGTTGGATCACGTAGTAAAGTGGTACGACACTAAAACAGTCTATTAAAGCTGGTTTCGACCAATATTTTAGAGGATAACGCATGTTAGGTCTGGGCTAGGTCTAGGATTTGCCCTCATCAGGCTCATACTTTCGCATATTTCTAATACTTCATGGCTAGATCCTGGGCTCTTTCTGGATTGGATCACGTATTAATGTTGTACCTCACTGAAACAGTCCAGTAAACCTGGTTTAGATCAATATTTTTGAGGATAACACATGTTAGGTCTAGGTTAGGTCTGGTATTTGCTCTCATCAGGCTCATTCTTTCGCATATTTCTCATACTTGATGGCTAGATCCTGAGCTTTTTCAGGATTGGATCTCGTAGTAATGTAGAACCACACTGAAACAGTCAATTAACTCTGGTTTCGATCACTATTTTAGAGGATAACGCATGTTAGGTCTGGGATAGGTCTGGGAATTGCCCTCATCAGACTCACACTTTCGCACACTTCACATACTCGTTGAACAGATCCCGGGTTATTTTCTGGTTCGGATCACGTAGTAATGTGGTACCACACTGAAACAGTCCATTAAACCTGGTTTCGATCAATATCTTTGAGGATAACGCATGTTAGGTCTGGGTTAGGTCTAGGATTTGCCCTCATCAGGCTCATACTTTCGCATATTTCTCATACGTCATGGCTAGATCCTGGGCTATTTCTGGATTGCATCACGTAGTAATATAGTACCACACTGATACAGTCAATTAAACCTGGTTTCCATCAATATTTTAGAGGACAACGCATGTTATGTGTAGGTTAGGCCTGGGATTTGCCCTCATCAGGCTCATACTTTCACATATTTCTAATACTTCATGGCTAGATCCTGGGCTCTTTCTGGATTGGATCACGTATTAATGTTGTACCACACTGAAACAGTCCATTAAACCTGGTTTCGATCAATATTTTTGAGGATATCACATGTTAGGTCTAGGTTAGGTCTGTGGATTTGCCCTCATCAGGCTCATACTGTCGCATTTTTCACATTCGAGTTGAACTGATCCTGGGTTTTTTCTGGCTTGGATCACCTAGTAATGTGGGACCACACTGAGACAGTCCATTAGACCTGGTTTCGATCAATATTTTAGAGAATAATTCATGTTAGGTCGAGGTTATTTCTGGGATTTGCTCTCATCAGGCTCGTACTTTCGCATATTTCTCATACTTGATGGGTAGATTCTGGGCTTTTTCTGGTTTGGATCACGTAGTAATGTGGTACCACACGAAACAGTCCATTAAACCTGGTTTCGATCGATATTTTAGAAGATAACGCATGTTAGGTCTAGGATAGGCCTGGGATTTGCCCTCATGAGACACATAATTTCGCATTCTTTACGTACTTGTTGAACAGCTCCTGGGTTTTTTTCTGGTTTGGATCACGTAGTAGTGTGGTACCGCACCGAAACAGTCAATTAAACCAGGTTTCGATCAATATTTTAGAGGATAACGCAAGTTAGGTCTGGGACAGGTCTGGGATTTGCCCTCATCAGACTCATACTTTCGCACACTTCTCATACTCGTTGACAAGATCCTGGGTTTTTTTCTGGTTTGGATCGCGTAGTAATGTGGTACCACACTGAAACAGGCGATTAAACCTGGTTTCGATCAATATTTTAGATGATAACGCAAGTTAGGTCTGGGATAAGTCTGGGATTCGCCCTCATCAGGCTCATACTTTCGCGTTTTTCACATACTTGTTGAACAGATCCTCGGTTTTTTCTGGTTTGGATCACGTAGTAATGTGGTACCACACTGAAACAGTCCATTAAACCTGGTTCCGATGAATATTTTAGAGGATAACGCATGTTAGGTCTGGGATAGGTCTAGGATTTGCCTTCATCAGGCTCATACTTTCGCATATTTTTCATACTTCATGGCTAGATCCTGGGCTTTTTCTGGTTTGGATCACGTAGTAATGTGGTACCACACGGAAACAGTCCATTAAACCTGGTTTCGATCGATATTTGAGAAGATAACGCATGTTAGGTCTAGGATAGGCCTGGGATTTGCCCTCATCGGACACATAATTTCGCATTCTTTACGTACTTGTTGAACAGCTCCTGGGTTTTTTCCGGTTTGGATCACGTAGTAATGTGGTACCACACTGAAACTGTTGATTAAACCTGGTTTCGATCAATATTTTTGAGGATAACGCATGTTAGGTCTAGGTTAGGCCTGGGATTTGCCCTCATCAGGGTCATACTTTCGCAGTTTTAACATACATGTTGACCTGATCGACGGTTTTTTCTGCTTTGGATCGCGTAGTAAAGTGGTACCACACTGAAACAGTCCATTAAACCTGGTTTCGGTCAATATTTTGGAGGATAACGCAATTTAGGTCTGGGATAGTTCTGGGATTCGCACTCATCAGGCTCATACTTTCGCGTTTTTCACATACTTCTTGAACAGATCCTGGGTTTTTTCTGGTTTGAAACACATAGTAATGTGGTACCTCACTGAAACAGTCCATTAAACCTGGTTTCGATCAATATTTTAGAGGATAATGCATGTTAGGTCTAGGTTAGGCCTGGGATTTGCCCTCATCAGGGTCATACTTACGCGTTTTTCACATACTTGTTGAACAGATACTGGGTTTTTTTTTGGTTTGGATCACGTAGTAATGTGGTACCACACTGAAACAGTCGATTAACCCTAGTTTCGAACAATATTTTAGAGGATAACGCAAGTTAGGTCTAGGTTAGGCCTGGGATTTGACCTCATCAGACTCATACTTTCGCACACTTCACATACTCGTTGAACAGATCCTGGGTTTTTTCTGGTTTGGAACACATAGTAATGTGGTACCACACTGAAACATTCAATTAAACCTGGTCTTGATAAATATTTTAGAGGATAACGCATGTTAGGTCTGGGATAGGTCTGGGATTTGCACTCATCAGACTCATACTTTCGCACGCCTCACATACTCGTTGAACAGGTCCTGGGTTATTTTCTGGTTTGGATCACATAGTAATGTGGTACCACACTGAAACAGTCGATTAAACCAGGTTTCGATCAATATTTTTGAGGATAACGCATGTCAGGTCTAGGTTAGCCCTGGGATTTTCACTCATCAGACTCATACTTTCGCATATTTCTCATACTTCATGGCTAGATCCTGGGCTGTTTCTGGATTGTATCACGTAGTAATGTGGTATCACGCTGAAACAGTCAATTAAACCTGGCTTCGATCAATACTTTAGAGGATAACGCAAGTTAGGTCTGGGATAGGTCTAGGATTTGCCCTCATCATGCTCATACTTTCGCATATTTCTCATACTTCATGGCTAGATCCTGGGCTATTTCTGGATTGGATCACATAGTAAAGTGGTACCACACTGAAACATTCAATGAAACCAGGTCTAGATAATTATTTTAGAGGATAACGCATGTTAGGTCAAGGTTAGGTCTAAGATTTGCCCCCATCAGGCTCACAGTTTCGCGTTTTTCACATACTTGTTGAACAGATCCTCGGTTTTTTCTGGTTTGGATCTAGCAGTAATGTGGTACCACACTGAAACATTCAATTAAACCTGGTCTTGATAAATATTTTAGAGGATAACGCATGTTAGGTCTGGGTTACGTCTGTGATTTGCCCTCATCAGGGTCATACTTTCCCAGTTTTAACATGCATGTTCACCTGATCGAGGGTGTTTTCTGCTTTGGATCACGTAGTAAAGTGGTACCACAATAAAACAGTCAATCAAACCTGGTTTCGATCAATATTTTAGAGGATAACGCATGTTAGGTCTAGGTTAGCCCTGGGATTTTCACTCATCAGACTCATACTTTCGCATTCTTCACATACTTCTTGAACGGATCCTGGGTTTTTTCTGGTTTGGATCACGTAGTAATGTGGGACCACACTGAGACAGTCAATTAAACCTGGTTTCGATCAGTATTTTAGAGACTAATTCATGTTAGGTCTAGGTTAGGTCTGGTATTTGCTCTTATCAGGCTCATTGTTTCGCATATTTCTCATACTTGATGGCTAGATCCTGGGCTTTTTCTGGATTGCATAACGTAGTAATGAAGTACAACACTGAAACAGTCAATTAAACATGGTTTCCATCAATATTTTAGAGGACAACGCATATTAGGTGTAGGTTAGGCCTGGGATTTGATCTCATCAGACTCATACTTTCGCGTTTTTCACATACTTGTTGAACAGATCCTGGGTTTTTTCTGGTTTGGATCACGTAGTAGTGTGGTACCACACTGAAACAGTCCATGAAACCTGGTTGCGATCAATATTTTAGAGGATAACGCATGTTAGGTCTGGGTTAGGTCTAGGATTTGCCCCCATCAGGCTTATTCTTTTGCATATTTCTCAAACTTGATGGCTAGATCCTGGGCTTTCTCTGGATTGCATCACGTAGTAAAGTGGTACCACAATAAAACAGTCAATCAAACCTGGTTTCGATCAATATTTTAGAGGATAACGCATGTTAGGTCTAGGTTGGGCCTGGGATTTTCACTCATCAGACTCATACTTTCGCATTCTTCACATACTTCTTGAACGGATCCTGGGTTTTTTCTGGTTTGGATCACATAGTAATGTGGTACCACACTGAAACAGTCGATTAAACCAGGTTTCGATCAATATTTTTGAGGATAAAGCATGTTTGGTCTAGGTTAGGCCTGGGATTTTCACTCATCAGACTCATACTTTCACAATCTTCACATACTTGTTGAACGGACCCTGGGTTTTTTCTGGTTTGGATCACGTAGTAATGTGGGACCACACTGAAACAGTCAATTAAATCTGGTTTCGATCAATATTTTAGAGAATAATTCATGTTAGGTCTAGGTTAGGCCTAGGATTTTCACTCATCAGACTCATACTTTCGCATTCTTCACATACTTGTTGAACGGATCCTGGGTTTTTTCTGGTTTGGATCTCGTAGTAATGTGGGACCACACTGAAACATTCAATGAAACCTGGTCTGGATAAATATTTTAGAGGATAACGCTGCTTAGGTCTGGGTTAGGTCTAAGATTTGCCCTCATCAGGCTCACAGTTTCGCGTTTTTCACATACTTGTTGGACAGATCCTGGGTTTTTTCTGGTTTGGATCACGTAGTCATGTGGTACCACGCTGAAACAGTCAATTAAACCTGGTTTCGATCAATATTTTAGAGGATACCGCAAGTTAGGTCTGGGATAGGGCTGGGATTCGCCCTAATCAGGCTCATACTTTCGCGTTCTTCACATACATGTTGAACTGATCCTGGATTTTTCCGGTTTGGATCACGTAGTAATGTGGTACCGCACTGAAACAATCAATTAAACCTGGTCTTGATAAATATTTTAGAGGATAACGCATGTTTGGTCTGGGTTAGGTCTAGGATTTGCCCTCATCAGGCTCATACTTTCGCATATTTCTCATACTTCATGGCTAGATCCTGGGCTGTTTCTGGATTGTATCACGTAGTAATGTGGTACCACGCTGAAACAGTCAACTAAACCTGGTTTCGATCAATATTTTAGAGGATAACGCAAGTTAGGTCTGGGGTAGGTCTAGGATTTGCCCTCATCAGGCTCTTACTTTCGCATATTTCTCATACTTCATGGCTAGATCCTGGGCTATTTCTGGATTGGATCACGTAGTAAAGTGGTACCACACTGAAACAGTCCATTAAACCTGGTTTCGATCAATATTTTTGAGGATATCACATGTTAGGTCTAGGTTAGGTCTGTGGATTTGCCCTCATCAGGCTCATACTGTCGCATTTTTCACATTCGAGTTGAACTGATCCTGGGTTTTTTCTGGTTTGGATCACGAGGTAGTGTGGTACCACATTGAAACAGTCGATTAAACCTGGTTTCGATCAATATATTAGAGGATAACGCAAGTTAGGTCTGGGATAGGTCTGGGATTTGACCTCATCAGACTCATACTTTCGCATCCTTCACATACTCGTTGAACAGATCCTGGGTTATTTTCTGGTTTGGATCACATAGTAATGTGGTACCACGCTGAAACAGTCGATTAAACCAGGTGTCGATCAATATTTTTGAGGATATCGCAAGTTAGGTCTGGGATAGGTCTGGGATTTGCCCTCATCGGACTCATACTTTCGCACACTTGACATACTCGTTGATCAGATCCTGGGTTTTTTTCTGGTTTGGATCACGTAGTAATGTGGTACCACACTGAAACAGTCGATTAAACCTGGTTTCGATCAATATTATTGAGGATAGCGCATGTTGGGTCTAGGTTAGGCCTGAGATTTTCACTCATCAGACGCATACTTTCGCATTCTTCACATACTTGTTGAACGGATCCTGGGTTTTTTCTGGTTTGGATCACGTAGTAATGTGGGACCACACTGAAACAGTCAATTAAACCTGGTTTCGATCAATATTTTAGAGAATAATTCATGTTAGGTCTAGGTTAGGTCTGGGATTTACTCCCATCAGGCTCATTCTTTCGCATATTACTCATACTTGATCGCTAGATCCTGGGCTCTTTCTGGATTGGATCACGTAGTAATGTGGGACCACACTGAAACAGTGAATTAAAACTGGTTTCCATCAATATCTTAGAGGACAACGCAAGTTAGGTCTGGGATAGGTCTGGGATTTGCCCTCATCCGGGACATACTTTCGCATTTTTCACATACATGTTGAACAGATCCTGGGTTTTTTCTGGATTGGATCGCGCAGTAATGTGGTACCACACTGAAACAGTCCACTAAACCTGGTTTCGATCAATATTTTAGAGGACAGCGCATGTTAGGTCTAGGTTAGGCCTGGGATTTGCCCTTATCAGACTCATACTTTCGCATTCTTCACATACTTGTTGAACGGATCCGGTGTTTTTACTGGTTTGGATCACCTAGTCATGTATTACCACACTGAGACAGTCCATTAAACCTGGTTTCGATCAATATTTTAGAGAAGAATTCATGTTAGGTCTAGGTTAGGTCTGGGATTTGCTCTCATCAGGCTCATTCTTTCGCATATTTCTCATACTTGATGGCTTGATCCTGGGCTTTTTCTGGATTGCATCACGTAGTAATGTAGTACCACACTGAAATATTCAATTAAACCTGGTTTCCATCAATATTTCAGAGGACAACGCAACTTAGGTCTGGGATAGGTCTGGGATTTGCCCTCATCCGGGACATACTTTCGCATTTTTCACATACATGTTGAACAGATCCTGGGTTTTTTCTGGATTGGATCGCGCAGTAATGTGGTACCACACTGAAACAGTCCACTAAACCTGGTTTCGATCAATATTTTAGAGGACAGCGCATGTTAGGTCTAGGTTAGGCCTGGGATTTGCCCTTATCAGGGTCATACTTTCGCAGTTTTAACATACATGTTGACCTGATCGAGGGTATTTTCTGCTTTGGATCACGTAGTAAAGTGGTACCACACTGAAGCAGTCCATTAAACCTGGTTTGGGTCAATATTTTAGAGGATAACGCATGTTAGGTCTAGGTTAGCCCTGGGATTTTCACTCATCAGACTCATACTTTCGCATTCTTCACATACTGGTTGAACTGATCCTGGGTTTTTTCTGGTTTGGTTCACGTAGTAATGTGTTACCACACTGAAACGTTCAATTAAACCTGGTCTTGATAAATATTTTAGAGGATAACGCATGTTAGGTCTGGGTTAGGTCTAGGATTTGCCCCCATCAGGCTCATACTTTCGCATATTTCTCATACTTCATGGCTAGATCCTGGGCTATTTCTGGATTGTATCACGTAGTAATGTGGTACCACACTGAAACAGTCGGTTAACCTTGGTTTCGATCAATATTTTAGAGGATAACGCATGTTAGGTCTAGGTTAGGCCTGGGATATGCCCTCATCAGGGTCATACTTTCGCAGTTTTAGCATACATGTTGACCTCATCGAGGGTTCTTTCTGCTTTGGATCACGTAGTAAAGTGGTGCCACACTAAAACTGTCAATTAAACCTGGTTTCGATCAATATTTTAGAGGATAACGCAAGTTATGTCTGGGATAGGTCTGGGGATTTGCCCTCATCAGGCTCATACTTTCGCGTTTTTCACCTCCTAGTTGAACAGATCCTGGGTTTTTTCTGGTTTGGATCACCTAGTCATGTATTACCACACTGAGACAGTCCATTAAACCTGGTTTCGATCAATATTTTAGAGAAGAATTCATGTTAGGTCTAGGTTAGGTCTGGGATTTGCTCTCATCAGGCTTGTACTTTCGCATATTTCTCGTACTTCATGGCTAGATCCTGGGCTATTTATGGATTGGGTCTCGTAGTAATGTGGCACCACACTGAAACAGTCCATTAATCCTGGCTTCGATCAATATTTTTGAGGATAACGCATGTTAGGTCTAGGTTAGGCCTGGGATTTTCACTCATCAGACTCATACTTTCGCATTCTTCACATACTTGTTGAACGGATCCTGTGTTTTTACTGGTTTTGATCACGTAGTAAAGTGGTACCACACTGAAACGTGCAATTAAACCTGGTCTTGGTAAATATTTTAGAGGATAACGCATGTTAGGTCTGGGCTAGGTCTAGGATTTGCCCTCATCAGGCTCATACTTTCGCATATTTCTAATACTTCATGGCTAGATCCTGGGCTCTTTCTGGATTGGATCACGTATTAATGTTGTACCTCACTGAAACAGTCCAGTAAACCTGGTTTAGATCAATATTTTTGAGGATAACACATGTTAGGTCTAGGTTAGGTCTGGTATTTGCTCTCATCAGGCTCATTCTTTCGCATATTTCTCATACTTGATGGCTAGATCCTGAGCTTTTTCAGGATTGGATCTCGTAGTAATGTAGAACCACACTGAAACAGTCAATTAACTCTGGTTTCGATCACTATTTTAGATGATAACGCATGTTAGGTCTGGGATAGGTCTGGGAATTGCCCTCATCAGACTCACACTTTCGCACACTTCACATACTCGTTGAACAGATCCCGGGTTATTTTCTGGTTCGGATCACGTAGTAATGTGGTACCACACTGAAACAGTCCATTAAACCTGGTTTCGATCAATATCTTTGAGGATAACGCATGTTAGGTCTGGGTTAGGTCTAGGATTTGCCCTCATCAGGCTCATACTTTCGCATATTTCTCATACGTCATGGCTAGATCCTGGGCTATTTCTGGATTGCATCACGTAGTAATATAGTACCACACTGATACAGTCAATTAAACCTGGTTTCCATCAATATTTTAGAGGACAACGCATGTTATGTGTAGGTTAGGCCTGGGATTTGCCCTCATCAGGCTCATACTTTCACATATTTCTAATACTTCATGGCTAGATCCTGGGCTCTTTCTGGATTGGATCACGTATTAATGTTGTACCACACTGAAACAGTCCACTAAACCTGGTTTCGATCAATATTTTTGAGGATATCACATGTTAGGTCTAGGTTAGGTCTGTGGATTTGCCCTCATCAGGCTCATACTGTCGCATTTTTCACATTCGAGTTGAACTGATCCTGGGTTTTTTCTGGCTTGGATCACCTAGTAATGTGGGACCACACTGAGACAGTCCATTAGACCTGGTTTCGATCAATATTTTAGAGAATAATTCATGTTAGGTCGAGGTTATTTCTGGGATTTGCTCTCATCAGGGTCATACTTTCGCGTTTTTCACATACTTGTTGAACAGATACTGGGTTTTTTTTTGGTTTGGATCACGTAGTAATGTGGTACCACACTGAAACAGTCGATTAACCCTAGTTTCGAACAATATTTTAGAGGATAACGCAAGTTAGGTCTAGGTTAGGCCTGGGATTTGACCTCATCAGACTCATACTTTCGCACACTTCACATACTCGTTGAACAGATCCTGGGTTTTTTCTGGTTTGGAACACATAGTAATGTGGTACCACACTGAAACAGTCCATTAAACCTGGTCTTGATAAATATTTTACAGGATAACGCATGTTACGTCAGGGTAAGGTCTAGGATTTGCCCTCATGAGGCTTATACTTTCGCATATTTCTCATACTTCATGGCTAGATCCTGGGCTATTTCTGGATTGGATCACGTAGTAATGTGGTACCACACTGAAACAGTCGATTAAACCAGGTTTCTATCAATATTTTTGAGGATAACGCAAGTTAGGTCTGGGATAGGTCGGAGATTTGCCCTCATCAGGCTCATACTTTCGCGTTTTTCACATACTTGTTGAACAGATCCTGGGTTTCTTCCGGTTTGGGTCACGTAGTAGTGTGGTACCACACTGAAACAGTCGATTAAACCTGGTTTCGAACAATATTTTTTAGGATAACGCATGTTAGGTCTAGGTTAGGCCGGGGATTTTCACTCATCAGACTCATACTTTCGCATTCTTCACATACTTGTTGAACGGATCCTGGGTTTTTACTGGTTTGGATCACGTAGTAATGTGGTACCACACTGAAACATTCAATTAAACCTGGTCTTGATAAATATTTTAGAGGATAACGCATGTTAGGTCTGGGATAGGTCTGGGATTTGCACTCATCAGACTCATACTTTCGCACGCCTCACATACTCGTTGAACAGGTCCTGGGTTATTTTCTGGTTTGGATCACATAGTAATGTGGTACCACACTGAAACAGTCGATTAAACCAGGTTTCGATCAATATTTTTGAGGATAACGCATGTCAGGTCTAGGTTAGGCCTGGGATTTTCACTCATCAGACTCATACTTTCGCATTCTTCACATACTTGTTGAACGGATCCTGGGTTTTTTCTGGTTTGGATCACGTAGTAATGTGGGACCACACTGAAACAATCAATTAAACCTGGTCTTCATAAATATTTTAGAGGATAACGCATGTTAGGTCTGGGTTTGGTCTAGGATTTGCCCTCGTCAGGCTCATACTTTCGCATATTTCTCATACTTCATGGCTAGATCCTGGGCTAATTCTGGATTGGATCACGTAGTAATGTGGTACCACACTGAAACAGTCGATTAAACCAGGTTTCTATCAATATTTTTGAGGATAACGCAAGTTATGTCTGGGATAGGTCTGGGATTTGCCCTCATCAGGCTCATACTTTCGCGTTTTTCACATACTTGTTGAACAGATCCTGGGTTTTTTCCTGTTTGGGTCACGTAGTAGTGTGGTACCACACTGAAACAGTCGATTAAACCTGGTTTCGATCAATATATTTGAGGATAACGCATGTTAGGTCTAGGTTAGGTCTGGGATTTGCCCTCATCAGACACATACTTTCGCATTCTTCACATACTTGTTGAACGGATCCTGGGTTTTGTCTGGTTTGGATCACGTAGTAATGTGGTACCACACTGAAACATTCAATTAAACCTGGTCTTGATAAATATTTTAGAGGATAACGCATGTTAGGTCTGGGTTAGGTCTAGGATTTGCCCCCATCAGGCTTATACTTTCGCATATTTCTCATACTTCATGGCTGGATCCTGGGCTATTTCTGGATTGGGTCACGTAGTAATGTGGTACCACACTGAAACAGTCAATTAAGCCTGGTTTTGATCAATATTTTAGAGAATAATTCATGTTAGGTCCAGGTTAGGTCTGGGATTTGCTCTCGTCGGGCTCATTCTTTCGCATATTTCTCATACTTGATGGCTAGATCCTGGGCTTTTTCTGGATTGCATCACGTAGTAATGAAGTGCAACACTGAAACAGTCAATTAAGCCTGGTTTCCATCAATATTTTAGAGGACAACGCATGTTAGGTCTAGGTTAGCCCAGGGATTTGCCCTCATCAGACACATACTTTCGCATTCTTCACATACTTGTTGAACGGATCCTGGGTTTTGTCTGGTTTGGATCACGTAGTAATGTGGTACCACACTGAAACATTCAATTAAACCTGGTCTTGATAAATATTTTAGAGGATAACGCATGTTAGGTCTGAGTTAGGTCTAGGATTTGCCCCCATCAGGCTTATACTTTCGCATATTTCTCATACTTCATGGCTAGATCCTGGGCTATTTCTGGATTGGATCACGTAGTAATGTGGTACCACACTGAAACAGTCGATTAAACCAGGTTTCTATCAATATTTTTGAGGATAACGCAAGTTAGGTCTAGGTTAGGCCTGGGATTTGCCCTTATCAGACTCATACTTTCGCATTCTTCACATACTTGTTGAACGGATCCGGTGTTTTTACTGGTTTGGATCACCTAGTCATGTATTACCACACTGAGACAGTCCATTAAACCTGGTTTCGATCAATATTTTAGAGAAGAATTCATGTTAGGTCTAGGTTAGGCCGGGGATTTTCACTCATCAGACTCATACTTTCGCATTCTTCACATACTTGTTGAACGGATCCTGGGTTTTTACTGGTTTGGATCACGTAGTAATGTGGTACCACACTGAAACATTCAATTAAACCTGGTCTTGATAAATATTTTAGAGGATAACGCATGTTAGGTCTGGGATAGGTCTGGGATTTGCACTCATCAGACTCATACTTTCGCACGCCTCACATACTCGTTGAACAGATCCTGGGTTATTTTCTGGTTTGGATCACATAGTAATGTGGTACCACACTGAAACAGTCGATTAAACCAGGTTTCGATCAATATTTTTGAGGATAACGCATGTCAGGTCTAGGTTAGGCCTGGGATTTTCACTCATCAGACTCATACTTTCGCATTCTTCACATACTTGTTGAACGGATCCTGGGTTTTTTCTGGTTTGGATCACGTAGTAATGTGGGACCACACTGAAACAATCAATTAAACCTGGTCTTCATAAATATTTTAGAGGATAACGCATGTTAGGTCTGGGTTTGGTCTAGGATTTGCCCTCGTCAGGCTCATACTTTCGCATATTTCTCATACTTCATGGCTAGATCCTGGGCTAATTCTGGATTGGATCACGTAGTAATGTGGTACCACACTGAAACAGTCGATTAAACCAGGTTTCTATCAATATTTTTGAGGATAACGCAAGTTATGTCTGGGATAGGTCTGGGATTTGCCCTCATCAGGCTCATACTTTCGCGTTTTTCACATACTTGTTGAACAGATCCTGGGTTTTTTCCTGTTTGGGTCACGTAGTAGTGTGGTACCACACTGAAACAGTCGATTAAACCTGGTTTCGATCAATATTTTTGAGGATAACGCATGTTAGGTCTAGGTTAGGTGTGGGATTTTCACTCATCAGGCTCATACTTTCGCATTTTTCTCATACTTCATGGCTAGATCCTGGGCTATTTCTGGATTGTATCACGTGGTAATGTGGTACCACACTGAAACAGTCAATTAAACCTGGTTTCGATCAATATTTTAGAGAATAATTCATGTTAGGTCTAGGTTAGGTCTGGGATTAGCCCTCATCAGACTCATACTTTCGCACACTTCACATACTCGTTGACAAGATCCTGGGTTTTTCTCTTGTTTGGATCACGTAGTAACGTGGTACCACACTGAAACAGTCGATTAAACCTGGTTTCGATTAATATCTTAGAGGATAACGCATGTTAGGTCTGGGATAGGTCTGGGATTAGCCCTCATCAGGCTCATACTTTCGCAGTTTTAACATGCATGTTGACCTGATCGAGTGTTTTTTCTGCTTTGGATCACGTAGTAAATTGGTACCACAACTAAAACAGTCAATTAAACCTGGTTTCGATCACTATTTTAGAGGATAACGCAAGTTAGGTCTGGGATAGGTCTGGGATTAGCCCTCATCAGGCTCATACTTTCGCAGTTTTAACATGCATGTTGACCTGATCGGGGGTTTTTTCTGCTTTGGATCACGTAGTAAAGTGGTACCACAACTAAAGCAGTCAATTAAACCTGGTTTCGATCAATATTTTAGAGAATAATTCATGTTAGGTCTAGGTTAGGTCTGGGATTAGCCCTCATCAGACTCATACTTTCGCACACTTCACATACTCGTTGACAAGATCCTGGGTTTTTACTGGTTTGGATCACGTAGTAATGTGGTACCACACTGAAACAATCCATTAAACCCGGTTTCGATCAATATTTTAGAGAATAATTCATGTTAGGTGTAGGTTAGGTCTGGGATTTGCTCTCATCAGGCTCATTCTTTCGCATATTTCTCATACTTGATGTCTAGATCCTGGGCTTTTTCTGGATTGTATCACGTAGTAATGAAGTACAACACTGAAACAGTCAATTAAACCTGGTTTCCATAAATATTTTAGAGGATAACGCATGTTAGGTTTGGGTTAGGTCTAGGATTTGCCCTCATCAGGCTCATACTTTCGCATATTTCTCATACTTCATGGCTAGATCCTGGGCTTTTTCTGGATTGTATCACGTAGTAATGTGGTACCACGCTGAAACAGTCAATTAAACCTGGTTTCGATCAATATTTTAGAGGATAACGCAAGTTAGGTCTGGGATCTAGGCTGGGAGGGGGGTCCTGAGGGGACCCTCCTCCCGCCAGGCGGCGCCGGGTCGGACCGGTTGGGGGCAGGAGTGCCTCCCCCTACCGGTCCGACGCAAGGGGAGGCACCCTCGGCGGTCTGGTGCGGCCATGAACGCCCGGCCGCCGAGGGGTGGAAACGGGGTCGCGGGCGGTTGCGAGTTGGGGCTCGCAGCCGCCACTAAACGCGGCCCCGGGACGGATAGCGGCGGGATGGAGTGGCCCCGTCCCGCCGCTATGAGGCAGTGTGTCTACTGGGGGGACCGATTGTCCCCCCGGGGGATGGGCGCGAAAGCGCGGGCACGGGGAGGATACCGGAAGAATGCTTCGAGCGATTCCCGGTATCCTCCCAAAGCGTGCCGAAGGGTCACCGTGGGGTTTTTAGTGGGTAGGTCCCGCGCCTGTCGTTGTACGGGCGCGGGGAATCCCACACACCCCTCCCACCTCTCCCCAAGGAGGTGGGAGGGAGTCTTTCGAAGATTTTCCCCACGACAAAAAAAAAAAAAAAAAAAAAAAAAAAAAAAGTTTGGTCTGGGATAGGTCTGGGATTCGCCCTCATCAGGCTCATACTTTCGCGTTTTTCACATACTTGTTGAACTGATCCTGGGTTTTTTCTGGTTTGGATCACGTAGCAATGTGGTACCACACTGAAACAGTCGATTAAACCTGGTTTCGATCAATATTTTAGAGGATAACGCATGTTAGGTCTGGGTTTGGTCTAGGATTTGCCCTCGTCAGGCTCATACTTTCGCATATTTCTCATACTTCATGGCTAGATCCTGGGCTAATTCTGGATTGGATCACGTAGTAATGTGGTACCACACTGAAACAGTCGATTAAACCAGGTTTCGATCAATATCTTTGAGGATAACGCCTGTTAGGTCCAGGTTAGGCCTGGGATTTTCACTCATCAGACTCATACTTTCGCATTCTTCACATACTTGTTGAACGGATCCGGGGCTTTTTCTGGATTGCATCACGTAGTAATGAAGTACAACACTGAAACAGTCAATTAAACCTGGTTTCGATAAATATTTTAGAGAACAACTCATGTTAGGTCTAGGTTAGGCCTGGGATTTGCCCTCATCAGGGTCATACTTTCGCAGTTCTAACATACATGTTGACCTGATCGAGGGTTTTTTCTGCTTTGGATCACGTAGTAAAGTGGTACCACACTGAGACAGTCCACTAAACCCGGTTTGGATCAATATTTTAGAGGATAATGCATGTTAGGTCTAGGTTAGCCCTGAGATTTTCACTCATCAGACACATTCTTTCGCATTCTTCACATACCTGTTGAACGGATCCTGGGTTTTTTCTGGTTTGGATCACGTAGTAATGTGGGACCACACTGAAGCAATCAATTAAACCTGGTCTTGATAAATATTTTAGAGGATAACGCATGTTAGGTCTGGGTTAGGTCTAAGATTTGCCCTCATCAGGCTCATACTTTCGCATATTTCTTATACTTCATGGATAGATCCTGGGCTATTTTCTGGTTTGGATCACATAGTAATGTGGTACCACACTGAAACAGTTGATTAAACCAGGTTTCGATCAATATTCTTGAGGATAGCGCATGTTAGGTCTAGGTAAGGCCTGGGATTTTCACTCATCAGACTCATTCTTTCGCATTCTTCAGATACTTGTTGAACAGATCCTGGGATTTTTCTGGTATGGATCACGTAGTAATGTGCTACCATACTGAAACATTCAGTTAAACCTGGTCTTGATAAATATTTTTGAGGATAACGCATGTTAGGTCTGGGTTAGGTCTAGGATTTGCCCTCATCACGCTCATACTTTCGCATATTTCTCATACTTCATGGCTAGATCCTGGGCTATTTCTGGATTCGATCACGTAGTAATGTGGTAACACACTGAAACATTCAACGAAACCTGGTCTGGATAAATATTTTAGAGGATAACGCATCTTAGGTCTGTGTTAGGTCTAAGATTTGCCCTCCTCAGGCTCACAGTTTCGCGTTTTTCGCATACTTGTTGAACAGATCCTGGGTTTTCTCTGGTTTGGATCACGAAGTAGTGAGGTACCACACTGAAACAGTCCATTAAACCTGGTTTCGCTCAATATCTTAGAAGATAACGCATGTTAGGTCTAGGTTAGGCCTGGGATTTGCCCTCATCAGGGTCATACTTTCGCAGTTTTTACATGCATGTTGACCTGATCAAGGGTTTTTTCTGCTTTGGATCACGTAGTAAAGTGGTACCACACTAAAACAGTCAATTAAACCTGGTTTCGATCAATATTTTAGAGGATAACGCAAGTTAGGCCTGGGATAGGTCTAGGATTTGCCCTCATCAGGCTCATTCTTTCGCATATTTCTCCTACTTGATGGCTAGATCCTGGGCATTTTCTGGATTGCATCACGTAGTATTGTGGTACCACACTGAAACAGTCGATTAAACCAGGTTTCGATCAATATTTTTGAGGATAACGCATGTTAGGTCTAGGTTAGGCCTGGGATTTTCACTCATCTGACTCATACTTTCGCATTCTTCACATACTTGTTGAACGGATCTTGGGTTTTTTCTGGTGTGGATCGCGTAGTAATGTGGTACCACACTGATACAATCAATTAAACCTGGTCTTGATAGATATTTTAGAGGATAACGCATGTTAGGTCTGGGTTAGGTCTAGGATTTGCCCTCATCAGGCTCATACTTTCGCATATTTCACATACTTCATGGCTGGATCCTGGGCTGTTACTGGTTTGGATCACGTAGTAATGTGGTACCACACTGAAACAGTCAATTAAACCTGGTTTCGATCAATATTTTAGAGAATAATTCATGTTAGGCCTGGGTTAGGTCTGGGATTTGCTCTCATCAGGCTCATTCTTTCGCATATTTCTCATACTTGATGGCTAGATCCTGGGCTTTTTCTGGATTGCATCACGTAGTAATGAAGTACAACACTGAAACAGTCAATTAAACCTGGTTTCGATAAATATTTTAGAGAATAATTCATGTTAGGTCTAGGTTAGGCGTGGGATTTGCCCTCATCAGGGTCATACTTTCGCAGTTCTAACATACATATTGACCTGATCGAGGGTTTTTTCTGCTTTGGATCACGTAGTAAAGTGGTACCACACTGAAACAGTCCACTAAACCTGGTTTGGATCAATATTTTAGAGGATAATGCATGTTAGGTCTAGGTTAGCCCTGAGATTTTCACTCATCAGACTCATACTTTCGCATTCTTCAGATACTTGTTGAACAGATCCTGGGATTTTTCTGGTATGGATCACGTAGTAATGTGGTACCATACTGAAACATTCAGTTAAACCTGGTCTTGATAAATATTTTTGAGGATAACGCATGTTAGGTCTGGGTTAGGTCTCGGATTTGCCCTCATCACGCTCATACTTTCGCATATTTCTCATACTTCATGGCTAGATCCTGGGCTATTTCTGGATTGGATCACGTAGTAATGTGGTACCACACTGAAACAGCCCACAAAACCTGGTTCCGACCAATATTTTAGAGGATAACGAAAGTTATGTCTAGGTTAGGCCTGGGATTTGCTCTCATCAGACTCATGCTTTCGCATTTTTCACATACTTGTGGAACAAATCCTGGGTTTTTTCTGGTATGGATCACGTAGTAATGTGGTACCACACTGAAACATTCAGTTAAACCTGGTCTTGATAAATATTTTTGAGGATAACGCATGTTAGGTCTGGGTTAGGTCTAGGATTTGCCCTCATCAGGATCATACTTTCGCATATTTCTTATACTTCATGGATAGATCCTGGGCTATTTTCTGGTTTGGATCACATAGTAATGTGGTACCACACTGAAACAGTCGATTAAAACAGGTTTCGAACAATATTCACGTGGATAACGCATGTTAGGTCTAGGTAAGGCCTGGGATTTTCACTCATCAGACTCATTCTTTCGCATTCTTCACATACCTGTTGAACGGATCCTGGGTTTTTTCTGGTTTGGATCACGTAGTAATGTGGGACCACACTGAAGCATTCAATTAAACCTGTCTTGAAAATATTTTAGAGGATAACGCATGTTAGGTCTGGGTTAGGTCTAGGATTTGCTCTCGTCGGGCTCATACTTTCGCATATTTCTCATACTTCATGGCTAGATCCTGGGTGTTTTCTGGTTTGGATCGCGCAGTAATGTGGTACCACACTGAAACAGCCCACTAAACCTGGTTCCGATCAATATTTTAGAGGATAACGAAAGTTATGTCTAGGTTAGGCCTGGGATTTGCTCTCATCAGACTCATGCTTTCGCATTTTTCACATACTTGTGGAACAGATCCTGGGTTTTTTCTGGTATGGATCACGTAGTAATGTGGTACCACACTGAAACATTCAGTTAAACCTGGTCTTGAAAAATATTTTTGAGGATAACGCATGTTAGGTCTGGGTTAGGTCTAGGATTTGCCCTCATCAGGCTCATACTTATGCATATTTCTTATACTTCATGGATAGATCCTGGGCTATTTTCTGGTTTGGATCACATAGTAATGTGGTACCACACTGAAACAGTCCACTAAACCTGGTTTGGATCAATATTTTAGAGGATAATGCATGTTAGGTCTAGGTTAGCCCTGAGATTTTCACTCATCAGACTCATACTTTCGCATTCTTCAGATACTTGTTGAATGGATCCTGGGTTTTTTCTGGTATGGTTCACGTAGTAATGTGGTACCACACTGAAACAGTCGATTAAACCAGGTTTCGATCAATATTCTTGAGGATAACGCATGTTAGGTCTAGGTAAGGCCTGGGATTTTCACTCATCACACTCATTCTTTCGCATTCTTCACATACCTGTTGAACGGATCCTGGGTTTTTTCTGGTTTGGATCACGTAGTAATGTGGGACCACACTGAAACAATCAATTAAACCTGGTCTTGATAAATATTTTAGAGGATAACGCATGTTAGGTCTGGGTTAGGTCTAGGATTTGCTCTCGTCAGGCTCATACTTTCGCATATTTCTCTTACTTGAGGGCTAGATCCTGGGCTTTTTCTGGATTGCATCACGTAGTAATGAAGCACAACACTGAAACAGTCAATTAAACCTGGTTTCCATCATTATCTTAGAGGACAACGCAAGTTAGGTCTGGGATAGGTCTGGGATTTGCCCTCATCAGACTCATACGTTCGCGTTTTTCACATACTTGTTGAACGGATCCTGGGTTTTGTCTGGTTTGGATCACGTAGTAATGTGGTACCACACTGAAACATTCAAATAAACCTGGTCTTGATAAATATTTTAGAGGATAACGCATGTTAGGTTTGGGTTAGGTCTAGGATTTGCCCACATCAGGCTCATACTTTCGCATATTTCTCATACTTCCTGGGCTGTTTCTGGATTGTATCACGTAGTAATGTGTTACCACGCTGAAACAGTCAATTAAACCTTGTTTCGATCAATATTTTAGAGGATAACGCAAGTTAGGTCTGGGATAGGTCTGGGATTCGCCCTCATCAGGCTCATACTTTCGCACACTTCACAGACTCGTTTAACAGATCCTGGGTTTTTTCTGCTTTGGATCGCGTAGTAAAGTGGTACCACACTGAAACAGTCCACTAAACCTGGTTTGGATCAATATTTTAGAGGATAATGCATGTTAGTTCTACGTTAGCCCTGAGATTTTCACTCATCAGACTCATACTTTCGCTTTCTTCAGATACCTGTTGAACGGATCCTGGGTTTTTTCTGGTATGGTTCACGTAGTAATGTGGTACCATACTGAAACATTCAGTTAAACCTGGTTGCGATCAATATTTTAGAGGTCAATGCAAGTTAGGTCTGGGATAGGTCTGGGATTTGCCCACATCAGGGTCATACTTTCGCATTTTTCACATACTTGTTGATCAGATCCTGGGTTTTTTCTGGTGTGGATCACGTAGTAATGTGGGACCACACTGAAACAATCAATTAAACCTGGTCTTGATAAATATTTTAGAGGATAACGCATGTTAGGTCTGGGTTAGGTCTAGGATTTGCCCTCATCAGGCTCATACTTTCGCATATTTCTTATACTTCATGGATAGATCCTGGGCTATATTCTGGTTTGGATCACATAGTAATGTGGTACCACACTGAAACAGTCGATTAAACCAGGTTTCGATCAATATTCATGAGGATAACGCATGTTAGGTCTAGGTAAGGCCTGGGATTTTCACTCACCAGACTCATTCTTTCGCATTCTTCACATACCTGTTGAACGGATCCTGGGTTTTTTCTGGTTTGGATCACGTAGTAATGTGGGACCACACTGAAACAATCAATTAAACCTGGTCTTGATAAATATTTTAGAGGATAACGCATGTTAGGTCTGGGTTAGGTCTAGGATTTGCTCTCGTCAGGCTCATACTTTCGCATATTTCTCAAACTTGATGGCTAGATCCTGGGCTTTTTCTGGATTGTATCACGTAGTAATGAAGTACAACACTGAAACAGTCAATTAAACCTGGTTTCCATCAATATCTTAGAGGACAACGCAAGTTAGGTCTGGGATAGGTCTGGGATTTGCCCTCATCAGACTCATACGTTTCGTTTTTCACATACTTGTTGAACGGATCCTGGGTTTTTTCTGGTTTGGATCACGTAGTAATGTGGTACCACACTGAAACATTCAAATAAACCTGGTCTTGATAAATATTTTAGAGGATAACGCATGTTAGGTTTGGGTTAGGTCTAGGATTTGCCCACATCAGGCTCATACTTTCGCATATTTCTCATACTTCATGGCTAGATCCTGGGCTGTTTCTGGATTGTATCACGTAGTAATGTGGTACCACTCTGAAACAGTCAATTAAACCTTGTTCCGATCGATATTTTAGAGGATAACGCAAGTTAGGTCTGGGATAGGTCTGGGATTTGCCCTCATCAGGCTCATACGTTTCGTTTTTCACATAATTGTTGAACGGATCCTGGGTTTTTTCTGGTTTGGATCACGTAGTAATGTGGGACCACACTGAAACAATCAATTCAACCTGGTCTTGATAAATATTTTAGAGGATAACGCATGTTAGGTCGGGGTTTGGCCTGGGATTTGCCCTCATCAGGGTCATACTTTCGCAGTTCTAACATACATGTTGACCTGATCGAGGGTTTTTTCTGCTTTGGATCACGTAGTAAAGTGGTACCACACTGAAACAGTCCACTAAACCTGGTTTGGATCAATATTTTAGAGGATAATGCATGTTAGGTCTAGGTTAGCCCTGAGATTTTCACTCATCAGACTCATACTTTCGCATTCTTCAGATACCTGTTGAACGGATCCTGGGTTTTTTCTGGTATGGTTCACGTAGTAATGTGGTACCACACTGAAACAATCAATTAAACCAGGTCTTGATAAATATTTTAGATGATAACGCATGTTAGGTCTGGGTTAGGTCTAGGATTTGCCCTCATCAGGCTCATACTTTCGCATATTTCTCATACTTCATGGCTGGATCCTGGGCTATTTCTGGATTGGATCACGTAGTAATGTGGTACCACACTGAAACAGTCAATTAAACCTGGTTTCGATCAATATTTTAGAGAATAATTCATGTTAGGTCTAGGTTAGGTCTGGGATTTGCTCTCATCAGGCTCATACTTTCGCAGTTTTAACATACATGTTGACCTGATCGAGAGTTTTTTCTGCTTTGGATCACGTAGTAAAGTGGTACCACACTGAAACAGTCCATTAAACCTGGTTTGGATCAATATTTTTGAGGATAACGCATGTTAGGTCTAGGTTAGGCCGGGGAATTTCACTCATCAGGCTCATACTTTCGCATATTTCTCATACTTCGTGGCTAGATCCTGGGCTGTTTCTGGATTGTATCACGTAGTAATTTGGTACCACGCTGAAACAGTCAATTAAACCTGGTTTCGATCAATATTTTGCAGGATAACGCATGTTAGGTCTGGCATAGGTCTGGGATTCGCCCTCATCAGACTCATACTTTCGCGTTTTTCACATATTTGTTGAACTGATCCTGGGCTTTTTCTGGTTTGGATCACGTAGTAATGTGGTACCACACTGAAACAGTCAATTAAGCCTGGTTTCGATCAATATTTTAGAGAATAATTCATGTTAGGTTTAGGTTAGGTCTGGGATTTGCTCTCATCAGGCTCATACTTTCGCACACTACACATACTCGTTTGACAGATCCTGGTTTATTTTCTGGTTTGGATCACGTAGTAATGTGGGACCACATTGAAACAGTCAATTAAACCTGGTTTCGATCAATATTTTAGAGAATAATTCATGTTAGGTCTAGGTTAGGTCTGGGATTTGCTCTCATGAGGCTCATTCTTTCGCATATTTCTCATACTTGATGGCTAGATGCTGGGCTTTTTCTGGATTGCATCACGTAGTAATGAAGTACAACACTGAAACAGTCAATTAAACCTGGTTTCCATCAATATCTTAGAGGACAACGCAAGTTAGGTCTGGGATAGGTCTGGGATTTGCCCTCATCAGGCTCATACTTTCCGCGTTTTTCACATGCTGTTGAACAGATCCTGGGTTTTTTCTGGTTTGGATCACGTAGTAGTGTGGGACCACACTGAAACAATCAATTAAACCTGGTCTTGATAAATATTTTAGAGGATAACGCATGTTAGGTCTGGGATAGGTCTGGGATTTGCCCTCATCAGACTCATACTTTCGCACACTTCACATACTCGTTGAACAGATCCTGGGTTATTTTCTGGTTTGGATCACGTAGTAGTGTAGTACCACACTGAAACAGTCCATTAAACCTGGTTTGGATCAATATTTTAGAGCATAACGCATATTAGGTCTAGGTTAGGTCTGGGATTTTCACTCAACAGACTCATACTTTCGCATTCTTCACATACTTGTTGAACGGATCCTGGGTTTTTTCTGGTTTGGATCACGTAGTAATGTGTGTCCACACTGAAACAATCAATTAAACCTGGTCTTGATATATATTTTAGAGGATAACGCAATTTAGGTCTGGGATAGGTCTGGGATTTGCCCTCATCAGACTCATACTTTCGCACACTACACATACTCGTTGAACAGATCCTGGGTTTTTTCTGGTTTGGATCACGTAGTAGTGTGAGACCACACTGAAACAATCAATTAAACCTGGTCTTGATAAATATTTTAGAGGATAACGCATGTTAGGTCTGGGATAGGTCTGGGATTTGCCCTCATCAGACTCATACTTTCGCACACTTCACATACTCGTTGAACAGATCCTGGGTTATTTTCTGGTTTGGATCACGTAGTAGTGTGGTACCACACTGAAACAGTCCATTAAACCTGGTTTCGATCAATATTTTAGAGCATAACGCATATTAGGTCTAGGTTAGGTCTGGGATTTTCACTCATCAGACTCATACTTTCGCATTCTTCACATACTTGTTGAACGGATCCTGGGTTTTTTCTGGTTTGGATCACGTAGTTATGTGTGTCCACACTGAAACAATCAATTAAACCTGGTCTTGATATATATTTTAGAGGATAACGCAATTTAGGTCTGGGATAGGTCTGGGATTTGCCCTCATCAGACTCATACTTTCGCACACTACACATACTCGTTGAACAGAGCCTGGGTTTTTTCTGGTTTGGATCACGTAGTAATGTGGTACCACACTGAAACAGTCGATTAAACCAGGTTTCGATCAATATTTTTGAGGATAACGCATGTTAGGACTAGGTTAGGCCTGGGGTCTTCACTCATCAGGCTCATACTTTCGCATTCTTCACAGACTTTTTGAACGGATCCTGGGTTTTTTCTGGTTTGGATCACGTAGTAATGTGGGACCACACTGAAACAGCCAATTAAACCTGGTTTCGATCAATATTTTAGAGAATAATTCATGTTAGGTCTAGGTTAGGTCTGGCATTTGCTCTCATCAGGCTCATTCATTCGCATATTTCTCATACTTGATATCTAGATCCTGGGCTTTTTCTGGATTGCATCACGTAGTAATGATGTACAACACTGAAACAGTCAATTAAACCTCGTTTCCATCAATATCTTAGAGGACAACTCAAGTTAGGTCTGGGATAGGTCGGGGATTTGCCCTCATCAGACTCATACTTTCGCACACTTCACATACTTTTGGAACAGATCCTGGGTTATTTTCTGGTTTGGATCACGTAGTAATGTGGGACCACACTGAAACAGCCAATTAAACCTGGTTTCGATCAATATTTTAGAGAATAATTCATGTTAGGTCTAGGTTAGGTCTGGGATTTGCTCTCATCAGGCTCATTCATTCGCATATTTCTCATACTTGATATCTAGATCCTGGGCTTTTTCTGGATTGCATCACGTAGTAATGATGTACAACACTGAAACAGTCAATTAAACCTGGTTTCCATCAATATCTTAGAGGACAACGCAAGTTAGGTCTGGGATAGGTCGGGGATTTGCCCTCATCAGACTCATACTTTCGCACACTTCACATACTTTTGGAACAGATCCTGGGTTATTTTCTGGTTTGGATCACGTAGTAATGTGGGACCACACTGAAACAGCCAATTAAACCAGGTTTCGATCAATATTTTTGAGGATAACGCATGTTAGGTCTTGGTTAGGCCTGGGATTTTCACTCATCAGACTCATACTTTCGCATTCTTCACATACTTATTGAACGGATCATGGGTTTTTTCTGGTTTGGATCACGTAGTAATGTGGGACCACACTGAAACAATCAATTAAACCTGGTCTTGATAAATATTTTAGAGGATAACGCATGTTAGGTCTGGGTTAGGTCTAGGATTTGCCCTCATCAGGCTCCTCCTTTCGCATATTTCTCATACTTCATGGCTGGATCCTGGGCTATTTCTGGATTGGATCACATAGTAATGTGGCACCACACTGAAACAGTCAATTAAACCTGGTTTTGATCAATATTTTAGAGAATAATTCATGTTAGGTCTAGGTTCGGTCAGGGATATGCTCTCATCAGGCACATTCTTTCGCATATTTCTCATACTTGATGGCTAGATCCTGGGCATTTTCTGGATTGCTTCACGTAGTAATGAAGCACAACACTGAAACAGTCAATTAAACCAGGTTTCGATCAATATTTTAGAGAATAATTCATGTTAGGTCTAGGTTAGGTCTGGGATATGCTCCCATCAGACTCATTCTTTCGCATATTTGTCATACTTGATGGCTAGATCCTGCGCTTTTTCTGGATTGCATCACGTAGTAATGAAGTACAACACTGAAACAGTCAATTAAACCTAGTTTCCATCACTATCTTAGAGGACAACGCAAGTTGGGTCTGGGATAGGTCTGGGATTTGCCCACATCAGGCTCATACTTTCGCGTTTTTCACATACTTGTTGAACAGATCCTGGGTTTTTTCTGGTTTGGATCACGTAGTAGAGGGTACCACACTGAAACAGTCCATTAAACCTGGTTTGGATCTATATGTTAGAGGATAACGCATGTTAGGTCTAGGTTAGGTCTCGGATTTGCCCTCATCAGACTCATACTTTCGCATTTTTCACATACTTGTTGAACAGATCCTGGGTTTTTTCTGGTTTGGATCACGTAGTAGTGTGGTACCACACTGAAACAGTCCATTAAACCTGGTTTTGATCAATATTTTAGAGAATAATTCATGTTAGGTCTAGGTTTGGTCTGCGATTTGCTCTCATCAGGCTCATTCTTTCGCATATTTCTCATACTTGATGGCTAGATCCTGGGCTTTTTCTGGATTGCATCACGTAGCAATGAAGTACAACACTGAAACAGTCAATTAAACCAGGTTTCGATCAATATTTTAGAGAATAATTCATGTTAGGTCTAGGTTACGCCGGGGATTTTCTCTCATCAGACTCATACTTTCGCATTCTTCACATACTTGTTGAGCGGATCCTGGGTTTTTACCGGTTTGGATCACGTAGTAATGTGGTACCACACTGAAACATTCAATTAAACCTGGTCTTGATAAATATTTTAGAGGATAACGCATGTTAGGTCTGGGTTAGGTCTAGGATTTGCCCCCATCAGGCTTATACTTTCGCATATTTCTCATACTTCATGGCTAGATCCTAGGCTATTTCTGGATTGGATCACGTAGTAATGTGGTACCACACTGAAGCAGTCGATTAAACCAGGTTTCTATCAATATTTTTGAGGATAACGCAAGTTAGGTCTGGGATAGGTCGGGGATTTGCCCTCATCAGGCTCATACTTTCGCGTTTTTCACATACTTGTTGAACAGATCCTGGGTTTCTTCCGGTTTGGGCCACGTAGTAGTGTGGTACCACACTGAAACAGTCGATTAAACCTGGTTTCGAACAATATTTTTTAGGATAACGCATGTTAGGTCTAGGTAAGGCCGGGGATTTTCACTCATCAGACTCATACTTTCGCATTCTTCACATACTTGTTGAACGGATCCTGGGTTTTTTCTGGTTTGGATCACGTAGTAATGTGTGTCCACACTGAAACAATCAATTAAACCTGGTCTTGATATATATTTTAGAGGATAACGCAATTTAGGTCTGGGATAGGTCTGGGATTTGCCCTCATCAGACTCATACTTTCGCACACTACACATACTCGTTGAACAGAGCCTGGGTTTTTTCTGGTTTGGATCACGTAGTAATGTGGTACCACACTGAAACAGTCGATTAAACCAGGTTTCGATCAATATTTTTGAGGATAACGCATGTTAGGACTAGGTTAGGCCTGGGGTCTTCACTCATCAGGCTCATACTTTCGCATTCTTCACAGACTTGTTGAACGGATCCTGGGTTTTTTCTGGTTTGGATCACGTAGTAATGTGGGACCACACTGAAACAGCCAATTAAACCTGGTTTCGATCAATATTTTAGAGAATAATTCATGTTAGGTCTAGGTTAGGTCTGGGATTTGCTCTCATCAGGCACATTCTTTCGCATATTTCTCATACTTGATGGCTAGATCCTGGGCATTTTCTGGATTGCTTCACGTAGTAATGAAGCACAACACTGAAACAGTCAATTTAACCAGGTTTCGATCAATATTTTAGAGAATAATTCATGTTAGGTCTAGGTTAGGTCTGGGATTTGCTCCCATCAGACTCATTCTTTCGCATATTTGTCATACTTGATGGCTAGATCCTGCGCTTTTTCTGGATTGCATCACGTAGTAATGAAGTACAACACTGAAACAGTCAATTAAACCTAGTTTCCATCAATATCTTAGAGGACAACGCAAGTTGGGTCTGGGATAGGTCTGGGATTTGCCCACATCAGGCTCATACTTTCGCGTTTTTCACATACTTGTTGAACAGATCCTGGGTTTTTTCTGGTTTGGATCATGTAGTAGAGGGTACCACACTGAAACAGTCCATTAAACCTGGTTTGGATCTATATGTTAGAGGATAACGCATGTTAGGTCTAGGTTAGGTCTCGGATTTGCCCTCATCAGACTCATACTTTCGCATTTTTCACATACTTGTTGAACAGATCCTGGGTTTTTTCTGGTTTGGATCACGTAGTAGTGTGGTACCACACTGAAACAGTCCATTAAACCTGGTTTTGATCAATATTTTAGAGAATAATTCATGTTAGGTCTAGGTTTGGTCTGCGATTTGCTCTCATCAGGCTCATTCTTTCGCATATTTCTCATACTTGATGGCTAGATCCTGGGCTTTTTCTGGATTGCATCACGTAGCAATGAAGTACAACACTGAAACAGTCAATTAAACCAGGTTTCGATCAATATTTTAGAGAATAATACATGTTAGGTCTAGGTTACGCCGGGGATTTTCTCTCATCAGACTCATACTTTAACATTCTTCACATACTTGTTGAGCGGATCCTGGGTTTTTACCGGTTTGGATCACGTAGTAATGTGGTACCACACTGAAACATTCAATTAAACCTGGTCTTGATAAATATTTTAGACGATAACGCATGTTAGGTCTGGGTTAGGTCTAGGATTTGCCCTCATCAGGCTCATACTTTCGCATATTTCTCATACTTCATGGCTGGATCCTGGGCTATTTCTGGATTGGATCACGTAGTAATGTGGTACCACACTGAAACAGTCAATTAAACCTGGTTTTGATGAACATTTTAGAGAATATTTCATGTTAGGTCTAGGTTAGGTCAGGGATTTGCTCTCATCAGGCTCATTCTTTCGCATATTTCTCATACCAGATGGCTAGATCCTGGGCTTTTTCTGGATTGCATCACGTAGCAATGAAGTACAACACTGAAACAGTCAATTAAACCAGGTTTCGATCAATATTTTAGAGAATAATTCATATTAGGTCTGGGTTACGCCGGGGATTTTCTCTCATCAGACTCATACTTTCGCATTCTTCACATACTTGTTGAGCGGATCCTGGGTTTTTACCGGTTTGAATCACGTAGTAATGTGGTACCACACTGAAACATTCAATTAAACCTGGTCTTGATAAATATTTTAGAGGATAACGCATGTTAGGTCTGGGTTAGGTCTAGGATTTGCCCTCATCAGGCTCATACTTTCGCATATTTCTCATACTTCATGGCTGGATCCTGGGCTATTTCTGGATTGGATCACGTAGTAATGTGGTACCACACTGAAACAGTCAATTAAACCTGGTTTTGATGAACATTTTAGAGAATAATTCATGTTAGGTCTAGGTTAGGTCAGGGATTTGCTCTCATCAGGCTCATTCTTTCGCATATTTCTCATACTAGATGGCTAGATCCTGGGCTTTTTCTGGATTGCATCACGTAGTAATGAAGTACAACACTGAAACACTCAATTAAACCTGGTTTCGATCAATATTATTGAGGATAACGCACGTTAGGTCTAGGGTGGCCTGGGATTTTCACTCATCAGACTCATACTTTCGCATTCTTCACAAATTTGTTGAACGGATCTTGGGTTTTTTCTGGTGTGGATCACGTAGTAATGTGGTACCACACTGAAACAATCAATTAAACCTGATCTTGATAAATATTTTACAGGATAACGCATGTTAGGTCTGGGTTAGGTCTCGGATTTGCCCTCATCAGACTCATACTTTCGCATTTTTCACATACTTGTTGAACAGATCCTGGGTTTTTTCTGGTTTGTATCACGTAGTAGTGTGGTACCACACTGAAACAGTCCATTAAACCTGGTTTTGATCAATATTTTAGAGAATAATTCATGTTAGGTCTAGGTTTGGTCTGCGATTTGCTCTCATCAGGCTCATTCTTTCGCATATTTCTCATACTTGATGGCTAGATCCTGGGCTATTTCTGGATTGCATCACGTAGCAATGAAGTACAACACTGAAACAGTCAATTAAACCTAGTTTCCATCAATATCTTAGAGGACAACGCAAGTTGGGTCTGGGATAGGTCTGGGATTTGCCCACATCAGGCTCATACTTTCGCGTTTTTCACATACTTGTTGAACAGATCCTGGGTTGTTTCTGGTTTGGATCGCGCAGTAATGTGGTACCACACTGAAACAGTCAATTAAACCTGGTTTCGATCAATATTTTAGAGAATAATTCATGTTAGGTCTAGGTTAGGCCTGGGATTTGCCCTCATCAGACTCATTCTTTCGCATATTTCTCATACTAGATGGCTAGTTCCTGGGCTTTTTCTGGATTGCATCACGTAGTAATGAAGTACAACACTGAAACAGTCAATTAAACCTAGTTTCCATCAATATCTTAGAGGACAACGCAAGTTGGGTCTGGGATAGGTCTGGGATTTGCCCACATCAGGCTCATACTTTCGCATTCTTCACATACTTGTTGAGCGGATCCTGGGTTTTTACCGGTTTGGATCACGTAGTAATGTGGTACCACACTGAAACATTCAATTAAACCTGGTCTTGATAAATATTTTAGAGGATAACGCATGTTAGGTCTGGGTTAGGTCTAGGATTTGCCCTCATCAGGCTCATACTTTCGCATATTTCTCATACTTCATGGCTGGATCCTGGGCTATTTCTGGATTGGATCACGTAGTAATGTGGTACCACACTGAAACAGTCAATTAAACCTGGTTTTGATGAACATTTTAGAGAATAATTCATGTTAGGTCTAGGTTAGGTCTGGGATTTGCTCCCATCAGACTCATTCTTTCGCATATTTGTCATACTTGATGGCTAGATCCTGCGCTTTTTCTGGATTGCATCACGTAGTAATGAAGTACAACACTGAAACAGTCAATTAAACCTAGTTTCCATCAATATCTTAGAGGACAACGCAAGTTGGGTCTGGGATAGGTCTGGGATTTGCCCACATCAGGCTCATACTTTCGCATTTTTCACATACTTGTTGAACAGATCCTGGGTTTTTTCTGGTTTGGATCACGTAGTAGTGTGGTACCACACTGAAACAGTCCATTAAACCTGGTTTTGATCAATATTTTAGAGAATAATTCATGTTAGGTCTAGGTTTGGTCTGCGATTTGCTCTCATCAGGCTCATACTTTCGCGTTTTTCACATACTTGTTGAGCAGATCCTGGGTTTTTTCTGGTTTGGATCACGTAGTAGTGTGGGACCACACTGAAACAATCAATTAAACCTGGTCTTGATAAATATTTTAGAGGATAACGCATGTTAGGTCTGGGACAGGTCTGGGATTTGCCCTCATCAGGCTCATACTTTCGCGTTTTTCACATACTTGTTGAACAGATCCTGGGTTTTTTCTGGTTTGGATCACGTAGTAGAGGGTACCACACTGATACAGTCCATTAAACCTGGTTTGGATCTATATTTTAGAGGATAACGCATGTTAGGTCTAGGTTAGGTCTCGGATTTGCCCTCATCAGACTCATACTTTCGCGTTTTTCACATACTTGTTGAACAGATCCTGGCTTTTTTCCGGATTGGGTCACGTAGTAGTGTGGTACCACACTGAAACAGTCGATTAAACCTGGTTTCGATCAATATTTTTGAGGATAACGCATGTTAGGTCTGGGTTAGGTCTAGGATTTGCCCTCATCAGGCTCATACTTTCGCATATTTCTCATACTTCATGGCTACATCCTGGGCTATTTCTGGATTGGATCACGTAGTAATATGGTACCACACTGAGACAGTCAATTAAACCTGGTTTCGATCAATATTTTAGAGGACAATGCAAGTTAGGTCTGGGATAGGTCTGGGATTTGCCCACATCAGGGTCATACTTTCGCATTTGTTCACATACTTGTTGAACAGATCCTGGGTTGTTTCTGGTTTGGATCGCGCAGTAATGTGGTACCACACTGAAACAGTCAATTAAACCTGGTTTCGATCAATATTTTAGAGAATAATTCATGTTAGGTCTAGGTTAGGTCTGGGATTTGCTCCCATCAGACTCATTCTTTCGCATATTTGTCATACTTGATGGCTAGATCCTGCGCTTTTTCTGGATTGCATCACGTAGTAATGAAGTACAACACTGAAACAGTCAATTAAACCTAGTTTCCATCAATATCTTAGAGGACAACGCAAGTTGGGTCTGGGATAGGTCTGGGATTTGCCCACATCAGGCTCATACTTTCGCGTTTTTCACATACTTGTTGAACAGATCCTGGGTTGTTTCTGGTTTGGATCGCGCAGTAATGTGGTACCACACTGAAACAGTCAATTAAACCTGGTTTCGATCAATATTTTAGAGAATAATTCATGTTAGGTCTAGGTTAGGCCTGGGATTTGCCCTCATCAGACTCATTCTTTCGCATATTTCTCATACTAGATGGCTAGTTCCTGGGCTTTTTCTGGATTGCATCACGTAGTAATGAAGTACAACACTGAAACACTCAATCAAACCTGGTTTCGATCAATATTATTGAGGATAACGCATGTTAGGTCTTGGTTAGGCCTGGGATTTTCACTCATCAGACTCATACTTTCGCATTCTTCACATACTTGTTGAACGGATCTTGGGTTTTTTCTGGTGTGAATCACGTAGTAATGTGGTACCACACTGAAACAATCAATTAAAACTGATTTTGATAAATATTTTAGAGGATAACGCATGTTAGGTCTGGGTTAGGTCTAGGATTTGCCCTCATCAGGCTCATACTTTCGCATATTTCTCATACTTCATGGCTAGATCCTGGGCTGTTTCTGGATTGTATCACGTAGTAATGTGGTACCACGCTGAAACAGTCAATTAAACCTGGTTTCGATCAATATTTTAGAGGATAACGCAAGTTAGGTCTGGCATAGGTCTGGGATTCGCCCTCATCCGGCTCATACTTTCGCGTTTTTCACATACTTGTTGAACTGATCCTGGGCTTTTTCTGGTTTGGATCACGTAGTAATGTGGTACCACACTGAAACAGTCAATTAAACCTGGTTTCGATCAATATTTTAGAGGATAACGCAAGTTAGGTCTGGCATAGGTCTGGGATTCGCCCTCATCCGGCTCATACTTTCGCGTTTTTCACATACTTGTTGAACTGATCCTGGGCTTTTTCTGGTTTGGATCACGTAGTAATGTGGTACCACACTGAAACAGTCAATTAAACCTGGTTTCGATCAATATTTTAGAGAATAATTCATGTTAGATCTAGGTTAGGTCTGGGATTTGCTCTCATCAGGCTCATACTTTCGCACACTTCACATACTCGTTTGACAGATCCTGTGTTATTTTCTGGTTTGGATCGCATAGCAATGTGGTACCACACTGAAACAGTCGATTAAACCAGATTTCGATCAATATTTTTGAGGATAACGCATGTTAGGTCTAGGTTAGCCCTGGGATTTTCACTCATCAGACTCATACTTTCGCATTCTTCACATACTTGTTGAACGGATCCTGGGTTTTTTCTGGTTTGGTTCACGTAGTAATGTGGTACCACACTGAAACATTCGATTAAACCTGATCTTGATAAATATCTTAGAGGACAACGCAAGTTAGGTCTGGGATAGCTCTGGGATTTGCCCACTTCAGGCTCATACTTTCGCGTTTTTCACATACTTGTTGAACAGATCCTGGGTTTTTTCTGGTTTGGATCACGTAGTAGTGTGGTACCACACTGAAACAGTCCATTAAACCAGGTTTGGATCAACATTTTAGAGGATAACGCATGTTAGGTCTAGGTTAGGTCTGGGATTTTCACTCATCAGACTCATACTTTCGCGTTTCTCACATACTTGTTGAACAGATCCTGGGTTTTTTCTGGTTTGGATCACGTAGTAGTGTGGTACCACACTGAAACAGTCCATTAAACCTGGTTTGGATCATCATTTTAGAGGATAACGCATGTTAGGTCTAGGTTAGGTCTGGGATTTCCACTCATCAGACTCATACTTTCGCACACTTCACATACTCGTTGAACAGATCCTGGGTTATTTTCTGGTTTGGATCCCATAGTAATGTGGTACCACACTGAAACAGTCGATTAAACCAGGTTTCGATCAATATTTTTGAGGATAACGCATGTTAGGTCTAGGTTAGGCCTGGGATTTTCACTCATCAGACTCATTCTTTCGCATATTTCTCATACTTGATGGCTAGATCCTGGCCTTTTTCTGGATTGCATCACGTAGTAATGAAGTACAACACTGAAACAGTCAATTAAACCTGGATTCCATCAATATCTTAGAGGACAACGCAAGTTAGGTCTGGGATAGGTCTGGGATTTGCCCACATCAGGCTCATACTTTCGCGTTTTTCACATACGCGTTGAACAGCTCCTGGGATATTTTCTGGTTTGGATTGCATAGTAATGTGGTACCACACTGAAACAGTCGATTAAACCAGGTTTCGATCAATATTTTTGAGGATAACGCATGTTAGGTCTAGGTTAGGCCTGGGATTATCACTCATCAGACTCATACTTTCGCATTCTTCTCATACTTGTTGAACGGATCCTGGGTTTTTTCTGGTTTGGATCACGTAGTAATGTGGGACCACACTGAAACAATCAATTAAACCTGGTCTTGATAGATATTTTAGAGGATAACGCATGTTAGGTCTGGGATAGGTCTGGGATTTGCCCTCATCAGACTCATACTTTCGCACACTTCACATACTCGTTGAACAGATCCTGGGTTTTTTTCTGGATTGGGTCACGTAGTAGTGTGGTACCACACTGAAACAGTCGATTAAACCTGGTTTCGATCAATATTTTTGAGGATAACGCATGTTAGGTCTGGGTTAGGTCTAGGATTTGCCCTCATCAGGCTCATACTTTCGCATATTTCTCATACTTCATGGCTACATCCTGAGCTATTTCTGGATTGGATCACGTAGTAATATGGTGCCACACTGAGACAGTCAATTAAACCTGGTTTCGATCAATATTTTAGAGGACAATGCAAGTTAGGTCTGGGATAGGTCTGGGATTTGCCCTCATCAGGGTCATACTTTCGCATTTGTTCACATACTTGTTGAACAGATCCTGGGTTGTTTCTGGTTTGGATCGCGCAGTAATGTGGTACCACACTGAAACAGTCAATTAAACCTGGTTTCGATCAATATTTTAGAGAATAATTCATGTTAGGTCTAGGTTAGGTCTGGGATTTGCTCCCATCAGACTCATTCTTTCGCATATTTGTCATACTTGATGGCTAGATCCTGCGCTTTTTCTGGATTGCATCACGTAGTAATGAAGTACAACACTGAAACAGTCAATTAAACCTAGTTTCCATCAATATCTTAGAGGACAACGCAAGTTGGGTCTGGGATAGGTCTGGGATTTGCCCACATCAGGCTCATACTTTCGCGTTTTTCACATACTTGTTGAACAGATCCTGGGTTGTTTCTGGTTTGGATCGCGCAGTAATGTGGTACCACACTGAAACAGTCAATTAAACCTGGTTTCGATCAATATTTTAGAGAATAATTCATGTTAGGTCTAGGTTAGGCCTGGGATTTGCCCTCATCAGACTCATTCTTTCGCATATTTCTCATACTAGATGGCTAGTTCCTGGGCTTTTTCTGGATTGCATCACGTAGTAATGAAGTACAACACTGAAACACTCAATCAAACCTGGTTTCGATCAATATTATTGAGGATAACGCATGTTAGGTCTTGGTTAGGCCTGGGATTTTCACTCATCAGACTCATACTTTCGCATTCTTCACATACTTGTTGAACGGATCTTGGGTTTTTTCTGGTGTGAATCACGTAGTAATGTGGTACCACACTGAAACAATCAATTAAACCAGATTTTGATAAATATTTTAGAGGATAACGCATGTTAGGTCTGGGTTAGGTCTAGGATTTGCCCTCATCAGGCTCATACTTTCGCATATTTCTCATACTTCATGGCTAGATCCTGGGCTATTTCTGGATTGTATCACGTAGTAATGTGGTACCACGCTGAAACAGTCAATTAAACCTGGTTTCGATCAATATTTTAGAGGATAACGCAAGTTAGGTCTGGCATAGGTCTGGGATTCGCCCTCATCCGGCTCATACTTTCGCGTTTTTCACATACTTGTTGAACTGATCCTGGGCTTTTTCTGGTTTGGATCACGTAGTAATGTGGTACCACACTGAAACGGTCAATTAAACCTGGTTTCGATCAATATTTTAGAGAATAAATCATGTTAGATCTAGGTTAGGTCTGGGATTTGCTCTCATCAGGCTCATACTTTCGCACACTTCACTTACTCGTTTGACAGATCCTGTGTTATTTTCTGGTTTGGATCGCATAGCAATGTGGTACCACACTGAAACAGTCGATTAAACCAGATTTCGATCAATATTTTTGAGGATAACGCATGTTAGGTCTAGGTTAGCCCTGGGATTTTCACTCATCAGACTCATACTTTCGCATTCTTCACATACTTGTTGAACGGATCCTGGGTTTTTTCTGGTTTGGTTCACGTAGTAATGTGGTACCACACTGAAACATTCGATTAAACCTGATCTTGATAAATATCTTAGAGGACAACGCAAGTTAGGCCTGGGATAGCTCTGGGATTTGCCCACTTCAGGCTCATACTTTCGCGTTTTTCACATACTTGTTGAACAGATCCTGGGTTTTTTCTGGTTTGGATCACGTAGTAGTGTGTTACCACACTGAAACAGTCCATTAAACCAGGTTTGGATCAACATTTTAGAGGATAACGCATGTTAGGTCTAGGTTAGGTCTGGGATTTTCACTCATCAGACTCATACTTTCGCGTTTCTCACATACTTGTTGAACAGATCCTGGGTTTTTTCTGGTTTGGATCACGTAGTAGTGTGGTACCACACTGAAGCAGTCCATTAAACCTGGTTTGGATCAACATTTTAGAGGATAACGCATGTTAGGTCTAGGTTAGGTCTGGGATTTCCACTCATCAGACTCATACTTTCGCATTCTTCACATACTTGTTGAACGTATCCTGGGTTTTTTCTGGTTTGGATCACGTAGTAATGTGGGACCACACTGAAACAATCAATTAAACCTGGTCTTGATAGATATTTTAGAGGATAACGCATGTTAGGTCTGGGATAGGTCTGGGATTTGCCCTCATCAGACTCATACTTTCGCACACTTCACATACTCGTTGAACAGATCCTGGGTTATTTTCTGGTTTGGATCCCATAGTAATGTGGTACCACACTGAAACAGTCGATTAAACCAGGTTTCGATCAATATTTTTGAGGATAACGCATGTTAGGTCTAGGTTAGGCCTGGGATTTTCACTCATCAGACTCATTCTTTCGCATATTTCTCATACTTGATGGCTAGATCCTGGCCTTTTTCTGGATTGCCTCACGTAGTAATGAAGTACAACACTGAAACAGTCAATTAAACCTGGATTCCATCAATATCTTAGAGGACAACGCAAGTTAGGTCTGGGATAGGTCTGGGATTTGCCCACATCAGGCTCATACTTTCACGTTTTTCACATACGCGTTGAACAGCTCCTGGGATATTTTCTGGTTTGGATTGCATAGTAATGTGGTACCACACTGAAACAGTCGATTAAACCAGGTTTCGATCAATATTTTTGAGGATAACGCATGTTAGGTCTAGGTTAGGCCTGGGATTATCACTCATCAGACTCATACTTTCGCATTCTTCTCATACTTGTTGAACGGATCCTGGGTTTTTTCTGGTTTGGATCACGTAGTAATGTGGGACCACACTGAAACAATCAATTAAACCTGGTCTTGATAGATATTTTAGAGGATAACGCATGTTAGGTCTGGGATAGGTCTGGGATTTGCCCTCATCAGACTCATACTTTCGCACACTTCACATACTCGTTGAACAGATCCTGGGTTTTTTTCTGGATTGGGTCACGTAGTAGTGTGGTACCACACTGAAACAGTCGATTAAACCTGGTTTCGATCAATATTTTTGAGGATAACGCATGTTAGGTCTGGGTTAGGTCTAGGATTAGCCCTCGTCAGGCTCATACTTTCGCATATTTCTCATTCTTCATGGCTAGATCCTGGGCTATTTCTGGATTGTATCACGTAGTAATGTGGTACCACACAGAAACAGTCAATTAAACCTGGTTTCGATCAATATTTTAGAGGATAACGCAAGTTAGGTCTGGGATAGGTCTGGGATTTTCCCTCATCAGGCTCATACTTTCGCGTTTTTCACATACTTGTTGAACAGATCCTGGGTTTTTCCTGGATTGGGTCACGTAGTAGTGTGGTACCACACTGAAACAGTCGATTAAACCTGGTTTCGATCAATATTTTTGAGGATAACGCATGTTAGGTCTAGGTTAGGCCGGGGATTTTCACTCATCAGACTCATACTTTCGCATTCTTCACATACTTGTTGAACGGATCCTGGGTTTTTTCTGGTTTGGACACGTAGTAATGTGGGACCACACTGAAACAGTCAATTAAACCTGGCTTCGATCAATATATTAGAGAGTAATTCATGTTAGGTCTAGGTTAGGTCGGGGATTTTCACTCATCAGAATCATACTCTCGCATTCTTCACATACTTGTTGAACGGATCTTGGGTTTTTTCTGGTGTGAATCACGTAGTAATGTGGTACCACACTGAAACAGTCGATTAAACCTGGTTTCCATCAGTATTTTAGAGGATAACGCATGTTAGGTCTAGGTTAGGCCTGGGATTTTCACTCTTCAGACTCATACTTTCGTAGTTTTAACATACATGTTGACCTGATCGAGGGTTTTTTCTGCTTTGGATCGCGTAGTAAAGTGGTACCACACTGAAACAGTCCATTAAACCTGGTATGGATCAATATTTTAGAGGATAACGCATGTTAGGTCTAGGTTAGCCCTGGGATTTTCACTCATCAGACTCATACTTTCGCATTCTTCACATACTTGTTGAACGGATCCTGGGTTTTTTCTGGTTTGGATCACGTAGTAATGTGGGACCACACTGAAACAGTCAATTAAACCTGGTTTCGATCAATATATTAGAGAATAATTCATGTTAGGTCTAGGTTAGGTCTGGGATTTGCTCTCATCAGGCTCATTCTTTCGCATATTTCTCATACTTGATGGCTAGATCCAGGCCTTTTTCTGGATTGCATCACGTAGTAATGAAGTACAACACTGAAACAGTCAATTAAACCTGGTTTCCATCAATATTTTAGAGGACAACGCATGATAGGTCTAGGTTAGGCCTGGGATTTGCCCTCATCAGGGTCATACTTTCGTAGTTTTAACATACATGTTGACCTGATCGAGGGTTTTTTCTGCTTTGGATCACGTAGTAAAGTGGTACCACACTGAAACAGTCCATTAAACCTGGTATGGATCAATATTTTAGAGGATAGCGCATGTTAGGTCTAGGTTAGCCCTGGGATTTTCACTCATCAGACTCATACTTTCGCATTCTTCACATACTTGTTGAACGGATCCTGGGTTTTTTCTGGTTTGGTTCACGTAGTAATGTGGTACCACACTGAAACATTCGATTAAACCTGATCTTGATAAATATTTTAGAGGATAACGCATATTAGGTTTGGGTTAGGTCTGGGATTTGCTCTCATCAGGCTCATTCTTTCGCATATTTCTCATACTTGATGGCTAGATCCTGGGCTTTTTCTGGATTGCATCACGTAGTAATGAAGTACAACACTGAAACAGTCAATTAAACCTGGTTTCCATCAATATCTTAGCGGACAACGCAAGTTAGGTCTGGGATAGTTCTGGGATTTGCCCACATCAGGCTCATACTTTCGCGTTTTCCACATACTCGTTGAACAGATACTGTGTTATTTTCTGGTTTGGATCGCATAGTAATGTGGTACCACACTGAAACAGTCGATTAAACCAGGTTTCGATCAGTATTTTTGAGGATAACGCATGTTAGGTCTAGGTTAGGCCCGGGATTTTCACTCATCAGACTCATACTTTCGCATTCTTCACATACTTGTTGAACGGATCCTGGGTTTTTTCTGGTTTGGATCACGTAGTAATGTGGGACCACACTGAAACAGTACATTAAACCTGGTTTCGATCAATATATTAGAGAATAATTCATGTTAGGTCTAGGTTAGGTCTGGGAGTTGCTCTCATCAGGCTCATACTTTCGCATATTTCTCATACTTCATGGCTAGATCCTGGGCTGTTTCTGGATTTTATCACGTAGTAATGTGGTACCACGCTGAAACAGTCAATTAAACCTCGTTTCGATCAATATTTTAGAGGATAACGCAAGTTAGGTCTGGCATAGGTCTGGGATTCGCCCTCATCAGGCTCATACTTTCGCGTTTTTCACATACTTGTTGAACTGATCCTGGGCTTTTTCTGGTTTGGATCACGTAGTAATGTGGTACCACACCGAAACAGTCAATTAAACCTGGTTTCGATCAATATTTTAGAGAATAACTCATGTTAGGTCTAGGTTAGGTCTGGGATTTGCTCTCATCAGACTCATACTTTCGCATTCTTCACATACTTGTTGAACGGACCTGGGTTTTTTCTGGTTTGGAACACGTAGTAATGTGGGACCACACTGAAACAGTCAATTAAACCTGGTTTCGATCAATATATTAGAGAATAATTCATGTTAGGTCTAGGTTAGGTCTGGGATTTGCTCTCATCAGGCTCATTCTTTCGCATATTTCTCATACTTGATGGCTAGATCCTGGGCTTTTTCTGGATTGCATCACGTAGTAATGAAGTACAACACTGAAACAGTCAATTAAACCTGGTTTCCATCAATATCTTAGAGGACAACGCAAGTTAGGTCTGGGATAGGTCTGGGATTTGCCCACTTCAGGCTCATACTTTCGCGTTTTTCACATACTTGTTGAACAGATCCTGGGTTTTTTCTGGTTTGGATCACGTAGTAGTGTGGTACCACACTGAAACAGTCCATTAAACCAGGTTTGGATCAACATTTTAGAGGATAACGCATGTTAGGTCTAGGTTAGGTCTGGGATTTTCACTCATCAGACTCATACTTTCGCGTTTTTCACATACTTGTTGAACAGATCCTGGGTTTTTTCTGGTTTGGATCACGTAGTAGTGTGGTACCACACTGAAACAGTCCAGTAAACCTGGTTTGGATCAACATTTTAGAGGATAACACATGTTAGGTCTAGGTTAGGTCTGGGATTTCCACTCATCAGACTCATACATTCGCATTCTTCACATACTTGTTGAACGTATCCTGGGTTTTTTCTGGTTTGGATCACGTAGTAATATGGGACCACACTGAAACAATCAATTAAACCTGGTCTTGATAAATATTTTAGAGGATAACGCATGTTAGGTCTGAGATAGGTCTGGGATTTGCCCACATCAGGCTCATACTTTCGCATATTTCTCATACTTCATGGCTAGATCCTGGGCTGTTTCTGGATTGTATCACGTAGTAATGTGGTACCACGCTGAAACAGTCAATTAAACCTGGTTTCGATCAATATTTTAGAGGATAACGCAAGTTAGGTCTGGCATAGGTCTGGGATTCGCCCTCATCAGGCTCATACTTTCGCGTTTTCCACATACTCGTTGAACAGATCCTGGGTTATTTTCTGGTTTGGATCCCATAGTAATGTGGTACCACACTGAAACAGTCGATTAAACCAGGTTTCGATCAATATTTTTGAGGATAACGCATGTTAGGTCTAGGTTAGGCCTGGGATTTTCACTCATCAGACTCATTCTTTCGCATATTTCTCATACTTGATGGCTAGATCCTGGCCTTTTTCTGGATTGCATCACGTAGTAATGAAGTACAGCACTGAAACAGTCAATTAAACCTGGATTCCATCAATATCTTAGAGGACAACGCAAGTTAGGTCTGGGATAGGTCAGGGATTTGCGCACATCAGGCTCATACTTTCGCGTTTTTCACATACTCGTTGAACAGCTCCTGGGTTATTTTCTGGTTTGGATTGCATAGTAATGTGGTACCACACTGAAACGGTCGATTAAACCAGGTTTCGATCAATATTTTTGAGGATAACGCATGTTAGGTCTAGGTTAGGCCTGGGATTATCACTCATCAGACTCATACTTTCGCATTCTTCTCATACTTGTTGAACGGATCCTGGGTTTTTTCTGGATTGGGTCACGTAGTAGTGTGGTACCACACTGAAACAGTCGATTAAACCTGGTTTCGATCAATACTTTTGAGGATAACGCATGTTTGGTCTGGGTTAGGTCTAGGATTTGCCCACATCAGGCTCATACTTTCGCGTTTTTCACATACGCGTTGAACAGCTCCTGGGATATTTTCTGGTTTGGATTGCATAGTAATGTGGTACCACACTGAAACAGTCGATTAAACCAGGTTTCGATCAATATTTTTGAGGATAACGCATGTTAGGTCTAGGTTAGGCCTGGGATTATCACTCATCAGACTCATACTTTCGCATTCTTCTCATACTTGTTGAACGGATCCTGGGTTTTTTTCTGGATTGGGTCACGTAGTAGTGTGGTACCACACTGAAACAGTCGATTAAACCTGGTTTCGATCAATATTTTTGAGGATAACGCATGTTAGGTCTGGGTTAGGTCTAGGATTAGCCCTCGTCAGGCTCATACTTTCGCATATTTCTCATTCTTCATGGCTAGATCCTGGGCTATTTCTGGATTGTATCACGTAGTAATGTGGTACCACACAGAAACAGTCAATTAAACCTGGTTTCGATCAATATTTTAGAGGATAACGCAAGTTAGGTCTGGGATAGGTCTGGGATTTTCCCTCATCAGGCTCATACTTTCGCGTTTTTCACATACTTGTTGAACAGATCCTGGGTTTTTCCTGGATTGGGTCACGTAGTAGTGTGGTACCACACTGAAACAGTCGATTAAACCAGATTTCGATCAATATTTTTGAGGATAACGCATATCAGGTCTAGGTTAGGCCTGGGATTTTCACTCATCAGACTCATACTTTCGCATTCTTCACATACTTGTTGAACGGATCCTGGGTTTTTTCTGGTTTGGATCACGTAGTAATGTGGGACCACCCTGAAACAGTCAATTAAACCTGGTTTCGATCAATATATTAGAGAATAATTCATGTTAGGTCTAGGTTAGGTCTGGGATTTGCTCTCATCAGGCTCATTCTTTCGCATATTTCTCATACTTGATGGCTAGATCCTGGGCTTTTTCTGGATTGCATCACGTAGTAATGAAGTACAACACTGAAACAGTCAATTAAACCTGGTTTCCATCAATATCTTAGAGGACAACGCAAGTTAGGTCTGGGATAGGTCTGGGATTTGCCCACTTCAGGCTCATACTTTCGCGTTTTTCACATACTTGTTGAACAGATCCTGGGTTTTTTCTGGTTTGGATCACGTAGTAGTGTGGTACCACACTGAAACAGTCCATTAAACCAGGTTTGGATCAACATTTTAGAGGATAACGCATGTTAGGTCTAGGTTAGGTCTGGGATTTTCACTCATCAGACTCATACTTTCGCGTTTTTCACATACTTGTTGAACAGATCCTGGGTTTTTTCTGGTTTGGATCACGTAGTAGTGTGGTACCACACTGAAACAGTCCAGTAAACCTGGTTTGGATCAACATTTTAGAGGATAACGCATGTTAGGTCTAGGTTAGGTCTGGGATTTCCACTCATCAGACTCATACTTTCGCATTCTTCACATACTTGTTGAACGTATCCTGGGTTTTTTCTGGTTTGGATCACGTAGTAATGTGGGACCACACTGAAACAATCAATTAAACCTGGTCTTGATAAATATTTTAGAGGATAACGCATGTTAGGTCTGAGATAGGTCTGGGATTTGCCCTCATCAGACTCATACTTTCGCACACTTCACATACTCGTTGAACAGATCCTGGGTTATTTTCTGGTTTGGATCCCATAGTAATGTGGTACCACACTGAAACAGTCGATTAAACCAGGTTTCGATCAATATTTTTGAGGATAACGCATGTTAGGTCTAGGTTAGGCCTGGGATTTTCACTCATCAGACTCATTCTTTCGCATATTTCTCATACTTGATGGCTAGATCCTGGCCTTTTTCTGGATTGCATCACGTAGTAATGAAGTACAACACTGAAACAGTCAATTAAACCTGGATTCCATCAATATCTTAGAGGACAACGCAAGTTAGGTCTGGGATAGGTCAGGGATTTGCGCACATCAGGCTCATACTTTCGCGTTTTTCACATACTCGTTGAACAGCTCCTGGGTTATTTTCTGGTTTGGATTGCATAGTAATGTGGTACCACACTGAAACGGTCGATTAAACCAGGTTTCGATCAATATTTTTGAGGATAACGCATGTTAGGTCTAGGTTAGGCCTGGGATTATCACTCATCAGACTCATACTTTCGCATTCTTCTCATACTTGTTGAACGGATCCTGGGTTTTTTCTGGATTGGGTCACGTAGTAGTGTGGTACCACACTGAAACAGTCGATTAAACCTGGTTTCGATCAATATTTTTGAGGATAACGCATGTTTGGTCTGGGTTAGGTCTAGGATTTGCCCTCGTCAGGCTCATACTTTCGCATATTTCTCATTCTTCATGGCTAGATCCTGGGCTATTTCTGGATTGTATCACGTAGTAATGTGGTACCACACAGAAACTGTCAATTAAACCTGGTTTCGATCAATATTTTAGAGGATAACGCAAGTTAGGTCTGGGATAGGTCTGGGATTTTCCCTCATCAGGCTCATACTTTCGCGTTTTTCACATACTTGTTGAACAGATCCTGGGTTTTTTCTGGATTGGGTCACGTAGTAGTGTAGTACCACACTGAAACAGTCGATTAAACCTGGTTTCCATCAGTATTTTAGAGGATAACGCATGTTAGGTCTAGGTTAGGCCTGGGATTTTCACTCTTCAGACTCATACTTTCGTAGTTTTAACATACATGTTGACCTGATCGAGGGTTTTTTCTGCTTTGGATCACGTAGTAAAGTGGTACCACACTGAAACAGTCCATTAAACCTGGTATGGATCAATATTTTAGAGGATAACGCATGTTAGGTCAAGGTTAGCCCTGGGATTTTCACTCATCAGACTCATACTTTCGCATTCTTCACATACTTGTTGAACGGATCCTGGGTTTTTTCTGGTTTGGATCACGTAGTAATGTGGGACCACACTGAAACAGTCAATTAAACCTGGTATGGATCAATATTTTAGAGAATAATTCATGTTAGGTCTAGGTTAGGTCTCGGATTTGCTCTCATCAGGCTCATTCTTTCGCATATTTCTCATACTTGATGGCTAGATCCAGGCCTTTTTCTGGATTGCATCACGTAGTAATGAAGTACAACACTGAAACAGTCAATTAAACCTGGTTTCCATCAATATTTTAGAGGACAACGCATGATAGGTCTAGGTTAGGCCTGGGATTTGCCCTCATCAGGGTCATACTTTCGTAGTTTTAACATACATGTTGACCTGATCGAGGGTTTTTTCTGCTTTGGATCACGTAGTAAAGTGGTACCACACTGAAACAGTCCATTAAACCTGGTATGGATCAATATTTTAGAGGATAACGCATGTTAGGTCTAGGTTAGCCCTGGGATTTTCACTCATCAGACTCATACTTTCGCATTCTTCACATACTTGTTGAACGGATCCTGGGTTTTTTCTGGTTTGGTTCACGTAGTAATGTGGTACCACACTGAAACATTCGATTAAACCTGATCTTGATAAATATTTTAGAGGATAACGCATGTTAGGTTTGGGTTAGGTCTGGGATTTGATCTCATCAGGCTCATTCTTTCGCATATTTCTCATACTTGATGGCTAGATCCTGGGCTTTTTCTGGATTGCATCACGTAGTAATGAAGTACAACACTGAAACAGTCGATTAAACCTGGTTTCGATCAATATTTTTGAGGATAACGCATGTTAGGTCTAGGTTAGGCCGGGGATTTTCACTCATGAGACTCATACTTTCGCATTCTTCACATACTTGTTGAACGGATCCTGGGTTTTTTCTGGTTTGGATCACGTAGTAATGTGGGACCACACTGAAACAGTCAATTAAACCTGGTTTCGAACAATATATTAGAGAATAATTCATGTTAGGTCTAGGTTAGGTCTGGGATTTGCTCTCATCAGGCTCATACTTTCGCATATTTCTCATACTTCATGGCTAGATCCTGGGCTGTTTCTGGATTGTATCACGTAGTAATGTGGTACCACGCTGAAACAGTCAATTAAACCTCGTTTCGATCAATATTTTAGAGGATAACGCAAGTTAGGTCTGGCATAGGTCTGGGATTTTCCCTCATCAGGCTCATACTTTCGCGTTTTTCACATACTTGTTGAACAGATCCTGATTTTTCTGGATTGGGTCACGTAGCAGTGTGGTACCACACTGAAACAGTCGATTAAACCTGGTTTCGATCAATATTTTTGAGGATAACGCATGTTAGGTCTAGGTTAGGTCTGGGAGTTGCTCTCATCAGGCTCACACTTTCGCATATTTCTCATACTTGATGGCTAGATCCTGGGCTGTTTCTGGATTGTATCACGTAGTAATGTGGTACCACGCTGAAACAGTCAATTAAACCTCGTTTCGATCAATATTTTAGAGGATAACGCAAGTTAGGTCTGGCATAGGTCTGGGATTCGCCCTCATCAGGCTCATACTTTCGCGTTTTTCACATACTTGTTGAACTGATCCTGGGCTTTTTCTGGTTTGGATCACGTAGTAATGTGGTACCACACCGAAACAGTAAATTAAACCTGGTTTCGATCAATATTTTAGAGAATAATTCATGTTAGGTCTAGGTTAGGTCTGGGATTTGCTCTCATCAGGCTCATACTTTCGCACACTTCACATACTCGTTTGACAGATCCTGTGTTATTTTCTGGTTTGGATCGCATAGTAATGTGGTACCACACTGAAACAGTCGATTAAACCAGGTTTCGATCAATATTTTTGAGGTTAACGCATGTTAGGTCTAGGTTAGGCCTGGGATTTTCACTCATCAGACTCATACTTTCGCATTCTTCACATACTTGTTGAACGGATCCTGGGTTGTTTCTGGTTTGGATCACGTAGTATTGTGGGACCACACTGAAACAGTCAACTAAACCTGGTTTCGATCAATATATTAGAGAATAATTCATGTTAGGTCTAGGTTAGGTCTGGGATTTGCTCTCATCAGGCTCATTCTTTCGCATATTTCTCATACTTGATGGCTAGATCCTGGGCTTTTTCTGGATTGCATCACGCAGTAATGAAGTACAACACTGAAACAGTCAATTAAACCTGGTTTCCATCAATATCTTAGAGGACAACGCAAGTTAGGTCTGGGATAGGTCTGGGATTTGCCCACATCAGACTCATACTTCCGCGTTTTTCACATACTTGTTGAACAGATCCTGGGTTTTTTCTGGTTTGGATCACGTAGTAATGTGGGACCACACTGAAACAATCAATTAAACCTGGTCTTGATAAATATTTTAGAGGATAACGCATGTTAGGTCTGGGATAGGTCTGGGATTTGCCCTCATCAGACTCATACTTTCGCACACTTCACATACTCGTTGAACAGATCCTGGGTTATTTTCTGGTTTGGATCACATAGTAATGTGGTACCACACTGAAACAGTCGATTAAACCAGGTTTCGATCAATATTTTTGAGGATAACGCATGTTAGGTCTAGGTTAGGCCTGGGATTTTCACTCATCAGACTCATACTTTCGCATTCTTCTCAGACTTGTTGAACGGATCCAGGGTTTTTTCTGGTTTGGATCACGTAGTAATGTGGTACCACACTGAAACAGTCAATTAAACCTGGTTTTGATCACTATTTTAGAGAATAATTCATGTTAGGTCTAGGTTAGGTCTGGGATTTGCTCTCATCAGGCTCTTTCTTTCGCATATTTCTCATACTTGATGGCTAGATCCTGGGCTTTTTCTGGATTGCATCACGTAGTAATGAAGTACAACACTGAAACAGTCAATTAAACCTGGTTTCCATCAATATCTTAGAGGACAACGCAAGTTAGGTCTGGGATAGGTCTGGGATTTGCCCACATCAGGCTCATACTTTCGCGTTTTTCACATACTCGTTGAACAAATCCTGGGTTATTTTCTGGTTTGGATCGCATAGTAATGTGGTACCACACTGAATCAGTCCATTAAACCTGGTTTGGATCAATATTTTTGAGGATAACGCATGTTAGGTCTAGGTTAGGCCTGGGATTTTCACTCATCAGACTCATACTTTCGCATTCTTCTCATACTTGTTGAACGGATCCTGGGTTTTTGCTGGTTTGGATCACGTAGTAATGTGGGACCACACAGAAACAATCAATTAAACCAGGTCTTGATAAATATTTTAGTGGATGACGCATGTTAGGTCTAGGTTAGGTCTGGGATTTGCTCTCATCAGGCTCATTCTTTCGCATATTTCTCATACTTGATGGCTAGATCCTGGGCTTTTTCTGGATTGCATCACGTAGTAATGAAGTACAACACTGAAACAGTCAATTAAACCTGGTTTCCATCAATATCTTAGAGGATATCGCAAGTTAGGTCTGGGATAGGTCTTGGACTTGCCCTCATCAGGCTCATACTTTCGCGTTTTTCACATACTTGTTGAACAGATCCTGGGTTTTTTCTGGTTTGGATCACGTAGTAGTGTGGTTCCACACTGAAACAGTCCATTAAACCTGGTCTTGATAAATATTTTAGAGGATAACGCATGTTAGGTCTGGGATAGGTCTGGGATTTGCCCTCATCAGACTCATACTTTCGCACACTTCACATACTCGTTGAACAGATCCTGGGTTTTTTCTGGTTTGGATCACGTAGTAATGTGGTACCACACTGAAACAGTCGATGAAACCTGGTTTGATCAATATTTTAGAGAATAATTCATGTTAGGTCTAGGTTAGGTCTGGGATTTTCACTCATCAGACTCATACTTTCGCATTCTTCACATACTTGTTGAACGGATCCTGGGTTTTTTCTGGTTTGGATCACGTAGTAATGTGGGACCACACTGAAACAATCAATTAAACCTGGTCTTGATAAATATTTTAGAGGATAACGCATGTCAGGTCTGGGATAGGTCTACGATTTGCCCTCGTCAGGCTCATACTTTCGCATATTTCTCATACTTCATGGCTAGATCCTGGGCTATTTCTGGATTGTATCACGTAGTAATGTGGTACCACACAAAAACAGTCAATTAAACCTGGATTCGATCAATATTTTAGAGGACAACGCAAGTTAGGTCTGGGATAGGTCTGGGATTTGCCGACATCAGGCTCATACTTTCGCGTTTTTCACATACTTGTTGAACAGATCCTGGGTTTTTTCAGGTTTGGATCACGTAGTAGTGTGGTACCACACGGAAACAGTCCATGAAACCTGGTTTTGATCAATATTTTAGAGAATAATTCATGTTAGGTCTAGGTTAGGTCTGGGATTTTCACTCATCAGACTCATACTTTCGCATTCTTCACATACTTGTTGAACGGATCCTGGGTTTTTTCTGGTTTGGATCACGTAGTAATGTGGGACCACACTGAAACAATCAATTAAACCTGGTCTTGATAAATATTTTAGAGGATAACGCATGTTAGGTCTGGGATAGGTCTGGGATTTGCCCTCATCAGACTCATACTTTCGCACACTTCACATACTCGTTGAACAGATCCTGGGTTATTTTCTGGTTTGGATCACATAGTAATGAGGTACCACACTGAAACAGTCGATTAAACCAGGTTTCGACCAAAATTTTTGAGGATAGCGCATGTTAGGTCTAGGTTAGGCCTGGGATTTTCACTCATCAGACTCATACTTTCGTATTCTTCTCATACTTGTTGAACGGATCCTGGGTTTTTTCTGGTTTGGATCACGTAGTAATGTGGTACCACACTGAAACAGTCAATTAAACTTGGTTTTGATCAATATTTTAGAGAATAATTCATGTTAGGTCTAGGTTAGGTCTGGGATTTGCTCTCATCAGGCTCATTCTTTCGCATATTTCTCATACTTGATGGCTAGATCCTGGGCTTTTTCTGGATTGCATAACGTAGTAATGAAGTACAACACTGAAACAGTCAATTAAACCTGGATTCCATCAATATCTTAGAGGACAACGCAAGTTAGGTCTGGGATAGGTCTGGGATTTGCCCACATCAGGCTCATACTTTCGCGTTTTTCACATACTCGTTGAACAGATCCTGGGTTATTTTCTGGTTTGGATCGCATAGTAATGTGGTACCACACTGAAACAGTCGATTAAACCAGGTTTCGATCAATATTTTTGAGGATAACGCATGTTAGGTCTAGGTTAGGCCTGGGATTTTCACTCATCAGACTCATACTTTCGCATTCTTCTCATACTTGTTGAACGGATCCTGGGTTTTTGCTGGTTTGGATCACGTAGTAATGTGGGACCACACAGAAACAATCAATTAAACCTGGTCTTGATAAATATTTTACAGGATAACGCATGTTAGGTCTGGGTTAGGTCTAGGATTTGCCCTCGTCAGGCTCATACTTTCGCATATTTCTCATACTTCATGGCTAGATCCTGGGCTATTTCTGGATTGTATCACGTAGTAATGTGGTACCACACAGAAACAGTCAATTAAACCTGGTTTCGATCAATATTTTAGAGGATAACGCAAGTTAGGTCTGGGATAGGTCTGGGATTTTCCCTCATCAGGCTCATACTTTCGCATATTTCTCATACTTCATGGCTGGATCCTGGGCTATTTCTGGATTGGATCAGGTAGTAATGTGGTAGCACATTGAAACAGTCAATTAAACCTGGTTTTGATCAATATCTTAGAGAATAATTCATGTTAGGTCTAGGTTAGGTCTGGGATTTGCCCTCATCAGGCTCATACTTTCGCATATTTCTCATACTTCATGGCTAGATCCTGCGCTGTTTCTGGGTTGTATCACGTAGTAATGTGGTACCACGCTGAAACAGTCAATTAAACCTGGTTTGGATCAATATTTTTAGAGGATAACGCATGTTAGGTCTAGGTTAGCCCTGGGATTTTCACTCATCAGACTCATACTTTCGCATTCTTCACATACTTGTTGAACGGATACTGGGTTTTTTCTGGTTTGGTTCACGTAGTAATGTGGTACCACACTGAAACATTCAATTGAACCTGATCTTGATAAATATTTCAGAGTATAACGCATGTTAGGTCTGGGTTAGGTCTAGGATTTGCCCTCATCAGGCTCATACTTTCGCATATTTCTCATACTTCATGGCTAGATCCTGCGCTGTTTCTGGGTTGTATCACGTAGTAATGTGGTACCACGCTGAAACAGTCAATTAAACCTGGTTTGGATCAATATTTTTAGAGGATAACGCATGTTAGGTCTAGGTTAGCCCTGGGATTTTCACTCATCAGACTCATACTTTCGCGTTTTTCACATTCTTGTTGAACTGATCCTGGGCTTTTTCTGGTTTGGATCACGTAGTAATGTGGTACCACGCTGAAACAGTCAATTAAACCTGGTTTCGATCCATATTTTAGAGGATAACGCAAGTTAGGTCTGGCATAGGTCTGGGATTCGCCCACATCAGGCTCATACATTCGCGTTTTTCACATTCTGGTTGAACAGATCCTGGGTTATTTTCTGGTTTGGATCGCATAGTAATGTGGTACCACACTGAAACAGTCGATTAAACCAGGTTTCGATCAAAATTTTTGAGGATAGCGCATGTTAGGTCTAGGTTAGGCCTGGGATTTTCACTCATCAGACTCATACTTTCGTATTCTTCTCATACTTGTTGAACGGATCCTGGGTTTTTTCTGGTTTGGTTCACGTAGTAATGTGGTACCACACTGAAACATTCAATTGAACCTGATCTTGATAAATATTTCAGAGTATAACGCATGTTAGGTCTGGGTTAGGTCTAGGATTTGCCCTCGTCAGGCTCATACTTTCGCATATTTCTCATACTTCATGGCTGGATCCTGGGCTATTTCTGGATTGGATCAGGTAGTAATGTGGTAGCACATTGAAACAGTCAATTAAACCTGGTTTGGATCAATATTTTTAGAGGATAACGCATGTTAGGTCTAGGTTAGCCCTGGGATTTTCACTCATCAGACTCATACTTTCGCATTCTTCACATACTCGTTGAACAGATCCTGGGTTATTTTCTGGTTTGGATCACATAGTAATGAGGTACCACACTGAAACAGTCGATTAAACCAGGTTTCGATCAAAATTTTTGAGGATAGCGCATGTTAGGTCTAGGTTAGGCCTGGGATTTTCACTCATCAGACTCATACTTTCGTATTCTTCTCATACTTGTTGAACGGATCCTGGGTTTTTTCTGGTTTGGATCACGTAGTAATGTGGTACCACACTGAAACAGTCAATTAAACCTGGTTTTGATCAATATTTTAGAGAATAATTCATGTTAGGTCTAGGTTAGGTCTGGGATTTGCCCTCATCAGGCTCATACTTTCGCATATTTCTCATACTTCATGGCTGGATCCTGGGCTATTTCTGGATTGGATCAGGTAGTAATGTGGTAGCACATTGAAACAGTCAATTAAACCTGGTTTGGATCAATATTTTTAGAGGATAACGCATGTTAGGTCTAGGTTAGCCCTGGGATTTTCACTCATCAGACTCATACTTTCGCGTTTTTCACATTCTTGTTGAACTGATCCTGGGCTTTTTCTGGTTTGGATCACGTAGTAATGTGGTACCACGCTGAAACAGTCAATTAAACCTGGTTTCGATCCATATTTTAGAGGATAACGCAAGTTAGGTCTGGCATAGGTCTGGGATTCGCCCACATCAGGCTCATACATTCGCGTTTTTCACATACTGGTTGAACAGATCCTGGGTTATTTTCTGGTTTGGATCGCATAGTAATGTGGTACCACACAGAAACAGTCGATTAAACCAGGTTTCAATCAATATTTTTGAGGATAACGCATGTTAGGTCTAGGTTAGGCCTGGGATTTTCACTCATCAGACTCTTACTTTCGCATTCTTCACATACTTGTTGAACGGATCCTGGGTTTTTTCTGGTTTGGATCACGTAGTAATGTGGTACCACACTGAAACAGTCGATTGAACCTGGTTTCGATCAGTATTTTAGAGGATAACGCAACATAAGTCTGGGATAGGTCTGGGATTTGACCTCATCAGACTCATGCTTTCGCGTTTTTCACATACTTGTTGAAGAGATCCTGGGTTTTTTCTGGTTTGGATCACGTAGTAGTGTGGTACCACACTGAAACAGTCCATTAAACCTGCTTGCGATCAATATTTTAAAGGATAACGCATGTTAGGACTGTGTTAGGTCTAGGATATGCCCTCATCTGGCTCATTCTTTCGCATATTTCTCAAACTTGATGGCTAGATCCTGGACTTTTTCTGGATTGCATCACGTAGTAATGTGGTACCACACTGAAACATTCAATTAAACCTGGTCTTGATAAATATTTTAGAGGATAACGCATGTTAGGTCTGGGTTAGGTCTAGGATTTGCCCTCATCAGGCTCAGACTTTCGCATATTTCTCATACTTCATGGCTAGATCCTGGGCTTTTTCTGGATTGTATCACGTAGTAATGAAGTACAACACTGAAACAGTCAATTAAACCTGGTTTCCATCAATATCTTAGAGGATATCGCAAGTTAGGTCTGGGATAGGTCATGGACTTGCCCTCATCAGGCTCATACTTTCGCGTTTTTCACATACTTGTTGAACAGATCCTGGGTTTTTTCTGGTTTGGATCACGTAGTAGTGTGGTACCACACTGAAACAGTCCATTAAACCTGGTCTTGATAAATATTTTAGAGGATAACGCATGTTAGGTCTGGGATAGGTCTGGGATTTGCCCTCATCAGACTCATACTTTCGCACACTTCACATACTCGTTGAACAGATCCTGGGTTTTTTCTGGTTTGGATCACGTAGTAATGTGGTACCACACTGAAGCAGTCGATGAAACCTGGTTTGATCAATATTTTAGAGGATAACGCATGTTAGGTCTAGGTTAGGTCTGGGATTCGCTCTCATCAGTCTCATTCTTTCGCATATTTCTCATACTTGATGGCTAGATCCTGGGCTTTTTCTGGATTGCATCACGTAGTAATGAAGTACAACACTGAAACAGTCAATTAAACCTGGTTTCCATCAATATCTTAGAGGATATCGCAAGTTAGGTCTGGGATAGGTCTTGGACTTGCCCTCATCAGGCTCATACTTTCGCGTTTTTCACATACTTGTTGAACAGATCCTGGGTTTTTTCTGGTTTGGATCACGTAGTAATGTGGTACCACACTGAAACAGTCAATTAAACCTGGTTTCGAACAATATTTTAGAAAATAATTCATGTTAGGTGTAGGTTGTGACTGGGATTTGCTCTCATCAGGCTCATACTTTCGCACACTTCACATACTCGTTTGACAGATCCTGGGTTATTTTCTGGTTTGGATTGCATAGTAATGTGGTACCACACTGAAACAGTCGATTAAACCAGGCTTCGATCAATATTTTTGAGGATAACGCATGTTAGGTCCAGATTAGGCCTGGGATTTTCACTCATCAGACTCATACTTTCGCATTCTTCACATACTTGTTGAACGGATCCTGGGTTTTTACTGGTTTGGATCACGTAGTAATGTGGGACCACACTGAAACAGTCGATGAAACCTGGTTTGATCAATATTTTAGAGGATAACGCATGTTAGGTCTAGGTTAGGTTTGGGATTTGCTCTCATCAGGCTCATTCTTTCGCATATTTCTCATACTTGATGGCTAGATCCTGGGCTTTTTCTGGATTGCATCACGTAGTAATGAAGTGCAACACTGAAACAGCCAATTAAACCTGGTTTCCATCAATATCTTAGAGGACAAAGCAAGTTAGGTCTGGGATAGGTCTGGGACTTGCCCTCATCAGGCTCATACTTTCGCGTTTTTCACATACTTGTTGAACAGATCCTGGGTTTTTTCTGGTTTGGACCACGTAGTAATGTGGGACCACACTGAAACAGTCAATTAAACCTGGTTTCAATCAATATTTTAGAGAATAATTCATGTTAGGTCTAGGTTAGGTCTGGGATTTGCTCTCATCAGGCTCATTCTTTCGCATATTTCTCATACTTGATGGCTAGGTCCTGGGCTTTTTCTGGATTGCATCACGTAGTAATGAAGTACAACACTGAAACAGTCAATTAAACCTGGTTTCCATCAATATCTTAGAGGACAACGCAAGTTAGGTCTGCGATAGGTATGGGATTTGCCCTCATCAGGCTCATACTTTCGCGTTTTTCACATACTTGTTGAACAGATCCTGGGTTTTTTCTGGTTTGTATCACGTAGTAGTGTGGTACCACACTGAAACAGTCCATTAAACCTGGTTTGGATCAATATTTTAGAGAATAACGCATGTTAGGTCTAGGTTAGCCCTGGGATTTTCACTCATCAGACTCATACTTTCGCATTCTTCACATACTTGTTGAACTGCTCCTGGGTTTTTTCTGGTTTGGATCACGTAGTAATGTGGTACGACACTGAAACAGTCGATTAAACCTGGTTTCGATCAATATTTTAGAGGATAACGCAAGTTAAGTCTGGGATTGGTCTGGGATTTGACCTCATCAAACTCATACTTTCGCACACTTCACATACTCGTTGAACAGATCCTGGGATATTTTCTGGTTTGGATCACATAGTAATATGGTACCACACTGAAACAGTCGATTAAACCAGGTTTCGATCAATATTTTTGAGGATAACGCATGTTAGGTCTAGGTTAGGCCTGGGATTTTCACTCTTCAGACTCATACTTTCGCATTCTTCACATACTTGTTGAACAGATCCTGGGGTTTTTCTGGTTTGGATCACGTAGTAGTGTGGTACCACACTGAAACAGTCCATTAAACCTGGTTTGGATCAATATTTTAGAGGATAACGCATGTTAGGTCTAGGTTAGGTCGGGGATTTTCACTCATCAGACTCATACTCTCGCATTCTTCACATACTTGTTGAAGGGATCCTGGGTTTTTTCTGGTTTGGATCACGTATTAATGTGGTACCACACTGAAACAGTCGATTAAACCTGGTTTCGATCAGTATTTTAGAGAATAATTCATGTTAGGTCTAGGTTAGGTCTGGGATTTGCTCTCATCAGGCTCATACTTTCGCACACTTCACATACTTGTTGAACAGATCCTGGGTTTTTTCTGGTTTGGATCACGTAGTAGTGTGGTACCACACTGAAACAGTCCATTAAACCTGGTTTGGATCAATATTTTAGAGGATAACGCATGTTAGGTCTAGGTTAGGTCGGGGATTTTCACTCATCAGACTCATACTCTCGCATTCTTCACATACTTGTTGAAGTGATCCTGGGTTTTTTCTGGTTTGGATCACGTATTAATGTGGTACCACACTGAAACAGTCGATTAAACCTGGTTTCGATCAGTATTTTAGAGGATAACGCATGTTAGGTCTAGGTTAGGCCTGGGATTTTCACTCTTCAGACTCATACTTTCGCATTCTTCACATACTTGTTGAACAGATCCTGGGGTTTTTCTGGTTTGGATCACGTAGTAGTGTGGTACCACACTGAAACAGTCCATTAAACCTGGTTTGGATCAATATTTTAGAGGATAACGCATGTTAGGTCTAGGTTAGGTCGGGGATTTTCACTCATCAGACTCATACTCTCGCATTCTTCACATACTTGTTGAAGGGATCCTGGGTTTTTTCTGGTTTGGATCACGTATTAATGTGGTACCACACTGAAACAGTCGATTAAACCTGGTTTCGATCAGTATTTTAGAGAATAATTCATGTTAGGTCTAGGTTAGGTCTGGGATTTGCTCTCATCAGGCTCATACTTTCGCACACTTCACATACTTGTTGAACAGATCCTGGGTTTTTTCTGGTTTGGATCACGTAGTAGTGTGGTACCACACTGAAACAGTCCATTAAACCTGGTTTGGATCAATATTTTAGAGGATAACGCATGTTAGGTCTAGGTTAGGTCGGGGATTTTCACTCATCAGACTCATACTCTCGCATTCTTCACATACTTGTTGAAGGGATCCTGGGCATTTTCTGGATTGCATCACGTAGTAATGTGGTACCACACTGAAACAGTCGATTAAACCTGGTTTCGATCAGTATTTTAGAGGATAACGCAACATAAGTCTGGGATAGGTCTGGGATTTGACCTCATCAGACTCATACTTTCGCATACTTCACATACTTGTTGAACGGAGCATGTGTTTTTTCTGGTTTGGATCACGTAGTAATGTGGGACCACACTGAAACAATCAATTAAACCTGGTCTTGATAAATATTTTAGAGGATAACGCATGTTAGGTCTGGGATAGGTCTGGGATTTGCCCTCATCAGACTCATACTTTCGCACACTTAACATACTCGTTGAACAGATCCTGGGTTTTTTCTGGTTTGGATCACGTAGTAATGTGGAACCACACTGAAACCATCAATTAAACCTGGTCTTGATAAATATTTTAGAGGATAACGCATGTTAGGTCTAGGTTAGGTCGGGGATTTTCACTCATCAGACTCATACTCTCGCATTCTTCACATACTTGTTGAAGGGATCCTGGGCATTTTCTGGATTGCATCACGTAGTAATATGGTACCACACTGAAACATTCGATCAAACCTGGTTTCCATCAATATCTTAGAGGACAACGCAAGTTAGGTCTAGGTTAGGCCTGGGATTTTCACTCATCAGGCTCATACTTTCGCATTTTTCACATACTTGTTGAACAGATCCTGGGTTTTTTCTGGTTTGGATCACGTAGTAGTGTGGTACCACACTGAAACAGTCCATTAAACCTGCTTGCGATCAATATTTTAGAGGATAACGCATGTTAGGTCTGGGTTAGGTCTAGGATTTGCCCTCATCAGGCTCATTCTTTCGCATATTACTCAAACTTGATGGCTAGATCCTGGACTTTTTCTGGATTGCATCACGTAGTAATATGGTACCACACTGAAACATTCAATAAAACCTGGTTTCCATCAATATCTTAGAGGACAACGCAAGTTAGGTCTAGGTTAGGCCTGGGATTTTCACTCATCAGGCTCATACTTTCGCATTCTTCACATACTTGTTGAACGGATCCTCGGTTTTTTCTGGTTTGGATCACGTAGTAATGTGGGACCACACTGAAACAGTCAATTAAACCTGGTTTCCATCAATATCTTAGAGGACAACGCAAGTTAGGTCTGGGATAGGTCTGGGACTTGCCCTCATCAGGCTCATACTTTCGCGTTTTTCACATACTTGTTGAACAGATCCTGGGTTTTTTCTGGTTTGGACCACGTAGTAATGTGGGACCACACTGAAACAGTCAATTAAACCTGGTTTCAATCAATAGTTTAGAGAATAATTCATGTTAGGTCTAGGTTAGGTCTGGGATTTGCTCTCATCAGGCTCATTCTTTCGCATATTTCTCATACTTGATGGCTAGATCCTGGGCTTTTTCTGGATTGCATCACGTAGTAATGAAGTACAACACTGAAACAGACAATTAAACCTGGTTTCCATCAATATCTTAGAGGACAACGCAAGTTAGGTCTGGGATAGGTCTGGGATTTGCCCTCATCAGGCTCATACTTTCGCGTTTTTCACATACTTGTTGAACAGATCCTGGGTTTGTTCTGGTTTGTATCACGTAGTAGTGCGGTACCACACTGAAACAGTCGATTAAACCTGGTTTCGATCAATATTTTAGAGGATAACGCAAGTTAAGTCTGGGATTGGTCTGGGATTTGACCTCATCAAACTCATACTTTCGCACACTTCACATACTCGTTGAACAGATCCTGGGTTATTTTCTGGTTTGGATCACATAGTAATGTGGTACCACACTGAAACAGTCGATTAAACCAGGTTTCGATCAATATTTTTGAGCATAACGCATGTTAGGTCTAGGTTAGGCCTGGGATTTTCACTCTTCAGACTCATACTTTCGCATTCTTCACATACTTGTTGAACAGATCCTGTGGTTTTTCTGGTTTGGATCACGCAGTAGTGTGGTACCACACTGAAACAGACCATTAAACCTGGTTTGGATCAATATTTTAAAGGATAACGCATGTTAGGTCTAGGTTAGGTCTGGGATTTTCACTTATCAGACTCATACTTTCGCATGCTTCACATACTTGTTGAACAGATCCTGGGGTTTTTCTGGTTTGGATCACGTAGTAGTGTGGTACCACACTGAAACAGTCCATTAAACCTGGTTTGGATCAATATTTTAGAGGATAACGCATGTTAGGTCTAGGTTAGGTCGGGGATTTTCACTCATCAGACTCATACTCTCGCATTCTTCACATACTTGTTGAAGGGATCCTGGGTTTTTTCTGGTTTGGATCACGTATTAATGTGGTACCACACTGAAACAGTCGATTAAACCTGGTTTCGATCAGTATTTTAGAGGATAACGCATGTTAGGTCTAGGTTAGGCCTGGGATTTTCACTCTTCAGACTCATACTTTCGCATTCTTCACATACTTGTTGAACGGAGCCTGGGTTTTTTCTGGTTTGGATCACGTACTAATGTGGGACCACACTGAAACAGTCAATTAAACCTGGTTTCGATCAATATTTTAGAGAATAATTCATGTTAGGTCTAGGTTAGGTCTGGGATTTGCTCTCATCAGGCTCATACTTTCGCATTCTTCACATACTTGTTGAACGGATCCTGGGTTTTTTCTGGTTTGAAACCCGTAGTAATGTGGGATCACACTGAAACAATAAATTGAACCTGGTCTTGATAAATATTTTAGAGGATAACGCATGTTAGGTCTGGGTTAGGTCTAGGATTTGCCCTCATCAGGCTCATACTCTCGCATATTTCTCATACTTGATGGCTAGCTCCTGGGCTTTTTCTGGATTGCATCACGTAGTAATGTAATACCACACTGAAACAGTCAATGAAACCTGGTTTCCATCACTATTTTAGAGGACAACGCAAGTTAGGTCTAGCTAAGGCCTGAGATTTTCACGGATCAGACTCATACTTTCGCATTCTTCACATACTTGTTGAACGGATCCTGGGTTTTTTCTGGTTTGGATCACGTAGTAATGTGGTACCACACTGAAACAGTCAATTAAACCTGGTTTCGATCAATATTTTAGAGGATAACGCATGTTAGGTCTGGGTTAGGTCTAGGATTTGCCCTCATCAGGCTCATACTCTCGCATATTTCTCATACTTGATGGCTAGCTCCTGGGCTTTTTCTGGATTGCATCACGTAGTAATGTAATACCACACTGAAACAGTCAATGAAACCTGGTTTCCATCACTATTTTAGAGGACAACGCAAGTTAGGTCTAGCTAAGGCCTGAGATTTTCACTGATCAGACTCATACTTTCGCATTCTTCACATACTTGTTGAACGGATCCTGGGTTTTTTCTGGTTTGGATCACGTAGTAATGTGGTACCACACTGAAACAGTCAATTAAACCTGGTTTCGATCAATATTTTAGAGAATAATTCATGTTAGGTCTAGGTTAGGTCTGGGATTTGCTCTCATCAGGCTCATTCTTTCGCATATTTCTCATACTTGATGGCTAGATCCTGGGCTTTTTCTGGATTGCATCACGTAGTAATGAAGTACACCACTGAAACAGTCAATTAAACCTGGTTTCCATCAATATCTTAGAGGACAACGCAAGTTAGGTCTGGGATATGTCTGGGATTTGCCCTCATCAGGCTCATACTTTCGCGTTTTTCACATACTTGTTGAACAGATCCTGGGTATTTTCAGGTTTGGATCACGTTGTAGTGTGGTACCACACTGAAACAGTCCATTAAACCTGGTTTGGATCAATATTTTAGAGGATAACGCATGTTAGGTCTAGGTTAGCCCTGGGAATTTCACTCATCAGACTCATACTTTCGCATTCTTCACATACTTGTTGACCTGATCGAGGGTTTTTTCTGCTTTGGATCACGTAGTAAAGTGGTACCACACTAAAACAGTCAATTAAACCTGTTTTCGGTCAATATTTTAGAGGTTAACGAAAGTTATGTCTAGGTTAGGCCTGGGATTTTCACTCATCAAACTCATACTTTCGCACACTTCACATACTCGTTGAACAGATCCTGGGTTATTTTCTGGTTTGGATCACATAGTAATGTGGTACCACACTGAAACAGTCGATTAAACCAGGTTTCGATCAATATTTTTGAGCATAACGCATGTTAGGTCTAGGTTAGGCCTGGGATTTTCACTCTTCAGACTCATACTTTCGCATTCTTCACATACTTGTTGAACAGATCCTGTGGTTTTTCTGGTTTGGATCACGCAGTAGTGTGGTACCACACTGAAACAGACCATTAAACCTGGTTTGGATCAATATTTTAAAGGATAACGCATGTTAGGTCTAGGTTAGGTCTGGGATTTTCACTCATCAGACTCATACTTTCGCATGCTTCACATACTTGTTGAACAGATCCTGGGGTTTTTCTGGTTTGGATCACGTAGTAGTGTGGTACCACACTGAAACAGTCCATTAAACCTGGTTTGGATCAATATTTTAGAGGATAACGCATGTTAGGTCTAGGTTAGGTCGGGGATTTTCACTCATCAGACTCATACTCTCGCATTCTTCACATACTTGTTGAAGGGATTCTGGGTTTTTTCTGGTTTGGATCACGTATTAATGTGGTACCACACTGAAACAGTCGATTAAACCTGGTTTCGATCAGTATTTTAGAGGATAACGCATGTTAGGTCTAGGTTAGGCCTGGGATTTTCACTCTTCAGACTCATACTTTCGCATTCTTCACATACTTGTTGAACGGAGCCTGGGTTTTTTCTGGTTTGGATCACGTACTAATGTGGGACCACACTGAAACAGTCAATTAAACCTGGTTTCGATCAATATTTTAGAGAATAATTCATGTTAGGTCTAGGTTAGGTCTGGGATTTGCTCTCATCAGGCTCATACTTTCGCATTCTTCACATACTTGTTGAACGGATCCTGGGTTTTTTCTGGTTTGAAACCCGTAGTAATGTGGGATCACACTGAAACAATAAATTGAACCTGGTCTTGATAAATATTTTAGAGGATAACGCATGTTAGGTCTGGGTTAGGTCTAGGATTTGCCCTCATCAGGCTCATACTCTCGCATATTTCTCATACTTGATGGCTAGCTCCTGGGCTTTTTCTGGATTGCATCACGTAGTAATGTAATACCACACTGAAACAGTCAATGAAACCTGGTTTCCATCACTATTTTAGAGGACAACGCAAGTTTGGTCTAGCTAAGGCCTGAGATTTTCACGGATCAGACTCATACTTTCGCATTCTTCACATACTTGTTGAACGGATCCTGGGTTTTTTCTGGTTTGGATCACGTAGTAATGTGGTACCACACTGAAACAGTCAATTAAACCTGGTTTCGATGAATATTTTAGAGGATAACGCATGTTAGGTCTGGGTTAGGTCTAGGATTTGCCCTCATCAGGCTCATACTCTCGCATATTTCTCATACTTGATGGCTAGCTCCTGGGCTTTTTCTGGATTGCATCACGTAGTAATGTAATACCACACTGAAACAGTCAATGAAACCTGGTTTCCATCACTATTTTAGAGGACAACGCAAGTTAGGTCTAGCTAAGGACTGAGATTTTCACTGATCAGACTCATACTTTCGCATTCTTCACATACTTGTTGAACGGATCCTGGGTTTTTTCTGGTTTGGATCACGTAGTAATGTGGTACCACACTGAAACAGTCAATTAAACCTGGTTTCGATCAATATTTTAGAGAATAATTCATGTTAGGTCTAGGTTAGGTCTGGGATTTGCTCTCATCAGGCTCATTCTTTCGCATATTTCTCATACTTGATGGCTAGATCCTGGGCTTTTTCTGGATTGCATCACGTAGTAATGAAGTACAACACTGAAACAGTCAATTATACCTGGTTTCCATCAATATCTTAGAGGACAACGCAAGGTAGGTCTGGGATAGGTCTGGGATTTTCACTCATCAGACTCATACTTTCGCATTCTTCACATACTCGTTGAACAGATTCTGGGTTTTTTCTGGTTTGGATCACGTAGTAATGTGGTACCACACTGAAACAGTCGATTAAACCTGGTTTCGATCAATATTTTAGAGGATAACGCATGTTAGGTCCAGGTTAGGCCTGGGATTTTCACTCATCAGGCTCATACTTTCGCATTCTTCACATACTTGTTGAACGGATCCTGGGTTTTTTCTGGTTTGGACCACATAGTAATGTGGTACCACACTGATACAGTCGATTAAACCAGGTTTCGATCAATATTTTAGAGTATAACTCATGTAAGGTCTAGGTTAGGCCTGGGATTTTCATTTATCAGACTCATACTTTCGCATTCTTCACATTCTTGTTGAACTGATCCTGGGTTTTTTCTGGTTTGGATCACGTAGGAATGTGGTACCACACTGAAACAGTCGATTATACCTGGTTTCGATCAATATTTTAGAGGATAACGCAAGTTAGGTCTGGGATAGGTCTGGGATTTGACCTCATCAGACTCATACTTTCGCACACTTCACATACCCGTTGAACAGATCCTGGGTTATTTTCTGGTTTGGACCACATAGTAATGTGGTACCACACTGATACAGTCGATTAAACCAGGTTTCGATCAATATTTTAGAGTATAACTCATGTAAGGTCTAGGTTAGGCCTGGGATTTTCATTTATCAGACTCATACTTTCGCATTCTTCACATTCTTGTTGAACTGATCCTGGGTTTTTTCTGGTTTGGATCACGTAGGAATGTGGTACTACACTGAAACAGTCGATTAAACCTGGTTTCGATCAATATTTTAGATGATAACGCAAGTTATGTCTGGGATAGGTCTGGGATTTGCCCTCATCAGACTGATACTTTCGCATTCTTCACATACTTGTTGAACGGATCCTGGGTTTTTTCTGGTTTGGATCACGTAGTAATGTGGTACCACACTGAAACAGTTGATTAAACCTGGTTTCGATCAGTATTTTAGAGGATAACGCAAGATAAGTCTGGGATAGGTCTGGGATTTGACCTCATCAGACTCATACTTTCGCGTTTTTCACATACTTGTTGAACAGATCCTGGGTTTTTTCTGGTTTGGATCACGTAGTAGTGTGGTACCACACTGAAACAGTCCATTAAACCTGCTTGCGATCAATATTTTAGAGGATAACGCATGTTAGGTCTTGGTTAGGTCTAGGATTTGCCCTCATCAGGCTCATACTTTCGCATATTTCTCATACTTCATGGCTAGATCCTTTGCTTTTTCTGGATTGTATCACGTAGTAATGAAGTACAACACTGAAACAGTCAATTAAACCTGGTTTCCATCAATATCTTAGAGGACAACGCAAGTTAGGTCTGGGATAGGTCTGGGATTTGCCCACATCAGGCTCATACTTTCGCGTTTTTCACATACTCGTTGAACAGATCCTGGGTTATTTTCTGGTTTGGATCGCATAGTAATGTGGTACCACACTGAAACAGTCGATTAAACCAGGTTTCGATCAATATTTTAGAGGATAACGCATGTTAGGTCTAGGTTAGATCTGGGATTTTCACTCATCAGACTCATACTTTCGCGTTTTTCACATACTTGTTGAACAGATCATGGGTTTTTTCTGGTTTGGGTCACGTAGTAATGTGGTACCACACTGAAACAGTCGATTAAACCAGGTTTCGATCAATATTTTAGAGGATAACGCATGTTAGGTCTAGGTTAGGCCTGGGATTTTCACTCATCAGACTCATACTTTCGCATTCTTCACATACTTGTAGAACGGATCCTGGGTTTTTTCTGGTTTGGATCACGTAGTAATGTGGGACCACACTGAAACAGTCAATTAAACCTGGTTTCGATCAATATTTTAGAGAATAATTCATGTTAGGTCTAGGTTAGGTCTGGGATTTGCCCTCATCCGGCTCATACTTTCGCGTTTTTCACATACTTGTTGAACAGATCATGGGTTTTTCTGGTTTGGGTCACGTAGTAGTGTGATACCACACTGAAACAGTCGTTTAAACCTGGTTTCGATCAATATTTTAGAGGATAACGCATGTTAGGTCTAGGTTAGCCCTGGGATTTTCACTCATCAGACTCATACTTTCGCATTCTTCACATACTTGTAGAACGGAACCTGGGTTTTTTCTGGTTTGGATCACGTAGTAATGTGGGACCACACTGAAACAGTCAATTAAACCTGGTTTCGATCAATATTTTAGAGAATAATTCATGTTAGGTCTAGGTTAGGTCTGGGATTTGCTCTCATCAGGCTCTTTCTTTCGCATATTTCTCATACTTGATGGCTAGATCCTGGGCTTTTTCTGGATTGCATCACGTAGTAATGTAGTACCACACTGAAACACGCAATTAAACCTGGTTTCCATCAATATTATTGAGGATAACGCAAGTTAGGTCTGGGATAGGCCTGGGATTTGCCCTCATCAGGCTCATACTTTCGCACACTTCACATACTCGTTTGACAGATCCTGGGTTATTTTCTGGTTTGGATCGCATAGTAATGTGGTACCACACTGAAACAGTCGATTAAACCAGGTTTCGATCAATATTTTAGAGGATAACGCAAGTTAGGTCTGGGATAGGCCTGGGATTTGCCCTCATCAGGCTCATACTTTCGCGTTTTTCACATACTTGTTGAACAGATCATGGGTTTTTTCTGGTTTGGGTCACGTAGTAGTGTGGGACCACACTGAAACATTCAATTAAACCTGATCTTGATAAATATTTGAGAGGATAACGCATGTTAGGTTTGGGTTAAGTCTAGGATTTGCCTTCATCAGGCTCATACTTTCGCATATTTCTCATACTTGATGGCTAGATCCTGGGCTGTTTCTGAATTGTATCACGTAGTAATGTGGTACCACGCTGAAACAGTCAATTAAACCTGGTTTCGATCAATATTTTAGAGGATAACGCAAGTTAGGTCTGGCATAGGTCTGGGAATCGCCCTGATCAGACTCATACTTTCGCGTTTTTCACATACTTGTTGACCTGATCGAGGGTTTTTTCTGCTTTGGATCACGTAGTAAAGTGGTACCACATTGAAACAGTCCATTAAACCTGGTTTGGATCAATATTTTAGAGGATAACGCATGTTAGGTCTAGGTTAGCCCTGGGATTATCACTCATCAGACTCATATTTTCGCATTCTTCACATACTTGTTGAACGGATCCTGGGTTTTTTCTGGTTTGGATCACGTAGTAATGTGGTACCACACTGAAACAGTCGATTAAACCTGGTTTCGATCAGTATTTTAGAGGATAACGCAAGATAAGTCTGGGATAGGTCTGGGATTTGACCTCATCAGACTCATACTTTCGCGTTTTTCACATACTTGTTGAACAGATCCTGGGTTTTTTCTGGTTTGGATCACGTAGTAGTGTGGGACCACACTGAAACATTCAATTAAACCTGATCTTGATAAATATTTTAGAGGATAACGCATGTTAGGTCTGGGTTAGGTCTAGGATCTGCCCTCATCAGGCTCATTCTTTCGCATATTTCTCATACTTCATGGCTAGATCCTTTGCTTTTTCTGGATTGTATCACGTAGTAATGAAGTACAACACTGAAACAGTCAATTAAACCTGGTTTCCATCAATATCTTAGAGGACAACGCAAGTTAGGTCTGGGATAGGTCTTGGACTTGCCCTCACCAGGCTCATACTTTCGCGTTTTTCACATACTTGTTGAACAGATCCTGGGTTTTTTCTGGTTTGGATCACGTAGGAATGTGGTACTACACTGAAACAGTCGATTAAACCTGGTTTCGATCAATATTTTAGATGATAACGCAAGTTATGTCTGGGATAGGTCTGGGATTTGCCCTCATCAGACTGATACTTTCGCATTCTTCACATACTTGTTGAACGGATCCTGGGTTTTTTCTGGTTTGGATCACGTAGTAATGTGGTACCACACTGAAACAGTTGATTAAACCTGGTTTCGATCAGTATTTTAGAGGATAACGCAAGATAAGTCTGGGATAGGTCTGGGATTTGACCTCATCAGACTCATACTTTCGCGTTTTTCACATACTTGTTGAACAGATCCTGGGTTTTTTCTGGTTTGGATCACGTAGTAGTGTGGTACCACACTGAAACAGTCCATTAAACCTGCTTGCGATCAATATTTTAGAGGATAACGCATGTTAGGTCTTGGTTAGGTCTAGGATTTGCCCTCATCAGGCTCATACTTTCGCATATTTCTCATACTTCATGGCTAGATCCTTTGCTTTTTCTGGATTGTATCACGTAGTAATGAAGTACAACACTGAAACAGTCAATTAAACCTGGTTTCCATCAATATCTTAGAGGACAACGCAAGTTAGGTCTGGGATAGGTCTGGGATTTGCCCACATCAGGCTCATACTTTCGCGTTTTTCACATACTCGTTGAACAGATCCTGGGTTATTTTCTGGTTTGGATCGCATAGTAATGTGGTACCACACTGAAACAGTCGATTAAACCAGGTTTCGATCAATATTTTAGAGGATAACGCATGTTAGGTCTAGGTTAGGTCTGGGATTTTCACTCATCAGACTCATACTTTCGCATTCTTCACATACTTGTTGAACGGATCCTGGGTTTTTTCTGGTTTGGATCACGTAGTAATGTGGGTCCACACTGAAACAATCAATTAAACCTGGTCTTGATAAATATTTTAGAGGATAATGCATGTTAGGTCTGGGATAGGTCTGGGATTTGCCCTCATCAGACTCATACTTTCGCACACTTCACATACTCGTAGAACAGATTCTGGGTTTTTTCTGGTTTGGATCACGTAGTAATGTGGTACCACACTGAAACAGTCGATTAAACCTGGTTTCGATCAATATTTTAGAGGATAACGCATGTTAGGACTAGGTTAGGCCTGGGATTTTCACTCATCAGGCTCATACTTTCGCATTCTTCACATACTTGTTGAACGGATCCTGGGTTTTTTCTGGTTTGGATCACGTAGTAATGTAGGACCACACTGAAACAGTCAATTAAACCTGGTTTCGATCAATATTTTAGAGAATAATTCATGTTAGGTCTAGGTTAGGTCTGGGATTTGCTCTCATCAGGCTCATTCTTTCGCATATTTCTCATACTTGATGGCTAGATCCTGGGCTTTTTCTGGATTGCATCACGTAGTAATGAAGTACAACACTGAAACAGTCAATTATACCTGGTCTCCATCAATATCTTAGAGGACAACGCAAGGTAGGTCTGGGATAGGTCTGGGATTTTCACTCATCAGACTCATACTTTCGCATTCCTCACATACTTGTTGAACTGATCCTGGGTTTTTTCTGGTTTGGATCACGTAGCAATGTGGTACCACACTGAAACAGTTGATTAAACCTGGTTTCGATCAATATTTTTGAGGATAACGCATGTTAGGTATAGGTTAGGCCGTGGATTTTCACCCATCAGACTCATACTTTCGCATTCTTCACATACTTGTTGAACGGATCATGTGTTTTTTCTGGTTTGGATCACGTAGTAATGTGGGACCACACTGAAACAATCAATTAAACCTGGTCTTGATAAATATTTTACAGGATAACGCATGTTAGGTCTGGGTTAGGTCTAGGATTTGCCCTCATCAGGCTCATACTTTCGCATATTTCTCATACTTCATGGCTGGATCCTGGGCTATTTCTGGATTGGATCACGTAGTAATGTGGTACCACACTGAAACAGTCAATTAAACCTGGTTTTGATGAATATTTTAGAGAATAATTCATGTTAGGCCAGACCTAACATGGTTAGGTCTAGGATTTGCCCTCATCAGGCTCATACTTTCGCGTTTTTCAGATACTTGTTGAACAGATCCTGGGCTTTTTCTGGATTGCATCACGTAGTAATGAAGTACAACACTGAAACACTCAATTAAACCTGGTTTCCATCAATATTATTGAGGATAACGCATGTTAGGTCTAGGTTAGGCCAGGGATTTTCACTCATCAGACTCATACTTTCGCATTCTTCACATACTTGTTGAACGGATCCTGGGGTATTTCTGGATTGGATCACGTAGTAATGTGGTACCACACTGAAACAGTCAATTAAACCTGGTTTTGATCAATATTTTAGAGAATAACGCATGTTAGGTCTAGGTTAGGTCTGGGATTTTCACTCATCAGACTCATACGTTCGCATTCTTCACATACTTGTTGAACGGATCCTGGGCTATTTCTGGATTGGATCACGTAGTAATGTGGTACCACACTGAAACAGTCAATTAAACCTGGTTTTGATCAATATTTTAGAGAATAACGCAAGGTAGGTCTGGGATAGGTGTGGGATTTTCACTCATCAGACTCATACTTTCGCATTCCTCACATACTTGTTGACCTGATCCTGGGTTTTTTCTGGTTTGGATCACGTAGCAATGTGGTACCACACTGAAACAGTCGATTAAACCTGGTTTCGATCAATATTTTAGGGGATAACGCAAGTTAGGTCTGGGATAGGTCTGGGATTTGACCTCATCAGACTCATACTTTCGCACACTTCACATACCCGTTGAACAGATCCTGGGTTATTTTCTGGTTTGGATCACATAGTAATGTGGTACCACACTGAAACAGTCGATTAAACCAGGTTTCGATCAATATTTTAGAGTATAACTCATGTTAGGTCTAGGTTAGGCCTGGGATTTTCATTTATCAGACTCATACTTTCGCATTCTTCACATACTTGTTGAACGGATTCTGGGTTTTCTCTGGTTTGGATCACGTAATAATGTGGGACCACACTGAAACAGTCAATTAAACCTGGTTTCGATCAATATTTTAGAGAATAATTCATGTTAGGTCTAGGTTAGGTCTGGGATTTGCTCTCAGCAGGCTCATTCTTTCGCATATTTCTCATACATGTTGAACAGATCCTGGGTTTTTTCTGGATTGGATCACGTAGTAATGTGGGACCACACTGAAACAATAAATTGAACCTGGTCTTGATAAATATTTTAGAGGATAACGCATGTTAGGTCTGGGTTAGGTCTGGGATTTTCACTCATCAGACTCATACTTTCGCATTCTTCACATACTTGTTGAACGGATCCTGGGCTATTTCTGGATTGGATCACATAGTAATGTGGTACCACACTGAAACAGTCGATTAAACCAGGTTTCGATCAATATTTTTGAGGATAACGCATGTTAGGTCTTGGTTAGGTCTAGGATTTGCCCTCATCAGGCTCATACTTTCGCATATTTCTCATACTTCATGGCTGGATCCTGGGCTATTTCTGGATTGGATCACGTAGTAATGTGGTACCACACTGAAACAGTCAATTAAACCTGGTTTTGATGAATATTTTAGAGAATAATTCATGTTAGGCCAGACCTAACATGGTTAGGTCTAGGATTTGCCCTCATCAGGCTCATACTTTCGCGTTTTTCACATACTTGTTGAACAGATCCTGGGCTTTTTCTGGATTGCATCACGTAGTAATGAAGTACAACACTGAAACACGCAATTAAACCTGGTTTCCATCAATATTATTGAGGATAACGCATGTTAGGTCTAGGTTAGGCATGGGGTTTTCACTCATCAGACTCAATCTTTCGCATATTTCTCATACTTCATGGCTAGATCCTGGGTTTTTTCTGGTTTGGATCACGTAGTAGTGAGGTACCACACTGAAACAGTCCATTAAACCTGGTTTGGATCAATATTTTAGAGGATAACGCATGTTAGGTCTAGGTTAGGTCTGGGATTTTCACTCATCGGACTCATACTTTCGCATTCTTCACATACTCGTTGAACAGATTCTGGGTTTTTTCTGGTTTGGATCACGTAGTAATGTGGTACCACACTGAAACAGTCGATTAAACCTGGTTTCGATCAATATTTTAGACGATAACGCATGTTAGGTCTAGGCTAGGCCTGGGATTTTCACTCATCAGGCTCATACTTTCGCATTCTTCACATACTTGTTGAACGGATCCTGGGTTTTTTCTGGTTTGGATCACGTAGTAATGTGGGACCACACTGAAACAGTCAATTAAACCTGGTTTCGATCAATATTTTAGAGGATAACGCAAGTTAGGTCTGGGATAGGTCTGGGATTTGACCTCATCAGACTCATACTTTCGCACACTTCACATACTCGTTGAACAGATCCTGGGTTATTTTCTGGTTTGGATCACATAGTAATGTGGTACCACACTGAAACAGTCGATTAAACCAGTTTTGGATCAATATTTTAGAGGATAACGCATGTTAGGTCTAGGTTAGCCCTGGGGTTATCACTCATCAGACTCATACTTTCGCATTCCTCACATACTTGTTGAACTGATCCTGGGTTTTTTCTGGTTTGGATCACGTAGTAATGTGGTACCACACTGAAACAGTCGATTAAACCTGGTTTCGATCAATATTTTAGAGGATAACGCATGTTAGGTCTAGGTTAGCCCTGGGATTATCACTCATCAGACTCATACTTTCGCATTCTTCACATACTTGTTGGACGGATCCTGGGTTTTTTCTGGTTTGGATCACGAAGTAATGTGGGACCACACTGAAACAGTCAATTAAACCTGGTTTCGACCAACATTTTAGAGAATAATTCATGTTAGGTCTAGGTTAGGTCTGGGATTTGCTCTCATCAGGTTCATTCTATCGCATATTTCTCATACTTGATGGCTAGATCCTGGGCTTTTTCTGGATTGCATCACGCAGTAATGAAGTACAGCACTGAAACAGTCAATTAAACCTGGTTTGGATCAATATTTTAGCGGATAACGCATGTTAGGTCTAGGTTAGGTCGGGGATTTTCACTCATCAGACTGATACTTTCGCATTCTTCACATACTTGTTGAACGGATCCTGGGTTTTTTCTGGTTTGGATCACGTAGTAATGTGGTACCACACTGAAACAGTCGAATAAACCTGGTTTCGATCAGTATTTTAGAGGATAACGCAAGATAAGTCTGGGATAGGTCTGGGATTTGACCTCATCAGACTCATACTTTCGCGTTTTTCACATACTTGTTGAACAGATCCTGGGTTTTTTCAGGTTTGGATCACGTAGAAGTGTGGTACCACACTGAAACAGTCCATTAAACCTGCTTGCGATCAATATTTTAGAGGATAACGCATGTTAGGTCTGGGTTAGGTCTAGGATTTGCCCTCATCAGGCTCATTCTTTCGCATATTTCTCAAACTTGATGGCTAGATCCTGGGATTTTACTGGTTTGGATCACGTAGTAATGTGGTAACACACTGAAACGGTAAATTAAACCTGGTTTCGATCAATATTTTAGAGGATAACGCAAGTTAGGTCTGGGATAGGTCTGGGATTTGCCCTCATCAGGCTCATACTTTCGCATTCTTCACATACTTGTTGAACTGATCCTGGGTTTTTTCTGGTTTGGATCACGTAGTAATGTGGTACCACACTGAAACAGTCGATTAAACCAGGTTTCGATCAATATTTTAGAGGATAACGCATGTTAGGTCTGGGTTAGGTCTGGGATTTGCTCTCGTCAGGCTCATTCTTTCGCATATTTCTCATACTTGATGGCTAGATCCTGGGTTATTTTCTGGTTTGGATCACATAGTAATGTGGTACCACACTGAAACAGTCGATTAAACCAGGTTTCGATCAATATTTTAGAGTATAACTCATGTTAGGTCTAGGTTAGGCCTGGGATTTTCACTGATCAGACTCATACTTTCGCATTCTTCACATACTTGGAAACGGATCCTGGGTTTTTTCTGGTTTGGATCACGTAGTAATGTGGTACCACAATGAAACAGTCGATTAAACCTGGTTTCGATCAAAATTTTAGAGGATAACGCAAGTTAGGTCTGGGATAGGTCTGGGATTTGACCTCATCAGACTCATACTCTCGCACACTTCACATACTCGTTGAACAGATCCTGGGTTATTTTCTGGTTTGGATCACATAGTAATGTGGTACCACACTGAAACAGTCGATTAAACCAGGTTTCGATCAATATTTTTGAAGACAACGCATGTTAGGTCTAGGTTAGGCCTGGGATTTTCACTCATCAGACTCATACTTTCGCATTCTTCACATACTTGTTGAACGGATCGTGGGTTTTTTCTGGTTTGGATCACGTAGTAATGTGGTACCACACTGAAACAGTCGATTAAACCTGGTTTCGATCAAAATTTTAGAGGATAACGCAAGTTAGGTCTGGGATAGGTCTGGGATTTGACCTCATCAGACTCATACTTTCGCACACTTCACATACTCGTTGAACAGATCCTGGGTTATTTTCTGGTTTGGAACACATAGTAATGTGGAACCACACTGAAACAGTCGATTAAACCAGGTTTCGATCAATATTTTAGAGGATAACGCATGTTAGGTCTAGGTTAGGCCTGGGATTTTCACTCATCAGACTCATACTTTCGCACACTTCACATACTCCTTGAACGGATCCTGGGTTTTTTCTGGTTTGGATCACGTAGTAATATAGGACCACACTGAAACAGTCAATTATACCTGGTTTCGATCAATATTTTAGAGAATAATTCATGTTAGGTCTAGGTTAGGTCTGGGATTTGCTCTCATCAGGCACTTTCTTTCGCATATTTCTCATACATGTTGAACAGATCCTGGGATTTTTCTGGTATGGAACCCGTAGTAATGTGGGACCACACTGAAACAATCAATTAAACCTGGTCTTGATAAATATTTTAGAGGATAACGCATGTTAGGTCTGGGTTAGGTCTAGGATTTGTCCTCATCAGGCTCATACTTTCGCATATTTCTCATACTTCTTGGCTAGATCCTGGGCTGTTTCTGGATTGTATCACGTAGTAATGTGGTACCACGCTGAAACAGTCAATTAAACCTGGTTTCGATCAATATTTTAGAGGATAACGCAAGTTAGGTCTGGGATAGGTCTAGGATTTGCCCTCATCAGGCTCTTACTTTCGCATATTTCTCATACTTCATGGCTAGATCCTGGGCAATTTCTGGATTGGATCACGTAGTAAAGTGGTACCACACTGAAACATTCAATGAAACCTGGTCTGGATAAATATTTTAGAGGATAACGCATCTTATGTCTGGGTTAGGTGTAAGATTTGCCCTCATCAGGCTCACAGTTTCGCGTTTTTCACATTCTTGATGAACAGATCCTGGGTTTTGTCTGGTTTGGATCACGTAGTAATGTGGTACCACACTGAAACAGTCGACTAAACCTGGTTTCGATCAATATTTTAGAGGATAACGCAAGTTAGGTCTGGGATAGGTCTGGGATTTGACCTCATCAGACTCATACTTTCGCACACTTCACATACTCGTTGAACAGATCCTGGGTTATTTTCTGGTTTGGATCACATAGTAATGTGGTACCACACTGAAACAGTCGATTAAACCAGGTTTCGATCAATATTTTAGAGTATAACTCATGTTAGGTCTAGGTTAGGCCTGGGATTTTCATTTATCAGACTCATACTTTCGCATTCTTCACATACTTGTTGAACGGATTCTGGGTTTTTTCTGGTTTGGATCACGTAGTAATGTGGGACCACACTGACACAGTCAATTAAACCTGGTTTCGATCAATATTTTAGAGAATAATTCATGTTATGTCTAGGTTAGGTCTGGGATTTGCTCTCAGCAGGCTCTTTCTTTCGCATATTTCTCATACATGTTGAACAGATCCTGGGTTTTTTCTGGTTTGGATCACGTAGTAATGTGGGACCACACTGAAACAATCAATTAAACCTGGTCTTGATAAATATTTTAGAGGATAACGCATGTTAGGTCTGGGTTAGGTCTAGGATTTGCCCTCATCAGGCTCATACTTTCGCATATTTCTCATACTTCATGGCTAGATCCTGGGCTGTTTCTGGATTGTATCACGTAGTAATGTGGTACCACGCTGAAACAGTCAATTAAACCTGGTTTCGATCAATATTTTAGAGGATAACGCATGTTAGGTCTGGGTTAGGTCTAGGATTTGCCCTCATCAGGCTCATACTTTCGCATATTTCTCATACTTCATGGCTAGATCCTGGGCTGTTTCTGGATTGTATCACGTAGTAATGTGGTACCACGCTGAAACAGTCAATTAAACCTGGTTTCGATCAATATTTTAGAGGATAACGCAAGTTAGGTCTGGGATAGGTCTAGGATTTGCCCTCATCAGGCTCTTACTTTCGCATATTTCTCATACTTCATGGCTAGATCCTGGGCTGTTTCTGGATTGTATCACGTAGTAATGTGGGACCACACTGAAACAATCAATTAAACCTGGTCTTGATAAATATTTTAGAGGATAACGCATGTTAGGTCTGGGTTAGGTCTAGCATTTGCCCTCATCAGGCTCATACTTTCGCATATTTCTCATACTTCATGGCTAGATCCTGGGTTTTTTCTGGTTTGGATCACGTAGTAATGTGGTACCACACTGAAACAGTCGACTAAACCAGGTTTCGATCAATATTTTTGAGGATAACGCATGTTAGGTCTGGGTTAGGTCTAGGATTTGCCCTCATCAGGCGCATACTTTCGCATATTTCTCATACTTCATGGCTAGATCCTGGGCTGTTTCTGGATTGTATCACGTAGTAATGTGGTACCACGCTGAAACAGTCAATTAAACCTGGTTTCGCTCAATATTTTAGAGGATAACGCATGTTAGGTCTAGGTTAGGTCTGGGATTTGCTCTCATCAGGCTCATTCCTTCGCATATTTCTCATACTTGATGGCTAGATCCAGGGATTTTTCTGGTTTGGATCACGTAGTAATGTGGTACCACACTGAAACGGTAAATTAAACCTGGTTTCGATCAATATTTTAGAGGATAACGCAAGTTAGGTCTGGGATAGGTCTGGGATTTGCCCTCATCAGGCTCATACTTTCGCATTCTTCACATACTTGTTGAACTGATCCTGGGTTTTTTCTGGTTTGGATCACGTAGTAATGTGGTACCACACTGAAACAGTCGACTAAACCAGGTTTCGATCAATATTTTTGAGGATAACGCATGTTAGGTCTAGGTTAGGCCTGGGATTTTCACACATCAGACTCTTACTTTCGCATTCTTCACATAGTTGGTGAACGGATCCTGGGTTTTTCCTGGTTTGGATCACGTAGTAATGTGGGACCACGCTGAAACAGTCAATTAAACCTTCGATCAATATTTTAGAGAATAATTCCTGTTAGGTCTAGGTTAGGTCTGGGATTTGCTCTCGTCAGGCTCATTCTTTCGCATATTTCTCATACTTGATGGCTAGATCCTGGGTTATTTTCTGGTTTGGATCACATAGTAATGTGGTACCACACTGAAACAGTCGATTAAACCAGGTTTCGATCAATATTTTAGAGTATAACTCATGTTAGGTCTAGGTTAGGCCTGGGATTTTCACTGATCAGACTCATACTTTCGCATTCTTCACATACTTGTAAACGGATCCTGGGTTTTTTCTGGTTTGGATCACGTAGTAATGTGGTACCACAATGAAACAGTCGATTAAACCACGTTTCGATCAATATTTTAGAGGATAACGCAAGTTAAGTCTGGGATTGGTCTGGGATTTGACCTCATCAGACTCATACTTTCGCACACTTCACATACTCGTTGAACAGATCCTGGGTTATTTTCTGGTTTTGATCACATAGTAATGTGGTACCACACTGAAACAGACGATTAAACCAGGTTTCGATCAATATTTTTGAAGATAACGCATGTTAGGTCTAGGTTAGGCCTGGGATTTTCACTCATCAGACTCATACTTTCGCATTCTTCACATACTTGTTGAACGGATCGTGGGTTTTTTCTGGTTTGGATCACGTAGTAATGTGGTACCACACTGAAACAGTCGATTAAACCTGGTTTCGATCAAAATTTTAGAGGATAACGCAAGTTAGGTCTGGGATAAGTCTGGGATTTGACCTCATCAGACTCATACTTTCGCACACTTCACATACTCCTTGAACAGATCCTGGGTTATTTTCTGGTTTGGATCACATAGTAATGTGGAACCACACTGAAACAGTCGATTAAACCAGGTTTCGATCAATATTTTAGAGGATAACGCATGTTAGGTCTAGGTTAGGCCTGGGATTTTCACTCATCAGACTCATACTTTCGCATATTTCTCATACATGTTGAACAGATCCTGGGATTTTTCTGGTATGGAACCCGTAGTAATGTGGGACCACACTGAAACAATCAATTAAACCTGGTCTTGATAAATATTTTAGAGGATAACGCATGTTAGGTCTGGGTTAGGTCTAGGATTTGCCCTCATCAGGCTCCTACTTTCGCATATTTCTCATCCTTCATGGCTAGATCCTGGGCTGTTTCTGGATTGTATCAGGTAGTAATGTGGTACCACGCTGAAACAGTCAATTAAACCTGGTTTCGATCAATATTTTAGAGGATAACGCAAGTTAGGTCTGGGATAGGTCTAGGATTTGCCCTCATCAGGCTCTTACTTTCGCATATTTCTCATACTTCATGGCTAGATCCTGGGCAATTTCTGGATTGGATCACGTAGTAAAGTGGTACCACACTGAAACATTCAATGAAACCTGGTCTGGATAAATATTTTAGAGGATAACGCATCTTATGTCTGGGTTAGGTGTAAGATTTGCCCTCATCAGGCACACAGTTTCGCGTTTTTCACATTCTTGATGAACAGATCCTGGGTTTTGTCTGGTTTGGATCACGAAGAAGTGTGGTACCACACTGAAACAGTCCATTATACCTGGTTTCGCTCAATAATTTAGAGGATAACGCATGTTAGGTCTAGGTTAGGTCTGGGATTTGCTCTCATCAGGCTCATTCTTTCGCATATTTCTCATACATGATGGCTAGATCCTGGGCTTTTTCTGGATTGCATCACGTAGTAATGTAGTACCACACTGAAACAGTCAATGAAACCTGGTTTCCATCACTATTTTAGAGGACAACGCAAGTTAGGTCTAGGTAAGGCCTGAGATTTTCACTGATCAGACTCATACTTTCGCATTCTTCACATACTTGTTGAACGGATCCTGGGTTTTTTCTGGTTTGGATCACGTAGTAATGAGGTACCACACTGAAACGGTCAATTAAACCTGGTTTCCATCAATATCTTAGAGGACAACGCAAGTTAGGTCTGGGATATGTCTGGGATTTGCCCTCATCAGGCTCATACTTTCGCGTTTTTCACATACTTGTTGAACAGATCCAGGGTTTTTTGTGGTTTGGATCACGTAGTAGTGTGGTACCACACTGAAACAGTCCATTAAACCTGGTTTGGATCAATATTTTAGAGGATAACGCATGTTAGGTCTAGGTTAGGTCTGGGATTTTCACTCATCAGACTCATACTTTCGCATTCTTCACATACTTGTTGAACGGATCCTGGGTTTTTTCTGGTTTGGATCACGTAGTAATGTGGTACCACACTGAAACAGTCGATTAAACCTGGTTTCGATCAAAATTTTAGAGGATAAAGCAAGTTAGGTCTGGGATAGGTCTGGGAATTGACCTCATCAGACTCATACTTTCGCACACTTCACATACTCCTTGAACAGATCCTGGGTTATTTTCTGGTTTGGTTCACATAGTAATGTGGTACCACACTGAAACAGTCGATTAAACCAGGTTTCGATCAATATTTTTGAGGATAACGCATGTTAGGTCTAGGTTAGGTCTGGGATTTTCACTCATCAGGCTCACAGTTTCGCGTTTTTCACATTCTTGTTGAACAGATCCTGGGTTTTGTCTGGTTTGGATCACGAAGTAGTGTGGTACCAGACTGAAACAGTCCATTAAACCTGGTTTCGCTCAATATTTTAGAGGATAAAGCATGTTAGGCCTAGGTTAGGTCTGGGATTTTCACTCATCAGGCTCACAGTTTCGCGTTTTTCACATTCTTGTTGAACAGATCCTGGGTTTTGTCTGGTTTGGATCACGAAGTAGTGTGGTACCAGACTGAAACAGTCCATTAAACCTGGTTTCGCTCAATATTTTAGAGGATAACGCATGTTAGGCCTAGGTTAGGTCTGGGATTTGCTCTCATCAGGCTCACTCTTTCGCATATTTCTCATACTTGATGGCTAGATCCAGGGTTTTTTCTGGTTTGGATCACGTAGTAGTGTGGTACCACACTGAAACAGTCGATTAAACCTGGTTTCGATCAATATTTTAGAGGATAACGCAAGTTAGGTCTGGGATAGGTCTGGGATTTGACCTCATCAGACTCATACTTTCGCATTCTCCACATACTTGTTGAACAGATCCTGGGTTTTTCCTGGTTTGGATCACGTAGTAATGTGGTACCACACTGAAACAGTCGATTAAACCTAGTTTCGATCAATATTTTAGAGGATAACGCATGTTAGGTCTAGGTTAGGCCTGGGATTTTCACTCATCAGACTCATACTTTCGCATTCTTCACATACTTGTTGAACGGATCCTGGGTTTTTTCTGGTTTGGATCACGAAGTAATGTGGGACCACACTGAAACAGACAATTAAACCTGGTTTCGATCAATATTTTAGAGAATAATTCATGTTAGGTCTAGGTTAGGTCTGGGATTTGCTCTCATCCGGCTCATTCTTTCGCATATTTCTCATACTTGATGGCTAGATCCTGGGCTTTTTCTGGATTGCATCACGTAGTAATGAAGTACAGCACTGAAACAGTCAATTAAACCTGGTTTCCATCAATATCTTAGAGGACAACACAAGTTAGGTCTGGGATATGTCTGGGATTTGCCCTCATCAGGCTCATACTTTCGCGTTTTTCACATACTTGTTGAACTGAACCTGGGTTTTTTCTGGTTTGGATCACGTTGTAGTGTGGTACCACACTGAAACAGTCCATTAAACCTGGTTTGGATCAATATTTTAGAGGATAACGCATGTTAGGTCTAGGTTAGGTCTGGGATTTTCACTCATCAGGGTCATACTTTCGCAGTTTTAACATGCATGTTGACCTGATCGAGGGTTTTCTTTGCTTTGGATCTCGTAGTAATGTGGTACCACACTGATACAGTCCATTAAACCTGGTTTCGAAAAATATTTTAAAGGATAACGCATGTTAGGTCTGGGTTAGGGTTAGGATTTGCCCTCATCTGACCCATACTTTCGCATTCTTCACATACTTGTTGAACGGATCCTGTGTTTTTCCCTGATTTGGATCACGTAGTAATGTGGTACCACACTGAAACATTCAATTAAACCTAGTCTTGATAAATATTTTAGAGGATAACGCATGTTAGGTCTGGGATAGGTCTGGGATTTGTCATCATCAGGCTCATAGTTTCGCATATTTCTCATACTTGTTGGCCAGATTCTGTGCTTTCACTGGTTTGGATCACGTAGTAATGTTGTACCGCCCCGAAACAGTCAATTCAACCCGGTCTCGATTAATATTTTAGATGATAACGCATGTTAGGTCTAGGTTAAGCCTGGGATTTGCCCTCATCAGACTCATACTTTCGCATATTTCTCATACTTGTTGGCAAGATTCTGGCTTTTTTTCTGGTCTGGATCACGTAGTAATGTGGTACCACACTGAAAAAGTCAATTAAACCTGGTCTTGATAAATATATTAGAGGATAACGCATGATAGATCTAGGTTACGCCTGAGATTTGCCCTCATCAGGGTCATACTTTCGCATATTTCACATACTTTTCGAACAGATCCCTGGCTTTTTCTGGTTTGGATCACGTTGTAAAGTGGTACCACACTGAAACAGTCGATTAATCCTGGTCTCGATCAACATTTTATAGGATAAAGCCGGTTAGGACACGGTTAGGTGTGGTATTTGCCCTCATCAGGCTCATACTGTCGCATATTTCTCATACTTGTTAGCCAGATCCATTGCTTTTCCTGGTTTGGATCACGTCGTAATGTGGTATCACACTGAAGCAGTCCATGAAACCTGTTTTCGATCAATATTTTAGAGGATAACGCATGTTAGGTCCAGGTTAGGCCTGGGATTTGCCCTCATCAGACTCATACTCTCGCATATTTCACATACTTGTTGAACAGATCCCTGGCTTTTTCTGGTTTGGATCACGTAGCAAAGTGGTACCACACTGAAACAGTCGATTAATCCTGGTTTCGATCAATGTTTTAGAGGATAACGCATGTTAGGTCCAGGTTAGGCCTGGGATTTGCCCTCATCAGACTCATACTCTCGCATATTTCACATACTTGTTGAACAGATCCCTGGCTTTTTCTGGTTTGGATCACGTGGTAATGTGGTATCACACTGATACAGCCCATTAATCCTGGTTTCGATCAATGTTTTAGAGCGTAACGCATGATAGGTCTAGGATACGCCTGGGATTTGTCCTCATCAGGCTCATACGTTCGCATTTTTCAAATACTTTTTGTACAGATCCCTGGCTTTTTCTTGTTTGGATCACGTTGTAAAGTGGTACCACACTGAAACAGTCGATTAATCCAGGTCACGATCAACATTTTATAGGATAACGCCGGTTAGGACACGGTTAGGTGTGGGATTTGTCCCCATCAGGCTCATACTGTCGCATATTTCTCATACTTGTTAGCCAGATCCGTTGCATTTTCTGGTTTGGATCACGTGGTAATGTGGTATCACACTGAAACAGTCCACGAAACCTGGTTTCATCAATGTTTTAGAGGATAACGCATGCTAGGTCTGGGAGAGGTCTGGGATCTGCCCTCATCAGACTCATACCTTCGCATTCTTCACATGCTTGTTGAACAGATCCTGGGTTTTTCTGGTTTGGATCACGTAGTAATGTGGTGCCACACTGAAACAGTCCATTAAACCTGGTTTTGATCAATATTTTAGATGATAACGCATGTTAGGTCTGGGATAGGTCTGGGTTCTGCCCTCATCAGACTCATACCTTCGCATTCTTCACATGCGTGATGAACAGATCCTGGGATTTTCTGGTTTGGATCAGGTAGTAATGTGGTACCACACTGAAACAGTCGATTAAACCTGGTCACGATCAACATTTTAGAGGATAACGCCGGTTAGGACCCGGTTAGGTGTGGGATTTGCCCTCATCAGGGTCATACCTTCGCATTTCTCGCATATTTGTTGGCCAGATCCTGTGCTTTCACAGGTCTGGATATCGTAGTAATGTGGTACCACACTGAAGCAGTCCATTAAACCTGGTTTCGATCAATATTTTTGAGGATAGCTCATGCTAGGTCTAGGTTAGTCCTGTGATTTGCCCCCATCGGACCCATTCTTTCGCATTTTTCACATACTTGTTGAACAGATCCCTGGCTTTTTCTGGTTTGGATTACGTTGCAAAGTGGTACCACACTGAAACAGTCGAATAATCCTGGTCTCGATCAACATTTTAGACGATTACTCATGTTAGGTCTAGGTTAAGCCTGGGATTTGCCCTCATCAGACTCATACTTTCGCATTCTTCACATACTTGTTGTACAGATCCTGGATTTATTCTAGTTTGGATCACGTAGTAATGTGGTACCACAAAGAAGCAGTCGATTGAACCTGGTCACGATCAATATTTTAGATGATAACGCCGGTTAGGACACGGTTAGGTGTGGGATTTGCCCTCCTCAGGCTCATACTGTTGCATATTTCTCATACTTGTTAGCCAGATCCATTGCTTTTTCTGGATTCGATCATACAGTAATGTAGTACCCTACACTGAAACAGTATATTATACTTGGTCTTGATCAATATTTTAGGGGATAACGCATGTTAGGTCTGGCTTAGGTCCAGGATTTGCCCGCATCAGGCTCATACTTTCGCATATTACTCACACTTGTTGAACAGATCCCTGGCTTTTTCTAGTTTGGATCACGTAGTAAAGTGGTACCACACTGAAACAGTCGATTAATCCTGGTCCCGATCAATATTTCATAGGATAACGCAAGTTACGTCTGGGATAGGTCTCGGATTTGCCCTCATCAGGGTCATGCTTTCGCATTTTTCACATATTTGTTGTACAGATCCCTGGCTTTTTCTGGTTTAGATCACGTAGTAATGTGGTACGACACTGAAACAATCGATTAATCCAGGTCTCGATCAAAATTTTATAGGATAACGCCGGTTAGGACACGGTTAGGTGTGCGATTTGCCCTCCTCAGGCTCATACTGTCGCATATTTCTCATACTTGTTAGCCAGATCCATTGCTTTTTCTGGTTTGGATCACGTGGTAATGTGGTATCACACTGAAATAGTCAGTTAAACCTGGATACGACCAATATTTTAGAGGATAACGCGTGTTTGGTCTGGGTTAGGTCTGGGATTTGCCCTCATTAGGGTCATACCTTCACATTTTTCGCATACTAGTTGGCCAGATCCCGGGTTGTTTCTGGTTTGGATCATGTGGTAGTGTGGTATCACACTGAAATAGTCCTTTAAACCTGGTTTCGATCAATAGTTTAGAGGATAACTCATTTTAGGTCAAGGTTAGGCCTGGGATTTGCCCCCATCAGACTCATACTTTAGCATTCTTCACATACTTGTTGAACAGATCCTGGGTTAGGTCTGGTTTGGATCACGTGGTAATGTGGTACCACTCTGAAACAGTCGATTAAACCTGGTTTCGATCAATATTTTAGATGATAACGCATGTTAGGTCTGGGTTAGGGCTAGGATTTGCCCCCATCAGACCCATACTTTCGCATTTTTCACATACCTGTTGTACAGATCCTGGGTTTTTTCTGGTTTGAATCACGTGGTAATGTGGTACCGCACTGAAACAGTCCATGAAACCTAGTCTGTGTCAATATTGTAAAGGATATCGCATGTTAGGTCTGGGTTAGGTCTGGGATTTGCCCTCATGAGGCTCATACATTCGCATATTTCTCATACTTGTTGGCCAGATCCTGGTTTTTTTCTGGTTTGAATCACGTGGTAATGTGGTACCACACTGAAACAGTCCATTAAACCTGGTTTCGATCAATATTTTAGAGGATAACTCATGCTAGGTGTAGTTTAGGCCTGGGATTTGCCCCCATCGGACCCATACTTTCGTATTCTTCACATACTTGCTGTACAGATCCTGGGTTATTTCTGGTATGGATCTCGTAGTAATGTGGTACCACACTGAAACAGTCCATTAAACCTGGTTTCGATCAATATTTTAGAGGATAACTCATGCTAGGTCTAGGTTAGGCCTGGGATTTGCCCCCATCGGACCCATACTTTCGCATTCTTCACATACTTGTTGTACAGATCCTGGGTTTTTTCTGGTTTGAATCACGTGGTAATGTGGTACCACACTGAAACAGTCCATAAAACCTAGTCTCGGTCAATATTTTAGAGGATAACGCACGTTAGGTCTGGGTTGGGTCCTGGATTTGCCCGCATCAGGCTCATACTTTCGCATATTTCTCATACTTGTTGGCCAGATCCTGGGCTTTTTCTGGTTTCGATCACGTAGTAATGTGGTACCACACTGAAACAGTCGACAAAACCTGGTCTCGTCCAATATTTTAGATGATAACGCAAGTTGGGTCTGGGACCATTCACAATTCCTTTTTTGGTTTTGTGAATGGTACGTGACGGCAGGAGGAACAGGGGCCTTGGCTTAACCGCCCTGGACCGCGAGTATGGCGACTCTATAAAATCGCCCTCCAATCCTAAGTTATGGTGCGCGGCGATGGGATGCATAGTTGGGGGAGGAGGCCCAATCCCAAGCGACCACCTCCGGGGCACCTGCCGAACCCCCGGAGTATATAGGCTTACCCGGGTAAGGCGGCTCTGCCCGGGCGGACCTTTTCTTCCGACCTGCTCGTGGGAATATTATGGAGTTCAATATTAAAACGGGGATGGGACGGGGTAAATCAGAGGGGGAGGACGAAGGCGGTGTTGGGACTGGAGTGACGGCGCTCGCGCCGCCTCCAGCACCTGGCCCGGCTTCGTGGAAGGTGGAGGAGGACGACGAGACTGCGTCAGTCTCGTCCTTCTCCTCCACCAGGAGCCTTATAGGCTCCAAGAGAAAGATGACGGGGCAGGCCGTCAATGAAGTGGGCAGGGCGATGAGCCCGGTTGTCCGGATGAGCTGCCTCAGGGGCGAGGTGACCGAGGACATATCGGAGAGGATCTCCTCGTCCCTGAGACGAGTGGAGAAAGTGGCCGCTGCCTGCTCCTTTAAGGGGCAGAAGAGCGACGGTGCAGAGGCTCTGAGGGAGGCTGCCCATATGATGAGGGACGCGGCGCGGGAGCTAAGCGGGCGGAACGCCCGTCTGCAGCTCCTGTTGGAGGAGGAGCGACGGGGGAGGATGAGGGCAGAGGTGCGCTGGAACAGCGCGGCCCTCCCTCCTGTCCTCCCTCCTCCTACGCCGCGCCCTCCTGCGGCCGTTAGGAAGCGGAGTGCGGCGGAGGTGGTGTGGGCCTCCACGGGCCCTTCCACACGCACTCCGCCCGCGCAGAGGTCCCCGTCCTCCTCAGAGGACGATCTCCTGAGGAGGATAGGGGACATGATTGAGAAGAAGCTGGCCGCCTTCCGGGAGGAGCTCCTCCCCGGAAGAGCGGTCGGTGGGAGGGTGGTGCCACCCCGACCAGTGCCAGCACGGCCGGGGAAGGCGAAGGTGGGGGGAGCGAAGGCTCCGCCCACCGTGGCGACTCCGGGGCCTCGGGTCGTGACCCCCAAGGGGGGAAGCGTATCCGTGGTCCCGGTTCCCGCGTCCTCCGCGGCACCGCCCCAAGGGGGGGTGTCGTGAAGCGAAGTGGTGGGGCGGAGGGCGAAGAGAGTGGCGAGGAAGGCCTCGCAGGCGCAGCCTCCGCCCCCGCCGCCCGCGGCCAAAGGATTGGCCGCGAAGGCGCGACTTGGCCGCCCCCCTAAAACGGCAGCGGTAGCGCTGACCGTTGCGCAGGGGGGCGACCTGACACTCGCGGAGGCGATGCGGCTCGCCAGGGACAATGTGTCCCTGGAAGAGCTTGGCATCGCTTCCGTCAGGGCGAAGCGGGCCGTGATTGGGGGTCTCCTGCTGGCGATCCCCGGTCCAGACGGCGGCGTGAAGGCCGACCGACTCGCCCAGAGGCTCCGGGAGCAGCTGGGCGAGCGGGGTGTCCGGGTCGCCCGGCCCACGAAGCGCACGGAGATGTGCGTGTGTGGGCTGGACGACTCGGCCACCGCGGAGGACGTGGCGCGTGCCCTAGCAAGGGCAGGGAATTGCCCTGAGGGGGATTTGCAGGCCGGGGAGATCCGCAGATCTCCTTCCGGCCTGGGGTCCGTGAGGGCCCGCTGCCCCCTCACGTCGCCCATAAATTGGCGGAATCCGGGAGGGTTTTGGTGGGGTGGGTTTCGGCGCGAGTGGAGATACTCGCGCCGCGCCCGCTCTAGTGTCACCGCTGCCTCGAATTGGGGCATGTGAGGCAGTGGTGCACCTCGCCGGTGGACCGCAGCGGTCAGTGTTACGGCTGCGGGGCAAAGGACCACCGCGCGAGCCAGTGCTCGGCGGCCCTCCACTGCCCGCTATGTGCGGTCAGGGGGATGCCAGCCGACCACAGGGTGGGGAGCAGGAAGTGCGCTCCCCCCTACCGGAAGGAGTGGAAGAGGCGGGCCGTTCCGACTCCGGCGCCGCGGGCGGTGGCATCGTCCACCATGGAGGTGGACGGTGCCACGGGGACGGACAGCCGGGAGGAGGCTGGGGCGGTCGGTAATTAAAGGCGCTCCCTCTCCTCCTCCAGGCCAACCTCAACCACTGCCGCGCGGCACAGGATATGATGTCCCAAGTCCTCGCGGAGTGGGGGGTTGGCCTGGCTGTCGCCGCCGAGCCGTACCGCGTCCCTGATCACCCTCATTGGGTGGGCGACGCGGACGGCTTGGTGGCGACGGTATGGGGAGGTGGCGACGGGTCCCCGCCGTTCTCCATGCTGGAGCGCGGTCGGGCATTCGTCGCCGTGGACTGGGGGGGAGTCGCCGTTGTGGGGTGCTACATATCGCCTCGCAGCGGTCACGTCGCGTTCGAGCAGTACCTAGCCGAGGTCGCGGCATGCGTGCAGCGCTGCGCGGCCCGGCCGGTGCTGGTCCTGAGAGACTTCAACGCCAAGTCGGTGGCGTGGGGGTCCCCCAGGACTTCCGTTCGCGGCGGGATCCTGGGCGACTGGGCGGCGGGACTCGACCTTCGGTTACTGAAACGGGGGTCGGAGCACACGTGTGTGCGGCGATATGGGGGGTCTATCGTGGATGTTGGATTCGCGACCCAAACGCCGTGCGCATGGTGTCGGGATGGCACGTGGTCGCGGGGGCAGAGACACTCTCGGATCACCGGTATATCCAGATGGCGGTCTCTGCCGCCGCGGGGGATGCATCCCGACAAAAAGGGGGCTATATGCCCCCTTTTCACGTTCAGCAAAAAACCAAGATCAGGATGAGACACAAAACGACGTCTGTATGCGTCCCCAAAAGCAATACGCCGCTGGGAAAAGCAATACGCCGCTGGGCTTGGCAGAACCCAGCACACCAAAACATCTGGTGGCAGACGTCGTAATGCCAGACGATTGACGGAAGGAGACCACCGTAGAAGTAGCTGAGCTGCTCCTTACTGCCTGAAGGTGTCGGCTGGGAAACCACGCTAGTATCCTAGGTAGGGAGACGGGCCTCGAAACGTGGATCGCTCCCCTGGCCATTAGAAGACTCCGCCTAGACCAGCTCAACTCCGAGCTGTAAACCGGTGGTGTACGGCTCTGTCAGACTCGGAGTCCTTGCCATACGGACGCTGCATATAGGAAGGATATGCAGCGTATGACGAAAACACTGAAAGGTACGCCAACGACGAAAGACAACATGTATTTATACATGTAAGACCGTCGTCGCGCTGCTGACAGCAGCTCCCGTCGTTGGCGATGGCAAAAGGACGCTGAAGCGTCAAGAGCATAGTTGATGATGGCAAAGTGAATTCTACTAGTCGTGCTAAGGACGAGTCCCACGTTTTGGAGCTAATGCTACAGGGACATGATGCCCGAGGTCATGTCCTAGTTACGCAGCGGGTTCCCTGCAAAAACAGGGAGCAGAAACCGGGCGTAGCGAAGCAGAGGGAACATCTGCTTGAGGTTTGTTCCCCACGTGTTTGCCGTGCGTGGCGACCTGTGTCGGCGGAAAGGAGGATCCTGGGATCTGAGGGCCCTCTCTCCTGCGGGAGTGTAGCTGCCCAACACGTACCTTTGGCCTCTGCTTCGTCTAGACAGGCGGCTAGGCGAGAAAAGCAGCCCTGTGCCTAGTCAATCGGCTCGGAACACCATCCGTGGGTTCTATTGGGCGAGGAAGTGAACCTAGGAGTCCGGGGAAAGCCCGGTCGGCCTTTGTTCGCGGACTATATCCCGGGTGCAAGTCCTAACCCAGGCGGAGCCGGGTTCCATTTGAGGGTCCATGGAGGCCGGGACACACGCCGGGACGAAAAGGAATATACATAAGTATGGATCCCAAAATAAAAATCACCAAAATAGACGCCTTAGTACCCCGCAAGGGGGAAAGGGAGGAAAGGAGGCCGTTGTTGTTGCTCCCGGTAGGACAACAACGGTGAGTAAGAAAGCTGGGGTGGTCTCACCACTCCAGAAGAAAGAGAAAGCGAAGGCGGTTGAAGCGGGTAAGGGCGCTAAAACGCCCCCCTGCACCAGACCCTCAACGCGAAAGACGGCTTCACCATCTAAGCCGGCAGGAACGATATCCCCTGCGCCGATCAAGGATATCAAGAAGGACGGACCGGGGACACCACCTCGCACAAATCCACCGAAGAAGCCGGAGGCCAAAAAGCCGAAGGCAACGCCACGTCCACGGACGGAGGATTGGGCCAAGTCGACAGCGACGGTTGGGTAACCGTCGTGAAGAAGGAGAAGCCGCAAAGGGCGGAAAAAGCCCGAAAAAGCGGCGAGGAGTTGCCAGGAAAGGTGTCGGCGGAGGCGACACCTGGTCCATCGAACAGGCCTCTCGACAAAATCAGTGGAGAGGCCTCGAAATTGTTCAAGGGTATCCGGACCAGCTGTCTTGGAAAAGAATCCAGGCTCAGCGAGGAGACCGGAGCCTTGATCGTAGGCAACGCGGCAGCTCTCTACGAGCTAGTCCAGGAGGTTCTCGTGCAGAACTCTTTCCTGAAAGGACAGCTCGCGGCGATCCGGCAAGAGGTGAGAGCCTCCCAGAGGATCGCAGAGAGGGTTGCCCCTACGGTTTCGCAGACGACGGGAACCCGTCCGACTGTGAAACCTGTACCAGTTCGTGCGGCAACAACCTACGCGCAAGCGGTAAAGGTTGACGCCAATCGAGTTTCCCGGAAGCGGTTAAACCACCACGACACGTGGTGCGTATTTTCCCGCAGAAAGGGAAAGGACAGAACAGTGATGTCACAAAACAGACTGTTCTGTCCCTGGTAAAGCCGGCGAAAGCCATGATCCGCGTAAGGTCCGTCCGACGCATCCACTCCGGTGGCATAGCCGTCGAGACCGAACGCAAGGAGGATCTAAAGGCCTTCGTCAACTGCGCGAAGCTGAAAGAAGTAGGACTTTCAGCTACTCTACCGACCTTGAGGAACCCTACACTTATAGTGTACGACGTTCCCAAGGCGATGAGGAAAGAGGAGGTTTCTTCCAGTATCTGGAAGCAAAACCTCAGCGATATGACCCAGGGGGATGTGTCGTCCAGCCTGAAGGTCCGGTTTGCAACCGGCCCGAAGGAAAAGGACACTGCCATCTGGGTCATGGAAGTCAGTCCGCAGGTTCGCCAGCGGCTGAAGAGCTCGGGCAGAGTGTACCTGGGGTGGTCGTCATGCAGAGTGCAGGACTACGTTTCGGTGACACGCTGCTTTAAGTGTCAAATGTTTGGCCACATGGCCAAACATTGTAAAGCAAAAAACGAGGTTTGCGGTTACTGCTCCGAAGAAGGGCATACCATTGCCTCTTGTACGGCGAAGAGTAAGTCCCCGACTTGCTCGAACTGTAAATCAAGAGGCAAGCAGCACAACCATAAGTCGCGAGACAAAAACTGCCCTGCCTATAAGGCAGCTTTAGACCTTGCAGTATCTCGTACCAATTATGGATAGAAACGACCCGGAGAATCCTCTAAGGCAATTGCGCATCGCGCAGCATAATATGCGGCGTGCGCTAATTGTTCATGGTGAGGTGAGCGAGCTAATGCACACAAAGGAGATCGACGTGTTGCTCATGCAGGAACCTTACCAATTTCAGGGACAGATTCCAGGCTTTGGGCTCACGGCGAAGGTGATCGCCGAGAATGAAAGGGCTGTGGCCGCAATAGTGGTCAGAAACCCGGACATCTCGGTGGTAAAAATCACACAGCTGTGTGATACTCACACCTCCTGCGTTTGCATTAGCGGACCCTTCGGTAGTTTCTACCTCGTTAGCCAGTACTTTCAATGCTCGGAAGACATTGAACCAAGTCTGGCACGCTTGGAGAGGACACTCGATGCTCTCCAACACCGTCGAGTCGTGATAGCCGCGGACGTCAATGCCAAATCCCACCTTTGGGGGGGAGAAAGCGTTCGACCGGACACGCGAGGCGAGAAACTCGAAGAGTTTATCGCATTACACGACTTGACGATTTTGAACGAGGCTGGGAGTATTCCTACATACTCTAGCCCTGCCGGTGAGTCATGGATCGATGTCACATTATCGACTCCAGACATGGCGACAATTGTGCGAAACTGGACGGTACACGAGGATTGGACCTCCAGTGACCACCGACTCATTGATTTTGTCTTACAGTTCACGGACGTGAATGAGAATCGAACCCCACAGCCTCGATTCCGCACGTTGCATGCGAACTGGGAGCGATTTGATCAAGTTCTTCTTGAAGGCGCGAGGCAATTACCCCTCGGCACTGGTTGCCGCAGGGAAGTCGAACATCTAGCACAAGAGGTCGAGAAATCGATCATCGATGCGTGCAATGCCTCAATGCGCCCCAAGAAGTGGCATTCAAAGTCCGTCCCATGGTGGACGGAAAATTTGACGAGAATGAAAGCGCGAGTCTATCGACTTAGACGAGCCTTTCAGCGCGAGAGGAACTCGGAGGAGAGAGCGGCAAAGCAGGCTGAGTATCGAACATCTAGACTCGCCTACACAGCCGCAGTGCGCGCTGCGAAAGCACAAAGCTGGCAGAACCTTGTGACGGAGCAGGGGAATAAAGAGCCATGGGGACTTGTTTACAAGATCGCCCAAAAGAAACTCTGTGTTGAGACTGCGGTCTCAAACATTCGAACGTCAGAAGGATATACGACTGACTGGGAAACGACTGCCTCGCAGCTCCTACAGGCGCTAATCCCGGACGACTCGTCCACGGATGAAACGCCGGAGCAAGCAAACACCAGAGCTGATGCTGCAACCGATCCGCCGACTGATGACTGTCCAGTCTTCACGAGGAATGAGCTCGGAGCTGCAGTATCGCGCTTAAAGCGAGGCAAATGCCCTGGGCTGGACCGTATAGAGGCCGAAGTAGTTAAATGTGCTTATGGATCCATCCATAGTGCTCTACTAAGACTTTACAACGGGTGTCTAGCGCACGGGGTCTTCCCCGTTAGGTGGAAAATCGGCTCGATCAGAACAATCTTGAAAGGGCCCGATAAACCACCAACGGATGTCAAGTCGTATAGACTGATATGCTTACTTTCCATCCTAGGCAAAGTATTAGAGAGACTAATGCTTAACCGAATGAGTAACATATTCCTAAACCCAGAACATAGTTCCGATCGGCAATATGGATTCAGGCCTGGACGATCCACGGAAGACGCCGTGGTGAAGCTCAGGGAATTGATATCCCAGCGAGAGGAACGATATGTGATGGGTCTCTCCTTCGACATCGCCGGAGCTTTTGATAATGTTTGGTGGCCAAGCATACTTCAGAAGCTGAAACGTCGGGGATGTCCCCGAAATCTTTATCGACTCATGGTCGACTACTTCGCTGACCGTACGGTTACAATAGTTTCCAAACACGGTAATGTGCGTAAGCAAGTCACCAAGGGCTGCCCACAGGGGTCGATACTCGGTCCGAGCTGCTGGAACCTAGTCTTTGACGAAGTTCTGCAGCTCCTATCAAACGAACACCTGGCTTGCGAGCCAATAGCCTACGCTGACGACTTACTCGTGGTATTCTACGGAAACTCGAGGAATCAGTTGCAGCAAAGAGGGCAAAGAGTCGCGGATACAATTTCTGAGTGGTGCGCCACGCAGAAACTTACACTATCCGCGACTAAGACCGAGATGACTCTCTTGAAAGGAAATCTGGATAGAGAACGACCTCCTGTGATAAAGATAAACAGGAGAAGTGTGGCACTCAAGCAAACCATAAGGTACTTGGGTGTTCACATCGATGCGCGAATGGGAGTAAGATCCCACGTCGAATACTTGAATGCCAAAGTCATGCGAACGTTTTATACGCTAGCAAGACTTGCTCGATCAAACTGGGGATTGGGACACAGAACCATGCGTACTTTGTACAAAGGTCTCTTCGTCCCGATCACGACATACGTCGCCGCCGGATGGGTAGACATGCTCACCTCTGTGACAAGAACTAAACTTGCCAGGGCGCAGAGACATGTTTTGCTCGCCGTCACCAAGGCCTATCGCACGGTATCTACCGACGCGATCACTGTGATCGCCGGGACGATGCCGATAGACTTGGTGTTAGTGGAGCGCGCGTGTGCTTACCAGATTAGAAGACGAATCAATATCGAAGTCGGAAATTGTCGAATAAGTCGAGCCGATTTGGCGGCTGGAGAAGTAACCGCTGCTCAGGCGAAAGCCTTGGTGCGAGCGGAACTTCTCAATATGTGGCAAACGAGATGGTCGTCATTGGAGAAAGGTAGGGTCACCTGCCGCTACTTCTCTGATGTATCTGACCGTCTCAATGCAAGCTGGGTGATCTTGGATCACTACGTGGTACAATTCCTAAGCGGGCACGGAGATTTCCGAGCCAAGCTCAAGGAATTTGCTTTAGTACCGCACGAGAATTGCGACTGTGGCCAAGTGGAAACACCAAACCACGTCCTATTCGAGTGCCGGAGGTACCGAGACGCGCGAGAACTCCTGAGACATGCGGCTGAAGAAACTGGCCATCCGTGGCCGGTGACCGTAGCCGATCTTGTAACACAAGACCTATACAGGGAGTTCCGGACATATACGCGCTCGGTACTACTTACGAAAGCAGGGCGAAACCAAAATCGCCATTGAACGCATTACGCTACGTAACAGAACGAGAGAAGTCTGCGGATTCTCTTTAAGAACCATGCTTGAAAATGTACTCGAACGGATGCTAGGTCATGTGCTTCGGCAATGACCTCCTCGGGCCGGGATACAAGCCCCGCTTGCTTCGGCAAGCGTTCCTGGATTGGGTTGGACTCGAGGTGGCAGCAGGTTTCGACGTCGTTAACCTCCAAAACGCATAACGACGCGTGAAAAGTAGATGCCCGAACATCAGGCAAAATGTAGTTGCTGGTATAGACCTTCGGTCTGAGGTACAGCATAGTCCCCAAGTGGCAATCGCGCTTGGACAGAATAACGGCTACACACTACATGTCTCAGGGCAGTCGTCGGGGATTATCTCCACGGCAGGTGGATCGAGTATCCGGGCCGGGATGGTGATATGCGGAGGGAGGTGTACTGCGGGGTTCCGCAGGGGTCGGTCCTCGGGCCACTCCTGTGGAACATCGCGTACGACGCGGTGTTGCAGGCCGACCTCCCCGACGGCGTCAGTGCCGTGTGTTACGCAGATGACACACTGGTGCTGGCCGTCGGGGCTCAGTGGGGGAGGGCCAAGCGCCCCGCCGAGGAGGGGGCGCAACGCGTCGTCGACCGGATCAGGGGGATGGGGATGACGGTGGCGGTCCATAAGACCGAGGTGATAGCGTTCCACTCACCTCGGCAGGATCCGCCACCCCCTCTGATCCGGGTGGGTGGGGCTGATATCGAGGTGAAGCCCCGGATGAGGTACCTGGGGCTGATCCTCGATAGCCACTGGCGCTTCGAGGAGCATTTCCGCTGCCTGGTTCCCCGGTTGGAGTGGATGGCCTCGGCTTTAGGCCGGATCCTCCCCAACCTGGGGGGCCCGGCGGGACGAGTTCGCCGCCTCTATGTGGCAATGGTTCAGTCGGTGGCCCTATACGGGGCCCCCGTCTGGGCGGACGACCTGGCGGCCTCCCGGCGCAGCATGACGATGCTGCGTCGGGTGCAGAGGCGGATGGCGCTGAGGGTCGTCCGCGGCTACCGAACCGTGTCGCATGAGGCGGTAACGGTTCTTGCGGGGATGCTGCCCATGGATCTCCTCGCGCGGTCGCACGCGATGATGTATCGTCATCGTGTCGACCGTCGCGCGGGAGTGGGTGCGGTCCCGGGAGAGCAGGAACCTGCTTGGGGCGATTTGAAGCGCCAGGCCCGGCAGTTCGTGGTGCTCGCGTGGCAGGAGCGGTTGGCCCTGCCAACTGCGGGGCACCGGACAGTCGGGGCTGTTGGGCCACTCCTGTGTGAGTGGCTGGACAGAGGCCATGGAAGCCTTACTTACCGGATGGCACAGGTATTTTCCGGGCATGGTAGCTTCGGAAGATACCTGTGCCGGATAGGGAAGGAGCCGACGGCGCGTTGCTGCCATTGTGACGCCGAGCAGGACACGGCTGATCATACCCTCCAGGTATGCCCAGCTTGGGAGGGGGAACGACGTGTCCTGGTCGGCGTCATAGGGCGGGATGTCTCGCTGCCGGGTGTGGTGCGCGCCATGCTCGGCAGCGAAAGGAAGTGGAGGGCCGTGGCCTCCTTCTGCGAGACCGTAATGCTGCAAAAGGTGGCCGCGGGAAGGGAGCGCGAGCTTCAGCGGCGCGCTGAGGCTCGCGCTCGTATGGTGGCGCGAGGGCGTCGCCCGGGCGCCAGGCGCCGCATGCGGCGGCCTTTGCGCGGCGGATGACCCAGGCTGGGAGGGGGGCCCTGAGGGGAGCCTCCTCCCGCCAGGCGGCGATTAATTATGGAGCCGACACAATTTCCGTGAAAATTCATGGATTTTGTGACGCTTCGCTCGCAGCCTACTCAGCGGTCACTTACTTACGAGTGACCACAATGAGCAATGTCACCTCCTCGACATTGATAATGGCAAAAACGCGAGTGGCTCCAATTAAAACGCAGTCAATTCCTGTACTGGAATTGAACGACGCCGTGCTGCTCGCCGAGCTTATTGTGCACGTGGAGAAGTCACTTTCATTGAAGGTCGACAGAATAATCTGCTGGACAGATTCCACGATCGCATTGGCATGGTTGAGAAAGCACGCCTCCACATGGAAGGTTTTAATCGCCAACCGTGTGTCAAAGGTCCAAACGTTACTTCCGAAGGCTGAATGGAGGCACGTTCCCACCCGCTTCAATCCCGCGGATCTGAATTCACGCGGAGTGGAAGCTGCGGAACTCCTTCAATCTAAGCTGTGGATTTCAGGACCAAGTTGGCTAACGGAATCGAAAGAAGAAGGGAAGCGCAAAGTGCACGCCCACGTAGTAATTCCGGAGAAAGAATGGGAATTTGTATTTCGATTCTCGACCTGGAATAAACTACTTCGTGTAACCGCATACTGTCTCCGACTGAGGGGACCGATGCAAGGTGAGCGAAGGTCGTATGATGCGAAGATCGTTGACGCGTCTGAGATGCAGCTCGCAAGCGAGAGAATTGTCCGCTACATCCAGCGCACGCATTTTGCAAAGGAGTACCGGTGTTTGAAAAACCACCGAAAAATCCCAGCAAAATCAACATTAAAAAGTCTGAACCCTTTTCTCGATGACAAAGATGTCTTGAGAGTCGGAGGCAGACTGGAAAATACAACACTGTCATGGGAAATCAAGCACCCCATAATTTTGCCGAAACATCACGTTTCCACGATGATAATTCGGCAGTGCCACATTGACACGTTGCACGGGGGATTGCAGTTGACCATGTACACAGTAAGACAAAGATTTTGGATTCTCGGCTGTCGAAATGCAGCGCGAACGGTAATCCACGGATGCATGCGATGCGTTAGATGGAGGGCAAAAACCTCCACGCAAATCATGCAGGATTTAATACCTGAGCGTTGTCGCGAGGCGAGAGCATTTTCGAACTGTGGAGTGGATTATGCGGGACCTTTTCGTGTCCGCGACTCCGCCGGTCGAGGAAAAACCGCCCACAAAGCGTACATAGCAGTTTTTGTCTGTTACGCGATACGGGCCATCCACATCGAACTCGTCCACGATTATACGACGAGTGCCTTTTTGGCAGCATTAGATCGATTCATTGCACGAAGGGGAGTTCCGTCCTGCATTTTCAGTGACAATGGAACGAACTTTGTCGGGGCAGATCGAGAATTACGCGAAAATTTCGAAGCAGTGTACAACACGCAAGAAATGCGTAATAAATGCAGTCAAAAAGGAATTAGATGGAAATTTAACCCACCGAGTGCACCGCACTTCGGTGGCATGCAAGAGGCCGGTGTGAAATCGGTGAAATTTCACCTGAAGCGGACTCTGGGCGAATTCACTCCCACAAGCGAAGAGTTACAAACATTGCTTTGTAAAATCGAAGCAAGTTTAAACTCGCGACCGATTGCCGCTTTGAGTGATAGCCCGGACGATTACGCGCCGCTCACACCGGGGCATTTCTTAGTCGGGAGTCCGCTGAACGCGCTTCCGACGCAATCAGTGGAAATTGAAAAACTCTCCCGTCTGACACGATGGAGGGCGATTCAAAAATTCCACGAACAAATCTGGAGGCATTGGACACGTGATTATCTCACGCACCTCCAGAATCGTTATAAGTGGCGTACAGCCCAAAAAACATTAAAACTAAACGACTTAGTTTTAGTGCAAAATCCTCTCCTCCCCCCGAATCAATGGGAAATGGGACGAGTAGAGGAGGTATTCACCGGCAGGGATGGAAATGCACGTGTTGTTAAAATACACACGGAAAAATCCATTTTTACGCGACCTATTACGCGGTTGTGTAAGCTGCCTGTGGAAGAAACCGAGTCGGCGACGGTTAGCGACGCCGACGAGGTCACATAAAAACCATAACATCCAACGGCCGAAAGTGATCGAAAGGTGAGAAACGACCGTTTCTAGAAATAAACGGTGTTGATTCTCACCTGACCGTTGTCACTGAAAGTTCAAACGGATTAGTGGGGGTTACGAATCCACCAATCTGAGTTGGATTATTGGTAGGGCGTATCGAATAATCCGAGCGCCCCCAAATCGTAACGAAATTCGCCGAACCGAAAACCGCTCAGTCGCAAACGCAGCATCATGAGTGACACCGCGTCCAACATATCTTGCGAGAGCAGTGCGGTATCCTTTTCCGGGGACCCGGAAATAGATGAGCGATTCGGGCGCATTTTGCAGCTCGGGGAAAGGCCCATATCCCCGAGAGGCAATAACGAGGAGCCTACCACCGAACAGGCGCCAAGGGAACCGGAGGTGACCCTCAATTTCGGGGTCGACTCCTTCAGGATTCCGGCCAGGGTTATAACAACAACTCGAAAATACCACTGCCGGGCCTCCGGAGGCCAATACGTCCTCCGATGGGACAAGGACGGACACATGCGGTCCTGTGCGTGGCGGGCCGACAAACCGGAGGAATCGACCCCGCCGCCACCACCAGCAGTGCCGGGGTCGACTTTGGCTGCCCCCACCGACCGAGCTCCGCAACCAAAGCAGAAGCGGAGGAGGCCGGGAAAAAATACTCCCGCCAATCCTGCACCGTCCACCAGCGGCTTGCAGCCACCAACCCCAGCAGCCCCGGCCAGAAAGAAAAAACGAACCTGGCAGCCAGCATTCGGTCAGATCGCCATGGCTTTTGCCATGGCGGACCAAATGCTGACAACGTCGATGCGGTTCCTTCAGCAGGCTGCAGCTGGTCAATCATAAGTACTTTTGATTTTTTACAATTAAAAGTGCGCGAGTTCTTTCTCTCCGCGTAAAAAAGTGACCGTACGGGACTACCGCGTTCTCCGGGTATTGCGCAATTCGTGCAAGGGGGGCGGTATGTTTAAATATGTTAAAAAACTATTTAAAATCGCGTTAGTCTGAAATATTAAATTCTCGGCTGCGATTCCCGTATCCGTTTGTGTACGTGACACTGCGGAAGGTTAAACGTTCGTCAGGTTCGTTGAACGTTCGGACGATTTAAAACCGCGGCCGTTTACGTGTTTTTGTACGCTGACCTCACGCGAAGATTCGCTTCGCACTGGTTTAAACGTGACGTCAGCGTCGAGAGAGAGAACCGTATAATATATTGAAAAGAGATCGACAGCTGAATTCGGCAGCGCCGCGTCGTGACGACAAGGCGCGACCGAGTCTTCGTCTGTCGATCCGCGACGATATTCGCAATTATTCACGAGCCGACTGCCAACGGGAGCGGATCCCAGAAGATCTCGCTCCTCAAGTACGGACTCACATAATATTCGGACTTGTATAACAAAGAATTCTCTCCGTTGCTGCGGTTAGAGTTTCCCAGAACAATCTACCTGCGACAAAAGGGAGGTCGTAATACACGCTGCGCGTGACGCGACCGCCTTCGCTAGGAAGGATTGTACGTTGCAGTCGTTGCCACGACCGCGACGTAAGGGACTCAGGATGCACCCACCCAGAATCCCTTTAAAGCTATACGGCTTTGGAGCCTCCCAAAGGTCATACCGTTGAATCGGTACCGCCTCGTGGAGTGCTCTTCGTGCAAAGGTCGCCAAAAAACCCTCTCCAAAAACCCGTCGGTGTACGTGTCGACCGTACACCCTACGGAGGAGTTCGGGTTCAAGGTCGCCTCACCTTCCGTCACGCCGCCTACCAAATACGGTCCCCGTGCAACACGGTCGCCGGGTAGGCTTTATAGTGTGGTTGGACCAGCGAGGGATTTTTTGCAAAGGACACTTTACCGTCACGGTCGCCGTGCAGTAATTTTACAGTGTCGCAGGAAATCACCTCGCACGACGATCCTACGTCACCCGCACGGAGAGCGTGCTCACGGGATCCACCCATTTGGAGCTTTACGACCTCCATTTGGTGACCCGTCCGTGGCTAAGTCGCCCCCGACAGATACGAGTGAATTCTCTTCTGTTCAGGGCAAAAGTATCGCTGATAATTTCAATAAATAATTATCAGCGTACAAGTACAAATTTACAGTCCACTGATTCACGTTAAACGACAGCTGATTCCCCCCTCCCAGCGCACCGCTAGTCGCTAGGAGAGCGAGGCGAACAGCGGATAAGCGTGTTTACGATACGTGTACGCACGTATTTAATCTGAACGAACCTTTGTTACAGCAACCAAGGTCCATCCCAACCAGGGCAACGCCGGTGAAGCCACACCCCCGGCTGGATTATAAAAAACTAATTCTCTTTTTGTAATTTTATATTTTTATTATTTTTTCATTTTTTGCTAAATTTAAATAAAAGGCTTGTCGCAAAGCGACAAGCGAAAATTCCAAATAAAAACTTATCAATCACTTTCCCTAGTATTTCTCTCGTCCGGACCCCGGTTAGAACCCTTAGTTTTCTAACAATCACGTAGTAATGTGGTACCACACTGAAACAGTCCATTAAACCAGGTTTCGATCAATATTTTAAAGGTAACGCATGTTATGTCTAGCTTAGGCCTGGGATTTGCCCTCATCAGGGTCATATTTTCGCGTTCTTCACATACTTGTTGGTCAGATCCTGGGTATTTTTCTGGTTTGGATCAGGTAGTAATGTGGTACCACACTGAAACAGTCAATTAAACCTGGTCTCGATCAATATTTTAGAGGATAACGCATGTTAGGTCTGGGATAGGTCTGGGATTTGCCCTCGTCAGGCTCATATTTTCGCATTTTTCACCTACTTGTTGAACAGATCCCTGGCTTTTTCTGGTTTGGATCACGTAGTAATGAGGTACCACACTGAAACAGTCCATTAAACCTGGTTTCGATCAATATTTTAGAGGATAACGCATGTTATGTCTGGGACAGGTCTAGGATTTGCCCTCATCTGGCTCATATTTCGCATTCTTCACATACTTGTTGAACAGATCCTGGGTTTTTTCTGGGTTGGATCACGTAGTAATGTGGTACCACACTGAAACAGTCGACTAAACCTGGATACGACCAATATTTTAGAGGATAACGCATGTTAGGTCTAGGTTAGGCCTGGGATTTGCCCTCATCAGACTCATACTTTCGCATTTTTCACATACTTGTTCTACAGATCCTGGGTTTTTTCTGGTTTGAATCACGTGGTAATGTGGTACCACACTGAAACAGTCCATGAAACCTGGTTTCGATCAATATTTTAGAGGATAACGCATGTTAGGTCTACGTTAGGCCTGGGATTTGCCCTCATCAGACTCATACTTTCGCATATTTCTCATACTTGGTGGCCAGATCCTGGGTTATTTCTAGTTTGGATCATGTAGTAATGTGGTACCACACAGAAGCAGTCGATTGAACCTGTTCACGATCAATATTTTAGAGGATAACTCATGATAGGTCTCGGTTAGGTCTATGATTTGCCCTCATCTGGGTCATACATTCGCATATTTCTCAAACTTGTCGGCCAGATTCTGGGCTTTCACTGGTCTGGATCACGTAGTAATGTGGTACCACACTGAAACAGTCCATTAAACCTGGTTTTGATCAATATTTTAGATGATAACGCATGTTAGGTCTGGGATAGGTCTAGGATTTGCCCTCATCTGGCTCATAGTTTCGCATTCTTCACATACTTGTTGAACAGATCCTGGGTTTTTCCTGGGTTGGATCACGTAGTAATGTGGTACCACACTCAAACAGTCAGTTAAACCTGGATACGACCAATATTTTAGAGGATAACGCATGTTAGGTCTGGGTTAGGTCTAGGATTTGCCCTTATCAGACTCATACTTTCGCATATTTCTCATACTTGTTGGCCAGATCCTGGGTCATTTCTGGTTTGGATCAGGTAGTAATGTGACACCACACTGAAACAGTCGATTAAACCAGGTTTCGATCTATATTTTAGAGGATAACGCATGTTAGGTCTAGGTTAGGTCTGGGATTTGCTCTCATCAGGCTCATACTTTCGCAAATTTCTCAAACGTGTTGGCCAGATTCAGTGATTTCACTGGTTTGGATCACGTAGTAATGTGGTACCGCCCTGAAACAGTCAATTCAACCTGGTCTCGATAAATATTTTAGAGGATAACGCATGTTAGGTGTGGGTTAGGTCTAGGATTTGCCCTCATCAGACTTATACTTTCGCACATTTCTCACACTTGTTGGCCAGATCCTGCGTTTTTTTCTGGTCTGGATCACGTAGTAATATGGTACCACACTGAAACAGTCAATTAAACCTGGTTTCGATCAGTATTTTAGAGGATAACTCATGCTAGGTCTAGGTTAGGCCTGGGATTTGCCCCATCAGACTCATACTTTCGCATATTTCTCATACTTGTTGGCCAGATCCTGGGTTATTTCTGGTTTGGATCAGGTTGTAACGTGACACAGCACTGAAACAGTCGATTAAACCTGGTCACGATCACCATTTTAGAGGATAACGCATGTTAGGTCTAGGTTAGGCCTGGGATTTGTCCTCATCAGACTCAAACTTTCGCATATTTCTCATACTTGTTGGGCAGATCCTTGGATTTTTCTGGATTGGATCACGTAGTAATGTGGTACCACACTGAAACAGTTAATTAAACCTGGATACGACCAATATTTTAGAGGTTACACCATGTTAGGTCTAGGTTAGGCCTGGGATTTGCCCCCATGAGACTCATACTTTCGCATTCTTCACATACTTGTTGGCCAGATCCTGGGTTATTTCTGGTTTGGATCAGGTAGTAATGTGATACCACACTGAAACAGTCGATTAAACCTGGTCAGGATCAATATTTTAGATGATAACGCATGTTAGGTCTGGGTTAGGTCTAGGATTTTCCATCATCTGTCTCATACTTTCACGTTCTTCACATACTTGTTGAACAGATCCTGGGTTATTTCTGGTTTGGAACACGTGGTAATGTGGTATCACACTGAAACAGTCCATGAAACCTGGTTTCGATCAATATTTTAGAGGATAACGCATGTTAGGTCTAGGTTAGGCCTGGGATTTGCCCTCATCAGACTAAACTTTCGCATATTTCTCATACTTGTTGGGCAGATACTTGGATTTGTCTGGATTGGATAACGTAGTATGTGGTACCACACTGAAACAATTAATTAAACCTGGATACGACCAATATTTTAGAGGATACACCATGTTAGGTCTAGGTTAGGCCTGGGATTTGCCCTCATCAGACTCATACTTTCGCATTTTTCGCAGACTTGTTGTACAGATCCTGGGTTTTATCTGGCTTGAATCACGTGGTAATGTGGTATCACACTGAAACAGTCCATGAAACCTGGTTTCGCTCAATATTTTAGAGGATAACGCATGTTAGGTCTAGGTTAGTCCTGGGATTTGCCCTCATCAGACTCAAACTTTCGCATATTTCTCATACTTGTTGGGCAGATCCATGGATTTTTCTGGATTGGATCACGTAGTAATGTGGTACCACACTGAAACAGTTAATAAAACCAGGATACGACTAATATTTTAGAGGATACACCAAGTTAGGTCTAGGTTAGGCGTGGGATTTGCCCTCATCAGACTCATACTTTCGCATTTTTCACATACTTCTTGTACAGATCCTGGGTTTTTTCAGGCTTGAATCACGTGGTAATGTGGTATCACACTGAAACAGTCCATGAAACCTGGTTTCGATCAATATTTTAGAGGATAACGCATGTTAGGTCTGGGTTAGGTCTAGGATTTGCCCTTATCTGGCTCATATTTTCGCATTTTTCGCATAGTCGTTGGCCAGATCCGGGGCTTTTTCTGGTTTGGATCATGTGGTAATGTGGTACCACACTGATACAGTCCATTAAACCTGGTTTCGATCAATAGTTTGGAGGATAACTCATGTTAGGTCAAGGTTAGGCCTGGGATTTGCCCCCATCAGACTCATTGTTTCGCAAATTTCTCATACTTGTTGGCCAGATCCTGGGTTATTTCTGGTTTGGATCAGGTAGTAATGTGACACCACACTCAAGCAGTCGATTAAACCTGGTTTCGATCTATATTTTAGAGGATAACGCATGTTAGGTCTAGGTTAGGTCTGGGATTTGCTCTCATCAGGCTCATACTTTCGCATATTTCTCAAACGTGTTGGCCAGATTCAGTGATTTCACTGGTTTGGATCACGTAGTACTGTGGTACTGCCCTGAAACAGTCAATTCAACCTGGTCTCGATAAATATTTTAGAGGATAACGCATGTTAGGTGTGGGTTAGGTCTAGGATTTGCCCTCATCAGGCTTATACTTTCGCACATTTCTCACACTTGTTGGCCAGATCCTGCGTTTTTTTCTGGTCTGGATCACGTAGTAATATGGTACCACACTGAAACAGTCAATTAAACCTGGTTTCGATCAGTATTTTAGAGGATAACTCATGCTAGGTCTAGGTTAGGCCTGGGATTTGCCCCATCAGACTCATACTTTCGCATATTTCTCATACTTGTTGGCCAGATCCTGGGTTATTTCTGGTTTGGATCAGGTAGTAATGTGACACAGCACTGAAACAGTCGATTAAACCTGGTCACGATCAACATTTTAGAGGATAACGCATGTTAGGTCTAGGTTAGGCCTGGGATTTGCCCCCATCAGACTCAAACTTTCGCATATTTCTCATACTTGTTGGGCAGATCCTTGGATTTTTCTGGATTGGATCACGTAGTAATGTGGTACCACACTGAAACAGTTAATTAACCCTGTATACGACCAATATTTTAGAGGTTACACCATGTTAGGTCTAGGTTAGGCCTGGGATTTGCCCTCATGAGACTCATACTTTCGCATATTTCTCATACTTGTTGGCCAGATCCTGGGCTTTTTCTGGTCTGGATCACGTAGTAATGTGGTACCACACTGAAACAGTCGATTAAACCTGGTTTCGATCAATATTTTAGATGATAACGCATGTTAGGTCTGGGTTAGGTCTAGGATTTTCCATCATGTGTCTCATACTTTCGCGTTCTTCACATACTTGTTGAACAGATCCTGGGTTATTTCTGGTTTGGAACACGTAGTAATGTGGTATCACACTGAAACAGTCCATGAAACCAGGTTTCGATCAATACTTTAGAGGATAACGCATGTTAGGTCTAGGTTAGGCCTGGGATTTGCCCTCATCAGACTAAACTTTCGCATATTTCTCATACTTTTTGGGCAGATACTTGGATTTGTCTGGATTGGATAACGTAGTATGTGGTACCACACTTAAACAATTAATTAAACCTGGATACGACCAATATTTTAGAGGATACACCATGTTAGGTCTAGGTTAGGCCAGGGATTTGCCCTCATCAGACTCATACTTTCGCATTTTTCGCATACTTGTTGTACAGATCCTGGGTTTTTTCTGGCTTGAATCACGTGGTAATGTGGTATCACACTGAAACAGTCCATGAAACCTGGTTTCGCTCAATATTTTAGAGGATAACGCATGTTAGGTCTAGGTTAGTCCTGGGATTTGCCCTCATCAGACTCAAACTTTCGCATATTTCTCATACTTGTTGGGCAGATCCATGGATTTTTCTGGATTGGATCACGTAGTAATGTGGTACCACACTGAAACAGTTAATAAAACCAGGATACGACTAATATTTTAGAGGATACACCAAGTTAGGTCTAGGTTAGGCCTGGGATTTGCCCTCATCAGACTCATACTTTCGCATTTTTCACATACTTGTTGTACAGATCCTGGGTTTTTTCTGGCTTGAATCACGTGGTACTGTGGTATCACACTGAAACAGTCCATGAAACCTGGTTTCGATCAATATTTTAGAGGATAACGCATGTTAGGTCTGGGTTAGGTCTAGGATTTGCCCTTATCTGGCTCATATTTTCGCATTTTTCGCATACTCGTTGGCCAGATCCGGGGCTTTTTCTGGTTTGGATCATGTGCTAATGTGGTACCACACTGAAACAGTCGATTAAACCTGGTTTCGATCAATATTTTAGAGGATAACGCATGTTAGGTCTAGGTTAGGCCTGGGATTTGCCCTCATGAGACTAAACTTTCGCATATTTCTCATACTTGTTGGGCAGATACTTGGATTTGCCTGGATTGGATAACGTAGTATGTGGTACCACACTGAAACAATTAATTAAACCTGGATACGACCAATATTTTAGAGGATACACCATGTTAGGTCTAGGTTAGGCCTGGCATTTGCCCTCGTCAGACTCATACTTTCGCATATTTCTCATACTTGGTGGCCAGATCCTGGGTCATTTCTAGTTTGGATCATGTAGTAATGTGGTACCGCACAGAAGCAGTCGATTGAACCTGGTCACGATCAATATTTTAGAGGATAACTCATGATAGGTCTCGGTTAGGTCTATGATTTGCCCTCATCTGGGTCATACATTCGCATATTTCTCAAAGTTGTCGGCCAGATTCTGGGCTTTCACTGGTCTGGATCACGTAGTAATGTGGTACCACACTGAAACAGTCCATTAAACCTGGTTTTGATCAATATTTTAGATGATAACGCATGTTAGGTCTGGGATAGGTCCAGGGTTTGCCCTCATCTGGCTCATAGTTTCGTATTCTTCACATACTTGTTGAACAGATCCTGGGTTTTTCCTGGGTTGGATCACGTAGTAATGTGGTACCACACTCAAACAGTCAGTTAAACCTGGATACGACCAATATTTTAGAGGATAACGCATGTTAGGTCTGGGTTAGGTCTAGGATTTGCCCTTATCAGACTCATACTTTCGCATTTTTCGCATACTTGTTGGCCAGATCCTGGGTTATTTCTGGTTTGGATCAGGTAGTAATGTGACACCACACTGAAACAGTCGATTAAGCCTGGTTTCGATCTATATTTTAGAGGATAACGCATGTTAGGTCTAGGTTAGGTCTGGGATTTGCTCTCGTCAGGCTCATACTTTCGCATATTTCTCAAACTTGTTGGCCAGATTCAGTGATTTCACTGGTTTGGATCACGTAGTAATGTGGTACCGCCCTGAAACAGGCAATTCAACCTGGTCCCGATAAATATTTTAGAGGATAACGCATGTTAGGTGTGGGTTAGGTCTAGGATTTGCCTCATCAGGCTTATACTTTCGCACATTTCTCACACTTGTTGGCCAGATCCTGCGTTTTTTTCTGGTCTGGATCACGTAGTAATATGGTACCACACTGAAACAGTCAACTAAACCTGGTTTCGATCAGTATTTTAGAGGATAACTCATGCTAGGTCTAGGTTAGGCCTGGGATTTGCCCCATCAGACTCATACTTTCGCATATTTCTCATACTTGTTGGGCAGATCCTTGGATTTTTCTGGATTGGATCACGTAGTAATGTGGTACCACACTGAAACAGTTAATTAAACCTGGATACGACCAATATTTTAGAGGTTACACCATGTTAGGTCTAGGATAGGCCTGGGATTTGCCCTCATGAGACTTATACTTTCGCATATTTCTCATACTTGTTGGCCAGATCCTGGGCTTTTTCTGGTCTGGATCACGTAGTAATGTGGTACCACACTGAAACAGTCGATTAAACCTGGTTTCGATCAATATTTTAGATGATAACGCATGTTAGGTCTGGGTTAGGTCTAGGATTTGCCATCATCTGGCTCATACTTTCGCATTCTTCACATACTTGTTGGGCAGATACTTGGATTTGTCAGGATTGGATAAGGTAGTATGTGGTACCACACTGAAACAATTAATTACACCTAGATACGACCATTATTTTAGAGGATACACCATGTTAGGTCTAGGTTAGGCCTGGGATTTGCCCTCATCAGACTCATACTTTCGCATATTTCACATACTTGTTGAGCAGTTCCTGGGTTTTTTTTGGTTTGGATCACGTAGTAACGTGGTACCACACTGAAACAGTCGATTAATCATGGTCTCGAATAATATTTTAGAGGATAACTCATGCTAGGTCTAGGTTAGGCCTGGGAGTTGCCCTCATCAGACCCATACTTTCGCATTCATCACATACTCGTTGAACAGATCCTGGGTTATTTCTGGCTTGGATCAGGTAGTAATGTGGTACCACACTGAAACTGTCAATTAAACCTGGATACGACCAATATTTTGGAGGATACACCATTTTAGGTCTAGGTTAGGCCTGGGATTTGCCCTCAGGAGACCCATACATTCGCATATTTCTCATACTTGTTGGCCAGATCATGGGCTTTTTCTGGTTTGGATCACGTAGTAATGTGGTACCACACTGAAACAGTCGATTAAACCAGGTTTCGTTCAATATTTTAGGTGATACCGCATGTCAGGTCTGGGTTAGGTCTAGGATTTGCCCTCGTCAGGCTCATACTTTCGCATATTTCTCATACTTAATGGCTAGATCCAGGACTTTTTCTGGACTGGATCACGTAGTAATGTGGTACCACACTGAAACAGTCGATTAAACCCGGTTTCGATCAATATTTCAGAGGATAACGCAAGTTAAGTCTGGGATAGGTCTGGGATTTGCCCACTTCAGGGTCATATTTTCGTCTTTTTCACATACTTGTTGAACAGATCCCTGGCCTTTTCTGGTTCGGATCACGTAGTAATGTGGTACCACACTGAAACAGTCCATTAAGCCTGGTTTTGATCAATATTTTAGAGGATATCGCATGTTAGGTCCAGGTTAGGCCTGGGATTTGCCCTAATCAGGGTTATACTTTCGCAGTGTCAACATACATGTTGACCTGATCGTGGGGTTTTTCTACTTAGGATCACGTAGTAACGTGGTACCACACTGAAACAGTCTATTAAACCTGGTTTCGATCAATATTTTAGGGGATATCGCATGTTAGGTCTAGGTTAGGCCTGGGATTTACCCTAATCAAGGTCATACTTTCGCAGTTTTAGCATACATGTTGTCCTGATCGAGGGGTTTTTCTACTTTGGGTCACGTAGTAATGTGGTACCACACTGAAACAGTCAATTAAACCTGGTTTCGATCAATATTTTAGAGGATAACGCATGTCAGTTCTGGGTTAGGCCTGGGATTTTCCCTCATCAGACTCATACTTTCGCATACTTCACATACTTGTTGAACAGATCCTGGGTTTTTTCTACTTTGGATCACGTAGTAAAGTGGTACCACACTGAAACAGTAAATTAAACCTGTGTTCGATCAATATTTTGGAGGAAAACGCATGTTAGGTCTGGGTTAGATCTGGGATTTGCGCTCATCAGTGTAATACTTCCGCATATTTCTCATACTTGATGGCCAGATCCTGGGCTTTTTCTGGATTGGATCACGTAGTAATGTGGTACAACACTGAAACAGTCAATTAAACCTGGTTTCGATCAATATTTTAGAGAAAAACGTATGTTAGGTCTGGGTTACGTCTAGGATTTGCCCTCATCAGGTTCATAGTTTCGCATATTTCTCATACTTCATGGCTAGATCCTGGGCTATTTCTGCATTGGATCACGTAGTAATGTGGTGCCACGCTGAAACAGTCAATTAAACCTGTTTTCGATCAATATTTTATAGGATAACGGAAGTTAGGTCTGGGATAGGTCTAGGATATGCCCTCATCAGGCTCATACCTTCGCGTTTTTCACATACTTGTTGAACAGATCCTGGGTTTTTTCTGGTTTGGATCACGTAGTAGTGTGGTACCACACTGAAACAGTCCATTAAACCTGGTTTCGATCAATATTTTAGAGGATTTCGCATGTTAGGTCTGGGTTAGGTCTAGGATTTGCCCTCATCAGGCTCATAGTTTCGCGATTTTCACATACTTGTTGAACAGATCCTGGGTTTTTTCTGGTTTGGATCACGTAGTAATGTGGTACCACACTGCAACAGTCCATTAAACCTGGTTACGATCAATATTTTAGAGAATAATTCATGTTAGGTCTAGGTTAGGTCTGGGATTTGCTCTCATCAGGCTCATTCTTTCGCATATTTCTCATACTTGATGGCTAGCTCCTGGTCTTTTTCTGGATTGCATCACGTAGTTATGTGGTACCACACTGAAACAGTTCATTAAACCTGGTTTCGATCAAGATTTTAGAGGACAACGCAAGTTAGGTCTGGGATAGGTCTGGGATTTGCCCTCATCAGGTTCATAGTTTCGCATATTTCTCATACTTCATGGCTAGATCCTGGGCTATTTCTGCATTGGATCACGTAGTACTGTGGTACTGCCCTGAAACAGTCAATTCAACCTGGTCTCGATAAATATTTTAGAGGATAACGCATGTTAGGTGTGGGTTAGGTCTAGGATTTGCCCTCATCAGGCTTATACTTTCGCACATTTCTCACACTTGTTGGCCAGATCCTGCGTTTTTTTCTGGTCTGGATCACGTAGTAATATGGTACCACACTGAAACAGTCAATTAAACCTGGTTTCGATCAGTATTTTAGAGGATAACTCATGCTAGGTCTAGGTTAGGCCTGGGATTTGCCCCATCAGACTCATACTTTCGCATATTTCTCATACTTGTTGGCCAGATCCTGGGTTATTTCTGGTTTGGATCAGGTAGTAATGTGACACAGCACTGAAACAGTCGATTAAACCTGGTCACGATCAACATTTTAGAGGATAACGCATGTTAGGTCTAGGTTAGGCCTGGGATTTGCCCCCATCAGACTCAAACTTTCGCATATTTCTCATACTTGTTGGGCAGATCCTTGGATTTTTCTGGATTGGATCACGTAGTAATGTGGTACCACACTGAAACAGTTAATTAACCCTGTATACGACCAATATTTTAGAGGTTACACCATGTTAGGTCTAGGTTAGGCCTGGGATTTGCCCTCATGAGACTCATACTTTCGCATATTTCTCATACTTGTTGGCCAGATCCTGGGCTTTTTCTGGTCTGGATCACGTAGTAATGTGGTACCACACTGAAACAGTCGATTAAACCTGGTTTCGATCAATATTTTAGATGATAACGCATGTTAGGTCTGGGTTAGGTCTAGGATTTTCCATCATGTGTCTCATACTTTCGCGTTCTTCACATACTTGTTGAACAGATCCTGGGTTATTTCTGGTTTGGAACACGTAGTAATGTGGTATCACACTGAAACAGTCCATGAAACCAGGTTTCGATCAATACTTTAGAGGATAACGCATGTTAGGTCTAGGTTAGGCCTGGGATTTGCCCTCATCAGACTAAACTTTCGCATATTTCTCATACTTTTTGGGCAGATACTTGGATTTGTCTGGATTGGATAACGTAGTATGTGGTACCACACTTAAACAATTAATTAAACCTGGATACGACCAATATTTTAGAGGATACACCATGTTAGGTCTAGGTTAGGCCAGGGATTTGCCCTCATCAGACTCATACTTTCGCATTTTTCGCATACTTGTTGTACAGATCCTGGGTTTTTTCTGGCTTGAATCACGTGGTAATGTGGTATCACACTGAAACAGTCCATGAAACCTGGTTTCGCTCAATATTTTAGAGGATAACGCATGTTAGGTCTAGGTTAGTCCTGGGATTTGCCCTCATCAGACTCAAACTTTCGCATATTTCTCATACTTGTTGGGCAGATCCATGGATTTTTCTGGATTGGATCACGTAGTAATGTGGTACCACACTGAAACAGTTAATAAAACCAGGATACGACTAATATTTTAGAGGATACACCAAGTTAGGTCTAGGTTAGGCCTGGGATTTGCCCTCATCAGACTCATACTTTCGCATTTTTCACATACTTGTTGTACAGATCCTGGGTTTTTTCTGGCTTGAATCACGTGGTACTGTGGTATCACACTGAAACAGTCCATGAAACCTGGTTTCGATCAATATTTTAGAGGATAACGCATGTTAGGTCTGGGTTAGGTCTAGGATTTGCCCTTATCTGGCTCATATTTTCGCATTTTTCGCATACTCGTTGGCCAGATCCGGGGCTTTTTCTGGTTTGGATCATGTGCTAATGTGGTACCACACTGAAACAGTCGATTAAACCTGGTTTCGATCAATATTTTAGAGGATAACGCATGTTAGGTCTAGGTTAGGCCTGGGATTTGCCCTCATGAGACTAAACTTTCGCATATTTCTCATACTTGTTGGGCAGATACTTGGATTTGCCTGGATTGGATAACGTAGTATGTGGTACCACACTGAAACAATTAATTAAACCTGGATACGACCAATATTTTAGAGGATACACCATGTTAGGTCTAGGTTAGGCCTGGCATTTGCCCTCGTCAGACTCATACTTTCGCATATTTCTCATACTTGGTGGCCAGATCCTGGGTCATTTCTAGTTTGGATCATGTAGTAATGTGGTACCGCACAGAAGCAGTCGATTGAACCTGGTCACGATCAATATTTTAGAGGATAACTCATGATAGGTCTCGGTTAGGTCTATGATTTGCCCTCATCTGGGTCATACATTCGCATATTTCTCAAAGTTGTTGGCCAGATTCTGGGCTTTCACTGGTCTGGATCACGTAGTAATGTGGTACCACACTGAAACAGTCCATTAAACCTGGTTTTGATCAATATTTTAGATGATAACGCATGTTAGGTCTGGGATAGGTCCAGGGTTTGCCCTCATCTGGCTCATAGTTTCGTATTCTTCACATACTTGTTGAACAGATCCTGGGTTTTTCCTGGGTTGGATCACGTAGTAATGTGGTACCACACTCAAACAGTCAGTTAAACCTGGATACGACCAATATTTTAGAGGATAACGCATGTTAGGTCTGGGTTAGGTCTAGGATTTGCCCTTATCAGACTCATACTTTCGCATTTTTCGCATACTTGTTGGCCAGATCCTGGGTTATTTCTGGTTTGGATCAGGTAGTAATGTGACACCACACTGAAACAGTCGATTAAGCCTGGTTTCGATCTATATTTTAGAGGATAACGCATGTTAGGTCTAGGTTAGGTCTGGGATTTGCTCTCGTCAGGCTCATACTTTCGCATATTTCTCAAACTTGTTGGCCAGATTCAGTGATTTCACTGGTTTGGATCACGTAGTAATGTGGTACCGCCCTGAAACAGGCAATTCAACCTGGTCCCGATAAATATTTTAGAGGATAACGCATGTTAGGTGTGGGTTAGGTCTAGGATTTGCCTCATCAGGCTTATACTTTCGCACATTTCTCACACTTGTTGGCCAGATCCTGCGTTTTTTTCTGGTCTGGATCACGTAGTAATATGGTACCACACTGAAACAGTCAACTAAACCTGGTTTCGATCAGTATTTTAGAGGATAACTCATGCTAGGTCTAGGTTAGGCCTGGGATTTGCCCCATCAGACTCATACTTTCGCATATTTCTCATACTTGTTGGGCAGATCCTGGGTTATTTCTGGATTGGATCACGTAGTAATGTGGTACAACACTGAAACAGTCAATTAAACCTGGTTTCGATCAATATTTTAGAGAAAAACGTATGTTAGGTCTGGGTTACGTCTAGGATTTGCCCTCATCAGGTTCATAGTTTCGCATATTTCTCATACTTCATGGCTAGATCCTGGGCTATTTCTGCATTGGATCACGTAGTAATGTGGTGCCACGCTGAAACAGTCAATTAAACCTGTTTTCGATCAATATTTTATAGGATAACGGAAGTTAGGTCTGGGATAGGTCTAGGATATGCCCTCATCAGGCTCATACCTTCGCGTTTTTCACATACTTGTTGAACAGATCCTGGGTTTTTTCTGGTTTGGATCACGTAGTAGTGTGGTACCACACTGAAACAGTCCATTAAACCTGGTTTCGATCAATATTTTAGAGGATTTCGCATGTTAGGTCTGGGTTAGGTCTAGGATTTGCCCTCATCAGGCTCATAGTTTCGCGATTTTCACATACTTGTTGAACAGATCCTGGGTTTTTTCTGGTTTGGATCACGTAGTAATGTGGTACCACACTGCAACAGTCCATTAAACCTGGTTACGATCAATATTTTAGAGAATAATTCATGTTAGGTCTAGGTTAGGTCTGGGATTTGCTCTCATCAGGCTCATTCTTTCGCATATTTCTCATACTTGATGGCTAGCTCCTGGTCTTTTTCTGGATTGCATCACGTAGTTATGTGGTACCACACTGAAACAGTTCATTAAACCTGGTTTCGATCAAGATTTTAGAGGACAACGCAAGTTAGGTCTGGGATAGGTCTGGGATTTGCCCTCATCAGGTTCATAGTTTCGCATATTTCTCATACTTCATGGCTAGATCCTGGGCTATTTCTGCATTGGATCACGTAGTACTGTGGTACTGCCCTGAAACAGTCAATTCAACCTGGTCTCGATAAATATTTTAGAGGATAACGCATGTTAGGTGTGGGTTAGGTCTAGGATTTGCCCTCATCAGGCTTATACTTTCGCACATTTCTCACACTTGTTGGCCAGATCCTGCGTTTTTTTCTGGTCTGGATCACGTAGTAATATGGTACCACACTGAAACAGTCAATTAAACCTGGTTTCGATCAGTATTTTAGAGGATAACTCATGCTAGGTCTAGGTTAGGCCTGGGATTTGCCCCATCAGACTCATACTTTCGCATATTTCTCATACTTGTTGGCCAGATCCTGGGTTATTTCTGGTTTGGATCAGGTAGTAATGTGACACAGCACTGAAACAGTCGATTAAACCTGGTCACGATCAACATTTTAGAGGATAACGCATGTTAGGTCTAGGTTAGGCCTGGGATTTGCCCCCATCAGACTCAAACTTTCGCATATTTCTCATACTTGTTGGGCAGATCCTTGGATTTTTCTGGATTGGATCACGTAGTAATGTGGTACCACACTGAAACAGTTAATTAACCCTGTATACGACCAATATTTTAGAGGTTACACCATGTTAGGTCTAGGTTAGGCCTGGGATTTGCCCTCATGAGACTCATACTTTCGCATATTTCTCATACTTGTTGGCCAGATCCTGGGCTTTTTCTGGTCTGGATCACGTAGTAATGTGGTACCACACTGAAACAGTCGATTAAACCTGGTTTCGATCAATATTTTAGATGATAACGCATGTTAGGTCTGGGTTAGGTCTAGGATTTTCCATCATGTGTCTCATACTTTCGCGTTCTTCACATACTTGTTGAACAGATCCTGGGTTATTTCTGGTTTGGAACACGTAGTAATGTGGTATCACACTGAAACAGTCCATGAAACCAGGTTTCGATCAATACTTTAGAGGATAACGCATGTTAGGTCTAGGTTAGGCCTGGGATTTGCCCTCATCAGACTAAACTTTCGCATATTTCTCATACTTTTTGGGCAGATACTTGGATTTGTCTGGATTGGATAACGTAGTATGTGGTACCACACTTAAACAATTAATTAAACCTGGATACGACCAATATTTTAGAGGATACACCATGTTAGGTCTAGGTTAGGCCAGGGATTTGCCCTCATCAGACTCATACTTTCGCATTTTTCGCATACTTGTTGTACAGATCCTGGGTTTTTTCTGGCTTGAATCACGTGGTAATGTGGTATCACACTGAAACAGTCCATGAAACCTGGTTTCGCTCAATATTTTAGAGGATAACGCATGTTAGGTCTAGGTTAGTCCTGGGATTTGCCCTCATCAGACTCAAACTTTCGCATATTTCTCATACTTGTTGGGCAGATCCATGGATTTTTCTGGATTGGATCACGTAGTAATGTGGTACCACACTGAAACAGTTAATAAAACCAGGATACGACTAATATTTTAGAGGATACACCAAGTTAGGTCTAGGTTAGGCCTGGGATTTGCCCTCATCAGACTCATACTTTCGCATTTTTCACATACTTGTTGTACAGATCCTGGGTTTTTTCTGGCTTGAATCACGTGGTACTGTGGTATCACACTGAAACAGTCCATGAAACCTGGTTTCGATCAATATTTTAGAGGATAACGCATGTTAGGTCTGGGTTAGGTCTAGGATTTGCCCTTATCTGGCTCATATTTTCGCATTTTTCGCATACTCGTTGGCCAGATCCGGGGCTTTTTCTGGTTTGGATCATGTGCTAATGTGGTACCACACTGAAACAGTCGATTAAACCTGGTTTCGATCAATATTTTAGAGGATAACGCATGTTAGGTCTAGGTTAGGCCTGGGATTTGCCCTCATGAGACTAAACTTTCGCATATTTCTCATACTTGTTGGGCAGATACTTGGATTTGCCTGGATTGGATAACGTAGTATGTGGTACCACACTGAAACAATTAATTAAACCTGGATACGACCAATATTTTAGAGGATACACCATGTTAGGTCTAGGTTAGGCCTGGCATTTGCCCTCGTCAGACTCATACTTTCGCATATTTCTCATACTTGGTGGCCAGATCCTGGGTCATTTCTAGTTTGGATCATGTAGTAATGTGGTACCGCACAGAAGCAGTCGATTGAACCTGGTCACGATCAATATTTTAGAGGATAACTCATGATAGGTCTCGGTTAGGTCTATGATTTGCCCTCATCTGGGTCATACATTCGCATATTTCTCAAAGTTGTTGGCCAGATTCTGGGCTTTCACTGGTCTGGATCACGTAGTAATGTGGTACCACACTGAAACAGTCCATTAAACCTGGTTTTGATCAATATTTTAGATGATAACGCATGTTAGGTCTGGGATAGGTCCAGGGTTTGCCCTCATCTGGCTCATAGTTTCGTATTCTTCACATACTTGTTGAACAGATCCTGGGTTTTTCCTGGGTTGGATCACGTAGTAATGTGGTACCACACTCAAACAGTCAGTTAAACCTGGATACGACCAATATTTTAGAGGATAACGCATGTTAGGTCTGGGTTAGGTCTAGGATTTGCCCTTATCAGACTCATACTTTCGCATTTTTCGCATACTTGTTGGCCAGATCCTGGGTTATTTCTGGTTTGGATCAGGTAGTAATGTGACACCACACTGAAACAGTCGATTAAGCCTGGTTTCGATCTATATTTTAGAGGATAACGCATGTTAGGTCTAGGTTAGGTCTGGGATTTGCTCTCGTCAGGCTCATACTTTCGCATATTTCTCAAACTTGTTGGCCAGATTCAGTGATTTCACTGGTTTGGATCACGTAGTAATGTGGTACCGCCCTGAAACAGGCAATTCAACCTGGTCCCGATAAATATTTTAGAGGATAACGCATGTTAGGTGTGGGTTAGGTCTAGGATTTGCCTCATCAGGCTTATACTTTCGCACATTTCTCACACTTGTTGGCCAGATCCTGCGTTTTTTTCTGGTCTGGATCACGTAGTAATATGGTACCACACTGAAACAGTCAACTAAACCTGGTTTCGATCAGTATTTTAGAGGATAACTCATGCTAGGTCTAGGTTAGGCCTGGGATTTGCCCCATCAGACTCATACTTTCGCATATTTCTCATACTTGTTGGGCAGATCCTGGGTTATTTCTGGTTTGGATCAGGTAGTAATGTGACACAGCACTGAAACAGTCGATTAAACCTGGTCACGATCAACATTTTAGAGGATAACGCATGTTAGGTCTAGGTTAGGCTTGGGATTTGCCCTCATGAGACTTATACTTTCGCATATTTCTCATACTTGTTGGCCAGATCCTGGGCTTTTTCTGGTCTGGATCACGTAGTAATGTGGTACCACACTGAAACAGTCGATTAAACCTGGTTTCGATCAATATTTTAGATGATAACGCATGTTAGGTCTGGGTTAGGTCTAGGATTTGCCATCATCTGGCTCATACTTTCGCATTCTTCACATACTTGTTGGGCAGATACTTGGATTTGTCAGGATTGGATAAGGTAGTATGTGGTACCACACTGAAACAATTAATTACACCTAGATACGACCATTATTTTAGAGGATACACCATGTTAGGTCTAGGTTAGGCCTGGGATTTGCCCTCATCAGACTCATACTTTCGCATATTTCACATACTTGTTGAGCAGTTCCTGGGTTTTTTTTGGTTTGGATCACGTAGTAACGTGGTACCACACTGAAACAGTCGATTAATCATGGTCTCGAATAATATTTTAGAGGATAACTCATGCTAGGTCTAGGTTAGGCCTGGGAGTTGCCCTCATCAGACCCATACTTTCGCATTCATCACATACTCGTTGAACAGATCCTGGGTTATTTCTGGCTTGGATCAGGTAGTAATGTGGTACCACACTGAAACTGTCAATTAAACCTGGATACGACCAATATTTTGGAGGATACACCATTTTAGGTCTAGGTTAGGCCTGGGATTTGCCCTCAGGAGACCCATACATTCGCATATTTCTCATACTTGTTGGCCAGATCATGGGCTTTTTCTGGTTTGGATCACGTAGTAATGTGGTACCACACTGAAACAGTCGATTAAACCAGGTTTCGTTCAATATTTTAGGTGATACCGCATGTCAGGTCTGGGTTAGGTCTAGGATTTGCCCTCGTCAGGCTCATACTTTCGCATATTTCTCATACTTAATGGCTAGATCCAGGACTTTTTCTGGACTGGATCACGTAGTAATGTGGTACCACACTGAAACAGTCGATTAAACCCGGTTTCGATCAATATTTCAGAGGATAACGCAAGTTAAGTCTGGGATAGGTCTGGGATTTGCCCACTTCAGGGTCATATTTTCGTATTTTTCACATACTTGTTGAACAGATCCCTGGCCTTTTCTGGTTCGGATCACGTAGTAATGTGGTACCACACTGAAACAGTCCATTAAGCCTGGTTTTGATCAATATTTTAGAGGATATCGCATGTTAGGTCCAGGTTAGGCCTGGGATTTGCCCTAATCAGGGTTATACTTTCGCAGTGTCAACATACATGTTGACCTGATCGTGGGGTTTTTCTACTTAGGATCACGTAGTAACGTGGTACCACACTGAAACAGTCTATTAAACCTGGTTTCGATCAATATTTTAGGGGATATCGCATGTTAGGTCTAGGTTAGGCCTGGGATTTACCCTAATCAAGGTCATACTTTCGCAGTTTTAGCATACATGTTGTCCTGATCGAGGGGTTTTTCTACTTTGGGTCACGTAGTAATGTGGTACCACACTGAAACAGTCAATTAAACCTGGTTTCGATCAATATTTTAGAGGATAACGCATGTCAGTTCTGGGTTAGGTCTAGGATTTGCCCTCATCAGGCTCATTCTTTCGCATATTTCTCATACTTGATGGCTAGATCCTGGACTTTCTCTGGACTGGATCACGTAGTAATGTGGTACCACACAGAAACAGTCCACTAAACCTGGCTTCGGTCAATATTTTAGAGGATAACGCATGTTATGTCCTGGTTAGGCCTGGGATTTTCCCTCATCAGACTCATACTTTCGCATACTTCACATACTTGTTGAACAGATCCTGGGTTTTTTCTACTTTGGATCACGTAGTAAAGTGGTACCACACTGAAACAGTAAATTAAACCTGTGTTCGATCAATATTTTGGAGGAAAACGCATGTTAGGTCTGGGTTAGATCTGGGATTTGCGCTCATCAGTGTAATACTTCCGCATATTTCTCATACTTGATGGCCAGATCCTGGGCTTTTTCTGGATTGGATCACGTAGTAATGTGGTACAACACTGAAACAGTCAATTAAACCTGGTTTCGATCAATATTTTAGAGAAAAACGTATGTTAGGTCTGGGTTACGTCAAGGATTTGCCCTCATCAGGTTCATAGTTTCGCATATTTCTCATACTTCATGGCTAGATCCTGGGCTATTTCTGCATTGGATCACGTAGTAATGTGGTGCCACGCTGAAACAGTCAATTAAACCTGTTTTCGATCAATATTTTATAGGATAACGGAAGTTAGGTCTGGGATAGGTCTAGGATATGCCCTCATCAGGCTCATACTTTCGCGTTTTTCACATACTTGTTGAACAGATCCTGGGTTTTTTCTGGTTTGGATCACGTAGTAGTGTGGTACCACACTGAAACAGTCCATTAAACCTGGTTTCGATCAATATTTTAGAGGATTTCGCATGTTAGGTCTGGGTTAGGTCTAGGATTTGCCCTCATCAGGCTCATAGTTTCGCGATTTTCACATACTTGTTGAACAGATCCTGGGTTTTTTCTGGTTTGGATCACGTAGTAATGTGGTACCACACTGCAACAGTCCATTAAACCTGGTTACGATCAATATTTTAGAGAATAATTCATGTTAGGTCTAGGTTAGGTCTGGGATTTGCTCTCATCAGGCTCATTCTTTCGCATATTTCTCATACTTGATGGCTAGCTCCTGGTCTTTTTCTGGATTGCATCACGTAGTTATGTGGTACCACACTGAAACAGTTCATTAAACCTGGTTTCGATCAAGATTTTAGAGGACAACGCAAGTTAGGTCTGGGATAGGTCTGGGATTTGCCCTCATCAGGATCATACTTTTGCATTTTTCACATACTTGTTGGACAGGTCCTGGGCTTTTTCTGGATTGGATCACGTAGTAATGTGGTACCACACCGAAACAGTCAATTAAACCTGGTTTCGATCAATATTTTAGAGGATAATGCAAGTTATGTCTGGTATAGGTCTGGGATTTGCTCTCATCAGGCTCATTCTTTCGCATATTTCTCATACATGATGGCTAGATCCAGGGCTTTTTCTGGATTGCATCACGTAGTAATGAAGTACGACACTGAAACAGTCAATTAAACCTGGTGTCCATCAATATTTTAGAGGACAACGCATGTTAGGTATAAGTTAGGCCAGGAATTTGCCCTCATCAGTGTCATGCTTTCGCAGTTTTAACATACATGTTGACCTGATCGAGGGTTTTTTCTGCTTTGGATCACGTAGTAAAGTGGTACTACACTGAAACAGTCCATTAAACCTTGTTTCGCTCAATATTTTAGAAGATAACGCATGTTAGGTCTAGGTTAGGCCTGGGATTTGCCCTCATTAGGGTGATACTTTCGCAGTTTTAACATGCATGTTGACCTGATCGAGGGTTTTTTCTGTTTTGGATCACGTAGTAAAGTGGTACCACAAATAAAACAGTCAATTAAACCTGGTTTCGATCAATATTTTAGAGGATAACGCAAGTTAAGTCTGGGATAGGTTTGGGATTAGCCCTCATCAGACTCATACTTTCGCACACTTCACATACTCGTTGACAAGATCCTGGGTTTTTTTCTGGTTTGGATCACGTAGTAATGTGGTACCACACTGAAACAGTCGGGTAAACCTGGTTTCGTATAATATTTTTGAGGATAACGCATGTTCGGTCTGGGATAGGTCTGGGCTTTGCCATCATCAGGCTCATACTTTCGCAGTTTTAAAATGCATGTTGACCTGATCGATGGTTTTTTCTGCTTTGGATCACGTAGTAAAGTAGTACCACACTAAAACAGTCAATTAAACCTGGTTTCGATCAATATTTTAGAGGATAACGCAAGTTAGGTCCGGGATAGGTCAGAGATTTGCCCCCATCAGACTCATACTTTCGCACACTTCACATACTCGTTGAACAGATCCTGGATTTTTTTCTGGTTTGGATCACGTAGTAATGTGGTACCACACTGAAACTGTCGATTAAACCTGGTTTCGATCAATATTATTGAGGAAAACGCATGTTAGGTCTAGGATAGGCCTGGGACTTTCACTCATCAGGCTCGTACTTTCGCGTTTTTCACATACCTGTAGAACAGATCCGGGGTTTTTTCTGGTTTGGATCACGTAGTAATGTGGTACCACACTGAAACAGTCGATTAAACCAGGTTTCGTTCAATATTTTAGAGGATACACCATGTTAGGTCTAGGTTAGGCCTGGCATTTGCCCTCGTCAGGCTCATTCTTTCGCATATTTCTCATACTTGATGGCTAGATCCTGGGCTTTTTCTGGATTGGATCACGTAGTAATGTAGTACCACACTGAAACAGTCAATGCAATCTGGTTTCCATCAATATTTTAGAGGACAACGCAAGTTATGTCTGGGATAGATCTGGGATTTGCCCTCATCAGGGTCATACTTTCGCATTTTTCCCATACTTGTTGAACTGATCCTCGGTTATTTTCTGGTTTGGATCACATAGTAATGTGGTACCACACTGAAACAGTCGATTAAACCAGGTTTCGATCAATATTTTTGAGGATAACGCATGTTAGGTCTAGGTTAGGCCTGGGATTTTCACTCATCAGACTCATACTTTCGCATTGTTCACATACTTGTTGAACGGATCCTGAGTTATTTTCTGGTTTGGATCAGGTAGTAATGTGGGACCACACTGAAACACTCCATTAAACCTGGTTTCGATCAATATTTTAGAGAATAATTCATGTTAGGTCTAGGTTAGGTCTGGGATTTGCTCTCATCAGGCTCATTCTTTCGCATATTTCTCATACTTGATGGCTAGATCCTGGGCTTTTTCTGGATTGGATCACGTAGTAATGTGGTACCACACTGAAACAGTCCACTAAACCTGGCTTCGGTCAATATTTTAAAGGATAACGCATGTTATGTCCTGGTTTGGCCTGGGATTTTCCCTCATCAGACTCATACTTTCGCATACTTCACATACTTGTTGAACAGATCCTGGGTTTTTTCTACTTTGGATCACGTAGTAAAGTGGTACCACACTGAAACAGTCAATGAAATCTGGTTTCCATCAATATTTTAGAGGACAACGCAAGTTATGTCTGGGATAGGTCTGGGATTTTCCCCCATCAGGGTCATACTTTTGCATTTTTCCCATACTTGTTGAACTGATCCTCGGTTATTTTCTGGCTTGGATCACATAGTAATGTGGTACCACACTGAAACAGTCGATTAAACCAGGTTTCGATCAATATTTTTGAGGATAACGCATGTTAGGTCTAGGTTAGGCCTGGGATTTTCACTCATCAGACACATACTTTTGCATTCTTCACATACTTGTTGAACGGATCCTGGGTTTTTTCTGGTTTGGATCACGTAGTAATGTGGTACCACGCTGAAACAGGTAATTGAACCCGGTTTCGATCAATATTTTCGAGGATAACGCAAGTTAAGTCTGGGATAGGTCTGGGATTTGCCCTCATCAGGCTCATACTTTCGCGTTTTTCACATACTTGTTGGACAGATCCTGGGTTTTTTCTGGTTTGGATCACGTAGTAGTGTGGTACCACACTGAAACAGTCCATTAAACCTGGTTTCGATCAATATTTTAGAGGTTAACGCATGTTAGGTTTGGGTTAGGTCTAGGATTTGCCCTCATCAGGCTCATACTTTCGCGTTTTTCACATACTTGTTGAACAGATCCTGGGTTTTTTCTGGTTTGGATCACGTAGTAATGTGGTACCACACTGAAACAGTCTATTAATCCTGGTTTCGATCAATATTTTAGAGGATAACGCATGTCAGGTCTGGGTTACGTCTAGGATTTGCCCTCGTCAGGCTCATACTTTCGCATATTTCTCATACTCAATGGCTAGATCCAGGACTTTTTCTGGACTGGATCACGTAGTAATGTGGTACCACACTGAAACAGTCGATTAAACCCGGTTTCGATCAATATTTTAGAGGATAACGCAAGTTAAGTCTGGGATAGGTCTGGGATTTGCCCACTTCAGGGTCATATTTTCGTCTTTTTCACATACTTGTTGAACAGATCCCTGGCGTTTTCTGGTTCGGATCACGTAGTAATGTGGTACCACACTGAAACAGTCCATTAAACCTGGTTTTGATCAATATTTTAGAGGATATCGCATGTTAGGTCCTGGTTAGGCCTGGGATTTTCCCTCATCAGACTCATACTTTCGCATACTTCACATACTTGTTGAACAGATCCTGGGTTTTTTCTACTTTGGATCACGTAGTAAAGTGGTACCACACTGAAACAGTCAATTAAACCTGTGTTCGGTCAATATTTTGGAGGAAAACGCATGTTAGGTCTGGGTTAGATCTGGGATTTGCGCTCATCAGTGTAATACTTCCGCATATTTCTCATACTTGATGGCCAGATCCTGGGCTTTTTCTGGATTGCATCACGTAGTAATGTGGTACAACACTGAAACAGTCAATTAAACCTGGTTTGATCAATATTTTAGAAAATAACGTATGTTAGGTCTGGGTTACGTCTAGGATTTGCCCTCATCAGGCTCGTACTTTCGCATATTTCTCATACTTCATGGCTAGATCCTGGGCTATTTCTGGATTGTATCACGTAGTAATGTGGTGCCACGCTGAAACAGTGAATGAAACCTGGTTTCCATCAATATTTTAGAGGACAACGCAAGTTAGGTCTGGGATAGGTCTGGGATTTGCCCTCATCAGACTCATACTTTCGCACACTTCACATACTCGTTGAACAGATCCTGGGTTATTTTCTGGTTTGGTTCACGTAGTAATGTGGTACCACTCTGAAACATTCAATTACACCTGGTCTCGATAAACATTTTAGAGGATAACGTAAGTTAGGTCTGGGTTACGTCTAGGATTTGCCCTCATCAGGTTCATACTTTCGCATATTTCTCATACTTCATGGCTAGATCCTGGGCTATTTCTGCATTGGATCACGTAGTAATGTGGTGCCACGCTGAAACAGTCAATTAAACCTGGTTTCGATCAATATTTTATAGGATAACGGAAGTTAGGTCTGGGATAGGTCTGGGATATGCCCTCATCAGGCTCATACTTTCGCGTTTTTCACATACTTGTTGAACAGATCCTGGGTTTTTTCTGGTTTGGATCACGTAGTAATGTGGTACCACACTGAAACAGTCCATTAAACCTGGTTACGATCAATATTTTAGAGAATAATTCATGTTAGGTCTAGGTTAGGTCTGGGATTTGCTCTCATCAGGCTCATTCTTTCGCATATTTCTCATACTTGATGGCTAGCTCCTGGTCTTTTTCTGGATTGCATCACGTAGTTATGTGGTACCACACTGAAACAGTCCATTAAACCTGGTTTCGATCAAGATTTTAGAGGACAACGCAAGTTAGGTCTGGGATAGGTCTGGGATTTGCCCTCATCAGGATCATACTTTCGCATTTTTCACATACTTGTTGAACAGGTCCTGGGCTTTTTCTGGATTGGATCACGTAGTAATGTGGTACCACACCGAAACAGTCAATTAAACCTGGTTTCGATCAATATTTTAGAGGATAATGCAAGTTATGTCTGGTATAGGTCTGGGATTTTCACTCATCAGACTCATACTTTCGCATTGTTCACATACTTGTTGAACGGATCCTGGGTTATTTTCTGGTTTGGATCATGTAGTAATGTGGGACCACACTGAAACACTCCATTAAACCTGGTTTCGATCAATATTTTAGAGAATAATTCATGTTAGGTCTAGGTTAGGTCTGGGATTTGCTCTCATCAGGCTCATTCTTTCGCATATTTCTCATACTTGATGGCTAGATCCTGGGCTTTTTCTGGATTGGATCACGTAGTAATGTGGTACCACACTGAAACAGTCCACTAAACCTGGCTTCGGTCAATATTTTAAAGGATAACGCATGTTATGTCCTGGTTTGGCCTGGGATTTTCCCTCATCAGACTCATACTTTCGCATACTTCACATACTTGTTGAACAGATCCTGGGTTTTTTCTACTTTGGATCACGTAGTAAAGTGGTACCACACTGAAACAGTCAATGAAATCTGGTTTCCATCAATATTTTAGAGGACAACGCAAGTTATGTCTGGGATAGGTCTGGGATTTTCCCCCATCAGGGTCATACTTTCGCATTTTTCACATACTTGTTGAACAGATCCTGGGTTTTTTCTGGATTGGATCGCGTAGTAATGTGGTACAACACTGAAACAGTCAATTAAACCTGGTTTCGATCAATATTTTAGAGAAAAACGTATGTTAGGTCTGGGTTACGTCTAGGATTTGCCCTCATCAGGTTCATACTTTCGCATATTTCTCATACTTCATGGCTAGATCCTGGGCTATTTCTGCATTGGATCACGTAGTAATGTGGTGCCACGCTGAAACAGTCAATTAAACCTGTTTTCGATCAATATTTTATAGGATAACGGAAGTTAGGTCTGGGATAGGTCTGGGATATGCCCTCATCAGGCTCATACTTTCGCGTTTTTCACGTACTTGTTGAACAGATCCTGGGTTTTTTCTGGTTTGGATCACGTAGTAGTGTGGTACCACACTGAAACAGTCCATTAAACCTGGTTTCGATCAATATTTTAGAGAAAAACGTATGTTAGGTCTGGGTTACGTCTAGGATTTGCTCTCATCAGGCTCATTCTTTCGCATATTTCTCATACTTGATGGCTAGATCCAGGGCTTTTTCTGGATTGCATCACGTAGTAATGAAGTACGACACTGAAACAGTCAATTAAACCTGGTGTCCATCAATATTTTAGAGGACAACGCATGTTAGGTATAAGTTAGGCCAGGGATTTGCCCTCATCAGTGTCATGCTTTCGCAGTTTTAACATACATGTTGACCTGATCGAGGGTTTTTTCTGCTTTGGATCACGTAGTAAAGTGGTACTACACTGAAACAGTCTATTAAACCTTGTTTCGCTCAATATTTTAGAAGATAACGCATGTTAGGTCTAGGTTAGGCCTGGGATTTGCCCTCATTAGGGTGATACTTTCGCAGTTTTAACATGCATGTTGACCCGATCGAGGGTTTTTTCTGTTTTGGATCACGTAGTAAAGTGGTACCACAAATAAAACAGTCAATTAAACCTGGTTTCGATCAATATTTTAGAGGATAACGCAAGTTAAGTCTGGGATAGGTTTGGGATTAGCCCTCATCAGACTCATACTTTCGCACACTTCACATACTCGTTGACAAGATCCTGGGTTTTTTTCTGGTTTGGATAACGTAGTAATGTGGTACCACACTGAAACAGTCGGGTAAACCTGGTTTCGTATAATATTTTTGAGGATAACGCATGTTCGGTCTGGTATAGGTCTGGGCTTTGCCATCATCAGGCTCATACTTTCGCAGTTTTAAAATGCATGTTGACCTGATCGATGGTTTTTTCTGCTTTGGATCACGTAGTAAAGTAGTACCACACTAAAACAGTCAATTAAACCTGGTTTCGATCAATATTTTAGAGGATAACGCAAGTTAGGTCCGGGATAGGTCAGAGATTTGCCCCCATCAGACTCATACTTTCGCACACTTCACATACTCGTTGAACAGATCCTGGATTTTTTTCTGGTTTGGATCACGTAGTAATGCGGTACCACACTGAAACTGTCGATTAAACCTGGTTTCGATCAATATTATTGAGGAAAACGCATGTTAGGTCTAGGATAGGCCTGGGACTTTCACTCATCAGGCTCGTACTTTCGCGTTTTTCACATACCTGTAGAACAGATCCGGGGTTTTTTCTGGTTTGGATCACGTAGTAATGTGGTACCACACTGAAACAGTCGATTAAACCAGGTTTCGTTCAATATTTTAGAGGATACACCATGTTAGGTCTAGGTTAGGCCTGGCATTTGCCCTCGTCAGGCTCATTCTTTCGCATATTTCTCATACTTGATGGCTAGATCCTGGGCTTTTTCTGGATTGGATCACGTAGTAATGTAGTACCACACTGAAACAGTCAATGCAATCTTGTTTCCATCAATATTTTAGAGGACAACGCAAGTTATGTCTGGGATAGATCTGGGATTTGCCCTCATCAGGGTCATACTTTCGCATTTTTCCCATACTTGTTGAACTGATCCTCGGTTATTTTCTGGTTTGGATCACATAGTAATGTGGTACCACACTGAAGCAGTCGATTAAACCAGGTTTCGATCAATATTTTTGAGGATAACGCATGTTAGGTCTAGGTTAGGCCTGGGATTTTCACTCATCAGACTCATACTTTCGCATTGTTCACATACTTGTTGAACGGATCCTGGGTTATTTTCTGGTTTGGATCAGGTAGTAATGTGGGACCACACTGAAACACTCCATTAAACCTGGTTTCGATCAATATTTTAGAGAATAATTCATGTTAGGTCTAGGTTAGGTCTGGGATTTGCTCTCATCAGGCTCATTCTTTCGCATATTTCTCATACTTGATGGCTAGATCCTGGGCTTTTTCTGGATTGGATCACGTAGTAATGTGGTACCACACTGAAACAGTCCACTAAACCTGGCTTCGGTCAATATTTTAAAGGATAACGCATGTTATGTCCTGGTTTGGCCTGGGATTTTCCCTCATCAGACTCATACTTTCGCATACTTCACATACTTGTTGAACAGATCCTGGGTTTTTTCTACTTTGGATCACGTAGTAAAGTGGTACCACACTGAAACAGTCAATGAAATCTGGTTTCCATCAATATTTTAGAGGACAACGCAAGTTATGTCTGGGATAGGTCTGGGATTTTCCCCCATCAGGGTCATACTTTTGCATTTTTCACATACTTGTTGAACAGATCCTGGGTTTTTTCAGGTGTGGATCACGGAGTAATGTGGTACCACACTGAAACAGCCCACTAAACCTGGTTTCGATCAATATTTTAGAGAATAATTCATGTTAGGTCTAGGTTAGTTCTGGGATTTGCTCTCATCAGGCTCATTCTTTCGCATATTTCTCATACTTGATGGCTAGATCCTGAGCTATTTCTGGATTGTATCACGTAGTAATGTGGTACCACGCTGAAACAGTCGATTAAACCAGGTTTCGATCAATATTTTTGAGGATAACGCATGTTAGGTCTAGGTTAGGCCTGGGATTTTCACTCATCAGACACATACTTTTGCATTCTTCACATACTTGTTGAACGGATCCTGGGTTTTTTCTGGTTTGGATCACGTAGTAATGTGGTACCACGCTGAAACAGGTAATTGAACCCGGTTTCGATCAATATTTTCGAGGATAACGCAAGTTAAGTCTGGGATAGGTCTGGGATTTGCCCTCATCAGGCTCATACTTTCGCGTTTTTCACATACTTGTTGGACAGATCCTGGGTTTTTTCTGGTTTGGATCACGTAGTAGTGTGGTACCACACTGAAACAGTCCATTAAACCTGGTTTCGATCAATATTTTAGAGGTTAACGCATGTTAGGTTTGGGTTAGGTCTAGGATTTGCCCTCATCAGGCTCATACTTTCGCGTTTTTCACATACTTGTTGAACAGATCCTGGGTTTTTTCTGGTTTGGATCACGTAGTAATGTGGTACCACACTGAAACAGTCTATTAATCCTGGTTTCGATCAATATTTTAGAGGATAACGCATGTCAGGTCTGGGTTAGGTCTAGGATTTGCCCTCGTCAGGCTCATACTTTCGCATATTTCTCATACTCAATGGCTAGATCCAGGACTTTTTCTGGACTGGATCACGTAGTAATGTGGTACCACACTGAAACAGTCGATTAAACCCGGTTTCGATCAATATTTTAGAGGATAACGCAAGTTAAGTCTGGGATAGGTCTGGGATTTGCCCACTTCAGGGTCATATTTTCGTCTTTTTCACATACTTGTTGAACAGATCCCTGGCCTTTTCTGGTTCGGATCACGTAGTAATGTGGTACCACACTGAAACAGTCCATTAAACCTGGTTTTGATCAATATTTTAGAGGATATCGCATGTTAGGTCCTGGTTAGGCCTGGGATTTTCCCTCATCAGACTCATACTTTCGCATACTTCACATACTTGTTGAACAGATCCTGGGTTTTTTCTACTTTGGATCACGTAGTAAAGTGGTACCACACTGAAACAGTCAATTAAACCTGGTTTCGATCAATATCTTAGTGGACAACGCAAGTTAGGTCTGGGTTAGGTCTGGGATTTGCCCTCATCAGGCTCGTACTTTCGCGTTTTTCTCATACCTGTAGAACAGATCCGGGTTTTTTTCCGGATTGGATCACGCAGTAATGTGGTACCACACCGAAACATTCAATTAAACCTGGTCTGGATAAATATTTTAGGGGGTATCGCATGTTAGGTCTGAGATAGGTCTTGGATTCGCCCTCATCAGGCTCATACTTTCGCAGTTTTAACATACATGTTGACCTGATCGAGGGTTTTTTCTACTTTGGATCACGTAGTAAATTGGTACCACACTAAAACAGTCAATTAAACCTGGTTTCGGTCAATATTTTAGAGGATAACGCAAGTTAGGTCCGGGATGGGTCAGAGATTTGCCCTCATCAGACTCATACTATCGCATACTTCACATACTTGTTGAACGGATCATGGGTTTTTTCCGGTTTGGTTCACGTAGTAATGTGGTACCATACTGAAACATTCAATTAAACCTGGTCTTGATAAATATTATTGAGGATAACGCATGTTAGGTCTAGGTTAGACCTGGGATTTGCCCTCATCAGGCTCATACTTTCGCGATTTTCACATACTTGTTGAACAGATCCCTGGCGTCTTCTGGTTCGGATCACGTAGTAATGTGGTACCACACTGAAACAGTCCATTAAACCTGGTTTTGATCAATATTTTAGAGGATATCGCATGTTAGGTCCAGGTTAGGCCTGGAATTTGCCCTAATCAGGGTCATACTTTCGCAGTTTCAACATACATGTTGTCCTGATCGAGGGGTTTTTCTACTTTGGATCACGTAGTAATGTGGTACCACACTGAAACAGTCAATTAAACCTGGTTTCGATCAATATTTTAGAGGATAACGCATGTCAGGTCTGGGTTAGGTCTAGGATTTGCCCTCATCAGGCTCATTCTTTCGCATATTTCTCATACTTGATGGCTAGATCCTGGACTTTCTGTGGACTGGATCACGTAGTAATGTGGTACCACACAGAAACAGTCCATTGAACCTGGTTTCGATCATTATTTTAGAGGATAACGCATGTTAGGTCTAGGATAGGTCTGGGATTTGCTCTCATCAGGCTCGTACTTTCGCATATTTCTCATACTTGATGGCTAGATCCTGGGCTTTTTCTGGATTGGATCACGTAGTAATGTGGTACCACACTGAAACAGTCCACTAAACCTGGCTTCGGTCAATATTTTAGAGGATAACGCATGTTATGTCCTGGTTAGGCCTGGGATTTTCCCTCATCAGACTCATACTTTCGCATACTTCACATACTTGTTGAACAGATCCTGGGTTTTTTCTACTTTGGATCACGTAGTGAAGTGGTACCACACTGAAACAGTAAATTAAACCTGTGTTCGATCAATATTTTGGAGGAAAACGCATGTTAGGTCTGGGTTAGATCTGGGATTTGCGCTCATCAGTGTAATACTTCCGCATATTTCTCATACTTGATGGCCAGATCCTGGGCTTTTTCTGGATTGGATCACGTAGTAATGTGGTACAACACTGAAACAGTCAATTAAACCTGGTTTCGATCAATATTTTAGAGAAAAACGTATGTTAGGTCTGGGTTACGTCTAGGATTTGCCCTCATCAGGTTCATAGTTTCGCATATTTCTCATACTTCATGGCTAGATCCTGGGCTATTTCTGCATTGGATCACGTAGTAATGTGGTGCCACGCTGAAACAGTCAATTAAACCTGTTTTCGATCAATATTTTATAGGATAACGGAAGTTAGGTCTGGGATAGGTCTAGGATATGCCCTCATCAGGCTCATACTTTCGCGTTTTTCACATACTTGTTGAACAGATCCTGGGTTTTTTCTGGTTTGGATCACGTAGTAGTGTGGTACCACACTGAAACAGTCCATTAAACCTGGTTTCGATCAATATTTTAGAGGATTTCGCATGTTAGGTCTGGGTTAGGTCTAGGATTTGCCCTCATCAGGCTCATAGTTTCGCGATTTTCACATACTTGTTGAACAGATCCTGGGTTTTTTCTGGTTTGGATCACGTAGTAATGTGGTACCACACTGAAACAGTCCATTAAACCTGGTTACGATCAATATTTTAGAGAATAATTCATGTTAGGTCTAGGTTAGGCCTGGGATTTGCCCTCATCAGACTAAACTTTCGCATATTTCTCATACTTGTTGGGCAGATCCTTGGATTTTTCTGGATTGGATCACGTAGTAATGTGGTACCACACTGAAACAGTTAATTAACCCTGTATACGACCAATATTTTAGAGGTTACACCATGTTAGGTCTAGGTTAGGCCTGGGATTTGCCCTCATGAGACTCATACTTTCGCATATTTCTCATACTTGTTGGCCAGATCCTGGGCTTTTTCTGGTCTGGATCACGTAGTAATGTGGTACCACACTGAAACAGTTAATAAAACCAGGATACGACTAATATTTTAGAGGATACACCAAGTTAGGTCTAGGTTAGGCCTGGGATTTGCCCTCATCAGACTCATACTTTCGCATTTTTCACATACTTGTTGTACAGATCCTGGGTTTTTTCTGGCTTGAATCACGTGGTACTGTGGTATCACACTGAAACAGTCCATGAAACCTGGTTTCGATCAATATTTTAGAGGATAACGCATGTTAGGTCTGGGTTAGGTCTAGGATTTGCCCTTATCTGGCTCATATTTTCGCATTTTTCGCATACTCGTTGGCCAGATCCGGGGCTTTTTCTGGTTTGGATCATGTGCTAATGTGGTACCACACTGAAACAGTCGATTAAACCTGGTTTCGATCAATATTTTAGAGGATAACGCATGTTAGGTCTAGGTTAGGCCTGGGATTTGCCCTCATGAGACTAAACTTTCGCATATTTCTCATACTTGTTGGGCAGATACTTGGATTTGCCTGGATTGGATAACGTAGTATGTGGTACCACACTGAAACAATTAATTAAACCTGGATACGACCAATATTTTAGAGGATACACCATGTTAGGTCTAGGTTAGGCCTGGCATTTGCCCTCGTCAGACTCATACTTTCGCATATTTCTCATACTTGGTGGCCAGATCCTGGGTTATTTCTAGTTTGGATCATGTAGTAATGTGGTACCGCACAGAAGCAGTCGATTGAACCTGGTCACGATCAATATTTTAGAGGATAACTCATGATAGGTCTCGGTTAGGTCTATGATTTGCCCTCATCTGGGTCATACATTCGCATATTTCTCAAAGTTGTCGGCCAGATTCTGGGCTTTCACTGGTCTGGATCACGTAGTAATGTGGTACCACACTGAAACAGTCCATTAAACCTGGTTTTGATCAATATTTTAGATGATAACGCATGTTAGGTCTGGGATAGGTCCAGGGTTTGCCCTCATCTGGCTCATAGTTTCGTATTCTTCACATACTTGTTGAACAGATCCTGGGTTTTTCCTGGGTTGGATCACGTAGTAATGTGGTACCACACTCAAACAGTCAGTTAAACCTGGATACGACCAATATTTTAGAGGATAACGCATGTTAGGTCTGGGTTAGGTCTAGGATTTGCCCTTATCAGACTCATACTTTCGCATTTTTCGCATACTTGTTGGCCAGATCCTGGGTTATTTCTGGTTTGGATCAGGTAGTAATGTGACACCACACTGAAACAGTCGATTAAGCCTGGTTTCGATCTATATTTTAGAGGATAACGCATGTTAGGTCTAGGTTAGGTCTGGGATTTGCTCTCGTCAGGCTCATACTTTCGCATATTTCTCAAACTTGTTGGCCAGATTCAGTGATTTCACTGGTTTGGATCACGTAGTAATGTGGTACCGCCCTGAAACAGGCAATTCAACCTGGTCCCGATAAATATTTTAGAGGATAACGCATGTTAGGTGTGGGTTAGGTCTAGGATTTGCCTCATCAGGCTTATACTTTCGCACATTTCTCACACTTGTTGGCCAGATCCTGCGTTTTTTTCTGGTCTGGATCACGTAGTAATATGGTACCACACTGAAACAGTCAACTAAACCTGGTTTCGATCAGTATTTTAGAGGATAACTCATGCTAGGTCTAGGTTAGGCCTGGGATTTGCCCCATCAGACTCATACTTTCGCATATTTCTCATACTTGTTGGCCAGATCATGGGTTATTTCTGGTTTGGATCAGGTAGTAATGTGACACAGCACTGAAACAGTCGATTAAACCTGGTCACGATCAACATTTTAGAGGATAACGCATGTTAGGTCTAGGTTAGGCTTGGGATTTGCCCTCATCAGACACAAACTTTCGCATATTTCTCATACTTCTTGGGCAGATCCTTGGATTTTTCTGGATTGGATCACGTAGTAATGTGGTACCACACTGAAACAGTTAATTAAACCTGGATACGACCAATATTTTAGAGGTTACACCATGTTAGGTCTAGGATAGGCCTGGGATTTGCCCTCATGAGACTTATACTTTCGCATATTTCTCATACTTGTTGGCCAGATCCTGGGCTTTTTCTGGTCTGGATCACGTAGTAATGTGGTACCACACTGAAACAGTCGATTAAACCTGGTTTCGATCAATATTTTAGATGATAACGCATGTTAGGTCTGGGTTAGGTCTAGGATTTGCCATCATCTGGCTCATACTTTCGCATTCTTCACATACTTGTTGGGCAGATACTTGGATTTGTCAGGATTGGATAAGGTAGTATGTGGTACCACACTGAAACAATTAATTACACCTAGATACGACCATTATTTTAGAGGATACACCATGTTAGGTCTAGGTTAGGCCTGGGATTTGCCCTCATCAGACTCATACTTTCGCATATTTCACATACTTGTTGAGCAGTTCCTGGGTTTTTTTTGGTTTGGATCACGTAGTAACGTGGTACCACACTGAAACAGTCGATTAATCATGGTCTCGAATAATATTTTAGAGGATAACTCATGCTAGGTCTAGGTTAGGCCTGGGAGTTGCCCTCATCAGACCCATACTTTCGCATTCATCACATACTCGTTGAACAGATCCTGGGTTATTTCTGGCTTGGATCAGGTAGTAATGTGGTACCACACTGAAACTGTCAATTAAACCTGGATACGACCAATATTTTGGAGGATACACCATTTTAGGTCTAGGTTAGGCCTGGGATTTGCCCTCAGGAGACCCATACATTCGCATATTTCTCATACTTGTTGGCCAGATCATGGGCTTTTTCTGGTTTGGATCACGTAGTAATGTGGTACCACACTGAAACAGTCGATTAAACCAGGTTTCGTTCAATATTTTAGGTGATACCGCATGTCAGGTCTGGGTTAGGTCTAGGATTTGCCCTCGTCAGGCTCATACTTTCGCATATTTCTCATACTTAATGGCTAGATCCAGGACTTTTTCTGGACTGGATCACGTAGTAATGTGGTACCACACTGAAACAGTCGATTAAACCCGGTTTCGATCAATATTTCAGAGGATAACGCAAGTTAAGTCTGGGATAGGTCTGGGATTTGCCCACTTCAGGGTCATATTTTCGTCTTTTTCACATACTTGTTGAACAGATCCCTGGCCTTTTCTGGTTCGGATCACGTAGTAATGTGGTACCACACTGAAACAGTCCATTAAGCCTGGTTTTGATCAATATTTTAGAGGATATCGCATGTTAGGTCCAGGTTAGGCCTGGGATTTGCCCTAATCAGGGTTATACTTTCGCAGTGTCAACATACATGTTGACCTGATCGTGGGGTTTTTCTACTTAGGATCACGTAGTAACGTGGTACCACACTGAAACAGTCTATTAAACCTGGTTTCGATCAATATTTTAGGGGATATCGCATGTTAGGTCTAGGTTAGGCCTGGGATTTACCCTAATCAAGGTCATACTTTCGCAGTTTTAGCATACATGTTGTCCTGATCGAGGGGTTTTTCTACTTTGGGTCACGTAGTAATGTGGTACCACACTGAAACAGTCAATTAAACCTGGTTTCGATCAATATTTTAGAGGATAACGCATGTCAGTTCTGGGTTAGGTCTAGGATTTGCCCTCATCAGGCTCATTCTTTCGCATATTTCTCATACTTGATGGCTAGATCCTGGACTTTCTCTGGACTGGATCACGTAGTAATGTGGTACCACACAGAAACAGTCCACTAAACCTGGCTTCGGTCAATATTTTAGAGGATAACGCATGTTATGTCCTGGTTAGGCCTGGGATTTTCCCTCATCAGACTCATACTTTCGCATACTTCACATACTTGTTGAACAGATCCTGGGTTTTTTCTACTTTGGATCACGTAGTAAAGTGGTACCACACTGAAACAGTAAATTAAACCTGTGTTCGATCAATATTTTGGAGGAAAACGCATGTTAGGTCTGGGTTAGATCTGGGATTTGCGCTCATCAGTGTAATACTTCCGCATATTTCTCATACTTGATGGCCAGATCCTGGGCTTTTTCTGGATTGGATCACGTAGTAATGTGGTACAACACTGAAACAGTCAATTAAACCTGGTTTCGATCAATATTTTAGAGAAAAACGTATGTTAGGTCTGGGTTACGTCTAGGATTTGCCCTCATCAGGTTCATAGTTTCGCATATTTCTCATACTTCATGGCTAGATCCTGGGCTATTTCTGCATTGGATCACGTAGTAATGTGGTGCCACGATGAAACAGTCAATTAAACCTGTTTTCGATCAATATTTTATAGGATAACGGAAGTTAGGTCTGGGATAGGTCTAGGATATGCCCTCATCAGGCTCATACTTTCGCGTTTTTCACATACTTGTTGAACAGATCCTGGGTTTTTTCTGGTTTGGATCACGTAGTAGTGTGGTACCACACTGAAACAGTCCATTAAACCTGGTTTCGATCAATATTTTAGAGGATTTCGCATGTTAGGTCTGGGTTAGGTCTAGGATTTGCCCTCATCAGGCTCATAGTTTTGCGATTTTCACATACTTGTTGAACAGATCCTGGGTTTTTTCTGGTTTGGATCACGTAGTAATGTGGTACCACACTGCAACAGTCCATTAAACCTGGTTACGATCAATATTTTAGAGAATAATTCATGTTAGGTCTAGGTTAGGTCTGGGATTTGCTCTCATCAGGCTCATTCTTTCGCATATTTCTCATACTTGATGGCTAGCTCCTGGTCTTTTTCTGGATTGCATCACGTAGTTATGTGGTACCACACTGAAACAGTTCATTAAACCTGGTTTCGATCAAGATTTTAGAGGACAACGCAAGTTAGGTCTGGGATAGGTCTGGGATTTGCCCTCATCAGGATCATACTTTCGCATTTTTCACATACTTGTTGGACAGGTCCTGGGCTTTTTCTGGATTGGATCACGTAGTAATGTGGTACCACACCGAAACAGTCAATTAAACCTGGTTTCGATCAATATTTTAGAGGATAATGCAAGTTATGTCTGGTATAGGTCTGGGATTTGCTCTCATCAGGCTCATTCTTTCGCATATTTCTCATACATGATGGCTAGATCCAGGGCTTTTTCTGGATTGCATCACGTAGTAATGAAGTACGACACTGAAACAGTCAATTAAACCTGGTGTCCATCAATATTTTAGAGGACAACGCATGTTAGGTATAAGTTAGGCCAGGAATTTGCCCTCATCAGTGTCATGCTTTCGCAGTTTTAACATACATGTTGACCTGATCGAGGGTTTTTTCTGCTTTGGATCACGTAGTAAAGTTGTACTACACTGAAACAGTCCATTAAACCTTGTTTCGCTCAATATTTTAGAAGATAACGCATGTTAGGTCTAGGTTAGGCCTGGGATTTGCCCTCATTAGGGTGATACTTTCGCAGTTTTAACATGCATGTTGACCTGATCGAGGGTTTTTTCTGTTTTGGATCACGTAGTAAAGTGGTACCACAAATAAAACAGTCAATTAAACCTGGTTTCGATCAATATTTTAGAGGATAACGCAAGTTAAGTCTGGGATAGGTTTGGGATTAGCCCTCATCAGACTCATACTTTCGCACACTTCACATACTCGTTGACAAGATCCTGGGTTTTTTTCTGGTTTGGATCACGTAGTAATGTGGTACCACACTGAAACAGTCGGGTAAACCTGGTTTCGTATAATATTTTTGAGGATAACGCATGTTCGGTCTGGGATAGGTCTGGGCTTTGCCATCATCAGGCTCATACTTTCGCAGTTTTAAAATGCATGTTGCCCTGATCGATGGTTTTTTCTGCTTTGGATCACGTAGTAAAGTAGTACCACACTAAAACAGTCAATTAAACCTGGTTTCGATCAATATTTTAGAGGATAACGCAAGTTAGGTCCGGGATAGGTCAGAGATTTGCCCCCATCAGACTCATACTTTCGCACACTTCACATACTCGTTGAACAGATCCTGGATTTTTTTCTGGTTTGGATCACGTAGTAATGTGGTACCACACTGAAACTGTCGATTAAACCTGGTTTCGATCAATGTTATTGAGGAAAACGCATGTTAGGTCTAGGATAGGCCTGGGACTTTCACTCATCAGGCTCGTACTTTCGCGTTTTTCACATACCTGTAGAACAGATCCGGGGTTTTTTCTGGTTTGGATCACGTAGTAATGTGGTACCACACTGAAACAGTCGATTAAACCAGGTTTCGTTCAATATTTTAGGTGATACCGCATGTTAGGTCTGGGTTAGGTCTGGGACTTGCCCCATCAGGGTCATACTTTCGCTTTTTTCACATACTTGTTGAACAGATCCTGGGTTTTTTCTGGTTTGGATCACGTAGTAATGTGGTACCACACTGAAACAGTCCATTAAACCTGGTTTCGATCAATATTTTAGAGAATAATTCATTTTAGGTCTAGGTTAGTTCTGGGATTTGCTCTCATCAGGCTCATTCTTTCGCATATTTCTCATACTTGATGGCTAGATCCTGGGCTTTTTCTGGATTGGATCACGTAGTAATGTAGTACCACACTGAAACAGTCAATGCAAACTGGTTTCCATCAATATTTTAGAGGACAACGCAAGTTATGTCTGGGATAGGTCTGGGATTTGCCCTCATCAGGGTCATACTTTCTCATTTTTCACATACTTGTTGTACTGATCCTCGGTTATTTTCTGGTTTGGATCACATAGTAATGTGGTACCACACTGAAACAGTCGATTAAACCAGGTTTCGATCAATATTTTTGAGGATAACGCATGTTAGGTCTAGGTTAGGCCTGGGATTTTCACTCATCAGACTCATACTTTCGCATTGTTCACATACTTGTTGAACGGATCCTGGGTTATTTTCTGGTTTGGATCAGGTAGTAATGTGGGACCACACTGAAACACACCATTAAACCTGGTTTCGATCAATATTTTAGAGAATAATTCATGTTAGGTCTAGGTTAGGTCTGGGATTTGCTCTCATCAGGCTCATTCTTTCGCATATTTCTCATACTTGATGGCTAGATCCTGGGCTTTTTCTGGATTGGATCACGTAGTAATGTGGTACCACACTGAAACAGTCCACTAAACCTGGCTTCGGTCAATATTTTAAAGGATAACGCATGTTATGTCCTGGTTTGGCCTGGGATTTTCCCTCATCAGACTCATACTTTCGCATACTTCACATACTTGTTGAACAGATCCTGGGTTTTTTCTACTTTGGATCACGTAGTAAAGTGGTACCACACTGAAACAGTCAATGAAATCTGGTTTCCATCAATATTTTAGAGGACAACGCAAGTTATGTCTGGGATAGGTCTGGGATTTTCCCCCATCAGGGTCATACTTTCGCATTTTTCACATACTTGTTGAACAGATCCTGGGTTTTTTCTGGATTGGATCGCGTAGTAATGTGGTACAACACTGAAACAGTCAATTAAACCTGGTTTCGATCAATATTTTAGAGAAAAACGTATGTTAGGTCTGGGTTACGTCTAGGATTTGCCCTCATCAGGTTCATACTTTCGCATATTTCTCATACTTCATGGCTAGATCCTGGGCTATTTCTGCATTGGATCACGTAGTAATGTGGTGCCACGCTGAAACAGTCAATTAAACCTGTTTTCGATCAATATTTTATAGGATAACGGAAGTTAGGTCTGGGATAGGTCTAGGATATGCCCTCATCAGGCTCATACTTTCGCGTTTTTCACATACTTGTTGAACAGATCCTGGGTTTTTTCTGGTTTGGATCACGTAGTAGTGTGGTACCACACTGAAACAGTCCATTAAACCTGGTTTCGATCAATATTTTAGAGGATTTCGCATGTTAGGTCTGGGTTAGGTCTAGGATTTGCCCTCATCAGGCTCATAGTTTCGCGATTTTCACATACTTGTTGAACAGATCCTGGGTTTTTTCTGGTTTGGATCACGTAGTAATGTGGTACCACACTGAAACAGTCCATTAAACCTGGTTACGATCAATATTTTAGAGAATAATTCATGTTAGGTCTAGGTTAGGTCTGGGATTTGCTCTCATCAGGCTCATTCTTTCGCATATTTCTCATACTTGATGGCTAGCTCCTGGTCTTTTTCTGGATTGCATCACGTAGTTATGTGGTACCACACTGAAACAGTTCATTAAACCTGGTTTCGATCAAGATTTTAGAGGACAACGCAAGTTAGGTCTGGGATAGGTCTGGGATTTGCCCTCATCAGGATCATACTTTCGCATTTTTCACATACTTGTTGAACAGGTCCTGGGCTTTTTCTGGATTGGATCACGTAGTAATGTGGTACCACACCGAAACAGTCAATTAAACCTGGTTTCGATCAATATTTTAGAGGATAATGCAAGTTATGTCTGGTATAGGTCTGGGATTTGCTCTCATCAGGCTCATTCTTTCGCATATTTCTCATACATGATGGCTAGATCCAGGGCTTTTTCTGGATTGCATCACGTAGTAATGAAGTACGACACTGAAACAGTCAATTAAACCTGGTGTCCATCAATATTTTAGAGGACAACGCATGTTAGGTATAAGTTAGGCCAGGGATTTGCCCTCATCAGTGTCATGCTTTCGCAGTTTTAACATACATGTTGACCTGATCGAGGGTTTTTTCTGCTTTGGATCACGTAGTAAAGTGGTACTACACTGAAACAGTCTATTAAACCTTGTTTCGCTCAATATTTTAGAAGATAACGCATGTTAGGTCTAGGTTAGGCCTGGGATTTGCCCTCATTAGGGTGATACTTTCGCAGTTTTAACATGCATGTTGACCCGATCGAGGGTTTTTTCTGTTTTGGATCACGTAGTAAAGTGGTACCACAAATAAAACAGTCAATTAAACCTGGTTTCGATCAATATTTTAGAGGATAACGCAAGTTAAGTCTGGGATAGGTTTGGGATTAGCCCTCATCAGACTCATACTTTCGCACACTTCACATACTCGTTGACAAGATCCTGGGTTTTTTTCTGGTTTGGATCACGTAGTAATGTGGTACCACACTGAAACAGTCGGGTAAACCTGGTTTCGTATAATATTTTTGAGGATAACGCATGTTCGGTCTGGGATAGGTCTGGGCTTTGCCATCATCAGGCTCATACTTTCGCAGTTTTAAAATGCATGTTGACCTGATCGATGGTTTTTTCTGCTTTGGATCACGTAGTAAAGTAGTACCACACTGAAACAGTCAATTAAACCTGGTTTCGATCAATATTTTAGAGGATAACGCAAGTTAGGTCCGGGATAGGTCAGAGATTTGCCCCCATCAGACTCATACTTTCGCACACTTCACATACTCGTTGAACAGATCCTGGATTTTTTTCTGGTTTGGATCACGTAGTAATGCGGTACCACACTGAAACTGTCGATTAAACCTGGTTTCGATCAATATTATTGAGGAAAACGCATGTTAGGTCTAGGATAGGCCTGGGACTTTCACTCATCAGGCTCGTACTTTCGCGTTTTTCACATACCTGTAGAACAGATCCGGGGTTTTTTCTGGTTTGGATCACGTAGTAATGTGGTACCGCACTGAAACAGTCGATTAAACCAGGTTTCGTTCAATATTTTAGAGGATACACCATGTTAGGTCTAGGTTAGGCCTGGCATTTGCCCTCGTCAGGCTCATTCTTTCGCATATTTCTCATACTTGATGGCTAGATCCTGGGCTTTTTCTGGATTGGATCACGTAGTAATGTAGTACCACACTGAAACAGTCAATGCAATCTGGTTTCCATCAATATTTTAGAGGACAACGCAAGTTATGTCTGGGATAGATCTGGGATTTGCCCTCATCAGGGTCATACTTTCGCATTTTTCCCATACTTGTTGAACTGATCCTCGGTTATTTTCTGGTTTGGATCACATAGTAATGTGGTACCACACTGAAACAGTCGATTAAACCAGGTTTCGATCAATATTTTTGAGGATAACGCATGTTAGGTCTAGGTTAGGCCTGGGATTTTCACTCATCAGACTCATACTTTCGCATTGTTCACATACTTGTTGAACGGATCCTGGGTTATTTTCTGGTTTGGATCAGGTAGTAATGTGGGACCACACTGAAACACTCCATTAAACCTGGTTTCGATCAATATTTTAGAGAATAATTCATGTTAGGTCTAGGTTAGGTCTGGGATTTGCTCTCATCAGGCTCATTCTTTCGCATATTTCTCATACTTGATGGCTAGATCCTGGGCTTTTTCTGGATTGGATCACGTAGTAATGTGGTACCACACTGAAACAGTCCACTAAACCTGGCTTCGGTCAATATTTTAAAGGATAACGCATGTTATGTCCTGGTTTGGCCTGGGATTTTCCCTCATCAGACTCATACTTTCGCATACTTCACATACTTGTTGAACAGATCCTGGGTTTTTTCTACTTTGGATCACGTAGTAAAGTGGTACCACACTGAAACAGTCAATGAAATCTGGTTTCCATCAATATTTTAGAGGACAACGCAAGTTATGTCTGGGATAGGTCTGGGATTTTCCCCCATCAGGGTCATACTTTTGCATTTTTCACATACTTGTTGAACAGATCCTGGGTTTTTTCAGGTGTGGATCACGGAGTAATGTGGTACCACACTGAAACAGCCCACTAAACCTGGTTTCGATCAATATTTTAGAGAATAATTCATGTTAGGTCTAGGTTAGTTCTGGGATTTGCTCTCATCAGGCTCATTCTTTCGCATATTTCTCATACTTGATGGCTAGATCCTGGGCTTTTTCTGGATTGGATCACGTAGTAATGTGGTACCACACTGAAACAGTCCACTAAACCTGGTTTCGATCAATATTTTTGAGGATAACGCATGTTAGGTCTAGGTTAGGCCTAGGATTTTCACTCATCAGGCTCATACTTTCGCGTTTTTCACATACTTGTTGAACAGATCCTGGGTTTTTTCCGGTTTGGGTCACGTAGTAGTGTGGTACCACACTGAAACAGTCAATTAAACCTGGTTTCGATCAATATTTTTGAGGATAACGCATGTTAGGTCTAGGTTAGGCCTAGGATTTTCACTCATCAGACTCATACTTTCGCATTCTTCACATACTTGTTGGACGGATCCTGGGTTTTTTCTGGTTTGGATCACGTAGTAATGTGGGACCACACTGAAACAATCAATTAAACCAGGTCATGATAAATATTTTAGAGGATGACGCATGTTAGGTCTGAGTTAGGTCTAGGATTTGCCCGCGTCAGGCTCATACTTTCGCATATTTCTCATACTTCATGGCTAGATCCTGGGCTATTTCTGGATTGGATCACGTAGTAATGTGGTACCACACTGAAACAGTCAATTAAACCTGGTTTCGTTCAATATTTTAGAGGATAATTCATGTTATGTCTAGGTTAGGTCTGGGATTTGCTCTCATCAGGTTCATTCTTTCGCATACTTCTCATACTTAATGGCTAGATCCTGGGCTTTTTCTGGATTGCATCACCTAGTAATGAAGTACAACACTGAAACAGTCAATTAAACCTGGTTTCCATCAATATTTTAGAGGACAGCGCATGTTAGGTCTAGGTAAGGCCTGGGATTTGCCCTCATCAGGGTCATACTTTCGCAGTTTTAACATACATGTTGACCTGATCGAGGGTTCTTAATGCTTTGGATCACGTAGTAAAGTGGTACCACACCGAAACAGTCCATTAAACCTGGTTTGGATCAATATTTTAGAGGATAACGCATGTTAGGTCTAGGTTAGCCCTGGGATTTTCACTCATCAGACTCATACTTTCGCATTCTTCACATACTTGTTGAACGGATCCTGGGTTTTTTCTGGTTTGGTTCACGTAGTAATATGGTACCACACTGAAACATTCAATTAAACCTGGTCTTGATAAATATTTTAGAGGATAACGCATGTTAGGTTTGGGTTAGGTCTAGGATTTGTCCTCATCAGGCTCATACATTCGCATATTTCTCATACTTCATGGCTAGATCCTGGGCTATTTCTGGATTGGATCACGTAGTAATGTGGTACCACACTGAAACAGTCAATTAAACCTGGTTTCGATTAATATTTTAGAGGATAACGCAAGTTAGGTCTGGGATAGGTCTGGGATTTGCCCTCATCAGGCTGATACTTTCGCGATTTTCACATACTTGTTGAACTGATCCTGGGTTTTTTCTGGTTTGGATCACGTAGCAATGTGGTACCACACTGAAACAGTCAATTAAACCTGGTCTTGATAAATATTATAGAGGATAACGCATGTTAGGTCTGGGATAGGTCTAGGATAGCCCTCATGAGACTCATACTTTCGCACACTTCACATACTCGTTGAACAGATCCTGGGTTATTTTCTGGTTTGGATCACATAGTAATGTGGTACCACACTGAAACAGTCGATTAAACCAGGTTTCGATCAATATTTTTGAGGATAACGCATGTTAGGTCTATGTTAGGATCGGGATTTTCACTCAGCAGACTCATACTTTCGCATTCTTCACATACTTGTTGAGCGGATCCTGGGTTTTTTCAGGTTTGGATCACGTAGTAATGTCGGACGACACTGAAACAATCAATTAAACCCGGTCTTGATAAATATTTTAGAGGATAACGCAAGCTTGGTCTGGGTTAGGTCTAGGATTTGCCCTCGTCAGGCTCATACTTTCGCAGTTTTAACATACATGTTGACGTGATCGAGGGTTTTTTCTGTTTTTTGATCACGTAGTAAAGTGGTACCACACTGAAACAGTCCATTAAACCTGGTTTGGATCAATATTTTAGAGGATAACGCATGTTAGGTCTAGGTTAACCCTGGGAATTTCACTCATCGATCTCATACTTTCGCATTCTTCACATACTTGTTGAACGGATCCTGGGTTTTTTCTGGTTTGGTTCACGTAGTAATGTGGTACCACACTGGAACATTCAATTAAACCTGGTCTTGATAAATATTTTAGAGGATAACGCATGTTAGGTTTGTGTTAGGTCTAGGATTTGCCCTCATCTGGCTCATACTTTCGCATATTTCTCATTGTTTAAATATCGCATTAATTCGAGGTATTTGAACATAACATAAAATTCGTTAAACAGTGTTGATTTCGAGGTACGTAACCGACCAGAGGACTCTCGGTCGCGGCGTCCGTTACGCGACACAATATAGACTAGAAAAACCATAATTTTCGGGTTTTTTTTCTGAAAGTCACGCGATCGACCAAGTAACGTACGAGTTCGAACAATTAGTTCAACGTACGAGTACAGAGAAAAGGTACGTTTACAAGTTAGAAAAAGACGGACGAAAGACACGGCGACAGCGCCGCGTGTCGGAGGATTCCCCCTCTCACGCGTAACTTTTGGCAGCTCGTGCTCGTCCGTCACTCTTAATCAGGATCCTGCCTTGAGCACATCGGTAAACGATCACGCTCCGCAGAATTCCCAAAATCTCCGAATCGCTTCGAGTTATTCGAGCTTTCGTTGAGGAAACATTTTGTGACACATCGGCTGATTCTATCGCAGATTCGAAAGTTCGAGTTATTCGAACTTTCGTTAAGCGGACAAGCGACGTATAGCCGTAGCTTTACTGGTTAGATTGCGTAAGCAAATTCATACCAGTAACCTACGTGTAATTCCGTTTGTCGAATCAGCTAGTTAATCGATTCGGTCGTGAGTACGACCCGGTTAAAAGACTGCGGGAAACTCGTTGATATCATCGAGTTCCCGAATTTTCCACGTATTGCTGCAAACAGCGGTCGTGCGAGAGGCATCGAGATTAAAACTCGATCCTCCCTTGATTTTCGAACGGTCTTGCTCCCACCTATAGGGGCCTTCGTGGCGTGTATACCCTGAGTGGACTTGCCGTCTTCCAGTCGGAGCTTGGGACGAGTTATTCCAAGCCCAGCTTCCGGCGACCTGCTAGAGCGCTGTTCACTGACCGCCAGTCCTGTACGGCTACTGTGCGTAGAACGCGACTCACAAAGCGCCGTGGTGTGATAGTCTCAACGTAAGTCGTCAAATACGCCGTTGAAAGACTGCACCACACTGTGTTCCGTACGCACATACGAAGACGGTAAGGGACCGAGGACTGGGTGACGGTTGGAGCCTTACAACCTCCCTCTATTCACCCTCTCCTGCGACAATCAAGAGTTGCAGTCGTCAAAGTAATGAGATTAAATCTCACTAGATAACGGGACGTTTTTAAATTCGGCCGCCTCTTAATTACCCGAGACCGGAGAAAACTCTCCGCTCTCTTAAGGCTGCGGAGGAAGCTGGATACAAACCCCGATCTCGTAACAATAACAGAGCGATTCCCGATTTAAAGGGAACGCTCACATATACAGTCCACTCGCTTAGCTGCGTATCGCGGCGGCTGAGATTCCCGCTCCTGAGTGCGACAAGCACAAACCAGGAGCGTGCAGAAAAGAGTAAGACACACAACGTGACTAACGTTGTCAGGTATTTAACGCCTAAATTCGTCTCTCTCTTTCTATTCCATAACAGCGCGACGCGAGCCATCAGACCGATCGACGCGAGGGTTTTTCTAGACGTCAGCCAGACGTCTGAGTTTTTTCCCCAATTTCTTCTATCGTCTGTATTTAAGAGTCAAATTTAACGAAATAAACGGCTTAGTCGCATAAGGCGATCAAGCGAAAATAAAATTATAATTGTACCGCTTATTTTCCGTCTGTTCTTTCCCTCGAGATCCGGACCCCCGTTAGGCGAGGTATTTTCAAACCTCCTCCCCCTAACACTCATACTTCACGGCTAGATCCTGGGCTATTTCTGGATTGGATCACATAGTAATGTGGTACCACACTGAAACAGTCAATTAAACCTGGTTTCGATCAATATTTTTGAGGATAACGCATGTTAGGTCTAGGTTAGGCCTAGGATTTTCACTCATCAGGCTCATACTTTCGCGTTTTTCACATACTTGTTGAACAGATCCTGGGTTTTTTCCGGTTTGGGTCACGTAGTAGTGTGGTACCACACTGAAACAGTCAATTAAACCTGGTTTCGATCAATATTTTTGAGGATAACGCATGTTAGGTCTAGGTTAGGCCTAGGATTTTCACTCATCAGACTCATACTTTCGCATTCTTCACATACTTGTTGGACGGATCCTGGGTTTTTTCTGGTTTGGATCACGTAGTAATGTGGGACCACACTGAAACAATCAATTAAACCAGGTCATGATAAATATTTTAGAGGATGACGCATGTTAGGTCTGAGTTAGGTCTAGGATTTGCCCTCGTCAGGCTCATACTTTCGCATATTTCTCAAACTTCATGGCTAGATCCTGGGCTATTTCTGGATTGGATCACGTAGTAATGTGGTACCACACTGAAACAGTCAATTAAACCTGGTTTCGTTCAATATTTTAGAGGATAATTCATGTTATGTCTAGGTTAGGTCTGGGATTTGCTCTCATCAGGTTCATTCCTTCGCATACTTCTCATACTTAATGGCTAGATCCTGGGCTTTTTCTGGATTGCATCACGTAGTAATGAAGTACAACACTGAAACAGTCAATTAAACCTGGTTTCCATCAATATTTTAGAGGACAACGCATGTTAGGTCTAGGTAAGGCCTGGGATTTGCCCTCATCAGGGTCATACTTTCGCCGTTTTAACATACATGTTGACCTGATCGAGGGTTCTTAATGCTTTGGATCACGTAGTAAAGTGGTACCACACCGAAACAGTCCATTAAACCTGGTTTGGATCAATATTTTAGAGGATAACGCATGTTAGGTCTAGGTTAGCCCTGGGATTTTCACTCATCAGACTCATACTTTCGCATTCTTCACATACTTGTTGAACGGATCCTGGGTTTTTTCTGGTTTGGTTCACGTAGTAATGTGGTACCACACTGAAACATTCAATTAAACCTGGTCTTGATAAATATTTTAGAGGATAACGCATGTTAGGTTTGGGTTAGGTCTAGGATTTGTCCTCATCAGGCTCATACATTCGCATATTTCTCATACTTCATGGCTAGATCCTGGGCTGTTTCTGGATTGTATCACGTAGTAATGTGGTACCACGCTGAAACAGTCAATTAAACCTGTTTTCGATCAATATTTTAGAGGATAACGCATGTTAGGTCTAGGTTAGGCCTGGGATTTTCGCTCATCAGACTCATACTTTCGCATTCTTCACATACTTGTTGGACGGATCCTGGGTTTTTTCTGGTTTGGATCACGTAGTAATGTGGGACCACACTGAAACAATCAATTAAACCAGGTCATGATAAATATTTTAGAGGATGACGCATGTTAGGTCTGAGTTAGGTCTAGGATTTGCCCTCGTCAGGCTCATACTTTCGCATATTTCTCATACTTCATGGCTAGATCCTGGGCTATTTCTGGATTGGATCACGTAGTAATGTGGTACCACACTGAAACAGTCAATTAAACCTGGTTTCGATGAATATTTTAGAGGATAACGCAAGTTAGGTCTGGGATAGGTCTGGGATTTGCCCTCATCAGGCTGATACTTTCGCGTTTTTCACATACTTGTTGAACTGATCCTGGGTTTTTTCTGGTGTGGATCACGTAGCAATGTGGTACCACACTGAAACAGTCAATTAAACCTGGTCTTGATAAATATTATAGAGGATAACGCATGTTAGGTCTGGGATAGGTCTAGATTTGCCCTCATGAGACTCATACTTTCGCACACTTCACATACTCGTTGAACAGATCCTGGGTTATTTTCTGGTTTGGATCACATAGTAATGTGGTACCACACTGAAACAGTCGATTAAACCAGGTTTCGATCAATATTTTTGAGGATAACGCATGTTAGGTCTAGGTTAGGATCGGGATTTTCACACAGCAGACTCATACTTTCGCATTCTTCACATACTTGTTGAGCGGATCCTGGGTTTTTTCAGGTTTGGATCACGTAGTAATGTCGGACCACACTGAAACAATCAATTAAACCCGGTCTTGATAAATATTTTAGAGGATAACGCAAGCTAGGTCTGGGTTAGGTCTAGGATTTGCCCTCGTCAGGCTCATACTTTCGCAGTTTTAACATACATGTTGACGTGATCGAGGGTTTTTTCTGTTTTTTGATCACGTAGTAAAGTGGTACCACACTGAAACAGTCCATTAAACCTGGTTTGGATCAATATTTTAGAGGATAACGCATGTTAGGTCTAGGTTAACCCTGGGAATTTCACTCATCGATCTCATACTTTCGCATTCTTCACATACTTGTTGAACGGATCCTGGGTTTTTTCTGGTTTGGTTCACGTAGTAATGTGGTACCACACTGAAACAATCAATTAAACCAGGTCATGATAAATATTTTAGAGGATGACGCATGTTAGGTCTGAGTTAGGTCTAGGATTTGCCCTCGTCAGGCCCATACTTTCGCATATTTCTCATACTTCATGGCTAGATCCTGGGCTATTTCTGGATTGGATCACGTAGTAATGTGGTACCACACTGAAACAGTCAATTAAACCTGGCTTCGTTCAATATTTTAGAGGATAATTCATGTTATGTCTAGGTTAGGTCTGGGATTTGCTCTCATCAGGTTCATTCTTTCGCATACTTCTCATACTTAATGGCTAGATCCTGGGCTTTTTCTGGATTGCATCACGTAGTAATGAAGTACAACACTGAAACAGTCAATTAAACCTGGTTTCCATCAATATTTTAGAGGACAACGCATGTTAGGTCTAGGTAAGGCCTGGGATTTGCCCTCATCAGGGTCATACTTTCGCAGTTTTAACATACATGTTGACCTGATCGAGGGTTCTTAATGCTTTGGATCACGTAGTAAAGTGGTACCACACCGAAACAGTCCATTAAACCTGGTTTGGATCAATATTTTAGAGGATAACGCATGTTAGGTCTAGGTTAGCCCTGGGATTTTCACTCATCAGACTCATACTTTCGCATTCTTCACATACTTGTTGAACGGATCCTGGGTTTTTTCTGGTTTGGTTCACGTAGTAATATGGTACCACACTGAAACATTCAATTAAACCTGGTCTTGATAAATATTTTAGAGGATAACGCATGTTAGGTTTGGGTTAGGTCTAGGATTTGTCCTCATCAGGCTCATACATTCGCATATTTCTCATACTTCATGGCTAGATCCTGGGCTATTTCTGGATTGGATCACGTAGTAATGTGGTACCACACTGAAACAGTCAATTAAACCTGGTTTCGATTAATATTTTAGAGGATAACGCAAGTTAGGTCTGGGATAGGTCTGGGATTTGCCCTCATCAGGCTGATACTTTCGCGATTTTCACATACTTGTTGAACTGATCCTGGGTTTTTTCTGGTTTGGATCACGTAGCAATGTGGTACCACACTGAAACAGTCAATTAAACCTGGTCTTGATAAATATTATAGAGGATAACGCATGTTAGGTCTGGGATAGGTCTAGGATAGCCCTCATGAGACTCATACTTTCGCACACTTCACATACTCGTTGAACAGATCCTGGGTTATTTTCTGGTTTGGATCACATAGTAATGTGGTACCACACTGAAACAGTCGATTAAACCAGGTTTCGATCAATATTTTTGAGGATAACGCATGTTAGGTCTATGTTAGGATCGGGATTTTCACTCAGCAGACTCATACTTTCGCATTCTTCACATACTTGTTGAGCGGATCCTGGGTTTTTTCAGGTTTGGATCACGTAGTAATGTCGGACGACACTGAAACAATCAATTAAACCCGGTCTTGATAAATATTTTAGAGGATAACGCAAGCTTGGTCTGGGTTAGGTCTAGGATTTGCCCTCGTCAGGCTCATACTTTCGCAGTTTTAACATACATGTTGACGTGATCGAGGGTTTTTTCTGTTTTTTGATCACGTAGTAAAGTGGTACCACACTGAAACAGTCCATTAAACCTGGTTTGGATCAATATTTTAGAGGATAACGCATGTTAGGTCTAGGTTAACCCTGGGAATTTCACTCATCGATCTCATACTTTCGCATTCTTCACATACTTGTTGAACGGATCCTGGGTTTTTTCTGGTTTGGTTCACGTAGTAATGTGGTACCACACTGGAACATTCAATTAAACCTGGTCTTGATAAATATTTTAGAGGATAACGCATGTTAGGTTTGTGTTAGGTCTAGGATTTGCCCTCATCTGGCTCATACTTTCGCATATTTCTCATTGTTTAAATATCGCATTAATTCGAGGTATTTGAACATAACATAAAATTCGTTAAACAGTGTTGATTTCGAGGTACGTAACCGACCAGAGGACTCTCGGTCGCGGCGTCCGTTACGCGACACAATATAGACTAGAAAAACCATAATTTTCGGGTTTTTTTTCTGAAAGTCACGCGATCGACCAAGTAACGTACGAGTTCGAACAATTAGTTCAACGTACGAGTACAGAGAAAAGGTACGTTTACAAGTTAGAAAAAGACGGACGAAAGACACGGCGACAGCGCCGCGTGTCGGAGGATTCCCCCTCTCACGCGTAACTTTTGGCAGCTCGTGCTCGTCCGTCACTCTTAATCAGGATCCTGCCTTGAGCACATCGGTAAACGATCACGCTCCGCAGAATTCCCAAAATCTCCGAATCGCTTCGAGTTATTCGAGCTTTCGTTGAGGAAACATTTTGTGACACATCGGCTGATTCTATCGCAGATTCGAAAGTTCGAGTTATTCGAACTTTCGTTAAGCGGACAAGCGACGTATAGCCGTAGCTTTACTGGTTAGATTGCGTAAGCAAATTCATACCAGTAACCTACGTGTAATTCCGTTTGTCGAATCAGCTAGTTAATCGATTCGGTCGTGAGTACGACCCGGTTAAAAGACTGCGGGAAACTCGTTGATATCATCGAGTTCCCGAATTTTCCACGTATTGCTGCAAACAGCGGTCGTGCGAGAGGCATCGAGATTAAAACTCGATCCTCCCTTGATTTTCGAACGGTCTTGCTCCCACCTATAGGGGCCTTCGTGGCGTGTATACCCTGAGTGGACTTGCCGTCTTCCAGTCGGAGCTTGGGACGAGTTATTCCAAGCCCAGCTTCCGGCGACCTGCTAGAGCGCTGTTCACTGACCGCCAGTCCTGTACGGCTACTGTGCGTAGAACGCGACTCACAAAGCGCCGTGGTGTGATAGTCTCAACGTAAGTCGTCAAATACGCCGTTGAAAGACTGCACCACACTGTGTTCCGTACGCACATACGAAGACGGTAAGGGACCGAGGACTGGGTGACGGTTGGAGCCTTACAACCTCCCTCTATTCACCCTCTCCTGCGACAATCAAGAGTTGCAGTCGTCAAAGTAATGAGATTAAATCTCACTAGATAACGGGACGTTTTTAAATTCGGCCGCCTCTTAATTACCCGAGACCGGAGAAAACTCTCCGCTCTCTTAAGGCTGCGGAGGAAGCTGGATACAAACCCCGATCTCGTAACAATAACAGAGCGATTCCCGATTTAAAGGGAACGCTCACATATACAGTCCACTCGCTTAGCTGCGTATCGCGGCGGCTGAGATTCCCGCTCCTGAGTGCGACAAGCACAAACCAGGAGCGTGCAGAAAAGAGTAAGACACACAACGTGACTAACGTTGTCAGGTATTTAACGCCTAAATTCGTCTCTCTCTTTCTATTCCATAACAGCGCGACGCGAGCCATCAGACCGATCGACGCGAGGGTTTTTCTAGACGTCAGCCAGACGTCTGAGTTTTTTCCCCAATTTCTTCTATCGTCTGTATTTAAGAGTCAAATTTAACGAAATAAACGGCTTAGTCGCATAAGGCGATCAAGCGAAAATAAAATTATAATTGTACCGCTTATTTTCCGTCTGTTCTTTCCCTCGAGATCCGGACCCCCGTTAGGCGAGGTATTTTCAAACCTCCTCCCCCTAACACTCATACTTCACGGCTAGATCCTGGGCTATTTCTGGATTGGATCACATAGTAATGTGGTACCACACTGAAACAGTCAATTAAACCTGGTTTCGATCAATATTTTTGAGGATAACGCATGTTAGGTCTAGGTTAGGCCTAGGATTTTCACTCATCAGGCTCATACTTTCGCGTTTTTCACATACTTGTTGAACAGATCCTGGGTTTTTTCCGGTTTGGGTCACGTAGTAGTGTGGTACCACACTGAAACAGTCAATTAAACCTGGTTTCGATCAATATTTTTGAGGATAACGCATGTTAGGTCTAGGTTAGGCCTAGGATTTTCACTCATCAGACTCATACTTTCGCATTCTTCACATACTTGTTGGACGGATCCTGGGTTTTTTCTGGTTTGGATCACGTAGTAATGTGGGACCACACTGAAACAATCAATTAAACCAGGTCATGATAAATATTTTAGAGGATGACGCATGTTAGGTCTGAGTTAGGTCTAGGATTTGCCCTCGTCAGGCTCATACTTTCGCATATTTCTCAAACTTCATGGCTAGATCCTGGGCTATTTCTGGATTGGATCACGTAGTAATGTGGTACCACACTGAAACAGTCAATTAAACCTGGTTTCGTTCAATATTTTAGAGGATAATTCATGTTATGTCTAGGTTAGGTCTGGGATTTGCTCTCATCAGGTTCATTCCTTCGCATACTTCTCATACTTAATGGCTAGATCCTGGGCTTTTTCTGGATTGCATCACGTAGTAATGAAGTACAACACTGAAACAGTCAATTAAACCTGGTTTCCATCAATATTTTAGAGGACAACGCATGTTAGGTCTAGGTAAGGCCTGGGATTTGCCCTCATCAGGGTCATACTTTCGCCGTTTTAACATACATGTTGACCTGATCGAGGGTTCTTAATGCTTTGGATCACGTAGTAAAGTGGTACCACACCGAAACAGTCCATTAAACCTGGTTTGGATCAATATTTTAGAGGATAACGCATGTTAGGTCTAGGTTAGCCCTGGGATTTTCACTCATCAGACTCATACTTTCGCATTCTTCACATACTTGTTGAACGGATCCTGGGTTTTTTCTGGTTTGGTTCACGTAGTAATGTGGTACCACACTGAAACATTCAATTAAACCTGGTCTTGATAAATATTTTAGAGGATAACGCATGTTAGGTTTGGGTTAGGTCTAGGATTTGTCCTCATCAGGCTCATACATTCGCATATTTCTCATACTTCATGGCTAGATCCTGGGCTGTTTCTGGATTGTATCACGTAGTAATGTGGTACCACGCTGAAACAGTCAATTAAACCTGTTTTCGATCAATATTTTAGAGGATAACGCATGTTAGGTCTAGGTTAGGCCTGGGATTTTCGCTCATCAGACTCATACTTTCGCATTCTTCACATACTTGTTGGACGGATCCTGGGTTTTTTCTGGTTTGGATCACGTAGTAATGTGGGACCACACTGAAACAATCAATTAAACCAGGTCATGATAAATATTTTAGAGGATGACGCATGTTAGGTCTGAGTTAGGTCTAGGATTTGCCCTCGTCTGGCTCATACTTTCGCATATTTCTCATACTTCATGGCTAGATCCTGGGCTATTTCTGGATTGGATCACGTAGTAATGTGGTACCACACTGAAACAGTCAATTAAACCTGGTTTCGATGAATATTTTAGAGGATAACGCAAGTTAGGTCTGGGATAGGTCTGGGATTTGCCCTCATCAGGCTGATACTTTCGCGTTTTTCACATACTTGTTGAACTGATCCTGGGTTTTTTCTGGTGTGGATCACGTAGCAATGTGGTACCACACTGAAACAGTCAATTAAACCTGGTCTTGATAAATATTATAGAGGATAACGCATGTTAGGTCTGGGATAGGTCTAGATTTGCCCTCATGAGACTCATACTTTCGCACACTTCACATACTCGTTGAACAGATCCTGGGTTATTTTCTGGTTTGGATCACATAGTAATGTGGTACCACACTGAAACAGTCGATTAAACCAGGTTTCGATCAATATTTTTGAGGATAACGCATGTTAGGTCTAGGTTAGGATCGGGATTTTCACACAGCAGACTCATACTTTCGCATTCTTCACATACTTGTTGAGCGGATCCTGGGTTTTTTCAGGTTTGGATCACGTAGTAATGTCGGACCACACTGAAACAATCAATTAAACCCGGTCTTGATAAATATTTTAGAGGATAACGCAAGCTAGGTCTGGGTTAGGTCTAGGATTTGCCCTCGTCAGGCTCATACTTTCGCAGTTTTAACATACATGTTGACGTGATCGAGGGTTTTTTCTGTTTTTTGATCACGTAGTAAAGTGGTACCACACTGAAACAGTCCATTAAACCTGGTTTGGATCAATATTTTAGAGGATAACGCATGTTAGGTCTAGGTTAACCCTGGGAATTTCACTCATCGATCTCATACTTTCGCATTCTTCACATACTTGTTGAACGGATCCTGGGTTTTTTCTGGTTTGGTTCACGTAGTAATGTGGTACCACACTGAAACAATCAATTAAACCAGGTCATGATAAATATTTTAGAGGATGACGCATGTTAGGTCTGAGTTAGGTCTAGGATTTGCCCTCGTCAGGCCCATACTTTCGCATATTTCTCATACTTCATGGCTAGATCCTGGGCTATTTCTGGATTGGATCACGTAGTAATGTGGTACCACACTGAAACAGTCAATTAAACCTGGCTTCGTTCAATATTTTAGAGGATAATTCATGTTATGTCTAGGTTAGGTCTGGGATTTGCTCTCATCAGGTTCATTCTTTCGCATACTTCTCATACTTAATGGCTAGATCCTGGGCTTTTTCTGGATTGCATCACGTAGTAATGAAGTACAACACTGAAACAGTCAATTAAACCTGGTTTCCATCAATATTTTAGAGGACAACGCATGTTAGGTCTAGGTAAGGCCTGGGATTTGCCCTCATCAGGGTCATACTTTCGCAGTTTTAACATACATGTTGACCTGATCGAGGGTTCTTAATGCTTTGGATCACGTAGTAAAGTGGTACCACACCGAAACAGTCCATTAAACCTGGTTTGGATCAATATTTTAGAGGATAACGCATGTTAGGTCTAGGTTAGCCCTGGGATTTTCACTCATCAGACTCATACTTTCGCATTCTTCACATACTTGTTGAACGGATCCTGGGTTTTTTCTGGTTTGGTTCACGTAGTAATATGGTACCACACTGAAACATTCAATTAAACCTGGTCTTGATAAATATTTTAGAGGATAACGCATGTTAGGTTTGGGTTAGGTCTAGGATTTGTCCTCATCAGGCTCATACATTCGCATATTTCTCATACTTCATGGCTAGATCCTGGGCTGTTTCTGGATTGTATCACGTAGTAATGTGGTACCACGCTGAAACAGTCAATTAAACCTGTTTTCGATCAATATTTTAGAGGATAACGCAAGTTAAGTCGGGGATAGGTCTGGGATTTGACCTCATCAGACTCATACTTTCGCACACTTACAATACTCGTTGAGCAGATCCTGGGTTATTTTCTGGTTTGAATCACATAGTAATGTGGTACCACACTGAAACAGTAGATTAAACCAGGTTTCGATCAATATTTTAGAGAATAATTCATGTTAGGTCTAGGTTAGGCCTGGGATTTTCACTCATCAGACTCATACTTTCGCATTCTTCACATACTTGTTGAACGGATCCTGGGTTTTTTCTGGTTTGGATCACGTAGTAATGTGGGACCACACTGAAACAGTCAATTAAACCTGGTTTCGATCAATATTTTAGAGAATAATTCATGTTAGGTTTAGGTTAGGTCTGGGATTTGCTCTCATGAGACTCATACTTTCGCACACTTCACATACTCGTTGAACAGATCCTGGGTTATTTTCTGGTTTGGATCACATAGTAATGTGGTACCACACTGAAACAGTCGATTAAACCAGGTTTCGATCAATATTTTTGAGGATAACGCATGTTAGGTCTAGGTTAGGATCGGGATTTTCACTCAGCAGACTCATACTTTCACATTCTTCACATACTTGTTGAGCGGATCCTGGGTTTTTTCAGGTTTGGATCACGTAGTAATGTCGGACCACACTGAAACAATCAATTAAACCCGGTCTTGATAAATATTTTAGAGGATAACGCAAGCTAGGTCTGGGTTAGGTCTAGGATTTGCCCTCGTCAGGCTCATACTTTCGCAGTTTTAACATACATGTTGACGTGATCGAGGGTTTTTTCTGTTTTTTGATCACGTAGTAAAGTGGTACCACACTGAAACAGTCCATTAAACCTGGTTTGGATCAATATTTTAGAGGATAACGCAAGTTAGGTCTAGGTTAACCCTGGGAATTTCACTCATCGATCTCATACTTTCGCATTCTTCACATACTTGTTGAACGGATCCTGGGTTTTTTCTGGTATGGTTCACGTAGTAATGTGGTACCACACTGGACATTCAATTAAACCTGGTCTTGATAAATATTTTAGAGGATAACGCATGTTAGGTTTGTGTTAGTTCTAGGATTTGCCCTTATCTGGCTCATACTCTCGCATATTTCTCATACTTCACGGCTAGATCCTGGGCTATTTCTGGATTGGATCACATAGTAATGTGGTACCACACTGAAACAGTCAATTAAACCTGGTTTCGATCAATATTTGTGAGGATAACGCATGTTAGGTCTAGGTTAGGCCTAGGATTTTCACTCATCAGGCTCATACTTTCGCGTTTTTCACATACTTGTTGAACAGATCCTGGGTTTTTTCCGGTTTGGATCACGTAGTAATGTGGTACCACACTGAAACAGTCAATTAAACCTGGTTTCGTTCAATATTTTAGAGGATAATTCATGTTATGTCTAGGTTAGGTCTGGGATTTGCTCTAATCAGGCTCGTTCTTTCGCATATTTCTCATACTTGATGGCTAGATCCTGGGCTTTTTCTGGATTGCGTCACGTAGTAATGAAGTACAACACTGAAACAGTCAATTAAACCTGGTTTCCATCAATATCTTCGAGGACAACGCGAGTTAGGTCTGGGATAGGTCTGGGATTTGACCTCATCAGACTCATACTTTCGCACACTTACAATACTCGTTGAGCAGATCCTGGGTTATTTTCTGGTTTGGATCACATAGTAATGTGGTACCACACTGAAACAGTAGATTAAACCAGGTTTCGATCAATATTTTAGAGAATAATTCATGTTAGGTCTAGGTTAGGCCTGGGATTTTCACTCATCAGACTCATACTTTCGCATTCTTCACATACTTGTTGAACGGATCCTGGGTTTTTTCTGGATTGCATCACGTAGTAATGAAGTACAACACTGAAACAGTCAATTAAACCTGGTTTCCATCAATATTTTAGAGGACAACGCATGTTAGGTCTAGGTAAGGCCTGGGATTTGCCCTCATCAGGGTCATACTTTCGCAGTTTTAACATACATGTTGACCTGTTCGAGGGTTCTTAATGCTTTGGATCACGTAGTAAAGTGGTACCACACCGAAACAGTCCATTAAACCTGGTTTGGATCAATATTTTAGAGGATAACGCATGTTAGGTCTAGGTTAGCCCTGGGATTTTCACTCATCAGACTCATACTTTCGCATTCTTCACATACTTGTTGAACGGATCCTGGGTTTTTTCTGGTTTGGTTCACATAGTAATATGGTACCACACTGAAACATTCAATTAAACCTGGTCTTGATAAATATTTTAGAGGATAACGCATGTTAGGTTTGGGTTAGGTCTAGGATTTGTCCTCATCAGGCTCATACATTCGCATATTTCTCATACTTCATGGCTAGATCCTGGGCTGTTTCTGGATTGTATCACGTAGTAATGTGGTACCACGCTGAAACAGTCAATTAAACCTGTTTTCGATCAATATTTTAGAGGATAACGCATGTTAGGTCTAGGTTAGGCCTGGGATTTTCGCTCATCAGACTCATACTTTCGCATTCTTCACATACTTGTTGGACGGATCCTGGGTTTTTTCTGGTTTGGATCACGTAGTAATGTGGGGCCACACTGAAACAATCAATTAAACCAGGTCATGGTAAATATTTTAGAGGATGACGCATGTTAGGTCTGAGTTAGGTCTAGGATTTGCCCTCGTCAGGCTCATACTTTCGCATATTTCTCATACTTCATGGCTAGATCCTGGGTTTTTTCTGGTTTGGATCACGTAGCAATGTGGTACCACACTGAAACAGTCAATTAAACCTGGTCTTGATAAATATTATAGAGGATAACGCATGTTAGGTCTGGGATAGGTCTAGGATTTGCCCTCATGAGACTCATACTTTCGCACACTTCACATACTCGTTGAACAGATCCTGGGTTATTTTCTGGTTTGGATCACATAGTAATGTGGTACCACACTGAAACAGTCGATTAAACCAGGTTTCGATCAATATTTTTGAGGTTAACGCATGTTAGGTCTAGGTTAGGATCGGGATTTTCACTCAGCAGACTCATACTTTCGCATTCTTCACATACTTGTTGAGCGGATCCTGGGTTTTTTCAGGTTTGGATCACGTAGTAATGTCGGACCACACTGAAACAATCAATTAAACCCGGTCTTGATAAATATTTTAGAGGATAACGCAAGCTAGGTCTGGGTTAGGTCTAGGATTTGCCCTCGTCAGGCTCATACTTTCGCAGTTTTAACATACATGTTGACGTGATCGAGGGTTTTTTCTATTTTTTGATCACGTAGTAAAGTGGTACCACACTGAAACAGTCCATTAAACCTGGTTTGGATCAATATTTTAGAGGATAACGCATGTTAGGTCTAGGTTAACCCTGGGAATTTCACTCATCGATCTCATACTTTCGCATTCTTCACATACTTGTTGAACGGATCCTGGGTTTTTTCTGGTTTGGTTCACGTAGTAATGTGGTACCACACTGGAACATTCAATTAAACCTGGTCTTGATAAATATTTTAGAGGATAACGCATGTTAGTTTTGTGTTAGGTCTAGGATTTGCCCTCATCTGGCTCATACTTTCGCATATTTCTCACACTTCACGGCTAGATCCTGGGCTATTTCTGGATTGGATCACATAGTAATGTGGTACCACACTGAAACAGTCAATTAAACCTGGTTTCGATCAATATTTTTGAGGATAACGCATGTTAGGTCTAGGTTAAGCCTAGGATATTCACTCATCAGGCTCATACTTTCGCGTTTTTTACATACTTGTTGAACAGATCCTGGGTTTTTTCCGGTTTGGGTCACGTAGTAGTGTGGTACCACACTGAAACAGTCAATTAAACCTGGTTTCGATCAATATTTTTGAGGATAACGCATGTTAGGTCTAGGTTAGGCCTAGGATTTTCACTCATCAGACTCATACTTTCGCATTCTTCACATACTTGTTGGACGGATCCTGGGTTTTTTCTAGTTTGGTTCACGTAGTAATGTGGTACCACACTGGAACATTCAATTAAACCTGGTCTTGATAAATATTTCAGAGGATAACGCATGTTAGGTTTGTGTTAGGTCTAGGATTTGCCCTCATCTGGCTCATACTTTCGCATATTTCTCACACTTCACGGCTAGATCCTGGGCTATTTCTGGATTGGATCACATAGTAATGTGGTACCACACTGAAACAGTCAATTAAACCTGGTTTCGATCAATATTTTTGAGGATAACGCATGTTAGGTCTAGGTTAAGCCTAGGATTTTCACTCATCAGGCTCATACTTTCGCGTTTTTCACATACTTGTTGAACAGATCCTGGGTTTTTTCCGGTTTGGGTCACGTAGTAGTGTGGTACCACACTGAAACAGTCAATTAAACCTGGTTTCGATCAATATTTTTGAGGATAACGCATGTTAGGTCTAGGTTAGGCCTAGGATTTTCACTCATCAGACTCATACTTTCGCATTCTTCACATACTTGTTGGACGGATCCTGGGTTTTTTCTGGTTTGGATCACGTAGTAATGTGGGACCACACTGAAACAATCAATTAAACCCGGTCTTGATAAATATTTTAGAGGATAACGCAAGCTAGGTCTGGGTTAGGTCTAGGATTTGCCCTCGTCAGGCTCATACTTTCGCAGTTTTAACATACATGTTGACGTGATCGAGGGTTTTTTCTGTTTTTTGATCACGTAGTAAAGTGGTACCACACTGAAACAGTCCATTAAACCTGGTTTGGATCAATATTTTAGGGGATAACGCATGTTAGGTCTAGGTTAACCCTGGGAATTTCACTCATCGATCTCATACTTTCGCATTCTTCACATACTTGTTGAACGGATCCTGGGTTTTTTCTGGTTTGGTTCACGTAGTAATGTGGTACCACACTGAAACAATCAATTAAACCAGGTCATGATAAATATTTTAGAGGATGACGCATGTTAGGTCTGAGTTAGGTCTAGGATTTGCCCTCGTCAGGCTCATACTTTCGCATATTTCTCATACTTCATGGCTAGATCCTGGGCTATTTCTGGATTGGATCACGTAGTAATGTGGTACCACACTGAAACAGTCAATTAAACCTGGCTTCGTTCAATATTTTAGAGGATAATTCATGTTATGTCTAGGTTAGGTCTGGGATTTGCTCTCATCAGGTTCATTCTTTCGCATACTTCTCATACTTAATGGCTAGATCCTGGGCTTTTTCTGGATTGCATCACGTAGTAATGAAGTACAACACTGAAACAGTCAATTAAACCTGGTTTCCATCAATATTTTAGAGGACAACGCATGTTAGGTCTAGGTAAGGCCTGGGATTTGCCCTCATCAGGGTCATACTTTCGCAGTTTTAACATACATGTTGACCTGATCGAGGGTTCTTAATGCTTTGGATCACGTAGTAAAGTGGTACCACACCGAAACAGTCCATTAAACCTGGTTTGGATCAATATTTTAGAGGATAACGCATGTTAGGTCTAGGTTAGCCCTGGGATTTTCACTCATCAGACTCATACTTTCGCATTCTTCACATACTTGTTGAACGGATCCTGGGTTTTTTCTGGTTTGGTTCACGTAGTAATATGGTACCACACTGAAACATTCAATTAAACCTGGTCTTGATAAATATTTTAGAGGATAACGCATGTTAGGTTTGGGTTAGGTCTAGGATTTGTCCTCATCAGGCTCATACATTCGCATATTTCTCATACTTCATGGCTAGATCCTGGGCTGTTTCTGGATTGTATCACGTAGTAATGTGGTACCACGCTGAAACAGTCAATTAAACCTGTTTTCGATCAATATTTTAGAGGATAACGCAAGTTAAGTCGGGGATAGGTCTGGGATTTGACCTCATCAGACTCATACTTTCGCACACTTACAATACTCGTTGAGCAGATCCTGGGTTATTTTCTGGTTTGAATCACATAGTAATGTGGTACCACACTGAAACAGTAGATTAAACCAGGTTTCGATCAATATTTTAGAGAATAATTCATGTTAGGTCTAGGTTAGGCCTGGGATTTTCACTCATCAGACTCATACTTTCGCATTCTTCACATACATGTTGAACGGATCCTGGGTTTTTTCTGGTTTGGATCACGTAGTAATGTGGGACCACACTGAAACAGTCAATTAAACCTGGTTTCGATCAATATTTTAGAGAATAATTCATGTTAGGTTTAGGTTAGGTCTGGGATTTGCTCTCATGAGACTCATACTTTCGCACACTTCACATACTCGTTGAACAGATCCTGGGTTATTTTCTGGTTTGGATCACATAGTAATGTGGTACCACACTGAAACAGTCGATTAAACCAGGTTTCGATCAATATTTTTGAGGATAACGCAAGCTAGGTCTGGGTTAGGTCTAGGATTTGCCCTCGTCAGGCTCATACTTTCGCAGTTTTAACATACATGTTGACGTGATCGAGGGTTTTTTCTGTTTTTTGATCACGTAGTAAAGTGGTACCACACTGAAACAGTCCATTAAACCTGGTTTGGATCAATATTTTAGAGGATAACGCAAGTTAGGTCTAGGTTAACCCTGGGAATTTCACTCATCGATCTCATACTTTCGCATTCTTCACATACTTGTTGAACGGATCCTGGGTTTTTTCTGGTATGGTTCACGTAGTAATGTGGTACCACACTGGACATTCAATTAAACCTGGTCTTGATAAATATTTTAGAGGATAACGCATGTTAGGTTTGGGTTAGGTCTAGGATTTGTCCTCATCAGGCTCATACATTCGCATATTTCTCATACTTCATGGCTAGATCCTGGGCTGTTTCTGGATTGTATCACGTAGTAATGTGGTACCACGCTGAAACAGTCAATTAAACCTGTTTTCGATCAATATTTTAGAGGATAACGCAAGTTAAGTCGGGGATAGGTCTGGGATTTGACCTCATCAGACTCATACTTTCGCACACTTACAATACTCGTTGAGCAGATCCTGGGTTATTTTCTGGTTTGAATCACGTAGTAAAGTGGTACCACACTGAAACAGTCCATTAAACCTGGTTTGGATCAATATTTTAGAGGATAACGCAAGTTAGGTCTAGGTTAACCCTGGGAATTTCACTCATCGATCTCATACTTTCGCATTCTTCACATACTTGTTGAACGGATCCTGGGTTTTTTCTGGTATGGTTCACGTAGTAATGTGGTACCACACTGGACATTCAATTAAACCTGGTCTTGATAAATATTTTAGAGGATAACGCATGTTAGGTTTGTGTTAGTTCTAGGATTTGCCCTCATCTGGCTCATACTTTCGCATATTTCTCATACTTCACGGCTAGATCCTGGGCTATTTCTGGATTGGATCACATAGTAATGTGGTACCACACTGAAACAGTCAATTAAACCTGGTTTCGATCAATATTTTTGAGGATAACGCATGTTAGGTCTAGGTTAGGCCTAGGATTTTCACTCATCAGGCTCATACTTTCGCGTTTTTCACATACTTGTTGGACAGATCCTGGATTTTTTCCGGTTTGGGTCACGTAGTAGTGTGGTACCACACTGAAACAGTCAATTAAACCTTGTTTCGATCAATATTTTTGAGGATAACGCATGTTAGGTCTAGGTTAGGCCTAGGATTTTCACTCATCAGACTCATACTTTCGCATTCTTCACATACTTGTTGGACGGATCCTGGGTTTTTTCTGGTTTGGATCACGTAGTAATGTGGGACCACACTGAAACAATCAATTAAACCAGGTCATGATAAATATTTTAGAGGATAACGCATGTTAGGTTTGTGTTAGTTCTAGGATTTGCCCTCGTCAGGCTCATACTTTCGCATATTTCTCATACTTCATGGCTAGATCCTGGGCTATTTCTGGATTGGATCACGTAGTAATGTGGTACCACACTGAAACAGTCAATTAAACCTGGTTTCGTTCAATATTTTAGAGGATAATTCATGTTATGTCTAGGTTAGGTCTGGGATTTGCTCTCATCAGGCTCGTTCTTTCGCATATTTCTCATACTTGATGGCTAGATCCTGGGCTTTTTCTGGATTGCGTCACGTAGTAATGAAGTACAACACTGAAACAGTCAATTAAACCTGGTTTCCATCAATATCTTAGAGGACAACGCGAGTTAGGTCTGGGATAGGTCTGGGATTTGACCTCATCAGACTCATACTTTCGCACACTTACAATACTCGTTGAGCAGATCCTGGGTTATTTTCTGGTTTGGATCACATAGTAATGTGGTACCACACTGAAACAGTAGATTAAACCAGGTTTCGATCAATATTTTAGAGAATAATTCATGTTAGGTCTAGGTTAGGCCTGGGATTTTCGCTGATCAGACTCATACTTTCGCATTCTTCACATACTTGTTGGACGGATCCTGGGTTTTTTCTGGTTTGGATCACGTAGTAATGTGGGACCACACTGAAACAATCAATTAAACCAGGTCATGGTAAATATTTTAGAGGATGACGCATGTTAGGTCTGAGTTAGGTCTAGGATTTGCCCTCATGAGACTCATACTTTCGCACACTTCACATACTCGTTGAACAGATCCTGGGTTATTTTCTGGTTTGGATCACATAGTAATGTGGTACCACACTGAAACAGTCGATTAAACCAGGTTTCGATCAATATTTTTGAGGTTAACGCATGTTAGGTCTAGGTTAGGATCGGGATTTTCACTCAGCAGACTCATACTTTCGCATTCTTCACATACTTGTTGAGCGGATCCTGGGTTTTTTCAGGTTTGGATCACGTAGTAATGTCGGACCACACTGAAACAATCAATTAAACCCGGTCTTGATAAATATTTTAGAGGATAACGCAAGCTAGGTCTGGGTTAGGTCTAGGATTTGCCCTCGTCAGGCTCATACTTTCGCAGTTTTAACATACATGTTGACGTGATCGAGGGTTTTTTCTGTTTTTTGATCACGTAGTAAAGTGGTACCACACTGAAACAGTCCATTAAACCTGGTGTGGATCAATATTTTAGAGGATAACGCATGTTAGGTCTAGGTTAACCCTGGGAATTTCACTCATCGATCTCATACTTTCGCATTCTTCACATACTTGTTGAACGGATCCTGGGTTTTTTCTGGTTTGGTTGACGTAGTAATGTGGTACCACACTGGAACATTCAATTAAACCTGGTCTTGATAAATATTTTAGAGGATAACGCATGTTAGGTTTGTGTTAGGTCTAGGATTTGCCCTCATCTGGCTCATACTTTCGCATATTTCTCATACTTCACGGCTAGATCCTGGGCTATTTCTGGATTGGATCACATAGTAATGTGGTACCACACTGAAACAGTCAATTAAACCTGGTTTCGATCAATATTTTTGAGGATAACGCATGTTAGGTCTAGGTTAGTCCTAGGATTTTCACTCATCAGGCTCATACTTTCGCGTTTTTCACATACTTGTTGAACAGATCCTGGGTTTTTTCCGGTTTGGGTCACGTAGTAGTGTGGTACCACACTGAAACAGTCAATTAAACCTGGTTTCGATCAATATTTTTGAGGATAACGCATGTTAGGTCTAGGTTAGGCCTAGGATTTTCACTCATCAGACTCATACTTTCGCATTCTTCACATACTTGTTGGACGGATCCTGGGTTTTTTCTGGTTTGGATCACGTAGTAATGTGGGACCACACTGAAACAATCAATTAAACCAGGTCATGATAAATATTTTAGAGGATGACGCATGTTAGGTCTGAGTTAGGTCTAGGATTAGCCCTCGTCAGGCTCATACTTTCGCATATTTCTCATACTTCATGGCTAGATCCTGGGCTATTTCTGGATTGGATCACGTAGTAATGTGGTACCACACTGAAACAGTCAATTAAACCTGGTTTCGTTCAATATTTTAGAGGATAATTCATGTTATGTCTAGGTTAGGTCTGGGATTTGCTCTCATCAGGTTCATTCCTTCGCATACTTCTCATACTTAATGGCTAGATCCTGGGCTTTTTCTGGATTGCATCACGTAGTAATGAAGTACAACACTGAAACAGTCAATTAAACCTGGTTTCCATCAATATTTTAGAGGACAACGCATGTTAGGTCTAGGTAAGGCCTGGGATTTGCCCTCATCAGGGTCATACTTTCGCAGTTTTAACATACATGTTGACCTGATCGAGGGTTCTTAATGCTTTGGATCACGTAGTAAAGTGGTACCACACCGAAACAGTCCATTAAACCTGGTTTGGATCAATATTTTAGAGGATAACGCATGTTAGGTCTAGGTTAGCCCTGGGATTTTCACTCATCAGACTCATACTTTCGCATTCTTCACATACTTGTTGAACGGATCCTGGGTTTTTTCTGGTTTGGTTCACGTAGTAATGTGGTACCACACTGAAACATTCAATTAAACCTGGTCTTGATAAATATTTTAGAGGATAACGCATGTTAGGTTTGGGTTAGGTCTAGGATTTGTCCTCATCAGGCTCATGCATTCGCATATTTCTCATACTTCATGGCTAGATCCTGGGCTGTTTCTGGATTGTATCACGTAGTAATGTGGTACCACGCTGAAACAGTCAATTAAACCTGTTTTCGATCAATATTTTAGAGGATAACGCATGTTAGGTCTAGGTTAGGCCTGGGATTTTCGCTCATCAGACTCACACTTTCGCATTCTTCACATACTTGTTGGACGGATCCTGGGTTTTTTCTGGTTTGGATCACGTAGTAATGTGGGACCACACTGAAACAATCAATTAAACCAGGTCATGATAAATATTTTAGAGGATGACGCATATTAGGTCTGAGTTAGGTCTAGGATTTGCCCTCGTCAGGCTCATACTTTCGCATATTTCTCATACTTCATGGCTAGATCCTGGGCTATTTCTGGATTGGATCACGTAGTAATGTGGTACCACACTGAAACAGTCAATTAAACCTGGTTTCGATTAATATTTTAGAGGATAACGCAAGTTAGGTCTGGGATAGGTCTGGGATTTGCCCTCATCAGGCTGATACTTTCGCGTTTTTCACATACTTGTTGAACTGATCCTGGGTATTTTCTGGTGTGGATCACGTAGCAATGTGGTACCACACTGAAACAGTCAATTAAACCTGGTCTTGATAAATATTATAGAGGATAACGCATGTTAGGTCTGGGATAGGTCTAGGATTTGCCCTCATGAGACTCATACTTTCGCACACTTCACATACTCGTTGAACAGATCCTGGGTTATTTTCTGGTTTGGATCACATAGTAATGTGGTACCACACTGAAACAGTCGATTAAACCAGGTTTCGATCAATATTTTTGAGGATAACGCATGTTAGGTCTAGGTTAGGATCGGGATTTTCACTCAGCAGACTCATACTTTCGCATTCTTCACATACTTGTTGAGCGGATCCTGGGTTTTTTCAGGTTTGGATCACGTAGTAATGTCGGACCACACTGAAACAATCAATTAAACCCGGTCTTGATAAATATTTTAGAGGATAACGCAAGCTAGGTCTGGGTTAGGTCTAGGATTTGCCCTCGTCAGGCTCATACTTTCGCAGTTTTAACATACATGTTGACGTGATCGAGGGTTTTTTCTGTTTTTTGATCACGTTGTAAAGTGGTACCACACTGAAACAGTCCATTAAACCTGGTTTGGATCAATATTTTAGAGGATAACGCAAGTTAGGTCTAGGTTAACCCTGGGAATTTCACTCATCGATCTCATACTTTCGCATTCTTCACATACTTGTTGAACGGATCCTGGGTTTTTTCTGGTATGGTTCACGTAGTAATGTGGTACCACACTGGAACATTCAATTAAACCTGGTCTTGATAAATATTTTAGAGGATAACGCATGTTAGGATTGTGTTAGTTCTAGGATTTGCCCTCATCTGGCTCATACTTTCGCATATTTCTCATACTTCACGGCTAGATCCTGGGCTATTTCTGGATTGGTTCACGTAGTAATGTGGTACCACACTGAAACATTCAATTAAACCTGGTCTTGATAAATATTTTAGAGGATAACGCATGTTAGGTTTGGGTTAGGTCTAGGATTTGTCCTCATCAGGCTCATACATTCGCATATTTCTCATACTTCATGGCTAGATCCTGGGCTGTTTCTGGATTGTATCATGTAGTAATGTGGTACCACGCTGAAACAGTCAATTATACCTGTTTTCGATCAATATTTTAGAGGATAACGCAAGTTAAGTCTGGGATAGGTCTGGGATTTGACCTCATCAGACTCATACTTTCGCAGTTCTAACATACATGTTGACCTGATCGAGTGTTTTTTCTGCTTTGGATCACGTAGTAAAGTGGTACCACACTGAAACAGTCCATTAAACCTGGTTTGGATCAATATTTTAGAGGATAACGCATGTTAGGTCTAGGTTAGGCCTGGGATTTTCACTCATCAGACTCATACTTTCGCATTCTTCACATACTTGTTGAACGGATCCTGGGTTTTTTCTGGTTTGGATCACGTAGTAATGTGGGACCAAACTGAAACTGTCAATTAAACCTGGTTTCGATCAATATTTTAGAGAATAATTCATGTTAGGTTTAGGTTAGGTCTGGGATTTGCTCTCATCAGGCTCATTCTTTCGCATATTTCCCATACTTGATGGCTAGATCCTGGGCTTTTTCTGGATTGCATCACGTAGTAATGAAGTACAACACTGAAGCAGTCAATTAAACCTGGTTTCCATCTATATCTTAGAGGACAACGCAAGTTAGGTCTGGGATAGGTCTGGGATTTGCCCTCATCAGGGTCATACTTTCGCAGTTCTAACATACATGTTGACCTGATCGAGTGTTTTTTCTGCTTTGGATCACGTAGTAAAGTGGTACCACACTGAAACAGTCCATTAAACCTGGTTTGGATCAATATTTTAGAGGATAACGCATGTTAGGTCTAGGTTAGCCCTGGGATTTTCACTCATCAGACTCATAGTTTCGCATTCTTCACATACTTGTTGAACGGATCCTGGGTTTTTTCTGGTTTGGTTCACGTAGTAATGTGGTACCACACTGATACATTCAATTAAACCTGGTCTTGATAAATATTTTAGAGGATAACGCATGTTAGGTTTGGGTTAGGTCTAGGATTTGTCCTCATCAGGCTCATACATTCGCATATTTCTCATACTTCATGGCTAGATCCTGGGCTATTTCTGGATTGGATCACGTAGTAATGTGGTACCACACTGGAACAGTCAATTAAACCTGGTTTCGATCAATATTTTAGAGGACAATGCAAGTTAGGTCTGTGTTAGGTCTGGGATTTGCCACATCGGGGTCATACTTTCGCGTTTTTCACTTACTTGTTGAACTGATCCTGGGTTTTTTCTGGTTTGGATCACGTAGTAATGTGGTACCACACTGAAACAGTCGATTAAACCCGGTTTCGATCAATATTTTAGAGGATAACGCAAGTTAAGTCTGGGATGCCCTCAGGGCCTGCCAGCCTTTCAGCTGCAGTACGGGCTTAACGAACCCGGGGTACCCGAGTCATACACACACCGTAAGCCTCCTGTTGGTCGTCACAACGACCCATTCACAATTGCCTATTGGTTTTGTGAATGGTACGTGACGGCAGGAGGAACGGGGGTCTTGGCTTAACCGCCTGGGCCACGAGTATGGCGACTCTATAAAATCGCCCTCCAATCCTAAGCTATGGTGCGCGGCGATGGGATGCATGGTTGGGGGAGAAGGCCCAATCCCAAGCGACCACCTCCGGGGAACCTGCCGAACCCCCGGAGTATATAGGCTTACCCGGGTAAGGCGGCTCTGCCCGGGCGGACCTTTTCTTCCGACCTGCTCGTGGGAATATTATGGAGTTCAATATTAAAACGGTGATGGGACGGGGTAAGTCAGAGGGGGAGGACGAAGGCGGTGGTGGGACTGGAGTGACGGCGCTCGCGCCGCCTCCAGCGCCTGGCCCGGCTTCGTGGAAGGTGGAGGAGGACGACGAGACTGCGTCAGTCTCGTCCTTCTCCTCCACCAGGAGCCTCATAGGCTCTAAGAGGAAGAGGGCGGGGCAGGCCGTCGTCGAGGTGAGCGGGGCGATGAGCCCGTCGGTGAGGCTGAGTTGCCTCAGGGACGAGGTGACCGAGGAGATATCGGAGAGGATCTCCTCGTCCCTGAGGCGGGTGGAGAAAGTCGCCGCTGCCTGCGCCTTTAAGGGGCAGAAAAGCGGTGGCGCGGAGGCCCTGAAGGCCGCGGCGGAGGAAATGAGGGCGGCGGCGCGGGAGCTCAGAGGGCGGAACGCCCGTCTGCAGCTCCTGTTGGAGGAGGAGCGACAGGGGCGGAGGAGGGCAGAGGCGCTGTGGAACAGCGCGGCCCTCCCTCCCATCCTCCCTCCTCCTCCACCGCCGCGTCCCTCGGCGGAGGTAAATAAGCGGAGTGCGGCGGCAGTGGTGCGGGGCACCGCGGGCCCCTCCACCCGCACTCCGCCCGTGAAGAAGTCCGCGTCCTCCTCAGAAGACGATCTTCTGAGGAGGATTGGGGACATGATTGATGGCAAGCTGGCCGCCTTCCGGGAGGAGATCCTCGCCGGAAGAGCGGTCAGCAGGAAGGCGGTGCCTCCCCGACCTGTTCCGGTACAGTCGGGGAAGGCAAAGAAGGGCGGAGTGAAGGCTCCGCCCAGCGTTGCGGCACCAGGGCCCCGGGTCGCGACCCCCAAGGGGGGTGGTGTACCCGTGGTCGCGGTGGTCGCGTCCTCCACGGCACCCTCCCAAGGGGGGGTGGCGTGGAGTGAGGTGGTGGGGCGGAAGGCGAAGCGGGCGGCGAGGAAGGCCTCGCAACCGCGGCCTCCGCCTCCGCCGCCGGCGGCCAAGGTAAAGGCCGCGAAGGTCGGGAAGGCACGACCAGGTCGTCCCCCAAAAACGGCAGCGGTGACGCTGACCGTTGCGCAGGGGGGCGACCTGACTCGAATTGGGGCACGTGAGGCAGTGGTGCACCTCGCCGTTGGACCGCAGCGGTCAGTGTTACCGCTGCGGTGCCAAAGAGCGCCGTGCGAGCCAGTGCTCGGCGGCCCCCCACTGCCCGCTGTGTGCGGACATGGGGAGGCCAGCCGATCACAGGGTGGGGAGCAAGAAGTGCTCCCCCCCCCTCCCGGAAGGAGAGGAAGAGGCGGGCTGCACCGGCTCCGGTGCCGAGGGCGGTGGCATCGTCCTCCATGGAGGTGGACGGTGCTACGGGGACGGACGGCCGGGAGGAGGCTGGCGCGGCCATTAATTAATGCCGCCCCGCCTCCTCCTCCAGGCCAACCTCAACCACTGCCGCGCGGCACAGGACTTGATGTCCCAAGTCCTCGCGGAGTGGGGGGTTGGCCTGGCGGTCGCCGCCGAGCCGTACCGCGTCCCTGATCACCCTTATTGGGTGGGCGACGCGGACGGCTTGGTGGCGACGGTATGGGGAGGGGGCGACGGGTCCCCACCGTTCTCCTTGTTGGAGCGCGGTCGGGGATTCGTCGCCGTAGACTGGGGGGGAGTCGCTGTGGTGGGATGCTACATTTCGCCCCGTAGCGGTCACGCTGCGTTCGAGCTGTACTTGGCCGAGGTCGCGGCATGCGTGCAGCGCTACGCGGCCCGGCCGGTGCTGGTCCTGGGGGATTTTAATGCCAAGTCGGTGACTTGGGGATCCCCCAGGACCTTCGTTCGCGGCGGGATCCTGGGCGATTGGGCGGCGGGGCTCGACCTCCGGGTATTGAACCGGGGGTCGGAGCACACATGCGTGCGGCGATATGGGGGGTCCATCGTGGATGTTGGATTCGCGACCCCCAACGCCGTGCGCATGGTGTCGGGTTGGCACGTGGTCGCGGGGGCAGAGACACTCTCCGATCACCGGTACATCCGGATGGAGGTCTCTGCCGCCGCGAGTGCATCCCGACACGGCCGCCTGTGTGGCACCCCACCACGCCGCTGGGCGCTTCGGCGCCTGGACAAGGACGCCCTGATGGCAGCTGCCCTCGCTGCAACTTGGCCGCAGGGAGCGGCCGAGTTGCCGAGCATAGAGGAGGAGGTCGCCTGGCTCGGAGCATTGGTCGCGGGTATTTGCGACGCGGCGATGCCTCGGGTCGGGCGGGCTTCTCCTCGCCGGGCGGTGTACTGGTGGTCGGACGCGATCGCGGAGTTGCGAGTCGCGACTGTCCGCGCCCGACGCCAGTACACCCGCGCGCGCCGTCGTCAACGTACAGGCGACGGCGTGGCGCGAGCGAGGGCAGCTGATGACCTGTATGGAGCATACCGCGTGGCGCGGGTTGCTCTGCAGGTCGCCATCAAACGGGCCAAGACCCAGGCATGGAAGGAGCTCCTCCAGACCCTTGATGACGATCCATGGGGGCGCCCATATAAGGTGGTGCTGAATAAGCTCCGCCCGTGGGCGCCCCCCGTCACCGAGGGTCTTGACCCCCGGCTGCTGGAGGACGTGGTCAATACACAGTTCCAGTGGAGTGGACCGCCGAGCTGGGGGTCACGCAGGAGGAGCTGGCAGCGGCCATCAGACGGCTCGGGGTTCGTAACACGGCCCCGGGTCCGGATGGTGTGCCCGGCCGGGTTTGGGTCTTGATCCAGGGCGTCCTTGGGGCCGACCTCAGGCGGTTGTTCGACCGCTGCCTGAGGGACGGGCGATTCCCCCCCAGTTGGAAGGTGGCGAGGATGGTCCTCCTCCAGAAGGAGGGTCGGCCCGCGGGGTCTCCCTCCGCATACCGGCCCATTTGTCTCCTCGACGAGGTGGGCAAGCTCTTCGAGCGGGTGATTGCTGCCCGCCTCGTCGAGCACCTGTCGCGGGGTGATCCCGGTCTGGCCGACTGCCAGTTCGGTTTCCGGGGGGGCCGATCGACTATCGACGCGATAGGTCGTGTGAGGGCCCTCTCGGGGGCGGCCGTCTCCCGGGGAGGGGTGGCATTGGCAATATCCAAGGATATTGCCAATGCCTTTAACACCCTCCCCTGGGAAGAGATAAGGAGGGGACTCGAATATCATCGGGTCCCCCCTTGTCTCAGGGCGGTCGTCGGGGATTATCTCCGCGGCAGGTGGATCGAGTATCCGGGCCGGGATGGTGATATGCGGAGGGAGGTGCACTGCGGTGTTCCGCAGGGGTCGGTCCTCGGGCCACTCCTGTGGAACATCGCGTACGACTCGGTGTTGCGGGCCGGCCTCCCCGACGGCGTCAGCACGGTGTGTTATGCGGATGACACACTGGTGCTGGCCGTCGGGGCGCACTGGGGGAGGGCCATGCGTCGCGCGGAGGAGGGGTCGCAACGCGTCGTCGACCGGATCAGGGGGATGGGGATGACGGTGGCGGTCCATAAGACCGAGGTGATTGCGTTTCATCCACCTCGGCAGGATCCGCCACCCCCTCTGATCCGGGTGGGTGGGGCTGACATCGAGGTGAAGCCCCAGATCAGGTATCTAGGGCTGATCCTCGATAGCCACTGGCGTTTCGAGGAGCATTTCCGCTGCCTGGTCCCCCGGTTGGAAAGGATGGTTGCGGCTCTGGGCCGGATCCTGCCCAACCTGGGGGGCCCGGCGGGCCGAGTTCGTCGCCTCTATGTGGCAATGGTCCAGTCGGTGGCCCTATACGGGGCCCCCGTCTGGGCGGACGACCTGGCTGCCTCCCGGCGCTGCATGACTATGCTGCGTCGGGTGCAGAGGCGCATGGCGCTCAGGGTCGTCCGCGGGTATCGGACCATGTCACATGAGGCGGCGACGGTTCTAGCGGGGATGCCGCCCATGGACCTGCTCGCGCGGTCGCACGCGGTGATGTACCGGCACCGCGTCGACCGTCGCGCGGGGGTGGGGGCGGTCCCGGGCGGGCAGGAACCTGCTTGGGGCGATTTGAAGCGCCAGGCCCGGCAGTCCGTGTTGCTCGCGTGGCAGGAGCGGCTGGCTCTGCCAACCGCGGGGCACCGGACTGTCGGGGCGGTTCGGCCACTCCTGAAGGAGTGGCTGGACAGAGGCCATGGCAGCCTCACCTACCGGATGGCACAGGTATTTTCCGGGCATGGCAGCTTCGGAAGATACCTGTGCCGGATAGGGAAGGAGCCGACGGCGCGTTGCTGCCACTGCGGCGCTGAGCAGGACACGGCGGATCATACCCTGGAGGTATGCCCCGCGTGGGAGGGGGAGCGCCGTGTCCTGGTCGGCGTCGTCGGGCGGGATGTCTCGCTGCCGGGCGTGGTGCGCGCCATGCTTGGCAGCGAGGAGAAGTGGAGGGCCGTGGCCTCCTTTTGCGAGAACGTAATGTTGCAGAAGGAGGCCGCGGGGAGGGAGCGCGAGATTCAGCGGCGCGCTGAAGCTCGCGCTCGTGCGGTGGCCCGAGGTCGTCGCCCGGTCGCGAGGCGTCGCGGGCGGCCGCCTCGGCGTGGCGGATGACCTAGGCTGGGACGGGTGTCCTGAGGGGACCCTCCTCCCGCCAGGCGGCGCCGGGTCGGACCGGTTGGGGGTAGGAGTGCCTCCCCCTACCGGTCCGACGCAAGGGGAGGCACCCTCGGCGGTCTGGTGCGGCCATGAACGCCCGGCCGCCGAGGGGTGGAAACGGGGTCGCGGGCGGTTGCGAGTTGGGGCTCGCAGCCGCCACTAAACGCGGCCCCGGGACGGATAGCGGCGGGATGGAGTGGCCCCGTCCCGCCGCTATGAGGCAGTGTGTCTACTGGGGGGACCGATTGTCCCCCCGGGGGATGGGCGCGAAAGCGCGGGCACGGGGAGGATACCGGAAGAATGCTTCGAGCGATTCCCGGTATCCTCCCAAAGCGTGCCGAAGGGTCACCGTGGGGTTTTTAGTGGGTAGGTCCCGCGCCTGTCGTTGTACGGGCGCGGGGAATCCCACACACCCCTCCCACCTCTCCCCAAGGCGGTGGGAGGGAGTCTTTCGAAGATTTTCCCCACGACAAAAAAAAAAAAAAAAAAAAAAAAAGTTAAGTCTGGGATAGGTATGGGATTTGAGCTCATCAGACTCATACTTTCGCACACTTCACATACTCGTTGAACAGATCCTGGGTTATTTTCTGGTTTGGATCACATAGTAATGTGGTACCACACTGAAACAGTAGATTAAACCAGGTTTCGATCAATATTTTAGAGAATAATTCATGTTAGGTCTAGGTTAGGCCTGGGATTTTCACTCATCAGGCTCATTCTTTCACATATTTCTCATACTTGATGGCTAGATCCTGGGCTTTTTCTGGATTGCATCACGTAGTAATGAAGTACAACACTGAAACAGTCAATTAAACCTGGTTTCCATCAATATCTTAGAGGACAACGCAAGTTAGGTCTGGGATAGGTCTGGGATTTGACCTCATCAGGGTCATACTTTCACAGTTTTAACATGCATGTTGACCTGATCAAGGGTTTTTTCTGCTTTGGATCACGTAGTAAAGTGGTACCACAACTAAAACAGTCAATTAAACCTGGTTTCGATCATTATTTTAGAGGATAACGCAAGTTAGGTCTGGGATGCGGCGGGGCTCGACCTCCGGGTATTGAACCGGGGGTCGGAGCACACATGCGTGCGGCGATATGGGGGGTCCATCGTGGATGTTGGATTCGCGACCCCCAACGCCGTGCGCATGGTGTCGGGTTGGCACGTGGTCGCGGGGGCAGAGACACTCTCCGATCACCGGTACATCCGGATGGAGGTCTCTGCCGCCGCGAGTGCATCCCGACACGGCCGCCTGCGTGGCACCCCACCACGCCGCTGGGCGCTTCGGCGCCTGGACAAGGACGCCCTGATGGCAGCTGCCCTCGCTGCAACTTGGCCGCAGGGAGCGGCCGAGTTGCCGAGCATAGAGGAGGAGGTCGCCCGGCTCGGAGCATTGGTCGCGGGTATTTGCGACGCGGCGATGCCTCGGGTCGAGCGGGCTTCTCCTCGCCGGGCGGTGTACTGGTGGTCGGACGCGATCGCGGAGTTGCGAGTCGCGACTGTCCGCGCCCGACGCCAGTACACCCGCGCGCGCCGTCGTCAACGTACAGGCGACGGCGTGGCGCGAGCGGGGGCAGCTGATGACCTGTATGGAGCATACCGCGTGGCGCGGGTTGCTCTGCAGGTCGCCATCAAACGGGCCAAGACCCAGGCATGGAAGGAGCTCCTCCAGACCCTTGATGACGATCCATGGGGGCGCCCATATAAGGTGGTGCTGAATAAGCTCCGCCCGTGGGCGCCCCCCGTCACCGAGGGTCTTGACCCCCGGCTGCTGGAGGACGTGGTCAATACACTCTTCCCAATTGGGGAGAGGGGACCGCGTCCTCCGGCGGCGGCGGCTGTCCCAGTGGAGTGGACGGCCGAGCTGGGGGTCACGCAGGAGGAGCTGGCAGCGGCCATCAGACGGCTCGGGGTTCGTAACACGGCCCCGGGTCCGGATGGTGTGCCCGGCCGGGTTTGGGTCTTGACCAAGGGCGTCCTTGGGGCCGACCTCAGGCGGTTGTTCGATCGCTGCCTGAGGGACGGGCGATTCCCCCCCAGTTGGAAGGTGGCGAGGATGGTCCTCCTCCGGAAGGAGGGTCGGCCCGCGGAGTCTCCCTCCGCATACCGGCCCATTTGTCTCCTCGACGAGGTGGGCAAGCTCTTCGAGCGTGTGATTGCTGCCCGCCTCGTCGAGCACCTGTCGCGGGGTGATCCCGGTCTGGCCGACTGCCAGTTCGGTTTCCGGGGGGGCCGATCGACTATCGACGCGATAGGTCGTGTGAGGGCCCTCTCGGAGGCGGCCGTCTCCCGGGGAGGGGTGGCATTGGCAATATCCAAGGATATTGCCAATGCCTTTAACACCCTCCCCTGGGAAGAGATAAGGAGGGGGCTCGAATATCATCGAGTCCCCCCTTGTCTCAGGGCGATCGTCGGGGATTATCTCCGCGGCAGGTGGATCGAGTATCCGGGCCGGGATGGTGATATGCGGAGGGAGGTGTACTGCGGTGTTCCGCAGGGGTCGGTCCTCGGGCCACTCCTGTGGAACATCGCGTACGACTCGGTGTTGCGGACCGGCCTCCCCGACGGCGTCAGCACGGTGTGTTATGCGGATGACACACTGGTGCTGGCCGTCGGGGCGCACTGGGGGAGGGCCATGCGTCGCGCGGAGGAGGGGTCCCAACGCGTCGTCGACCGGATCAGGGGGATGGGGATGACGGTGGCGGTCCATAAGACCGAGGTGATTGCGTTTCATTCACCTCGGCAGGATCCGCCACCCCCTCTGATTCGGGTGGGTGGGGCTGACATCGAGGTGAAGCCCGAGATCAGGTATCTGGGGCTGATCCTCGATAGCCACTGGCGTTTCGAGAAGCATTTCCGCTGCCTGGTCCCCCGGTTGGAAAGGATGGTTGCGGCTCTGGGCCGGATCCTGCCCAACCTGGGGGGCCCGGCGGGCCGAGTTCGTCGCCTCTATGTGGCAATGGTCCAGTCGGTGGCCCTATACGGGGCCCCCGTCTGGGCGGACGACCTGGCTGCCTCCCGGCGCAGCATGACTATGCTGCGTCGGGTGCAGAGGCGCATGGCGCTCAGGGTCGTCCGCGGGTATCGGACCATGTCACATGAGGCGGCGACGGTTCTAGCGGGGATGCCGCCCATGGACCTGCTCGCGCGGTCGCACGCGGTGATGTACCGGCACCGCGTCGACCGTCGCGCGGGGGTGGGGGCGGTCCCGGGCGGGCAGGAACCTGCTTGGGGCGATTTGAAGCGCCAGGCCCGGCAGTCCGTGTTGCTCGCGTGGCAGGAGCGGCTGGCTCTGCCAACCGCGGGGCACCGGACTGTCGGGGCTGTTCGGCCACTCCTGAAGGAGTGGCTGGACAGAGGCCATGGCAGCCTCACCTACCGGCTGGCACAGGTGTTTTCCGGGCATGGCAGCTTCGGAAGATACCTGTGCCGGATAGGGAAGGAGCCGACGGCGCGTTGCTGCCACTGCGACGCTGAGCAGGACACGGCGGATCATACCCTGGAGGTATGCCCCGCGTGGGAGGGGGAGCGCCGTGTCCTGGTCGGCGTCGTCGGGCGGGATGTCTCGCTGCCGGGCGTGGTGCGCGCCATGCTCGGCAGCGAGGAGAAGTGGAGGGCCGTGGCCTCCTTCTGCGAGAACGTAATGTTGCAGAAGGAGGCCGCGGGGAGGGAGCGCGAGCTTCAGCGGCGCGCTGAGGCTCGCGCTCGTGCGGTGGCCCGAGGTCGTCGCCCGGTCGCGAGGCGTCGCGGGCGGCCGCCTCGGCGTGGCGGATGACCTAGGCTGGGAGGGGGGTCCTGAGGGGACCCTCCTCCCGCCAGGCGGCGCCGGGTCGGACCGGTTGGGGGTAGGAGTGCCTCCCCCTACCGGTCCGACGCAAGGGGAGGCACCCTCGGCGGTCTGGTGCGGCCATGAACGCCCGGTCGCCGAGGGGTGGAAACGGGGTCGCGGGCGGTTGCGAGTTGGGGCTCGCAGCCGCCACTAAACGCGGCCCCGGGACGGATAGCGGCGGGATGGAGTGGCCCCGTCCCGCCGCTATGAGGCAGTGTGTCTACTGGGGGGACCGATTGTCCCCCCGGGGGATGGGCGCGAAAGCGCGGGCACGGGGAGGATACCGGAAGAATGCTTCGAGCGATTCCCGGTATCCTCCCAAAGCGTGCCGAAGGGTCACCGTGGGGTTTTTAGTGGGTAGGCCCCGCGCCTGTCGTTGTACGGGCGCGGGGAATCCCACACACCCCTCCCACCTCTCCCCAAGGAGGTGGGAGGGAGTCTTTCGAAGATTTTCCCCACGACAAAAAAAAAAAAAAAAAAAAAAAAAAAAAAAAAAAAAAAAGTTAGGTCTGGGATAGGTCTGGGATTAGCCCTCATCAGACTCATACTTTCGCATTCTTCACATACTTGTTGAACGGATCCTGGGTTTTTTCTGGTTTGGATCACGTAGTAACGTGGTACCACGCTGAAACAGTCAATTAAACCTGGTTTCGATTAATATTTTAGAGGATAACGCAAGTTAGGTCTGGGATAGGTCTGGGATTTGCCCTCATCAGGCTGATACTTTCGCGTTTTTCACATACTTGTTGAACTGATCCTGGGTTTTTTCTGGTTTGGATCACGTAGCAATGTGGTACCACACTGAAACAGTCAATTAAACCTGGTTTCGATCAATATTTTAGAGAATAATTCATGTTAGGTCTAGGTTAGGTCTGGGATTTGCTCTCATCAGGCTCATTCTTTCGCATATTTCCCATACTTGATGGCTAGATCCTGGGCTTTTTCTGGATTGCATCACGTAGTAATGAAGTACAACACTGAAACAGTCCATTAAACCTGGTTTGGATCAATATTTTAGAGGATAACGCATGTTAGGTCTAGGTTAACCCTGGGAATTTCACTCATCGATCTCATACTTTCGCATTCTTCACATACTTGTTGAACGGATCCTGGGTTTTTTCTGGTTTGGTTCACGTAGTAATGTGGTACCACACTGAAACAATCAATTAAACCAGGTCATGATAAATATTTTAGAGGATGACGCATGTTAGGTCTGAGTTAGGTCTAGGATTTGCCCTCGTCAGGCTCATACTTTCGCATATTTCTCATACTTCATGGCTAGATCCTGGGCTATTTCTGGATTGGATCACGTAGTAATGTGGTACCACACCGAAACAGTCAATTAAACCTGGCTTCGTTCAATATTTTAGAGGATAATTCATGTTATGTCTAGGTTAGGTCTGGGATTTGCTCTCATCAGGTTCATTCTTTCGCATACTTCTCATACTTAATGGCTAGATCCTGGGCTTTTTCTGGATTGCATCACGTAGTAATGAAGTACAACACTGAAACAGTCAATTAAACCTGGTTTCCATCAATATTTTAGAGGACAACGCATGTTAGGTCTAGGTAAGGCCTGGGATTTGCCCTCATCAGGGTCATACTTTCGCAGTTTTAACATACATGTTGACCTGATCGAGGGTTGTTAATGCTTTGGATCACGTAGTAAAGTGGTACCACACCGAAACAGTCCATTAAACCTGGTTTGGATCAATATTTTAGAGGATAACGCATGTTAGGTCTAGGTTAGCCCTGGGATTTTCACTCATCAGACTCATACTTTCGCATTCTTCACATACTTGTTGAACGGATCCTGGGTTTTTTCTGGTTTGGTTCACGTAGTAATATGGTACCACACTGAAACATTCAATTAAACCTGGTCTTGATAAATATTTTAGAGGATAACGCATGTTAGGTTTGGGTTAGGTCTAGGATTTGTCCTCATCAGGCTCATACATTCGCATATTTCTCATACTTCATGGCTAGATCCTGGGCTGTTTCTGGATTGTATCACGTAGTAATGTGGTACCACGCTGAAACAGTCAATTAAACCTGTTTTCGATCAATATTTTAGAGGATAACGCAAGTTATGTCGGGGATAGGTCTGGGATTTGACCTCATCAGACTCATACTTTCGCACACTTACAATACTCGTTGAGCAGATCCTGGGTTATTTTCTGGTTTGAATCACATAGTAATGTGGTACCACACTGAAACAGTAGATTAAACCAGGTTTCGATCAATATTTTAGAGAATAATTCATGTTAGGTCTAGGTTAGGCCTGGGATTTTCACTCATCAGACTCATACTTTCGCATTCTTCGCATACTTGTTGAACGGATCCTGGGTTTTTTCTGGTTTGGATCACGTAGTAATGTGGGACCACACTGAAACAGTCAATTAAACCTGGTTTCGATCAATATTTTAGAGAATAATTCATGTTAGGTTTAGGTTAGGTCTGGGATTTGCTCTCATCAGGCTCATTCTTTCGCATATTTCCCATACTTGATGGCTAGATCCTGGGCTTTTTCTGGATTGCATCACGTAGTAATGAAGTACAACACTGAAACAGTCAATTAAACCTGGTTTCCATCTATATCTTAGAGGACAACGCAAGTTAGGTCTGGGATAGGTCTGGGATTTGCCCTCATCAGGGTCATACTTTCGCAGTTCTAACATACATGTTGACCTGATCGAGTGTTTTTTCAGCTTTGGATCACGTAGTAAAGTGGTACCACACTGAAACAGTCCATTAAACCTGGTTTGGATCAATATTTTAGAGGATAACGCATGTTAGGTCTAGGTTAGCCCTGGGATTTTCACTCATCAGACTCATACTTTCGCATTCTTCACATACTTGTTGAACGGATCCTGGGTTTTTTCTGGTTTGGATCACGTAGTAATGTGGGCCCACACTGAAACAATCAATTAAACCTGGTCATGATAAATATTTTAGAGGTTAACGCATGTTAGGTCTGAGTTAGGTTTAGGATTTGCCCTCGTCAGGCTCATACTTTCGCATATTTCTCATACTTCACGGCCAGATCCTGGGCTATTTCTGGATTGGATCACATAGTAATGTGGTACCACACTGAAACAGTCGATTAAACCTGGTTTCGATCAATATTTTTGAGGATAACGCATGTTAGGTCTAGGTTAGGCCTGGGATTTTCACTCATCAGACTCATTCTTTCGCATTCTTCACATACTTGTTGGACGGATCCTAGGGTTTTTCTGGTTTGGAACCCGTAGTAATGTGGGACCACACTGAAACAATCAATTAAACCAGGTCATGATAAATATTTTAGAGGATGACGCATGTTAGGTCTGAGTTAGGTCTAGGATTTGCCCTCGTCAGGCTCATACTTTCGCATATTTCACATACTTCATGGCTAGATCCTGGGCTATTTCTGGATTGGATCACGTAGTAATGAAGTACAACACTGAAACAGTCAATTAAACCTGGTTTCCATCAATATTTTTGAGGATAACGCATGTTAGGTCTAGGTAAGGCCTGGGATTTGCCCTCATCAGGGTCATACTTCCGCAGTTTTAACATACATGTTGACCTGATCGTGGGTTCTTAATGCTTTGGATCACGTAGTAAAGTGGTACCACACTGAAACAGTCCATTAAACCTGGTTTGGATCAATATTTTAGAGGATAACGGATGTTAGGTCTAGGTTAGCCCTGGGATTTTCACTCATCAGACTCATACTTTCGCATTCTTCACATACTTGTTGAACGGATCCTGGGTTTTTTCTGGTTTGGTTCACGTAGTAATGTGGTACCACACTGAAACATTCAATTAAACCTGGTCTTGATAAATATTTTAGAGGATAACGCATGTTAGGTTTGGGTTAGGTCTAGGATTTGTCCTCATCAGGCTCATACATTCGCATATTTCTCATCCTTCATGGCTAGATCCTGGGCTGTTTCTGGATTGTATCACGTAGTAATGTGGTACCACGCTGAAACAGTCAATTAAACCTGGTTTCGATCAATATTTGAGAGGATAACGCATGTTAGGTCTGGGTTAGGTCTGGGATTCGCCCTCATCAGGCTCATACTTTCGCGTTTTTCACATACTTGTTGAACTGATACTGGGTTTTTTCTGGTTTGGATCACGTAGTAATGTGGTACCACACTGAAACAGTCGATTAAACCCGGTTTCGATCAATATTTTAGAGGATAACGCATGTTAGGTCTAGGTTAGCCTTGGGATTTTCACTCATCAGACTCATACTTTCGCATTCTTCACATACTTGTTGAACGGATCCTGGGTTTTTTCTGGTTTGGATCACGTAGTAATGTGGTACCACACTGAAACATTCAATTAAACCTGGTCTTGATAAATATTTTGGAGGATAACGCATGTTAGGTTTGGGTTAGGTCTAGTATTTGTCCTCATCAGGCTCATACATTCGCATATTTCTCATACTTCATGGCTAGATCCTGGGCTGTTTCTGGATTGTATCACGTAGTAATGTGGTACCACGCTGAAACAGTCAATTAAACCTGGTTTCGATCAATATTTCAGAGGATAACGCAAGTTAGGTCTGGGATAGGTCAGGGATTCGCCCTCATCAGGCTCATACTTTCGCGTTTTTCACATACTTGTTGAACTGATCCTGGGTTTTTTCTGGTTTGGATCACGTAGTAATTTGGTACCACACTGAAACAGTCGATTAAACCCGGTTTCGATCAATATTTTAGAGGATAACGCAAGTTAAGTCTGGGATAGGTCTGGGATTTTCACTCATCAGACTCATACTTTCGCATTCTTCACATACTTGTTGGACGGATCCTGGGTTTTTTCTAGTTTGGATCACGTAGTAATGTGGGACCACACTGAAACAATCAATTAAACCAGGTCATGATAAGTATTTTAGAGGATGACGCATGTTAGGTCTGAGTTAGGTCTAGGATTTGCCCTCGTCAGGCTCATACTTTCGCATATTTCTCATACTTCATGGCTAGATCCTGGGCTATTTCTGGATTGGATCACGTAGTAATGAAGTACAACACTGAAACAGTCAATTAAACCTGGTTTCCATCAATATTTTTGAGGATAACGCATGTTAGGTCTAGGTTAGGCCTGGGATTTTCACTCATCAGACTCATACTTTCGGATTCTTCACATACTTGTTGGACGGATCCTGGGTTTTTTCTGGTTTGGATCACGTAGTAATGTGGGACCACACTGAAACAATCAATTAAACCAGGTCATGATAAATATTTTAGAGGACAACGCATGTTAGGTCTAGGTAAGGCCTGGGATTTGCCCTCATCAGGGTCATACTTTCGCAGTTTTAACATACATGTTGACCTGATCGAGGGTTCTTAATGCTTTGGATCACGTAGTAAAGTGGTACCACACTGAAACAGTCCATTAAACCTGGTTTGGATCAATATTTTAGAGGATAACGCATGTTAGGTCTAGGTTAGCCCTGGGATTTTCACTCATCAGACTCATACTTTCGCATTCTTCACATACTTGTTGAACGGATCCTGGGTTTTTTCTGGTTTGGATCACGTAGTAATGTGGTACCACACTGAAACAGTCGATTAAACCCGGTTTCGATCAATATTTTAGAGGATAACGCAAGTTAAGTCTGGGATAGGTCTGGGATTTGACCTCATCAGACTCATACTTTCGCACACTTACAATACTCGTTGAGCAGATCCTGGGTTATTTTCTGGTTTGGATCACATAGTAATGTGGTACATCACTGAAACAGTAGATTAAACCAGGTTTCGATCAATATTTTAGAGAATAATTCATGTTAGGTCTAGGTTAGGCCTGGGATTTTCACTCATCAGACTCATTCTTTCGCATATTTCCTATACTTGATGGCTAGATCCTGGGCTTTTTCTGGATTGCATCACGTAGTAATGAAGTACAACACTGAAACAGTCAATTAAACCTGGTTTCCATCTATATCTTAGAGGACAACGCAAGTTAGGTCTGGGATAGGTCTGGGATTTGCCCTCATCAGGGTCATACTTTCGCAGTTCTAACATACATGTTGACCTGATCGAGTGTTTTTTCTGCTTTGGATCACATAGTAATGTGGTACAACACTGAAACAGTAGATAAAACCAGGTTTCGATCAATATTTTAGAGAATAATTCATGTTAGGTCTAGGTTAGGCCTGGGATTTTCACTCATCAGACTCATACTTTCGCATTCTTCACGTACTAGTTTAACGGATCCTGGGTTTTTTCTGGTTTGGATCACGTAGTAATGTGGGACCACACTGAAATAGTCAATTAAACCTGGTTTCGATCAATATTTTAGAGAATAATTCATGTTAGGTTTAGGTTAGGTCAGGGATTTGCTCTCATCGGGCTCATTCTTTCGCATATTTCCCATACTTGATGGCTAGATCCTGGGCTTTTTCTGGATTGCATCACGTAGTAATGAAGTACAACACTGAAACAGTCAATTAAACCTGGTTTCCATCTATATCATAGAGGACAACGCAAGTTAGGTCTGGGATAGGTCTGGGATTTGCCCTCATCAGGGTCATACTTTCGCAGTTCTAACATACATGTTGACCTGATCGAGTGTTTTTTCTGCTTTGGATCACGTAGTAAAGTGGTACCACACTGAAACAGTCCATTAAACCTGGTTTGGATCAATATTTTAGAGGATAACGCATGTTAGGTCTAGGTTAGCCCTGGGATTTTCACTCATCAGACTCATACTTTCGCATTCTTCACATACTTGTTGAACGGATCCTGGGTTTTTTCTGGATTGGATCACGTTGTAATGTGGGACCACAATGAAGCAATCAATTAAACCTGGTCATGATAAATATTTTAGAGGATAACGCATGTTAGGTCTGGGTTAGGTCTAGGATTTGCCCGCGTCAGGCTCATACTTTCGCATATTTCTCATACTTCATGGCTAGATCCTGGGCTATTTCTGGATTGGATCACGTAGTAATGTGGTGCCACACTGAAACAGTCAATTAAACCTGGTTTTGATCAATATTTTAGAGAATAATTCATGTTATGTCTAGGTTAGGTCTAGGATTTGCCCTCGTCAGGCTCATACTTTCGCATATTTCTCATACTTCATTGCTAGATCCTGGGCTATTTCTGGATTGGATCACGTAGTAATGTGGTACCACACTGAAACAGTCAATTAAACCTGGTTTCAATCAATATTTTAGAGGATAACGCAAGTTAGGTCTGGGATAGGTCTGGGATTTGCCCTCATCAGGGTCATACTTTCGCAGTTTTATCATACATGTTGGCGTGATCGAGGGTTTTTTCTGCTTTGGATCACGTAGTAAAGAGGTACCACACTGAAACAGTCCACTAAACCTGGTTAGGATCAATATTTTAGAGGATAACGCATGTTAGGTCTGTTTTAGGCCGGGGATTTGCCCTCGTCATGCTCATACTTTCGCATATTTCTCAGACTTCATGGCTAGATCCTGGGCTATTTCTGGATTAGATCACGTAGTAATGTGCTACCACACTGAAACATTCAATTAAGGCAGGTCTTGATAAATATTTTAGAGGAAAACGCATGTTAGGTCTGGGTCAGGTCTAGAATTTTCCCTCATCAGGCTCATACTTTCGCATATTTCTCATACTTCATGGCTAGATCCTGGGCTGTTTCTGGATTGTATCACGTAGTAATGTGGTACCACGCTGAAACAGTCAATTAAACTTGGTTTCGATCAATATTTTAGAGGATAACGCATGTTAGGTCTGGGATAGGTCTAGGATTTGCCCTCATCAGACTCATACTTTCGCACACTTCACATACTCGTTGAACAGGTTCCTGGGTTATTTTCTGGTTTGGAACACATAGTAATGTGGTACCACACACAAACAGTCGATTAAACCAGGTTTCGATCAATAATTTAGAGCATAGCGCAAGTTAGGTCTGTTTTAGGCCGGGGACTTTCACTCATCTGACTCATACTTTCGCATTCTTCACATACTTGTTGAACGGATCCTGGGTTTTTTATGGTTTGGATCACGAAGTAATGTGGGACCACACTGAAACAATCAATTAAACCTGGTCATGATAAATATTTTAGAGGATAACGCATGTTAGGTCTGGGATAGGTCTGGGATTTGCCCTCATCATACTCATACTTTCGCACACTTCACATACTCGTTGAGCAGATCCTGGGTTATCTTCTGGTTTGGATCACATAGTAATGTGGTACCACACTGAAACAGTCGATTAAATCAGGTTTCGATCAATATTTTTGAGGATAACGCATGTTAGGTCTAGGTTAGGCCTGGGATGTGCCCTCATCAGGGTCATACTTTCGCAGTTTTATCATACATGTTGACGTGATCGGGGGTTTTTTCTTCTTTGGATCACGTAGTAAAGTGGTACCACACTGAAACAGTCCACTAAACCTGGTTTGGATCAATATTTTAGAGGATAACGCAAGTTAGGTCAGGGATAGTTCTAGGATTTGCCCTCATCAGACTCATACTTTCGCATTCTTCACATACTTGTTGAACGGATCCTGGGTTTTTTCTTGTTTGGATCACGTAGTAATGTGGGACCACACTGAAACATTCAATTAAAGCAGGTCTTGATAAATATTTTAGAGGAAAACTCATGTTAGGTCTGGGTCAGGTCTAGAATTTGCCCTCATCAGGCTCATACTTTCGCATATTTCTCATACTTCATGGCTAGATCCTGGGCTATTTCTGGATTAGATCACGTAGTAACGTGGTACCACGCTGAAACAGTCAATTAAACCTGGTCTTGATAAATATTTTAGAGGATAACGCATGTTAGGTCTGGGATAGGTCTAGGATTTGCCCTCATCAGACTCATACTTTCGCACACTTCACATACTCGTTGAACAGATCCTGGGTTATTATCTGGTTTGGATCACATAGTAATGTGGTACCACACAGAAACAGTCGATTAAACCAGGTTTCGATCCATATTTTAGAGCGTAACGCAAGTTAGGTCTGGGATAGGTCTGGGATTTGCCCTCATCAGGCTCATACTTTCGCGTTTTTCACTTACTTGTTGAACTGATCCTGGGTTTTTTCTGGTTTGGATCACGTAGCAATGTGGTACCACACTGAAACAGTCAATTAAACCTGGTCTTGATAAATATTTTAGAGGATAACGCATGTTAGGTCTGGGATAGGTCTAGGATTTGCCCTCATCAGACTCATACTTTCGCACACTTCACATACTCGTTGAACAGATCCTGGGTTATTTTCTGGTTTGGATCACATAGTAATGTGGTACCACACTGAAACAGTCGATTAAACCAGGTTTCGGTCAATATTTTTGAGGATAACGCATGTTAGGTCTAGGTTAGGCCGGGGATTTTCACTCATCAGACTCATACTTTCGCATTCTTCACATACTTGTTGAACGGATCCTGGGTTATTTCTGGTTTGGATCACGTAGTAATGTGGGACCACACCGGAACAATCAATTAAACCTGGTCTTGATAAATATTTTGGAGGATAACGCATGTTAGGTTTGGGTTAGGTCTAGGATTTGTCCTCATCAGGCTCATACATTCGCATATTTGTCATACTTCATGGCTAGATCCTGGGCTGTTTCTGGATTGTATCACGTAGTAATGTGGTACCACGCTGAAACAGTCGATTAAACCCGGCTTCGATCAATATTTCAGAGGATAACGCAAGTTAGGTCTGGGATAGGTCAGGGATTCGCCCTCATCAGGCTCATACTTTCGCGTTTTTCACATACTTGTTGAACTGATCCTGGGATTTTTCTGGTTTGGATCACGTAGTAATGTGGTACCACACAGAAACAGTCGATTAAACCCGGCTTCGATCAATATTTTAGAGGATAACGCAAGTTAAGTCTGGGATAGGTCTGGGATTTGACCTCATCAGACTCATACTTTCGCACACTTCCCATACTCGTTGAACAGATCCTGGGTTATTTTCTGGTTTGGATCACATAGTAATGTGGTACCACACTGAAACAGTAGATTAAACCAGGTTTCGATCAATATTTTAGAGAATAATTCATGTTAGATCTAGGTTAGGCCTGGAATTTTCACTCATCACACTCATACTTTCGCATTCTTCACGTACTTGTTGAACGGATCCTGGGTTCTTTCTGGTTTGGATCACGTAGTAATGTGGGACCACACTGAAACAGTCAACTAAACCTGGTTTCGATCAATATTTTAGAGAATAATTCATGTTAGGTCTAGGTTAGGTCTGGGATTTGCTCTCATCAGGCTCATTCTTTCGCATATCACTCATACTTGATGGCTAGATCCTGGGCTTTTTCTGGATTGCATCACGTAGTAATGAAGTACAACACTGAAACAGTCAATTAAACCTGGTTTCCACCAATATCTGAGAGGACAGCGCAAGTTAGGTCTGGGATAGGTCTGGGATTTGCCCTCATCAGGGTCATACTTTCGCAGTTTTAACATGCATGTTGACCTGATCGAGGGTTTTTTCTGCTTTGGATCACGTAGTAAAGTGGTACCACAACTAAAACAGTCAATTAAACCTGGTTTCGATGATTACTTTAGAGGATAACGCAAGTTAGGACTGGGATAGGTCTGGGATTAGCCCTCATCAGACTCATACTTTCGCATTCTTCACATACTTGTAGAACGGATCCTGGTTTTTTTCTGGTTTGGATCACGTAGTAATGTGGGACCACACTGAAACAATCAATTAAACCTGGTCATGATAAATATTTTAGAGGATAACGCATGTTAGGTCTGGGTTAGGTCTAGGATTTGCCCTCGTCAGGCTCATACTTTCGCATATTTCTCATACTTCATGGCTAGATCCCGGGCTATTTCTGGATTGGATCACGTAGTAATGTGGTACCACACTGAAACAGTCAATTAAACCTGGTTTTGATCAATATTTTAGAGAATAATTCATGTTAGGTCTGGGTTAGGTCTAGGATTTGTCCTCGTCAGGCTCATACTTTCGCATATTTCTCATACTTCATGGCTAGATCCTTGGCTATTTCTGGATTAGATCACGTAGTAATGTGGTACCACACTGAAACATTCAATTAAAGCAGGTCTTGATAAATATTTTAGAGGAAAACTCATGTTAGGTCTGGGTCAGGTCTAGAATTTGCCCTCATCAGGCTCATACTTTCGCATATTTCTCATACTTCATGGCTAGATCCTGGGCTGTTTCTGGATTGTATCACGTAGTAACGTGGTACCACGCTGAAACAGTCAATTAAACCTGGTCTTGATAAATATTTTAGAGGATAACGCATGTTAGGTCTGGGATAGGTCTAGGATTTGCCCTCATCAGACTCATACTTTCGCACACTTCACATACTTGTTGAACGGATCCTGGGTTTTTTCAGGTTTGGATCACGAAGTAATGTGGGACCACACTGAAACAATCAATTAAACCTGGTCATGATAAATATTTTAGAGGATAACGCATGTTTGGTCTGGGATAGGTCTGGGATTTGCCCTCATCAGACTCATACTTTCGCACACTTCACATACTCGTTGAACAGATCCTGGGTTATCTTCTGGTTTGGATCACATAGTAATGTGCTACCACACTGAAACAGTCGATTAAATCAGGTTTCGATCAATATTTTTGAGGATAACGCATGTTAGGTCTAGGTTGGGCCTGGGATGTGCCCTCATCAGGGTCATACTTTCGCAGTTTTATCATACATGTTGACGTGATCGGGGGTTTTTTCTGCTTTGGATCACGTGGTAAAGTGGTACCACACTGAAACAGTCCACTAAACCTGGTTTGGATCAATATTTTAGAGGATAACGCAAGTTAGGTCAGGGATAGTTCTAGGATTTGCCCTCATCAGACTCATACTTTCGCATTCTTCACATACTTGTTGAACGGATCCTGGGTTTTTTCTTGTTTGGATCACGTAGTAATGTGGGACCACACTGAAACAATCAATTAAACCTGGTCATGATAAATATTTTAGAGGATAACGCATGTTAGGTCTGGGTTAGGACTAGGATTTGCCCTCGTCAGGCTCATACTTTCGCATATTTCTCATACTTCATGGCTAGATCCTGGGCTATTTCTGGATTGGATCACGTAGTAATGTGGTACCACACTGAAACATTCAATTAAACCAGGTCTTGATAAATATTTTAGAGGAAAACGCATGTTAGGTCTGGGTTAGGACTAGGATTTGCCCTCGTCAGTCTCATACTTTCGCATATTTCTCAGACTACATGGCTAGATCCTGGGCAATTTCTGGATTAGATCACGTAGTAATGTGGTACCACACTGAAACATTCAATTAAAGCAGGTCTTGATAAATATTTTAGAGGAAAACTCATGTTAGGTCTGGGTCAGGTCTAGAATTTGCCCTCATCAGGCTCATACTTTCGCATATTTCTCATACTTCATGGCTAGATCCTGGGCTATTTCTGGATTGTATCACGTAGTAACGTGGTACCACGCTGAAACAGTCAATTAAACCTGGTCTTGATAAATATTTTAGAGGATAACGCATGTTAGGTCTGGGATAGGTCTAGGATTTGCCCTCATCAGACTCATACTTTCGCACACTTCACATACTCGTTGAACAGATCCTGGGTTATTTTCTGGTTTGGATCACATAGTAATGTGGTACCACACTGAAACAGTCGATTAAACCAGGTTTCGGTCAATATTTTTGAGGATAACGCATGTTAGGTCTAGGTTAGGCCGGGGATTTTCACTCATCAGACTCATACTTTCGCATTCTTCACATACTTGTTGAACGGATCCTGGGTTTTTTCTGGTTTGGATCACGTAGTAATGTGGGACCACACCGAAACAATCAATTAAACCTGGTCTTGATAAATATTTTGGAGGATAACGCATGTTAGGTTTGGGTTAGGTCTAGGATTTGTCCTCATCAGGCTCATACATTCGCATATTTGTCATACTTCATGGCTAGATCCTGGGCTGTTTCTGGATTGTATCACGTAGTAATGTGGTACCACGCTGAAACAGTCGATTAAACCCGGCTTCGATCAATATTTCAGAGGATAACGCAAGTTAGGTCTGGGATAGGTCAGGGATTCGCCCTCATCAGGCTCATACTTTCGCGTTTTTCACATACTTGTTGAACTGATCCTGGGTTTTTTCTGGTTTGGATCACGTAGTAATGTGGTACCACACAGAAACAGTCGATTAAACCCGGCTTCGATTAATATTTTAGAGGATAACGCAAGTTAAGTCTGGGATAGGTCTGGGATTAGCCCTCATCAGACTCATACTTTCGCATTCTTCACATACTTGTAGAACGGATCCTGGTTTTTTTCTGGTTTGGATCACGTAGTAATGTGGGACCACACTGAAACAATCAATTAAACCTGGTCATGATAAATATTTTAGAGGATAACGCATGTTAGGTCTGGGTTAGGTCTAGGATTTGCCCTCGTCAGGCTCATACTTTCGCATATTTCTCATACTTCATGGCTAGATCCCGGGCTATTTCTGGATTGGATCACGTAGTAATGTGGTACCACACTGAAACAGTCAATTAAACCTGGTTTTGATCAATATTTTAGAGAATAATTCATGTTATGTCTAGGTTAGGTCTGGAATTTGCTCTCATCAGGCTCATTCTTTCGCATATTTCTCATACTTGATGGCTAGATCCTGGGCTTTTTCTGGATCGCATCACGTAGTAATGAAGTTCAACACTGAAACAGTCAATTAAACCTGGTTTCCATCAATATTTTAGAGGACAACGCATGTTAGGTCTAGGTAAGGCCTGGGATTTGCCCTCATCAGGGTCATACTTTCGCAGTTCTAACATACATGTTGACCTGATCGAGTGTTTTTTCTGCTTTGGATCACGTAGTAAAGTGGTACCACACTGAAACAGTCAATTAAACCTGGTTTGGATCAATATTTTACAGGATAACGCATGTTAGGTCTAGGTTAGCCCTGGGATTTTCACTCATCAGACTTATACTTTCCGCATTCTTCACTTACTTGTTGAACGGATCCTGGGTTTTTTCTGGTATGGTTCACGTAGTAATGTGGTACCACAGTGAAACATTCAATTAAACCTGGTTTTGATCAATATTTTAGAGAATAATTCATGTTATGTCTAGGTTAGGTCTGGGATTTGCTCTCATCAGGCTCATTCTTTCGCATATTTCTCATACTTGATGGCTAGATCCTGGGCTTTTTCTGGATTGCATCACGTAGTAATGAAGTACAACACTGAAACAGTCAATTAAACCTAGTTTCCATCGATATTTTAGAGGACAACGCATGTTAGGTCTAGGTAAGGCCTGGGATTTGCCCTCACCAGGGTCATACTTTCGCAGTTTTAACATACATGTTGACCTGATCGAGGGTTCTCAATGCATTGGATCACGTAGTAATGTGGTACCACACTGAAACAGTCCATTAAACCTGGTTTCGCTCAATATTTTAGAAGACAACGCATGTTAGGTCTAGGTTAGGCCTGGGATTTGCCCTCATCAGGGTCATACTTTCGCAGTTTTAACATGCATGTTGACCTGATCGAGGGTTTTTTCTGCTTTGGATCACGTAGTAAAGTGGTACCACACTAAAACAGTCAATTAAACCTTGTTTCGATCAATATTTTAGAGGATAACGCAAGTTAGGTCTGGGATAGGTCTAGGATTTGCCCTCATCAGGCTCATTCTTTCGCATATTTCTCATACTTGATGGCTAGATCCTGGGCTTTTTCTGGATTGCATCACGTAGTATTGTGGTACCACACTGAAACAGTCGATTAAACCAGGTTTCGTTCAATATTTTTGAGGATAACGCATGTTAGGTCTACGCTAGGTCTGGGATTTTCACTCATCAGACTCATACTTTCGCATTCTTCACATACTTGTTGAACGGATCTTGGGTTTTTTCTGGTGTGGATCACGTAGTAATGTCGTACCACGCTGAAACAATCAATTAAACCAGGTCTTGATAAATATTTTAGAGGATAACGCATGTTAGGTCTGGGTTAGGTCTAGGATTTGCCCTCATCAGGCTCATACTTTCGCAGTTCTAACATACATGTTGACCTGTTCGAGGGTTTTTTCTGCTTTGTATCACGTAGTAAAGTGGTACCACACTGAAACAGACCACTAAACCTGGTTTGGATCAATATTTGAGAGGATAATGCATGTTAGGTCTAGGTTAGCCCTGAGATTTTCGCTCATCTGACTCATACTTTCGCATTCTTCAGATACTTGTTCAACGGATCCTGGGTTTTTTTCTGGTTTGGATCACATAGTAATGTGGTACCGCACTGAAACAGTCGATTAAACCAGGTTTCGATCAATATTTTTGAGGATAACGCATGTTAGGTCTAGATTAGGCCTGGGATTTTCACTCATCAGACTCATTCTTTCGCATTCTTCACATACTTGTTGAACGGATCCTGGGTTTTTTCTGGTTTGGATCACGTAGTAATGTGGGACCACACTGAGACAATCAATTAAACCTGGTCTTGATAAATATTTTAGAGGATAACGCATGTTAGGTCTGGGTTAGGTCTAGGATTTGCCCTCATCAGGCTCATACTTTCGCAGTTCTAACATACATGTTGACCTGTTCGAGGGTTTTTTCTGCTTTGTATCACGTAGTAAAGTGGTACCACACTGAAACAGTCCACTAAACCTGGTTTCGATCAATATTTTAGAGAATAATCCATGTTAGGTCTAGGTTAGGTATGGGATTTCCTCTCATCTGGCTCATTCTTTCGCATATTTCTCATACTTGATGGCTAGATCATGGGCTTTTTCTGGATTGCATCACGTAGTAATGAAGTACAACACTGAAACAGTCAATTAAACCAAGTTTCCATCAATATTTTAGAGGACAACGCATGCTAGGTCTAGGTTAGGCCTGGGATTTGCCCTCATGAGGGTCATACTTTCGCAGTTTTAACATACATGTTGACCTGATCGAGGGTTTTTTCTGCTTTGGATCACGTAGTAAAGTGGTATCACACTGAAACTGTCCATTAAACCTGGTTTGGATCAATATTTTAGAGGATAACGCATGTTAGGTTTGGGTTAGGTCTAGGATTTGCCCTCGTCAGGCTCATACTTTCGCATATTTCTCATACTTTATGGCTAGATCCTGGGCTGTTTCAGGATTGTATCACGTGGTAACGTGGTACCACGCTGAAACAGTCAATTAAACCTGGTTTCGATCAATATTTTAGAGGATAACGCAAGTTAGGTCTGGGATAGGTCTGGGATTCGCCTTTATCAGGCTCATACTTTCGCGTTTTTCACATACTTGTTGAACTGATCCTGGGTTTTTTCTGGTTTGGTTCACGTAGTAATGTGGTACCACACTGAAACAGTCCATTAAACCTGGTTTCGCTCAATATTTTAGAAGATAACGCATGTTAGGTATAGGTTTGGCCTGGGATTTGCCCTCATCAGGGTCATACTTTCGCAGTTTTAACATGCATGTTGACCTGATCGAGGGTTTTTTCTGCTTTGGATCACGTAGTAAAGTGGTACCACACTAAAACAGTCAATTAAACCTGGTTTCGATCAATATTTTTGAGGATAACGCATGTTAGGTCTAGGTTAGGCCTGGGATTTTCACTCATCGGATTCATTCTTTCGCATTCTTCACATACTTGTTGAACGGATCTTGGGTTTTTTCTGGTGTGGATCACGTAGTAATGTGGTGCCACACTGAAACAGTCAATTAAACCTGGTTTCGATCAATATTTTAGAGGATAACGCATGTTAGGTCTGGGATAGGTCTGGGATTTGCCCTCATCAGGCTCATACTTTCGCAGTTTTAACATGCATGTTGACCTGATCGAGGGTTTTTTCTGCGTTCGATCACGTAGTAAAGTGGTACCACACTAAAACAGTCAATTAAACCTGGTTTCGATCAACATTTTAGAGGATAACGAAAGTTATGTCTAGTTTAGGCCTGGGATTTGCCCTCATCAGACTCATACTTTCGCATACTTCACATACTTGTTGAAGAGATCCTGGGTTTTTTTCTGGTTTGGATCACGTAGTAATGTGGTACCACACTGAAACAGTCAATTAAACCTGGTTTCGATCAATATTTTAGAGGATAACGCAAGTTAGGTCTGGGATAGGTCTGGGATTTGCCCTCATCAGGCTCATACTTTCGCGTATTTCACATACTTGTTGAACAGATCCTGGGTTCTTTTCTGGTTTGGATCACGTAGTAGTGTGGTACCACACTGAAACTGTCCATTAAACCTGCTTTCGATCAATATTTTAGAGAATAATTCATGTTAGGTCTAGGTTAGGCCTGGGATTTGCCCTCATCAGGGTCATACTGTCGCAGTTTTAACATACATGTTGACCTGATCGAGGGTTTTTTCTGCTTTGGATCACGTAGTAAAGTGGTACCACACTGAAGCAGTCCATTAAACCTGGTTTCGATTAATATTTTTGAGGATAACGCATGTTAGGTCTGGGATAGGTCTGGGATTTGCCCTCATCAGGCTCATACTTTCGCAGTTTTAACATGCATGTTGACCTGATCGAGGGTTTTTTCTGCATTGGATCACGTAGTAAAGTGGTACCACACTAAAACAGTCAATTAAACCTGGTTTCGATCAACATTTTAGAGGATAACGAAAGTTATGTCTAGTTCAGGCCTGGGATTTGCCCTCATCAGACTCATACTTTCGCATACTTCACATACTTGCCGAACAGATCCTGGGTTTTTTTCTGGTTTGGATCACGTAGTAATGTGGTACCACACTGAAACAGTCAATTAAACCTGGTTTCGATCAATATTTTAGAGGATAACGCCAGTTAGGTCTGGGATAGGTCTGGGATTTGCCTCATCAGGCTCATACTTTCGCGTATTTCACATACTTGTTGAACAGATCCTGGGTTTTTTTCTGGTTTGGATCACGTAGTAGTGTGGTACCACACTGAAACTGTCCATTAAACCTGGTTTCGATCAATATTTTTGAGGATAACGCATGTTAGGTCTAGGTTAGGCCGAGGATTTTCACTCATCAGACTCATACTTTCGCATTCTTCACATACTTGTTGAATGGACCCTGGGGTTTTACTGGTTTGGACCACGTAGTAATGTGGTACCACACTAAAACTGTCGGTGAAACCTGGTTTCGATCAATATTTTAGTGGATAACGCAAGTTAGGTCTGGGATAGGTCTGGGATATGCCCTCATCAGACTCATACTTTCGCACACTTCACATACTCGTTGAACAGATCCTGGGTTATTTTCTGGTTTGGATCACATAGTAATGTGGTACCACACTGAAACAGTCAATTAAACCAGGTTTCGATCAATATTTTTGAGGATAACGCATGTTAGGTCTAGGTTAGGCCGAGGATTTTCACTCATCAGACTCATACTTTCGCATTCTTCACATACTTGTTGAACGGATCCTGGGGTTTTACTGGTTTGGATCACGTAGTAATGTGGTACCACACTGAAACAGTCAATTAAACCTGGTTTCGATCAATATTTTAGAGAATAATCCATGTTAGGTCTAGGTTAGGTCTGGGATTTGCTCTCATCAGGCTCATTCTTTCGCATATTTCCCATACTCGATGGCTAGATCCTGGGCTTTTTCTGGATTGCATCACGTAGTAATGAAGTACAACACTGAAACAGTCAATTAAACCAAGTTTCCATCAATATTTTGGAGGAGAACGCATGTTAGGTCTGGGATCGGTCTGGGATTTGCCCTCATCAGGGTCATACTTTCGCAGTTTTAACATACATGTTGACCTGATCGAGGGTTTTTTCTGCTTTGGATCACGTAGTAAAGAAGTACCACACTGAAGCTGTCCATTAAACCTGGTTTGGATCAATATTTTAGAGGATAACGCATGTTAGGTTTGGGTTAGGTCTAGGATTTGCCCTCGTCAGGCTCATACTTTCGCATATTTCTCATACTTCATGGCTAGATCCTGGGCTGTTTCAGGATTGTATCACGTAGTAACGTGGTACCACGCTGAAACAGTCAATTAAACCTGATTTCGATCAATATTTTAGAGGATAACGCAAGTTAGGTCTGGGATCGGTCTGCGATTTGCCCTCATCAGGCTCATACTTTCGCGTTTTTCACATACTGGTTGAACAGATCCTGGGTTTTTTTCTGGTTTGGATCACGTAGTAGTGTGGTACCACACTGAAACTGTCCATTAAACCTGGTTTCGATCAATATTTTTGAGGATAACGCATGTTAGGTCTAGGTTAGGCCGAGGATTTTCACTCATCAGACTCATACTTTCGCATTCTTCACATACATGTTGAACGGATCCTGTGGTTTTACTGGTTTGGATCACGTAGTAATGTGGTACCACACTGAAGCAGTCAATTAAACCTGGTTTCGATCAATATTATAGAGAATAATCCATGTTAGGTCTAGGTTAGGTCTGGGATTTGCTCTCATCAGGCTCATTCTTTCGCATATTTCTCATACTTGATGGCTAGATCCTGGGCTTTTTCTGGATTGCATCACGTAGTAATGAAGTACAACACTGAAACAGTCAACTAAACCAAGTTTCCATCAATATCTTAGAGGAGAACGCATGTTAGGTCTAGGTTAGGCCTGGGATTTGCCCTCATCAGGGTCATACTTTCGCAGTTTTAACATACATGTTGACCTGATCGAGGGTTTTTTCTGCTTTGGATCACGTAGTAAAGAAGTATCACACTGAAGCTGTCCATTAAACCTGTTTTGGATCAATATTTTAGAGGATAACGCATGTTAGGTTTGGGTTAGGTCTAGGATTTGCCCTCGTCAGGCTCATACTTTCGCATATTTCTCATACTTCATGGCTAGATCCTGGGCTGTTTCAGGATTGTATCACGTAGTAACGTGGTACCACGCTGAAACAGTCAATTAAACCTGGTTTCGATCAATATTTTAGAGGATTACGCAAGTTAGGTCTGGGATAGGTCTGGGATTCGCCTTCATCACGCTCATACTTTCGCGTTTTTCACATACTTGTTGAACTGATCCTGGGTTTTTTCTGGTTTGGTTCACGTAGTAATGTGGTACCACACTGAAACAGTCCATGAAACCTGGTTTCGCACAATATTTTAGAAGATAACGCATGTTAGGTATAGGTTTGGCCTGGGATTTGCCCTCATCAGGGTCATACTTTCGCAGTTTTAACATGCATGTTGACCTGATCGAGGGTTTTTTCTGCTTTGGCTCACGTAGTAAAGTGGTACCACACTAAAACAGTCAATTAAACCTGGTTTCGATCAATATTTTAGAGGATTACGCAAGTTAGGTCTGGGATAGGTCTAGGATTTGCCCTCATCAGGCTGATTCTATCGCATATTTCTCATACTTGATGGCTAGATCCTGGGCTATTTCTGGATTGGATCACGTAGTAATGTGGTACCACACTGGAACAGTCAATTAAACCTGGTTTCGATCAATATTTTAGAGGACAATGCAAGTTAGGTCTGGGTTAGGTCTGGGATTTGCCCACATCAGGGTCATACTTTCGCATTTTTCACATACTTGATGAACAGATCCTGGGTTTTTTCTGGTTTGGATCGCGCAGTAATGTGGTACCACACTGACACAGCCCACTGAACCTGGTTTCGATCAATATTATAGAGCATAACGAAAGTTATGTCTAGGTTAGGCCAGGGATTTGCCCTCATCAGACTCATGCTTTCGCATTTTTCACATACTTGTTGAACAGATCCTGGGTTTTTTCTGCTTTGTATCACGTAGTAAAGTGGTACCACACTGAAACAGTCCACTAAACCTGGTTTGGATCAATATTTTAGGGGATAATTCATGTAAGGTCTAGGTTAGGCCTGGGATTTGCCCTCATCAGGCTCATACTTTCGCGTATATTACATACTTGTTGAACAGAACCTGGGTTTTTTTCTGGTTTGGATCACGTAGTAGTGTGGTACCACACTGAAACTGTCCATTAAACCTGGTTTCCATCAATATTTTTGAGGATAACGCATGTTAGGTCTAGGTTAGGCCGAGGATTTTCACTCATCAGACTCATACTTTCGCATTCTTCACATACTTGTTGAACGGAACCTGGGTTTTTTCTGGTATGGTTCACGTAGTAATGTGGTACCACACTGAAACAATCAATTAAACCAGGTCTTGATATTTTAGATGATAACGCATGTTAGGTCTGGGTTAGGTCTAGGATTTGCCCTCATCAGGCTCATACTTTCGCATATTTCTCATACTTGATGGCTAGATCCTGGGCTTTTTCTGGATTGCATCACGTAGTAATGAAGTACAACACTGAAACAGTCAATTAAACCTGGTTTCGATCAATATTTTAGAGAATAATTCATGTAAGGTCTAGTTTAGGCCTGGGATTTGCCCTCATCAGGGTCATACTTTCGCAGTTTTAACATACATGTTGACCTGAACGAGGGTTTTTTCTGGTTTGGATCACGTAGTAATGTGGGCCCACACTGAAACAATCAATTAAACCTGGTCTTGATAAATATTTTAGAGGATAACGCATGTTAGGTCTGGGTTAGGTCTAGGATTTGCTCTCGTCAGGCTCATACTTTCGCATATTTCTCATACCTCATGGCTAGATCCTGGGCTATTTCTGGATTGGATCACGTAGTAATGTGGTACCACACTGAAACTGTCAATTAAACCTGGTTTCCATCAATATTTTAGAGGACAACGCAAGTTAGGTCTGGGATAGGTCTGGGATTTGCCCTCATCAGGCTCATACTTTCGCAGTTTTAACATGCATGTTGACCTGATCGAGGGTTTTTTCTGCATTGGATCACGTAGTAAAGTGGTACCACACTAAAACAGTCAATTAAACCTGGTTTCGATCAACATTTTAGAGGATAACGCAAGTTAGGTCTGGGATAGGTCTGGGATTTGCCCTCATCAGGCTCATACTTTCGCGTATTTCACATACTTGTTGAACAGATCCTGGGTTTTTTTCTGGTCTGGATCACGTAGTAGTGTGGTACCACACTGAAACTGTCCATTAAACCTGGTTTCGATCAATATTTTTGAGGATAACGGATGTTAGGTCTAGGTTAGGCCGAGGATTTTCACTCATCAGACTCATACTTTCGCATTCTTCACATACTTGTTGAACGGATCCTGGGTTTTTACTGGTTTGGATCACGTAGTAATGTGGTACCACACTGAAACAGTCAATTAAACCTGGTTTCGATCAATATTTTAGAGGATAACGCAAGTTAGGTCTGGGATCGGTCTGGCATTTGCCCTCATCAGGCTCATACTTTCGCGTTTTTCACATACTGGTTGAACAGATCCTGGGTTTTTTTCTGGTTTGGATCACGTAGTAGTGTGGTACCACACTGAAACAGTCAATTAAACCTGGTTTCGATCAATATTTTCGAGAATAATCCATGTTAGGTCTAGTTTAGGTCTGGGATTTGCTTTCATCAGGCTCATTCTTTCGCATATTTCTCACACTTGATGGCTAGATCCTGGGCTTCTTCTGGATTGCATCACGTAGTAATGAAGTACATCACTGAAACAGTCAATTAAACCAAGTTTCCATCAATATTTTAGAGGAGAACGCATGTTAGGTCTAGGTTAGGCCTGGGATTTGCCCTCATCAGGGTCATACTTTCGCAGTTTTAACATACATGTTGACCTGATCGAGGGTTTTTTCTGCTTTGGATCACGTAGTAAAGTGGTATCACACTGATGCTGTCCATTAAACCTGGTTTGGATCAATATTTTAGAGGATAACGCATGTTAAGTTTGGGTTAGGTCTAGGATTTGCCCTCGTCAGGCTCATACTTTCGCATATTTCTCATACTTCATGGCTAGATCCTGCGCTGTTTCAGGATTGTATCACGTAGTAACGTGGTACCACGCTGAAACAGTCAATTAAACCTGGTTTCGATCAATATTTTAGAGGATAATTCATGTAAGGTCTAGGTTAGGCCTGGGATTTGCCCTCATCAGGCTCATACTTTCGCGTATTTTACATACTTGTTGAACAGAACCTGGGTTTTTTTCTGGTTTGGATCACGTAGTAGTGTGGTACCACACTGAAACTGTCCATTAAACCTGGTTTCGATCAATATTTTTGAGGATAACGCATGTTAGGTCTAGGTTAGGCCGAGGATTTTCACTCATCAGACTCATACTTTCGCATTCTTCACATACTTGTTGAACGGATCCTGGGGTTTTACTGGTTTGGATCACGTAATAATGTGGTACCACCCTGAAACAGTCAATTAAACCTGGTTTCGATCAATATTTTAGAGAATAATTCATGTTAGGTCTAGGTTAGGTCTGGGATTTGCTCTCATCAGGCTCATTCTTTCGCATATTTCTCATACTTGATGGCTAGATCCTGGGCTTTTTCTGGATTGCATCTCGTAGTAATGAAGTACAACACTGAAACAGTCAATTAAACCAAGTTTCCATCAATATTTTAGAGGAGAACGCAAGTTAGGTCTGGGATAGGTCTGGGATTTGCCCTCATCAGGCTCATACTTTCGCAGTTTTAACATGCATGTTGACCTGATCGAGGGTTTTTTCTGCATTGGATCACGTAGTAAAGTGGTACCACACTAAAACAGTCAATTAAACCTGGTTTCGATCAACATTTTAGAGGATAACGCAAGTTAGGTCTGGGATAGGTCTGGGATTTGCCCTCATCAGGCTCATACTTTCGCGTATTTCACATACTTGTTGAACAGATCCTGGGTTTTTTTCTGGTTTGGATCACGTAGTAGTGTGGTACCACATTGAAACTGTCCATTAAACCTGGTTTCGATCAATATTTTTGAGGATAACGCATGTTAGGTCCAGGTTAGGCCGAGGATTTTCACTCATCAGACTCATACTTTCGCATTCTTCACATACTTGTTGAACGGATCCTGGGTTTTTACTGGTTTGGATCACGTAGTAATGTGGTACCACACTGAAACAGTCAATTAAACCTGGTTTCGATCAATATTTTAGAGGATAACGCAAGTTAGGCCTGGGATCGGTCTGGGATTTGCCCTCATCAGGCTCATACTTTCGCGTTTTTCACATACTGGTTGAACAGATCCTGGGTTTTTTTCTGGTTTGGATCACGTAGTAGTGTGGTACCACACTGAAACTGTCCATTAAACCTGGTTTCGATCAATATTTTTGAGGATAACGCATGTTAGGTCTAGGTTAGGCCGAGGATTTTCACTCATCAGACTCATACTTTCGCATTCTTCTCATACTTGTTGAACGGATCCTGGGGTTTTACTGGTTTGGATCACGTAGTAATGTGGTACCACACTGAAACAGTCAATTAAACCAAGTTTCCATCAATATTTTAGAGGAGAACGCATGTTAGGTCTAGGTTAGGCCTGGGATTTGCCCTCATCAGGGTCATACTTTCGCAGTTTTAACATACATGTTGACCTGATCGAGGGTTTTTTCTGCTTTGGATCACGTAGTAAAGTGGTATCACACTGATGCTGTCCATTAAACCTGGTTTGGATCAATATTTTAGAGGATAACGCATGTTAAGTTTGGGTTAGGTCTAGGATTTGCCCTCGTCAGGCTCATACTTTCGCATATTTCTCATACTTCATGGCTAGATCCTGCGCTGTTTCAGGATTGTATCACGTAGTAACGTGGTACCACGCTGAAACAGTCAATTAAACCTGGTTTCGATCAATATTTTAGAGGATAATTCATGTAAGGTCTAGGTTAGGCCTGGGATTTGCCCTCATCAGGCTCATACTTTCGCGTATTTTACATACTTGTTGAACAGAACCTGGGTTTTTTTCTGGTTTGGATCACGTAGTAGTGTGGTACCACACTGAAACTGTCCATTAAACCTGGTTTCGATCAATATTTTTGAGGATAACGCATGTTAGGTCTAGGTTAGCCCGAGGATTTTCACTCATCAGACTCATACTTTCGCATTCTTCACATACTTGTTGAACGGATCCTGGGGTTTTACTGGTTTGGATCACGTAATAATGTGGTACCACACTGAAACAGTCAATTAAACCTGGTTTCGATCAATATTTTAGAGAATAATTCATGTTAGGTCTAGGTTAGGTCTGGGATTTGCTCTCATCAGGCTCATTCTTTCGCATATTTCTCATACTTGATGGCTAGATCCTGGGCTTTTTCTGGATTGCATCTCGTAGTAATGAAGTACAACACTGAAACAGTCAATTAAACCAAGTTTCCATCAATATTTTAGAGGAGAACGCAAGTTAGGTCTGGGATAGGTCTGGGATTTGCCCTCATCAGGCTCATACTTTCGCAGTTTTAACATGCATGTTGACCTGATCGAGGGTTTTTTCTGCATTGGATCACGTAGTAAAGTGGTACCACACTAAAACAGTCAATTAAACCTGGTTTCGATCAACATTTTAGAGGATAACGCAAGTTAGGTCTGGGATAGGTCTGGGATTTGCCCTCATCAGGCTCATACTTTCGCGTATTTCACATACTTGTTGAACAGATCCTGGGTTTTTTTCTGGTTTGGATCACGTAGTAGTGTGGTACCACATTGAAACTGTCCATTAAACCTGGTTTCGATCAATATTTTTGAGGATAACGCATGTTAGGTCCAGGTTAGGCCGAGGATTTTCACTCATCAGACTCATACTTTCGCATTCTTCACATACTTGTTGAACGGATCCTGGGTTTTTACTGGTTTGGATCACGTAGTAATGTGGTACCACACTGAAACAGTCAATTAAACCTGGTTTCGATCAATATTTTAGAGGATAACGCAAGTTAGGCCTGGGATCGGTCTGGGATTTGCCCTCATCAGGCTCATACTTTCGCGTTTTTCACATACTGGTTGAACAGATCCTGGGTTTTTTTCTGGTTTGGATCACGTAGTAGTGTGGTACCACACTGAAACTGTCCATTAAACCTGGTTTCGATCAATATTTTTGAGGATAACGCATGTTAGGTCTAGGTTAGGCCGAGGATTTTCACTCATCAGACTCATACTTTCGCATTCTTCTCATACTTGTTGAACGGATCCTGGGGTTTTACTGGTTTGGATCACGTAGTAATGTGGTACCACACTGAAACAGTCAATTAAACCAAGTTTCCATCAATATTTTAGAGGAGAACGCATGTTAGGTCTAGGTTAGGCCTGGGATTTGCCCTCATCAGGGTCATACTTTCGCAGTCTTAACATACATGTTGACCTGATCGAGGGTTTTTTCTGCTTTGGATCACGTAGTAAAGTGGTATCACACTGATGCTGTCCATTAAACCTGGTTTGGATCAATATTTTAGAGGATAACGCATGTTAAGTTTGGGTTAGGTCTAGGATTTGCCCTCGTCAGGCTCATACTTTCGCATATTTCTCATACTTCATGGCTAGATCCTGCGCTGTTTCAGGATTGTATCACGTAGTAACGTGGTACCACGCTGAAACAGTCAATTAAACCTGGTTTCGATCAATATTTTAGAGGATAATTCATGTAAGGTCTAGGTTAGGCCTGGGATTTGCCCTCATCAGGCTCATACTTTCGCGTATTTTACATACTTGTTGAACAGAACCTGGGTTTTTTTCTGGTTTGGATCACGTAGTAGTGTGGTACCACACTGAAACTGTCCATTAAACCTGGTTTCGATCAATATTTTTGAGGATAACGCATGTTAGGTCTAGGTTAGCCCGAGGATTTTCACTCATCAGACTCATACTTTCGCATTCTTCACATACTTGTTGAACGGATCCTGGGGTTTTACTGGTTTGGATCACGTAATAATGTGGTACCACACTGAAACAGTCAATTAAACCTGGTTTCGATCAATATTTTAGAGAATAATTCATGTTAGGTCTAGGTTAGGTCTGGGATTTGCTCTCATCAGGCTCATTCTTTCGCATATTTCTCATACTTGATGGCTAGATCCTGGGCTTTTTCTGGATTGCATCTCGTAGTAATGAAGTACAACACTGAAACAGTCAATTAAACCAAGTTTCCATCAATATTTTAGAGGAGAACGCAAGTTAGGTCTGGGATAGGTCTGGGATTTGCCCTCATCAGGCTCATACTTTCGCAGTTTTAACATGCATGTTGACCTGATCGAGGGTTTTTTCTGCATTGGATCACGTAGTAAAGTGGTACCACACTAAAACAGTCAATTAAACCTGGTTTCGATCAACATTTTAGAGGATAACGCAAGTTAGGTCTGGGATAGGTCTGGGATTTGCCCTCATCAGGCTCATACTTTCGCGTATTTCACATACTTGTTGAACAGATCCTGGGTTTTTTTCTGGTTTGGATCACGTAGTAGTGTGGTACCACATTGAAACTGTCCATTAAACCTGGTTTCGATCAATATTATTGAGGATAACGCATGTTAGGTCCAGGTTAGGCCGAGGATTTTCACTCATCAGACTCATACTTTCGCATTCTTCACATACTTGTTGAACGGATCCTGGGTTTTTACTGGTTTGGATCACGTAGTAATGTGGTACCACACTGAAACAGTCAATTAAACCTGGTTTCGATCAATATTTTAGAGGATAACGCAAGTTAGGCCTGGGATCGGTCTGGGATTTGCCCTCATCAGGCTCATACTTTCGCGTTTTTCACATACTGGTTGAACAGATCCTGGGTTTTTTTCTGGTTTGGATCACGTAGTAGTGTGGTACCACACTGAAACTGTCCATTAAACCTGGTTTCGATCAATATTTTTGAGGATAACGCATGTTAGGTCTAGGTTAGGCCGAGGATTTTCACTCATCAGACTCATACTTTCGCATTCTTCTCATACTTGTTGAACGGATCCTGGGGTTTTACTGGTTTGGATCACGTAGTAATGTGGTACCACACTGAAACAGTCAATTAAACCAAGTTTCCATCAATATTTTAGAGGAGAACGCATGTTAGGTCTAGGTTAGGCCTGGGATTTGCCCTCATCAGGGTCATACTTTCGCAGTTTTAACATACATGTTGACCTGATCGAGGGTTTTTTCTGCTTTGGATCACGTAGTAAAGTGGTATCACACTGATGCTGTCCATTAAACCTGGTTTGGATCAATATTTTAGAGGATAACGCATGTTAAGTTTGGGTTAGGTCTAGGATTTGCCCTCGTCAGGCTCATACTTTCGCATATTTCTCATACTTCATGGCTAGATCCTGCGCTGTTTCGGGATTGTATCACGTAGTAACGTGGTACCACGCTGAAACAGTCAATTAAACCTGGTTTCGATCAATATTTTAGAGGATAACGCAAGTTAGGTCTGGGATAGGTCTGGGATTCGCCTTTATCAGGCTCATACTTTCGCGTTTTTCACATACTTGTTGAACTGATCCTGGGTTTTTTCTGGTTTGGTTCACGTAGTATTGTGGTACCACACTGAAACAGTCCATTAAACCTGGTTTCGATCAATATTTTAGAAGATAACGCATGTTAGGTATAGGTTTGGCCTGGGACTTGCCCTCATCAGGGTCATACTTTCGCAGTTTTAACATGCATGTTGAACAGATCCTGGGTTTTTTTCTGGTTTGGATCACGTAGTAATGTGGTACCACACTGAAACAGTCAATTAAACCTCGTTTCGATCAATATTTTAGAGGATAACGCAAGTTAGGTCTGGGATAGGTCTGGGATTTGCCCTCATCAGGCTCATACTTTCGCGTATTTCACATACTTGTTGAACAGATCCTGGGTTTTTTTCTAGTTTGGACCACGTAGTAGTGTGGTACCACACTGAAACTGTCCATTAAACCTGGTTTCGATCAATATTTTAGAGAATAATTCATGTTAGGTCTAGGTTAGGTCTGGGATTTGCTCTCATCAGGCTCATTCTTTCGCATATTTCTCATACTTGATGGCTAGATCCTGGGCTTTTTCTGGATTGCATCACGTAGTAATGAAGTACAACACTGAAACAGTCAATTAAACCAAGTTTCCATCAATATTTTAGAGAAGCACGCATGTTAGGTCTAGGTTAGGCCTGGGATTTGCCCTCATCAGGGTCATACTTTCGCAGTTTTAACATACATGTTGACCTGATCGAGGGTTTTTTCTGGTTTGGACCACGTAGTAGTGTGGTACCACACTGAAACTGTCCATTAAACCTGGTTTCGATCAATATTTTAGAGAATAATTCATGTTAGGTCTAGGTTAGGTCTGGGATTTGCTCTCATCAGGCTCATTCTTTCGCATATTTCTCATACTTGATGGCTAGATCCTGGGCTTTTTCTGGATTGCATCACGTAGTAATGAAGTACAACACTGAAACAGTCAATTAAACCTGGTTTCCATTAATATTTTAGAGGACAACGCATGTTAGGTCTAGGTTAGGCCTGGGATTTGCCCTCATCAGGGTCATACTGTCACAGTTTTAACATACATGTTGACCTGATCGAGGGTTTTTTCTGCTTTGGATCACGTAGTAAAGTGGTACCACACTGAAGCAGTCCATTAAACCTGGTTTCGATTAATATTTTTGAGGATAACGCATGTTAGGTCTGGGATAGGTCTGGGATTTGCCCTCATCAGGCTCATACTTTCGCAGTTTTAACATGCATGTTGACCTGATCGAGGGTTTTTTCTGCATTGGATCACGTAGTAAAGTGGTACCACACTGAAACAGTCAATTAAACCTGGTTTCGATCAATATTTTAGAGGATAATGCAAGTTAGGTCTGGGATCGGTCTGGGATTTGCCCTCATCAGGCTCATACTTTCGCGTTTTTCACATACTGGTTGAACAGATCGCGGGTTTTTTTCTGGTTTGGATCACGTAGTAGTGTGGTACCACACTGAAACAGTCAATTAAACCTGGTTTCGATCAATATTTTAGAGAATAATTCATGTTAGGTCTATGTTAGGTCTGGGATTTGCTCTCATCAGGCTCATTCTTTCGCATATTTCTCATACTTGATGGCTAGATCCTGGTCTTTTTCTGGATTGCATCACGTAGTAATGAAGTACAACACTGAAACAGTCAATTAAACCTGGTTTCGATCAATATTTTAGAGAATAATTCATGTAAGGTCTAGGTTAGGCCTGGGATTTGCCCTCATCAGGGTCATACTTTCGCAGTTTTAACATACATGTTGACCTGAGCGAGGGTTTTTTCTGGTTTGGATCACGTAGTAATGTGGGACCACACTGAAACAATCAATTAAACCTGGTCTTGATAAATATTTTAGAGGATAACGCATGTTAGGTCTGGGTTAGGTCTAGGATTTGCTCTCGTCAGGCTCATACTTTCGCATATTTCTCATACCTCATGGCTAGATCCTGGGCTATTTCTGGATTGGATCACGTAGTAATGTGGTACCACACTGAAACTGTCCATTAAACCTGGTTTCGCTCAATATTTTAGAAGGTAACGCATGTTAGGTATAGGTTTGGCCTGGGATTTGCCCTCATCAGGGTCATACTTTCGCAGTTTTAACATGCATGTTGACCTGACCGAGTGTTTTTTCTGCTTTGGATCACGTAGTAAAGTGGTACCACACTGGAACAGTCAATTAAACCTGGTTTCGATCAATATTTTAGAGGACAATGCAAGTTAGGTCTGGGTTAGGTCTGGGATTTGCCCACATCAGGGTCATACTTTCGCATTTTTCACACACTTCATGGCTAGATCCTGGGCTGTTTCAGGATTGTATCACGTAGTAAAGTGGTACCACACTGGAACAGTCAATTAAACCTGGTTTCGGTCAATATTTTAGAGGACAATGCAAGTTAGGTCTGGGGTAGGTCTGGGATTTGCCCACATCAGGGTCATACTTTCGCATTTTTCACATACTTGTTGAACAGGTCCTGGGTTTTTTCTGGTTTGGATCGCGCAGTAATGTGGTACCACACTGAAACAGCCCACTGAACCTGGTTTCGATCAATATTTTAGAGCATAACGCAAGTTATGTCTAGGTTAGGCCAGGGATTTGCCCTCATCAGACTCATGCTGTCGCATTGTTCACATACTTGTTGAACAGATCCTGGGTTTTTTCTGGTATGGATCACGTAGTAATGTGGTACCACACTGAAACATTAAGTTAAACCTGGTCTTGATAAATAGTTTTGAGGATAACGCATGTTAGGTCTGGGTTAGGTCTAGGATTTGCCCTCATCAGGCTCATACTTTCGCATAATTCTTATACTTCATGGATAGATCCTGGGCTATTTTCTTGTTTGGATCACATAGTAATGTGGTACCACACTGAAACAGTCGATTAAACCTGGTTTCGATCAATATTTTTGAGGATAACGCATGTTAGGTCTAGGTTAGGCCTGGGATTTTCACTCATCAGACTCATTCTTTCGCATTCTTCACATACTTGTTGAACGGATCCTGGGTTTTTTCTGGTTTGGATCACGTAGTAATGTGGGACCACACTGAAACTATCAATTAAACCTGGTCTTGATAAATACTTTAGAGGATAACGCATGTTAGTTCTGGGTTAGGTCTAGGATTTGCTCTCGTCAGGCTCATACTTTCGCATATTTCTCATACCTCATGGCTAGATCCTGGGCTATTTCTGGATTGGATCACGTAGTAATGTGGTACCACACTGAAACAGTCAATTAAACCTGGTTTCGATCAATATTTTAGGGGATAACGCAAGTTAGGTCTGGGATCGGTCTGGGATTTGCCCTCATCAGGCTCATACTTTCGCGTTTTTCACATACTGGTTGAATAGATCCTGGGTTTTTTCTGGTTTGGATCACGTAGTAGTGTGGTACCACACTGAAACTGTCCATTAAACCTGGTTTCGATCAATATTTTTGAAGATAACGCATGTTAGGTCTAGGTTAGGCCGAGGATTTTCACTCATCAGACTCATACTTTCGCATTCTTCACATACTTGTTGAACGAATCCTGGGGTTCTGCTGGATTGCATCACGTAGTAATGTGGTACCACAATGAAACAGTCAATTAAACCTGGTTTCGATCAATATTTTAGAGAATAATTCATGTTAGGTCTAGGTTAGGTCTGGGATTTGCTCTCATCAGGCTCATTCTTTCGCATATTTCTCATACTTGATGGCTACATCCTGGGCTTTTTCTGGATTGCATCACGTAGTAATGAAGTACAACACTGAAACAGTCAATTAAACCTGGTTTCGATCAATATTTTAGAGAATAATTCATGTAAGGTCTAGGTTAGGCCTGGGATTTGCCCTCATCAGGGTCATACTTTCGCAGTTCTAACATACATGTTGACCTGATCGAGGGTTTTTTCTGCTTTGTATCACGTAGTAAAGTGGTACCACACTGAAACAGTCCACTAAACCTGGTTTGGATCAATATTTTAGAGGATAATGCATGTTAGGTCTAGGTTAGCCCTGAGATTTTCGCTCATCAGACTCATACTTTCGCATTCCTCAGATACTTGTTGAACGGAACCTGGGTTTTTTCTGGTATGGTTCACGTAGTAATGTGGTACCACACTGAAACAATCAATTAAACCAGGTCTTGATATTTTAGATGATAACGCATGTTAGGTCTGGGTTAGGTCTAGGATTTGCCCTCATCAGGCTCATACTTTCGCATATTTCTCATACTTCATGGCTAGATCCTGGGCTATTTCTGGATTGGATCACGTAGTAATGTGGTACCACACTGGAACAGTCAATTAAACCTGGTTTCGATCAATATTTTAGAGGTCAATGCAAGTTAGGTCTGGGTTAAGTCTGGGATTTGCCCACATCAGGGTCATACTTTCGCATTTTTCACATACTTGTTGAACAGATCCTGGGTTTTTTCTGGTTTGGATCGCGCAGTAATGTGGTACCACACTGAAACAGCCCACTGAACCTGGCTTGGATCAATATTTTAGAGGATAACGAAAGTTATGTCTAGGTTAGGCCTGGGATTTGCCCTCATCAGACTCATGCTTTCGCATTTTTCACATACTTGTTGAACAGATCCTGGGCTTTTTCTGGTATGGATCACGTAGTAATGTGGTACCACACTGAAACATTCAGTTAAACCTGGTCTTGATAAATATTTTTGAGGATAACGCATGATAGGTCTGGGTTAGGTCTAGGATTTGCCCTCATCAGGCTCATACTTTCGCATATTTCTTATACTTCATGGATAGATCCTGGGCTATTTTCTGGTTTGGATCACGTAGTAATGTGGGACCACACTGAAACAATCAATTAAACCTGGTCTTGATAAATATTTTAGAGGATAACGCATGTTATGTCTGGGTTAGGTCTAGGATTTGCTCTCGTCAGGCTCATACTTTCGCATATTTCTCATACCTCATGGCTAGATCCTGGGCTATTTCTGGATTGGATCACGTAGTAATGTGGTACCACACTGGATCAGTCAATTAAACCTGGTTTCGATCAATATTTTAGAGGATAACGCAAGTTAGGTCTGGGATAGGTCTGGGATTTGCCCTCATCAGGCTCATACTTTCGCGTATTTCACATACTTGTTGAACGGATCCTGGGGTTTTACTGGTTTGGATCACGTAATAATGTGGTACCACACTGAAATAGTCAATTAAACCTGGTTTCGATCAATATTTTAGAGAATAATTCATGTTAGGTCTAGGTTAGGTCTGGGATTTGCTCTCATCAGGCTCATTCTTTCGCATATTTCTCATACTTGATGGCTTGATGCTGGGCTTTTTCTGGATTGCATCACGTAGTAATGAAGTACAACACTGAAGCAGTCAATTAAACCTGGTTTCCGTCAATATTTTAGAGGACAACGCATGTTAGGTCTAGGTTAGGCCTGGGATTTGCCCTCATCAGGGTCATACTTTCGCAGTTTTAACATACATGTTGACCTGATCGAGGGTTATTTCTGCTTTGGATCACGTAGTAAAGTGGTACCACACTGAAGCAGTCCATTAAACCTGGTTTGGATCAATATTTTAGAGGATAACGCATGTTAGGTTTGGGTTAGGTCTAGGATTTGCCCTCGTCAGGCTCAAACTTTCGCATATTTCTCATACTTCATGGCTAGATCCTGGGCTGTTTCAGGAATGTATCACGTAGTAATGTGGTACCACACTGAAACATTCAGTTAAACCAGGTCTAGATAAATATTTTTGAGGATAACGCATGTTAGGTCTGGGATAGGTCTAGGATTTGCCCTCATCAGGCTCATACTTTCGCATATTTCTTATACTTCATGGATAGATCCTGGGCTATTTTCTGGTTTGGATCACATAGTAATATGGTACCATACCGAAACAGTCGATTAAACCAGGTTTCGATCACTATTTTTGAGGATAACGCATGTTAGGTCTAGGTTAGGCCTGGGATTTTCACTCATCAGACTCATTCTTTCGCATTCTTCACATACTTGTTGAACGGATCCTGGGTTTTTTCTGGTTTGGATCACGTAGTAATGTGGTACCACACTGAAACAATCAATTAAACCAGGTCTTGATAAATATTTTAGATGATAACGCATGTTAGGGCTGGGTTAGGTCTAGCATTTGCCCTTATCAGGCTCATACTTTCGCATATTTCTCATACTTCATGGCTAGGTCCTGGGCTATTTCTGGATTGGATCACGTAGTAATGTGGTACCACACTGAAACAGTCAATTAAGCCTGGTTTCGATCAATATTTTAGAGGACAATGCAAGTTAGGTCTGGGATAGGTCTGGGATTTGCCCACATCAGGGTCATACTTTCGCATTTTTCACATACTTGTTGAACAGATCCTGGGTGTTTTCTGGTTTGGATCGCGCAGTAATGTGGTACCACACAGAAACAGCCCACTAAACCTGGTTTCGATCAATATTTTAGAGGATAACGAAAGTTATGTCTAGGCTAGGCCTGGGATTTGCCCTCATCAGACTCATGCTTTCGCATTTTTCACATACTTGTTGAACAGATCCTGGGTTTTTTCTGGTATGGATCACGTAGTAATGTGGTACCACACTGAAACATTCAGTTAAACCTGGTTTCGATCAATATTTTTGAGGATAACGCATGTTAGGTCTAGGTTAGGCCGAGGATTTTCACTCATCAGACTCATACTTTCGCATTCTTCACATACTTGTTGAACGGATCCTGGGGTTTTACTGGTTTGGATCACGTAATAATGTGGTACCACACTGAAACAGTCAATTAAACCTGGTTTCGATCAATATTTTAGAGAATAATTCATGTTAGGTCTAGGTTAGGTCTGGGATTTGCTCTCATCAGGCTCATTCTTTCGCATATTTCTCATACTTGATGGCTAGATCCTGGGCTTTTCTGGATTGCATCATGTAGTAATGAAGTACAACACTGAAACAGTCAATTAAACCTGGTTTCCATCAATATCTTAGAGGACAACGCAAGTTAGGTCTGGGATAGGTCTGGGGTTTGCCCACATCAGGCTCATACTTTCGCGTTTTTCACATTCTTGTTGAACAGATCCTGGGTTTTTTCTGGTTTGTATCACGTAGTAGTGTGGTACCACATCGAAACAGTCCATTAAACCTGGTTTGGATCAATATTTTGGAGGATAACGCATGTTACGCCTAGGTCAGGTCTGGGATCTTCACTCATCAGACTCATACTTTCGCATTCCTCACATACTTGTTGAACGGATCCTGGGTTTTTTCTGGTTTGGATAACGTAGTAATGTGGGGCCACACTGAAACAATCAATTAAACCTGGTCTTGATAAATATTATAGAGGATAACGCATGTTAGGTCTGGGATAGGTCTGGGATTCGCCCTCATCAGACTCATCCTTTCGCACACTTCACATACTTGTTGAACAGATCCTGGGTTATTTTCTGGTTTGGATCACATAGTAATGTGGTACCACACTGAAACAGTCGATTAAACCAGGTTTCGATCAATATTTTTGAGGATAACGCATGTTAGGTCTAGGTTAGGCCTGGGATATTCACTCATCATACTCATACTTTCGCATTCTTCTCTTACTTGTTGACCGGATCCTGGGTTTTTTCTGGTTTGGATCACGTAGTAATGTGGGACCACACAGGAGCAATCAATTAAACCTGGTCTTGATAAATATTTTAGAGGATAACGCATGTTAGGTCTGGGTTAGGTGTAGGATTTGCCCTCGTCAGGCTCATACTTTCGCATATTTCTCATACTTCATGGCTAGATCCTGGGCTATTTCTGGATTGTATCACGTAGTAATGTGGTACCACACAGAAACAGTCAATTAAACCTGGTTTCGATCAATATTTTAGAGGATAACGCAAGTTAGATCTGGGATAGGTCTGGGATTTGCCCTCATCAGGCTCATACTTTCGCACACTTCACATACTCGTTTAACAGATCCTGGGTTTTCTCTGGTTTGCATCACGTAGTATTGTGGTACCACACTGAAACAGTCAATTAAACCTGGTTTCGATCAATATTTTAGAGAATAATTCATGCTAGGTCTAGGTTAGGCCTGGGATTTGCCCTCATCAGGGTCATACTTTCGCAGTTCTAACATACATGTTGACCTGATCGAGGGTTTTTTCTGCTTTGGATCACGTAGTAAATTGGTACCACACTGAAACAGTCAATTAAACCTGGTATCGATCAATATTTTAGAGGATAACGCATGTTAGGTCTAGGTTAGGCCTGGGATTTTCACTCATCAGACTCATACTTTCGCATTCTTCACATACTTGTTGAACGGATCCTGGGTTTTTTCCGGTTTGGTACACGTAGTAATGTGGTACCACACCGAAACATTCAATTAAACCTGGTCTTGATAAATATTTTAGAGGATAACGTATGTTAGGTCCGGGTTACGTCTAGGATTTGCCCTCGTCAGGCTCATACTTTCGCATATTTCTCATACTTCATGGCTAGATCCTTGGCTATTTCTGGATTGTGTCACGTAGTAATGTGGTACCACGCTGAAACAGTCAATTAAACCTGGTTTCGATCAATATTTTAGAGGATAACGCAAGTTAGGTCTGGGATAGGTCTGGGATTTGCCCTCATCAGACTCAAACTTTCGCACACTTCACATACTCGTTGAACAGATCCTGGGTTGTTTTCTGGTTTGGATCACATAGTAATGTGGTACCACACTGAAACAGTCGATCAAACCAGGTTTCGACCAATATTTTTGAGGATAACGCATGTTAGGTATAGGTTAGGCCTGGGATTTTCACTCATCAGACTCATACTTTCGCATTCTTCACATACTTGTTGAACGGATCCTGGGTTTTTTCTGGTTTGGATCACGTAGTAATGTGGGACCACACTGAAACAAATAATTAAACCTGGTCTTGATAAATATTTTAGAGGATAACGCATGTTAGGTCTGGGTTAGGTCTAGGATTTGCTCTCATCAGGCTCATACTTCCGCATATTTCTTATACTTCATGGATAGATCCTGGGCTATTTCTCGATTGTATCGCGTAGTAATGTGGTACCACACAGAAACAGTCAATTAAACCTGGTTTCGATCAATATTTTAGTGGATAACGCAAGTTAGGTCTGGGATGCGGGATGGAGTGGCCCCGCCCCGCCGCTATGAGGCAGTGTGTCTACTGGGGGGACCGATTGTCCCCCCGGGGGATGGGCGCGAAAGCGCGGGCACGGGGAGGATACCGGAAGAATGCTTCGAGCGATTCCCGGTATCCTCCCAAAGCGTGCCGAAGGGTCACCGTGGGGTTTTTAGTGGGTAGGTCCCGCGCCTGTCGTTGTACGGGCGCGGGGAATCCCACACACCCCTCCCACCTCTCCCCAAGGAGGTGGGAGGGAGTCTTTCGAAGATTTTCCCCACGACAAAAAAAAAAAAAAAAAAAAAAAAAGTTAGGTCTGGGATAGGTCTGGGATTTGCCCCCATCAGGCTCATACTTTCGCGTTTTTCACATACTTGTTGAACAGATCCTGGGTTTTTTCTGGTTTGGGTCACGTAGTAGTGTGGTACCACACTGAAACAGTCGATTAAACGTGGTTTCGATCAATATTTTTGAGGATAACGCATGTTAGGTCTAGGTTAGGCCGGGGATTTTCACTCATCAGACTCATACTTTCGCATTCTTGACATACTTGTTGAACGGATCCTGGGTTTTTGCTGGTTTGGATCACGTAGTAATGTGGTACCACACTGAAACATTCAATTAAACCTGGTCTTGATAAATATTTTAGAGGATAACGCATGTTAGGTCTGGGTTAGGTCTAGGATTTGCCCTCATCAGGCTCATACTTTCGCATATTTCTCATACTTCATGGCTGGATCCTGGGCTATTTCTGGATTGGATCACGTAGTAATGTGGTACCACACTGAAACAGTCAATTAAACCTGGTTTTGATGAATATTTTAGAGAATAATTCATGTTAGGTCTAGGTTAGACCTGGGATTTGCTCTCATCAGGCTCATTCTTTCGCATATTTCTCATACTAGATGGCTAGACCCTGGGCTTTTTCTGGATTGCATCACGTAGTAATGAAGTACAACAATGAAACACTCAATTAAACCTGGTTTGGATCAATATTATTGAGGATAACGCATGTTAGGTCTAGGTTAGGCCGGGGATTTTCACTCATCAGACTCATACTTTCGCATTCTTCACATACTTGTTGAACGGATCCTGGGTTTTTACTGGTTTGGATCACGTAGTAATGTGGTACCACACTGAAACATTCAATTAAACCTGGTCTTGATAAATATTTTAGAGAATAATTCATGTTAGGTCTAGGTAAGGTCAGGGATTTGCTCTCATCAGGCTCATTCTTTCGCATATTTCTCATACTTGATGGCTAGATCCTGGGCTTTTTTTGGATTGCATCACGTAGTAATGATGTACAACACTGAAGCAGTCAATTAAACCTGGTTTCCATCAATATTTTAGAGAGTAATTCATGTTAGGTCTAGGTTAGGTCAGGGATTTGCTCTCATCAGGCTCATTCTTTCGCATATTTCTCATACTTGATGGCTAGATCCTGGTCTTTTTTTGGATTGCATCACGTAGTAATGAAGTTCAACACTGAAACTGTCAATTAACCCTGGATTCCATCAATATTTTAGAGGACAACGCATGTCAGGTCTAGGTTAGGTCTGGGATTTGCTCTCATCAGAGTCATACTGTCGCAGTTTTAACTTACTTGTTGAACGGATCCTGGGTTTTTTCTGGTTTGGTTCACGTAGTAATGTGGTACCACACTGAAACATTCAATTAAACCTGGCCTTGATAAATATTTTAGAGGATAACGCATGTTAGGTTTGGGTTAGGTCTAGGATTTGACCTCATCAGACTCATACTTTCGCACACTTCACATACTTGTTGAACAGATGCTGGGTTTTTTCTGGTTTGGATCACGTAGTAGTGTGGTACCACACTGAAACAGTCCATTAAACCTGGTTGCGATCAATATTTTACAGGATAACGCATGTTAGGTCTGGGTTAGGTCTAGGATTTGCCCTCATCAGGCTCATACTTACGCATATTTCTCATACTTCATGGCTGGATCCTGGGCTATTTCTGGATTGGATCACGTAGTAATGTGGAACAACACTGAAACAGTCAATTAAACCTGGTTTTGATCAATATTTTAGAGAATAATTCATGTTAGGTCTAGGTTAGGTCTGGGATTTGCTCTCATCAGGCTCATTCTTTCGCATATTTCTCATACTTGATGGCTAGATCCTGGGCTTTTTCTGGATTGCATCACGTCGTAATGAAGTACAACACTGAAACAGTCAATTAAACCTGGTTTCGATCAATATATTACAGAATAATTCATGTTAGGTCTAGGTTAGGTCTGGGATTTGCTCTCATCAGGCTCATTCTTTCGCATATTTCTCATACTTGATGGCTAGATCCTGGGCTTTTTCTGGATTGCATCACGTAGTAATGAAGTACAACACTGAAACAATCAATTAAACCTGGCTTCCATCAATATTTTATAGGACAACGCATGTTAGGTCTAGGTTAGGCCTGGGATTTGCCCTCATCAGGGTCATACTTTCGCAGTTTTAACATACATGTTGACCTGATCGAGGGTTTTTTCTGCTTTGTATCACGTAGTAAAGTGGTACCACACTGAAGCAGTCCATTAAACCTGGTTTGGATCAATATTTTAGAGGATAACTTATGTTAGGTCTAGGTTAGCCCTGGGATTTTCACTCATCAGACTCATACTTTCGCATTCTTCACATACTTGTTGAACGGATCCTGGGTTTTTTCTGGTTTGGTTCACGTAGTAATGTGGTACCACACTGAGACATTCAATTAAACCTGATCTTGATAAGTATTTTAGAGGATAACGCATGTTAGGTTTGGGTTAAGTCTAGGATTTGCCCTCATCAGGCTCATACTTTCGCATATTTCTCATACTTCATGGCTAGATCCTGGGCTGTTTCTGGATTGTATCACGGAGTAATGTGGTACCACGCTGAAACAGTCAACTAAACCTGGTTTCGATCAATATTTTAGAGGATAACGCAAGTTAGGTCTGGGATAGGTCTGGGATTCGCCCTGATCAGGCTCATACTTTCGCGTTTTTCACATACTTGTTGAACTGATCCTGGGCTTTTTATGGTTTGGATCACGTAGTAATGTGGTACCACACTGAAACAGTCAATTAGACCTGGTTTCGATCAATATTTTAGAGGATAACGCAAGTTAGGTCTGGGATAGGTCTGGGATTCTCCCTGATCAGGCTCATACTTTCGCGTTTTTCACATACCTGTTGAACTGATCCTGGGCTTTTTCTGGTTTGGATCACGTAGTAATGTGGTACCACACTGAAACAGTCAATTAGACCTGGTTTCGATCAATATTTTAGAGAATAATTCATGTTAGGTCTAGGTTAGGTCTGGGATTTGCTCTCATCAGGCTCATACTTTCGCACACTTCACATACTCGTTTGACAGATCCTGGGTTATTTTCTGCGTTGGATCGCATAGTAATGTGGTACCACACTGAAACAGTCGATTAAACCAGGTTTCGATCAATATTTTTGAGGATAACGCATGTTAGGTCTGGGTTAGGTCTAGGATTTGCCCTCATCAGGCTCATTCTTTCGCATATTTCTCAAACTTGATGGCTAGATCCTGGGCTTTTTCTGGATTGCATCACGTAGTAATGTGGGACCACACTGAAACAGTCAATTAAACCTGGTTTGGATCAATATTTTAGAGAATAATTCATGTTAGGTCTAGGTTAGGTCTGGGATTTGCTCTCATCAGGCTCATTCTTTCGCATATTTCTCATACTTGACGGCTAGATCCTGGGCTTTTTCTGGATTGCATCACGTAGTAATGAAGTACAACACTGAAACAGTCAATTAAACCTGGTTTCGATCAATATTTTAGAGAATAATTCATGTTAGGTCTAGGTTAGGTCTGGGATTTGCTCTCATCAGGCTCATTCTTTCGCATATTTCTCATACTTGATGGATAGATCCTGGGCTTTTTCTGGATTGCATCACTTAGTAATGAAGTACAACACTGAAACACTCAATTAAACCTGGTTTCCATCAATATTATTGAGGATAACGCATGTTAGGTCTAGGTTAGGCCTGGGATTTTCACTCATCAGGGTCATACTTTCGCATTCTTCACATACTTGTTGAACGGATCCTGGGTTTTTTCTGGTTTGGTTCACGTAGTAATGTGGTACCACACTGAAACATTCAATTAAACCTGATCTTGATAAATATTTGAGAGGATAACGCATGTTAGGTTTGGGTTAAGTCTAGGATTTGCCCTCATCAGGCTCACAGTTTAGCGTTCTTCACATACTTGTTGAACAGATCCTGGGTTTTTTCTGGTTTGGATCACATAGTAATGTGGTACAACACTGAAACAGTCGATTAAACCAGGTTTCGATCAATATTTTTGAGGATAACGCATGTTAGGTTTAGGTTAGGCCTGGGATTTTCACTCATCAGACTCATACTTTCGCATTCTTCACATACTTGTTGAACGGATCCTGGGATTTTTCTGGTTTGGATCACGTAGTAATGTGGGACCACACTGAAACAGTCAATTAAACCTGGTTTTGTTCAATATTTTAGAGGATAACGCAAGTTAGGTCTGGGATAGGTCTGGGATACGCCCTGATCAGGCTCATACTTTCGCGTTTTTCACATACTTGTTGAACTGATCCTGGGCTTTTTATGGTTTGGATCACGTAGTAATGTGGTACCACACTGAAACAGTCAATTAGACGTGGTTTCGATCAATATTTTAGAGGATAACGCAAGTTAGGTCTGGGATAGGTCTAGGATTTGCCCTCATCAGGCTCATTCTTTCGCATATTTCTCAAACTTGATGGCTAGATCCTGGGCTTTTTCTGGATTGCATCACATAGTAATGTGGGACCACACTGAAACAGTCAATTAAACCTGGTTTCGATCAATATATTAGAGAATAATTCAAGTTAGGTCTAGTTTAGGTCTGGGATTTGCTCTCATCAGGCTCATTCTTTCGCATATTTCTCATACTTGATGGCTAGATCCTGTGCTTTTTCTGGATTGCATCACGTAGTGATGAAGTACAACACTGAAACAGTCAATTAAACCTGGTTTCCATTAATATCTTAGAGGACAACGCAAGTTAGGTCTGGGATAGGTCTGGGATTTGCCCACATCAGGCTCATACTTTCGCGTTTTTCACATACTTGTTGAACTTATCCTGGGTTTTTTCTGGTTTGGATCACGTGGTAGTGTGGTACCACACTGAACCAGTCCATTAAACCTGGTTTGGATCAACATTTTAGAGGATAACGCATGTTAGGTCTTGGTTAGGTCTGGGATTTTCACTCATCAGACTCATACTTTCGCATTCTTCACATACTTGTTGAACGGATCCTGGGTTTTCTCTGGTTTGGATCACGAAGTAATGTGGGACCACACTGAAACAATCAATTAAACCAGGTCTTGATAAATATTTTAGAGGATAACGCATGTTAGGTCTGGGATAGGTCTGGGATTTGCCCTCATCAGGCTCATACTTTCGCGTTTTTCACATACTTGTTGAACAGATCCCGGGTTTTTTCTGGATTGGGTCACGTAGTAGTGTGGTACCACACTGAAACAGACGATTAAACCTGGTTTCGATCAACATTTTAGAAGATAACGCATGTTAGGTCCAGGTTAGGCCTGGGATTTTCACTCATCAGACTCATACTTTCGCATTCTTCACATACTTGTTGAACGGATCTTGGGTTTTTTCTGGTGTGGATCACGTAGTAATGTGGTACCACACTGAAATAATCAATTAAACCTGATCTCGATAAATATTTTAGAGGATAACGCATGTTAGGTCTGGGTTAGGTCTAGGATTTGCCCTCATCAGGCGCATACTTTCGCATATTTCTCATACTTCATGGCTGGATCCCGGGCTTTTTCTGGATTGGAGCACGTAGTAATGTGGTACCACACTGAAACAGTCCATTAAACCTGGTTTGGATCCATATTTTTGAAGATAACGCATGTTAGGTCTAGGTTAGGCCGGGGATTTTCACTCATCAGACTCATACTTTCGCATTCTTCACATACTTGTTGAACGGATCCTGGGTTTTTACTGGTTTGTATCACGTAGTAATGTGGTACCACACTGAAACATTCAATTAAACCTGGTCTTGATAAATATTTTAGAGGATAACGCATGTTAGGTTTGGGTTAGGTCTAGGATTTGCCCACATCAGGCTCATACTTCGCATATTTCTCATACTTCATGGCTAGATCCTGGGCTGTTTCTGGATTGTATCAGGTAGTAATGTGGTACCACGCTGAAACAGTCAATTAAACCTGGTTTCGATCAATATTTTAGAGGATAACGCATGTTAGGTCAAGGTTAGGTCAGGGATTTGCTCTCATCAGGCTCATTCTTTCGCATATTTCTCATACTTGATGGCTAGATCCTGGGCTTTTTTTGGATTGCATCACGTAGTAATGAAGTTCAACACTGAAACAGTCAATTAAACCTGGTTTCGATCAATATTTTAGAGAATAATTCATGTTAGGTCTAGGTAAGGTCAGTGATTTGTTCTCATCAGGCTCATTCTTTCGCATATTTCTCATACTTGATGGCTAGATCCTGGGCTTTTTTTGGATTGCATCACGTAGTAATGATGTACAACACTGAAGCAGTCAATTCAACCTGGTTTCCATCAATATTTTAGAGAATAATTCATGTTAGGTCTGGGTTAGGTCAGGGATTTGCTCTCATCAGGCTCATTCTTTCGCATATTTCTCATACTTGATGGCTAGATCCTGGGCTTTTTTTGGATTGCATCACGTAGTAATGAAGTTCAACACTGAAACAGTCAATTAAACCTGGTTTCCATCAATATCTTAGAGGACAGCGCGAGTTAGGTCTGGGGTAGGTCTGGGATTTGCCCATATGAGGCTCATACTTTCGCGTTTTTCACATACTTGTTGAACAGATCCTGGGTTTTTTCTGGTTTGTATCACGTAGTAGTATGGTACCACACTGAAACAGTCCATTAAACCTGGTTTGGATCAATATTTTAGAGGATAACGCATGATAGGCCTAGGTTAGGTCTGGGATTTTCACTCATCAGACTCATACTTTCGCATTCTTCACATACTTGTTGAACGGATCTTGGGTTTTTTCTGGTGTGGATCACGTAGTAATGTGGTACCACACTGAAATAATCAATTAAACCTGATCTCGATAAATATTTTAGAGGATAACGCATGTTAGGTCTGGGTTAAGTCTAGGATTTGCCCTCATCAGGCTCATACTTTCGCATATTTCTCATACATCATGGCTAGATCCTGGGTTTTTTCTGGTACCACACTGAAACAGTCGATTAAACCTGGTTTCGATCAATATTATTGAGGATAACGCATGTTAGGTCTAGTTTAGGCCTGGGATTTTCACTCATCAGACTCATACTTTCGCATTCTTCACATACTTGTTGAACGGACCCTGGGTTCTTTCTGGTTTGGATCACGTAGTAATGTGGGACCACACTGAAACAGTCAATTAAACCTGGTTTCGATCAATATTTTAGAGAATAATTCATGTTAGGTCTAGGTTAGGTCTGGGATTTGCTCTCATCGGGCTCATTCTTTCGCATATTTCTCATACATGTAGAACAGATCCTGGGTTTTTTCTGTTTTGGATCACGTAGTAATGTGGGACCACACTGAAACAATCATTTAAACCTGGTCTTGATAAATATTTTAGAGGATAACACATGTTAGGTCTGGGTTAGGTCTAGGAATTGCCCTCATCAGGCTCATACTTTCGCATATTGCTCATACTTCATGGCTAGATCCTGGGCTGTTTCTGGATTGTATCACGTAGTAATGTGGTACCACGCTGAAACAGTCAATTAAACCTGATTTCGATCAATATTTTAGAGGATAACGCAAGTTAGGTCTGGGATAGGTCTATGATTTGCCCTCATGAGGCTCCTACTTTCGCATATTTCTCATACTTCATGGCTAGATCCTGGGCTATTTCTGGATTGGATCACGTAGTAAAGTGGTACGACACTGAAACATTCAATGAAACCTGGTCTGGATAAATAGTTTAGAGGATAACGCATGTTAGGTCAAGGTTAGGTCTAAGATTTGCCCTCATCAGGCTCACAGTTTCGCGTTTTTCACATACTTGTTGAACAGATCCTGGGTTGTTTCTGGTTTGCATCACGTAGTAATGAAGTACAACACTGAAACAGTCAATTAAACCTGGTTTCCATCAATATCTTAGAGGACAACGCAAGTTAGGTCTGGGATAGGTCAGGGATTTGCCCTCATCAGGCTCATACTTTCGCGTTTTTCACATCCTTGTTGAACAGATCCTGGGTTTTTTCTGGTTTGGATCACGTAGTAGTGTGGTACCACACAGAAACAGTCCATTAAACCTGGTTGCGATCAATATTTTAGAGGATAACGCATGTTAGGTCTGGGTTAGGTCTAGGATTTGCCCTCATCAGGCTCATTCTTTCGCATATTTCTTATACTTGATAGCTAGATCCTAGGCTTTTTCTGGATTGCATCACGTAGTAATGTGGTACCACACTGAAACATTCAATTAAACCTGGTCTTGATAAATATTTTAGAGGATAACGCATGTTAGGTCTGGGATAGGTGTGGGATTTGCCATCATCAGGCTCATACTTACGCAGTTTTAACATGCATGCTGACCTGATCGAGGGTTTTTTCTGCTTTGGATCACGTAGTAAAGTGGTACCACACTAAAACTGTCAATTAAACCTGGTTTCGATCAATATTTTAGAGGATATCGCAAGTTAGTTCTGGGATAGGTCTGTGATTTGCCCTCATCAGACTCATACTTTCGCACACTTCACATACTCGTTGATCAGATCCTGGGTTTTTTTCTGGTTTGGTTCACGTAGTAATGTGGTACCACACTGAAACATTCAATTAAACCTGGTCTTGATAAATATTTTAGAGGATAACGCATGTTAGGTCTGGATTAGGTCTAGGATTTGCCCTCATCAGGCTCATACTTTCGCATATTTCTCATACTTCATGGCTAGATCCTGGGCTATTTCTGGATTGTATCACGTAGTAATATGGTACCACGCTGAAACATTTAATTAAACCTGGTCTTGATAAATATTTTAGAGGATAACGCAAGTTAGGTCTGGGATTGGTCTGGGATTTGCCCTCATCAGATTCATTCTTACGCACACTTCACATACTCGTTGAACAGATCCTGGGTTATTTTCTGGTTTGGATCACATAGTAATGTGGTACCAAACTGAAACAGTCGATTAAACCAGGTTTCGATCAATATTTTTGAGGATAACGCATGTTAGGTCTAGGTTAGGCCTGGGATTTTCACTCATCAAACTCATACTTTCGCATTCTTCACATACTTGTTGAACGGATCCTGGGTTTTTTCTGGTTTGCATCACGTAGTAATGTGGGACCACACTGAAACAGTCAATTAAACCTGGTTTCGATCAATATTTTAGAGGATAACGCATGTTAGGTCTGGGATAGGTCTGGGATTTGCCCTCATCAGGCTCATACTTTCGCGTTTTTCACATACTTGTTGAACAGATCCTGGGTTTTTTCTGGTTTGGATCACGTAGTAGTGTGGTACCACACTGAAACAGTCCATTAAACCTGGTTTCGCTCAATATTTTAGTGGATAACGCATGTTAGGTCTAGGTTAGGTCTGGGATTTGCTCTCATCAGGCTCATACTTTCGCACACTTCACATACTTGTTGAACGGATCCTGGGTTTTTTCTGGTTTGGATCACGTAGTAGTGTGGTAACACACTGAAACAGTCCATTAACCCTGGTTTCGCTCAATATTTTAGACGATAACGCATGTTTGGTCTAGGTCAGGCCTGGGATTTTCACTCATCAAACTCATACTTTCGCATTCTTCACATACTTGTTGAACGGATCCTGGGTTTTTTCTGGTTTGCATCACGTAGTAATGTGGGACCACACTGAAACAGTCAATTAAACCTGGTTTCGATCAATATTTTAGAGGATAACGCAAGTTAGGTCTGGGATAGGTCTGGGATTTGCCCTCATCAGACTCATACTTACGCACACTTCACATACTCGTTGAACAGATCCTGGGTTATTTTCTGCTTTGGATCACATAGTAATGTGGTACCAAACTGAAACAGTCGATTAAACCAGGTTTCGATCAATACTTTTGAGGATAACGCATGTTTGGTCTAGGTTAGGCCTGGGATTTTCACTCATCAGACTCATACTTTCGCATTCTTCACATACTTGTTGAACGGATCCTGGGTTTTTTCTGGTTTGGATCACGTAGTAATGTGGTACCACGCTGAAACATTCAATTAAACATGGTCTTGATAAATATTTTAGAGGATAACGCATGTTAGGTCTGGGTTAGGTCTAGGATTTGCCCTCATCAGGTTCATACTTTCGCATATTTCTCATACTTCATGGCTAGATCCTGGGCTATTTCTGGATTGGATCACGTAGTAAAGTGGTACCACACTGAAACATTCAATGAAACCTGGTCTGGAGAAATATTTTAGAGGATAACTCATCTTTGGTCTGGGTTAGGTCAAAGATTTGCCCTCATCAGGCTCACAGTTTCGCGTTTTTCACATACTTGTTGAACGGATCCTGGGTTTTTTCAGGTTTGGATCACGTAGTAATGTGGGACCACACTGAAACAGTCAATTAAACCTGGTTTCGACCAATATTTTAGAGAATAATTCATGTTAGGTCTAGGTTAGGTCTGGGATTTGCTCTCATCAGGCTCATTCTTTCGCATATTTCTCATACTTGATGGCTAGATCCTGGGCTTTTTCTGGATTGCATCACGTAGTAATGAAGTACAACACTGAAACAGTCAACTAAACCTGGTTTCCATCAATATTTTAGAGGACAACGCAAGTTAGGTCTGGGATAGGTCTGGGATTTGCTCTCATCAGGCTCATACTTTCGCACACTTCACATACTTGTTGAACGGATCCTGGGTTTTTTCTGGTTTGGATCACGTAGTAGTGTGGTACCACACTGAAACAGTCCATTAACCCTGGTTTCGCTCAATATTTTAGACGATAACGCATGTTAGGTCTAGGTCAGGCCTGGGATTTTCACTCATCAGGCTCATAATTTCGCACACTTCACATACTCGTTGAACAGATCCTGCGTTATTTTCTGGTTTGGATCACATAGTAATGTGGTACCACACTGAAACATTCAATTAAACCTGGTCTTGATAAATATTTTAGAGGATGACGCATGTTAGGTCTGGGTTAGGTCTAGGATTTGCCCTCATACTTTCGCATATTTCTCATACTTCAAGGCTAGATCCTGGGCTATTTCTGAATTGGATCACGTAGTAAAGTGGTACCACACTGAAACATTCAATGAAACCTGGTCTGGATAAATATTTTAGAGGACAACGCATCTTAGGTCTGGGATAGGTCTAGGATTTGCCCTCATCAGGCTCTTACTATCGCATATTTCTCATACGTCATGGCTAGATCCTGGGCTATCTCTGGATTGGATCACGTAGTAAAGTGGTACCACACTGAAACATTCAATGAAACCTGGTCTGGATAAATATTTTAGAGGATAACGCATGTTAGGTCTAAGTTAGCCCTGGGATTTTCACTCATCAGACTCATACTTTCGCATTCTTCTTATACTTGTTGAACTGATCCTGGGTTTTTTCTCGTTTGGATCACGTAGTAATGTGGTACCACACTGAAACAGTCGATTAAACCTGGTTTCGATCAATATTTTAGAGGATAACGCAAGTTAGGTCTAGGTTAGGCCTGGGATTTGCACTCATCAGGGTCATACTTTCGCAGTTTTAACATACATGTTGACCTGATCGAGGGTTTTTTCTGCTTTGGATCACGTAGTAAAGTGGTACCACACTGAAACATTCAATTAAACCTGCTCTTGATAAATATTTTAGAGGATAACGCATGTTAGGTCTAGGTTAGGTCTGGGACTTGCTCTCATCAGGCTCATTCTTTCGCATATTTCTCATACTTGGTGGCTATATCCTGGGCTTTTTCTGGACTGCATCACGTAGTAATGAAGTACAACACTGAAATAGTCAATTAAACCTGGTTTCCATCAATATCTTAGAGGACAACGCAAGTTAGGTCTGGCATAGGACTGGGATTCGCCCTCATCAGGCTCATACTTTCGCGTTTTTCACATATTTGTTGAACAGATCCTGGGTTTTTTCTGGTTTGTATCACGTAGTAATGAAGTACAACACTGAAACAGTCAATTAAACCAGGTTTCCATCAATATCTTAGAGGACAACGCAAGTTAGGTCTGGCATAGGTCTGGGATTTGCTCTCATCAGGCTCCTTCTTTCGCATATTTCTCATACTTGATGGCTAGATCCTGAGCTTTTTCTGGATTGCATCACGTAGTAATGAAGTACAACACTGAAACAGTCAATTAAACCTGGTTTCCATCAATATTTTAGAGGACAACGCAAGTTAGGTCTGGGATAGGTCTGGGATTTGCCCTCATCAGGCTCATTCTGTCGCGTTTTTCACATACTTGTTGAACAGATCCTGGGTTTTTTCTGGTTTGGATCCCGTAGTAGTGTGGTACCACACTGAAACAGTCCATTAAACCTGGTTTCGCTCATTATTTTAGAGGATAACGCATGTTAGGTCTGGGATAGGTCTGGGATTTGCTCTCATCAGGCTCATTCTTTCGCATATTTCTCACACTTGATGGCTAGATCCTGAGCTTTTTCTGGATTGCATCACGTAGTAATGAAGTACAACACAGAAACAGTCAATTAAACCTGGTTTCCATCAATATTTTAGAGGACAACGCAAGTTAGGTCTGGGATAGGTCTGGGATTTGCCCTCATCACACTCATACTTTCGCGTTTTTCACATATTTGTTGAACAGATCCTGGGTTTTTTTCTGGTTTGGTTCACGTAGTAATGTGGTACCACACTGAAACATTCAATTAAACCTGGTCTTGATAAATATTTTAGAGGATAACGCATGTTAGGTCTGGATTAGGTCTAGGATTTGCCCTCATCAGGCTCATACTTTCGCATATTTCTCATACTTCATGGCTAGATCCTGGGCTATTTCTGGATTGTATCACGTAGTAATATGGTACCACGCTGAAACACTTAATTAAACCTGGTCCTGATAAATATTTTAGAGGATAACGCAAGTTAGGTCTGGGATTGGTCTGGGATTTGCCCTCATCAGATTCATTCTTACGCACACTTCACATACTCGTTGAACAGATCCTGGGTTATTTTCTGGTTTGGATCACATAGTAATGTGGTACCAAACTGAAACAGTCGATTAAACCAGGTTACGATCAATATTTTTGAGGATAACGCATGTTAGGTCTAGGTTAGGCCTGGGATTTTCACTCATCAAACTCATACTTTCGCATTCTTCACATACTTGTTGAACGGATCCTGGGTTTTTTCTGGTTTGCATCACGTAGTAATGTGGGACCACACTGAAACAGTCAATTAAACCTGGTTTCGATCAATATTTTAGAGGATAACGCATGTTAGGTCTGGGATAGGTCTGGGATTTGCCCTCATCAGGCTCATACTTTCGCGTTTTTCACATACTTGTTGAACAGATCCTGGGTTTTTTCTGGTTTGGATCACGTAGTAGTGTGGTACCACACTGAAACAGTCCATTAAACCTGGTTTCGCTCAATATTTTAGTGGATAACGCATGTTAGGTCTAGGTTAGGTCTGGGATTTGCTCTCATCAGGCTCATACTTTCGCACACTTCACATACTTGTTGAACGGATCCTGGGTTTTTTCTGGTTTGGATCACGTAGTAGTGTGGTACCACACTGAAACAGTCCATTAACCCTGGTTTCGCTCAATATTTTAGACGATAACGCATGTTTGGTCTAGTTCAGGCCTGGGATTTTCACTCATCAAACTCATACTTTCGCATTCTTCACATACTTGTTGAACGGATCCTGGGTTTTTTCTGGTTTGCATCACGTAGTAATGTGGGACCACACTGAAACAGTCAATTAAACCTGGTTTCGATCAATATTTTAGAGGATAACGCAAGTTAGGTCTGGGATAGGTCTGGGATTTGCCCTCATCAGACTCATACTTACGCACACTTCACATACTCGTTGAACAGATCCTGGGTTATTTTCTGCTTTGGATCACATAGTAATGTGGTACCAAACTGAAACAGTCGATTAAACCAGGTTTCGATCAATACTTTTGAGGATAACGCATGTTTGGTCTAGGTTAGGCCTGGGATTTTCACTCATCAGACTCATACTTTCGCATTCTTCACATACTTGTTGAACGGATCCTGGGTTTTTTCTGGTTTGGATCACGTAGTAATGTGGTACCACGCTGAAACATTCAATTAAACCTGGTCTTGATAAATATTTTAGAGGATAACGCATGTTAGGTCTGGGTTAGGTCTAGGATTTGCCCTCATACTTTCGCATATTTCTCATACTTCAAGGCTAGATCCTGGGCTATTTCTGAATTGGATCACGTAGTAAAGTGGTACCACACTGAAACATTCAATGAAACCTGGTCTGGATAAATATTTTAGAGGATAACGCATGTTAGGTCTAAGTTAGCCCTGGGATTTTCACTCATCAGACTCATACTTTCGCATTCTTCTTATACTTGTTGAACTGATCCTGGGTTTTTTCTCGTTTGGATCACGTAGTAATGTGGTACCACACTGAAACAGTCGATTAAACCTGGTTTCGATCAATATTTTAAAGGATAACGCAAGTTAGGTCTAGGTTAGGCCTGGGATTTGCACTCATCAGGGTCTTACTTTCGCAGTTTTAACATACATGTTGACCTGATCGAGGGTTTTTTCTGCTTTGGATCACGTAGTAAAGTGGTACCACACTGAAACATTCAATTAAACCTGCTCTTGATAAATATTTTAGAGGATAACGCATGTTAGGTCTAGGTTAGGTCTGGGATTTGCTCTCATCAGGCTCATTCTTTCGCATATTTCTCATACTTGGTGGCTATATCCTGGGCTTTTTCTGGACTGCATCACGTAGTAATGAAGTACAACACTGAAATAGTCAATTAAACCTGGTTTCCATCAATATCTTAGAGGACAACGCAAGTTAGGTCTGGCATAGGACTGGGATTCGCCCTCATCAGGCTCATACTTTCGCGTTTTTCACATATTTGTTGAACAGATCCTGGGTTTTTTCTGGTTTGTACCACGTAGTAATGAAGTACAACACTGAAACAGTCAATTAAACCAGGTTTCCATGAATATCTTAGAGGACAACGCAAGTTAGGTCTGGCATAGGTCTGGGATTTGCTCTCATCAGGCTCCTTCTTTCGCATATTTCTCATACTTGATGGCTAGATCCTGAGCTTTTTCTGGATTGCATCACGTAGTAATGAAGTACAACACTGAAACAGTCAATTAAACCTGGTTTCCATCAATATTTTAGAGGACAACGCAAGTTAGGTCTGGGATAGGTCTGGGATTTGCCCTCATCAGGCTCATTCTGTCGCGTTTTTCACGTACTTGTTGAACAGATCCTGGGTTTTTTCTGGTTTGGATCCCGTAGTAGTGTGGTACCACACTGAAACAGTCCATTAAACCTGGTTTCGCTCATTATTTTAGAGGATAACGCATGTTAGGTCTGGGATAGGTCTGGGATTTGCTCTCATCAGGCTCATTCTTTCGCATATTTCTCACACTTGATGGCTAGATCCTGAGCTTTTTCTGGATTGCATCACGTAGTAATGAAGTACAACACTGAAACAGTCAATTAAACCTGGTTTCCATCAATATCTTAGAGGACAACGCAAGTTAGGTCTGGGATAGGTCTGGGATTTGCCCTCATCAGACTCATACTTTCGCGTTTTTCACATATTTGTTGAACAGATCCTGGGTTTTTTCTGGTTTGTATCACGTAGTAATGAAGTACAACACTGAAACAGTCAATTAAACCTGGTTTCCGTCAATATTTTAGAGGACAACGCAAGTTAGGTCTGGGATAGGTCTGGGATTTGCCCTCATCAGGCTCATACTGTCGCGTTTTTCACATACTTGTTGAACAGATCCTCGGTTTTTTCTGGTCTGGATCCCGTAGTAGTGTGGTACCACACTGAAACAGTCCATTAAACCTGGTTTCGCTCAATATTTTAGAGGATAACGCATGTTAGGTCTAGGTCAGGCCTGGTTTTTTCACTCATCAGACTCATACTTTCGCATTCTTCACATACTTGTTGAACGGATCCTGGGTTTTTTCTGGTTTGGATCACGTAGTAATGTGGGTCCACACTGAAACAATCAATTAAACTTGGCCTTGATAAATATTTTAGAGGATAACGCATGTTAGGTCTGGGATAGGTCTGGGATTTGCCCTCATCAGACTCATACTTTCGCACACTTCACATACTCGTTGAACAGATCCTGGGTTATTTTCTGGTTTGGATCACATAGTAATGTGGTACCACACTGAAACAGTCGATTAAACCAGGTTTCGATCAATATTTTTGAGGATAACGCATGTTAGGTCTAGGTCAGGCCTGGGATTTTCACTCATCAGACTCATACTTTCGCATTCTTCACATACTTGTTGTATGTGTGTTGTTATATGTATTCACATACTTGTTCAATGTGGGACCACACTGAAACAATCAATTAAACCTGGTCTTGATATATATTTTAGAGGATAACGCATGTTAGCTCTGGGTTAGTTCTAGGATTTGCCCTCGTCAGGCTCATACTTTCGCACACTTCACATACTCGTTGACAAGATCCTGGGTTTTTTTCTGGTTTGAATCACGTAGTGATGTGGTTCCACACTGAAACAGTCGATTAAACCTGGTTTCGATCAATATTTTAGAGGATAACGCAAGTTAGGTCTGGGACAGGTCTGGGATTTGCCCTCATCAGGCTCATACTTTCGCGTTTTTCACATACTAGTTGAACAGATCCCGGGTTTTTTCTGGTTTGGATCCCGTAGTAGTGTGGTACCACACTGAAACAGTCCATTAAACCTGGTTTCGCTCAATATTTTAGAGGATAACGCATGTTAGGTCTAGGTCAGGCCTGGTTTTTTCACTCATCAGACTCATACTTTCGCATTCTTCACATACTTGTTGAACGGATCCTGGGTTTTTTCTGGTTTGGGTCACGTAGTAATGTGGGACCACACTGAAACAGTCTATTAAACCTGGTTTCGACCAATATTTTAGAGAATAATTCATGTTAGGTCTAGGTTAGGTCTGGGATTTGCTCTCATCAGGCTCATACTTTCGCACACTTCACATACTTGTTGAACGGATCCTGGGTTTTTTCTGGTTTGGATCACGTAGTAGTGTGGTACCACACTGAAACATTCAATTAAACCTGGTCTTGATAAATATTTTAGAGGATAACGCATGTTAGGTCTAGGTCAGGCCTGGGATTTTCACTCATCAGACTCATACTTTCGCATTCTTCACATACTTGTTGAACGGATCCTGGGTTTTTTCTGGTTTGGATCACGTAGTAATGTGGGTCCACACTGAAACAATCAATTAAACCTGGTCTTGATAAATATTTTAGAGGATAACGCATGTTAGGTCTGGGATAGGTCTGGGATTTGCCCTCATCAGACTTATACTTTCGCACACTTCACATACTCGTTGAACAGATCCTGGGTTATTTTCTGGTTTGGATCACATAGTAATGTGGTACCACACTGAAACAGTCGATTAAACCAGGTTTCGATCAATATTTTTGAGGATAACGCATGTTAGGTCTAGGTCAGGCCTGGGATTTTCACTCATGAGACTCATACTTTCGCATTCTTCACATACTTGTTGAACGGATCCTGGGTTAGTTCTGGTTTGGATCACGTAGTAATGTGGGACCACACTGAAACAATCAATTAAACCTGGTCTTGATATATATTTTAGAGGATAACGCATGTTAGGTCTGGGTTAGGTCTAGGATTTGCCCTCGTCAGGCTCATACTTTCGCACACTTCACATACTCGTTGACAAGATCCTGGGTTTTTTTCTAGTTTGAATCACGTAGTAATGTGGTTCCACACTGAAACAGTCGATTAAACCTGGTTTCGATCAATATTTTAGAGGATAACGCAAGTTAGGTCTGGGATAGGTCTGGGATTTGCTCTCATCAGGCTCATACTTTCGCGTTTTTCACATACTAGTTGAACAGATCCCGGGTTTTTTCTGGTTTGGATCCCGTAGTAGTGTGGTACCACACTGAAACAGTCCATTAAACCTGGTTTCGCTCAATATTTTAGAGGATAACGCATGTTAGGTCTAGGTCAGGCCTGGTTTTTTCACTCATCAGACTCATACTTTCGCATTCTTCACATACTTGTTGAACGGATCCTGGGTTTTTTCTGGTTTGGGTCACGTAGTAATGTGGGACCACACTGAAACAGTCAATTAAACCTGGTTTCGACCAATATTTTAGAGAATAATTCATGTTAGGTCTAGGTTAGGTAGGGATTTGCCCCCATCAGGCTCATTCTTTCGCAAATGTCTCATACTTGATGGCTAGATCCTGGGCTTTTTCTGGATTGCATCATGTAGTAACGTAGTACCACACTGAAACGTTCAACGAAACCTGGTTTCCATCAATATTTTAGAGGACAACGCAAGTTAGGTCTGGGATAGGTCTGGGATTTGCCCACATCAGGCTCATACTGTCGCGTTTTTCACATACTTGTTGAACAGATCCTGGGTTTTTTCTGGTTTGGATCCCGTAGTAGTGTGGTACCACACTGAAACAGTCCATTAAACCTGGTTTCGCTCAATATTTTAGAGGATAACGCATGTTAGGTCTAGGTCAGGCCTGGTTTTTTCACTCATCAGACTCATACTTTCGCATTCTTCACATACTTGTTGAACGGATCCTGGGTTTTTTCTGGTTTGGATCACGTAGTAATGTGGGCCCACACTGAAACAATCAATTAAACCTGGTCTTGATAAATATTTTAGAGGATAACGCATGTTAGGTCTGGGATAGGTCTGGGATTTGCCCTGATCAGACTCATACTTTCGCACACTTCACATTCTCGTTGATCAGATCCTGGGTTATTTTCTGGTTTGGATCACATAGTAATGTGGTACCACACTGAAACAGTCGATTAAACCAGGTTTCGATCAATATTTTTGAGGATAACGCATGTTAGGTCTAGGTTAGGCCTGGGATTTTCACTCATCAGACTCATACTTTCGCATTCTTCACATACTTGTTGAACGGATCCTGGGTTTTTTCTGGTTTGGATCACGTAGTAATGTTGTACCACACTGAAACAGTCGATTAAACGTGGTTTTGATCAATATTTTAGAGGATAACGCATAGTTAGGTTTGGGACAGGTCTGGGATTTGACCTCATCAGACTCATACTTTCGCACACTTCACATACTCGTTGAACAGATCCTGGGTTATTTACTGGTTTGGATCACATAGTAATGTGGTACCACACTGAAACAGTCGATTAAACCAGGTTTCGGTCAATATTTTTGAGGATAACGCATGTTAGGTCTAGGTTAGGCCTGGGATTTTCACTCATCAGACTCATACTTTCGCATTCTTCACATATTTGTTGAACGGATCCTGGGTTTTTTTCTGGTTTGGATCACGTAGTAATGTGGGCCCACACTGAAACAATCAATTAAACCTGGTTTTGATAAATATTTTTGAGGATAACGCATGTTAGGTCTAGGTAAGGCCTGGGATTTTCACTCATCAGACTCATACATTCGCATTCCTCACATACTTGTTGAACGGATCCTGGGTTTTTTCTGGTTTGGATCACATAGTAATGTGGTACCACACTGAAACAGTCGATTAAACCAGGTTTCGATCAATATTTTTGAGGATAACGCATGTTAGGTCTAGGTTAGGCCTGGGATTTGCCCTCATCAGGCTCATACTGTCGCGTTTTTCACATACTTGTTGAACAGATCCTGGGTTCTTTCTGGTTTGGATCCCGTAGTAGTGTGGTACCACACTGAAACAGTCCATTAAACCTGGTGGGTGCTCAATATTTTAGAGGATAACGCATGTTAGGTCTAGGTCAGGCCTGGTTTTTTCACTCATCAGACTCATACTTTCGCATTCTTCACATACTTGTTGAACGGATCCTGGGTTTTTTCTGGTTTGGATCTCGTAGTAATGTGGGTCCACACTGAAACAATCAATTAAACCTGGTCTTGATAAATATTTTAGAGGATAACGCAAGATAGGTCTGGGATTTGCCCTCATCAGGCTCATTCTGTCGCGTTTTTCACATACTTGTTGAACAGATCCTGGGTTTTTTCTGGTTTGGATCCCGTAGTAGTGTGGTACCACACTGAAACAGTCCATTAAACCTGGTTTCGCTCATTATTTTAGAGGATAACGCATGTTAGGTCTGGGATAGGTCTGGGATTTGCTCTCATCAGGCTCATTCTTTCGCATATTTCTCACACTTGATGGCTAGATCCTGAGCTTTTTCTGGATTGCATCACGTAGTAATGAAGTACAACACTGAAACAGTCAATTAAACCTGGTTTCCATCAATATTTTAGAGGACAACGCAAGTTAGGTCTGGGATAGGTCTGGGATTTGCCTCATCAGACTCATACTTTCGCGTTTTTCACATATTTGTTGAACAGATCCTGGGTTTTTTCTGGTTTGTATCACGTAGTAATGAAGTACAACACTGAAACAGTCAATTAAACCTGGTTTCCGTCAATATTTTAGAGGACAACGCAAGTTAGGTCTGGGATAGGTCTGGGATTTGCCCTCATCAGGCTCATACTGTCGCGTTTTTCACATACTTGTTGAACAGATCCTCGGTTTTTTCTGATCTGGATACCGTAGTAGTGTGGTACCACACTGAAACAGTCCATTAAACCTGGTTTCGCTCAATATTTTAGAGGATAACGCATGTTAGGTCTAGGTCAGGCCTGGTTTTTTCACTCATCAGACTCATACTTTCGCATTCTTCACATACTAGTTGAACAGATCCCGGGTTTTTTCTGGTTTGGATCCCGTAGTAATGTGGGTCCACACTGAAACAATCAATTAAACCTGGTCTTGATAAATATTTTAGAGGATAACGCATGTTAGGTCTGGGATAGGTCTGGGATTTGCCCTCATCAGACTTATACTTTCGCACACTTCACATACTCGTTGAACAGATCCTGGGTTATTTTCTGGTTTGGATCACATAGTAATGTGGTACCACACTGAAACAGTCGATTAAACCAGGTTTCGATCAATATTTTTGAGGATAACGCATGTTAGGTCTAGGTCAGGCCTGGGATTTTCACTCATGAGACTCATACTTTCGCATTCTTCACATACTTGTTGAACGGATCCTGGGTTAGTTCTGGTTTGGATCACGTAGTAATGTGGGACCACACTGAAACAATCAATTAAACCTGGTCTTGATATATATTTTAGAGGATAACGCATGTTAGGTCTGGGTTAGGTCTAGGATTTGCCCTCGTCAGGCTCATACTTTCGCACACTTCACATACTCGTTGACAAGATCCTGGGTTTTTTTCTAGTTTGAATCACGTAGTAATGTGGTTCCACACTGAAACAGTCGATTAAACCTGGTTTCGATCAATATTTTAGAGGATAACGCAAGTTAGGTCTGGGATAGGTCTGGGATTTGCTCTCATCAGGCTCATACTTTCGCGTTTTTCACATACTAGTTGAACAGATCCCGGGTTTTTTCTGGTTTGGATCCCGTAGTAGTGTGGTACCACACTGAAACAGTCCATTAAACCTGGTTTCGCTCAATATTTTAGAGGATAACGCATGTTAGGTCTAGGTCAGGCCTGGTTTTTTCACTCATCAGACTCATACTTTCGCATTCTTCACATACTTGTTGAACGGATCCTGGGTTTTTTCTGGTTTGGGTCACGTAGTAATGTGGGACCACACTGAAACAGTCAATTAAACCTGGTTTCGACCAATATTTTAGAGAATAATTCATGTTAGGTCTAGGTTAGGTAGGGATTTGCCCCCATCAGGCTCATTCTTTCGCAAATGTCTCATACTTGATGGCTAGATCCTGGGCTTTTTCTGGATTGCATCATGTAGTAACGTAGTACCACACTGAAACGTTCAACGAAACCTGGTTTCCATCAATATTTTAGAGGACAACGCAAGTTAGGTCTGGGATAGGTCTGGGATTTGCCCACATCAGGCTCATACTGTCGCGTTTTTCACATACTTGTTGAACAGATCCTGGGTTTTTTCTGGTTTGGATCCCGTAGTAGTGTGGTACCACACTGAAACAGTCCATTAAACCTGGTTTCGCTCAATATTTTAGAGGATAACGCATGTTAGGTCTAGGTCAGGCCTGGTTTTTTCACTCATCAGACTCATACTTTCGCATTCTTCACATACTTGTTGAACGGATCCTGGGTTTTTTCTGGTTTGGATCACGTAGTAATGTGGGCCCACACTGAAACAATCAATTAAACCTGGTCTTGATAAATATTTTAGAGGATAACGCATGTTAGGTCTGGGATAGGTCTGGGATTTGCCCTGATCAGACTCATACTTTCGCACACTTCACATTCTCGTTGATCAGATCCTGGGTTATTTTCTGGTTTGGATCACATAGTAATGTGGTACCACACTGAAACAGTCGATTAAACCAGGTTTCGATCAATATTTTTGAGGATAACGCATGTTAGGTCTAGGTTAGGCCTGGGATTTTCACTCATCAGACTCATACTTTCGCATTCTTCACATACTTGTTGAACGGATCCTGGGTTTTTTCTGGTTTGGATCACGTAGTAATGTTGTACCACACTGAAACAGTCGATTAAACGTGGTTTTGATCAATATTTTAGAGGATAACGCATAGTTAGGTTTGGGACAGGTCTGGGATTTGACCTCATCAGACTCATACTTTCGCACACTTCACATACTCGTTGAACAGATCCTGGGTTATTTACTGGTTTGGATCACATAGTAATGTGGTACCACACTGAAACAGTCGATTAAACCAGGTTTCGGTCAATATTTTTGAGGATAACGCATGTTAGGTCTAGGTTAGGCCTGGGATTTTCACTCATCAGACTCATACTTTCGCATTCTTCACATATTTGTTGAACGGATCCTGGGTTTTTTTCTGGTTTGGATCACGTAGTAATGTGGGCCCACACTGAAACAATCAATTAAACCTGGTTTTGATAAATATTTTTGAGGATAACGCATGTTAGGTCTAGGTAAGGCCTGGGATTTTCACTCATCAGACTCATACATTCGCATTCCTCACATACTTGTTGAACGGATCCTGGGTTTTTTCTGGTTTGGATCACATAGTAATGTGGTACCACACTGAAACAGTCGATTAAACCAGGTTTCGATCAATATTTTTGAGGATAACGCATGTTAGGTCTAGGTTAGGCCTGGGATTTGCCCTCATCAGGCTCATACTGTCGCGTTTTTCACATACTTGTTGAACAGATCCTGGGTTCTTTCTGGTTTGGATCCCGTAGTAGTGTGGTACCACACTGAAACAGTCCATTAAACCTGGTGGGTGCTCAATATTTTAGAGGATAACGCATGTTAGGTCTAGGTCAGGCCTGGTTTTTTCACTCATCAGACTCATACTTTCGCATTCTTCACATACTTGTTGAACGGATCCTGGGTTTTTTCTGGTTTGGATCTCGTAGTAATGTGGGTCCACACTGAAACAATCAATTAAACCTGGTCTTGATAAATATTTTAGAGGATAACGCAAGTTAGGTCTGGGATTTGCCCTCATCAGGCTCATTCTGTCGCGTTTTTCACATACTTGTTGAACAGATCCTGGGTTTTTTCTGGTTTGGATCCCGTAGTAGTGTGGTACCACACTGAAACAGTCCATTAAACCTGGTTTCGCTCATTATTTTAGAGGATAACGCATGTTAGGTCTGGGATAGGTCTGGGATTTGCTCTCATCAGGCTCATTCTTTCGCATATTTCTCACACTTGATGGCTAGATCCTGAGCTTTTTCTGGATTGCATCACGTAGTAATGAAGTACAACACTGAAACAGTCAATTAAACCTGGTTTCCATCAATATTTTAGAGGACAACGCAAGTTAGGTCTGGGATAGGTCTGGGATTTGCCTCATCAGACTCATACTTTCGCGTTTTTCACATATTTGTTGAACAGATCCTGGGTTTTTTCTGGTTTGTATCACGTAGTAATGAAGTACAACACTGAAACAGTCAATTAAACCTGGTTTCCGTCAATATTTTAGAGGACAACGCAAGTTAGGTCTGGGATAGGTCTGGGATTTGCCCTCATCAGGCTCATACTGTCGCGTTTTTCACATACTTGTTGAACAGATCCTCGGTTTTTTCTGGTCTGGATACCGTAGTAGTGTGGTACCACACTGAAACAGTCCATTAAACCTGGTTTCGCTCAATATTTTAGAGGATAACGCATGTTAGGTCTAGGTCAGGCCTGGTTTTTTCACTCATCAGACTCATACTTTCGCATTCTTCACATACTTGTTGAACGGATCCTGGGTTTTTTCTGGTTTGGATCACGTAGTAATGTGGGTCCACACTGAAACAATCAATTAAACTTGGTCTTGATAAATATTTTAGAGGATAACGCATGTTAGGTCTGGGATAGGTCTGGGATTTGCCCTCATCAGACTCATACTTTCGCACACTTCACATACTCGTTGAACAGATCCTGGGTTATTTTCTGGTTTGGATCACATAGTAATGTGGTACCACACTGAAACAGTCGATTAAACCAGGTTTCGATCAATATTTTTGAGGATAACGCATGTTAGGTCTAGGTCAGGCCTGGGATTTTCACTCATCAGACTCATACTTTCGTATTCTTCACATACTTGTTGTATGTGTGTTGTTATATGTATTCACATACTTGTTCAATGTGGGACCACACTGAAACAATCAATTAAACCTGGTCTTGATATATATTTTAGAGGATAACGCATGTTAGGTCTGGGTTAGTTCTAGGATTTGCCCTCGTCAGGCTCATACTTTCGCACACTTCACATACTCGTTGACAAGATCCTGGGTTTTTTTCTGGTTTGAATCACGTAGTAATGTGGGTCCACACTGAAACAATCAATTAAACTTGGTCTTGATAAATATTTTAGAGGATAACGCATGTTAGGTCTGGGATAGGTCTGGGATTTGCCCTCATCAGACTCATACTTTCGCACACTTCACATACTAGTTGAACAGATCCCGGGTTTTTTCTGGTTTGGATCCCGTAGTAGTGTGGTACCACACTGAAACAGTCCATTAAACCTGGTTTCGCTCAATATTTTAGAGGATAACGCATGTTAGGTCTAGGTCAGGCCTGGTTTTTTCACTCATCAGACTCATACTTTCGCATTCTTCACATACTTGTTGAACGGATCCTGGGTTTTTTCTGGTTTGGGTCACGTAGTAATGTGGGACCACACTGAAACAGTCAATTAAACCTGGTTTCGACCAATATTTTAGAGAATAATTCATGTTAGGTCTAGGTTAGGTAGGGATTTGCCCCCATCAGGCTCATTCTTTCGCAAATGTCTCATACTTGATGGCTAGATCCTGGGCTTTTTCTGGATTGCATCATGTAGTAACGTAGTACCACACTGAAACGTTCAACGAAACCTGGTTTCCATCAATATTTTAGAGGACAACGCAAGTTAGGTCTGGGATAGGTCTGGGATTTGCCCACATCAGGCTCATACTGTCGCGTTTTTCACATACTTGTTGAACAGATCCTGGGTTTTTTCTGGTTTGGATCCCGTAGTAGTGTGGTACCACACTGAAACAGTCCATTAAACCTGGTTTCGCTCAATATTTTAGAGGATAACGCATGTTAGGTCTAGGTCAGGCCTGGTTTTTTCACTCATCAGACTCATACTTTCGCATTCTTCACATACTTGTTGAACGGATCCTGGGTTTTTTCTGGTTTGGATCACGTAGTAATGTGGGCCCACACTGAAACAATCAATTAAACCTGGTCTTGATAAATATTTTAGAGGATAACGCATGTTAGGTCTGGGATAGGTCTGGGATTTGCCCTGATCAGACTCATACTTTCGCACACTTCACATTCTCGTTGATCAGATCCTGGGTTATTTTCTGGTTTGGATCACATAGTAATGTGGTACCACACTGAAACAGTCGATTAAACCAGGTTTCGATCAATATTTTTGAGGATAACGCATGTTAGGTCTAGGTTAGGCCTGGGATTTTCACTCATCAGACTCATACTTTCGCATTCTTCACATACTTGTTGAACGGATCCTGGGTTTTTTCTGGTTTGGATCACGTAGTAATGTTGTACCACACTGAAACAGTCGATTAAACGTGGTTTTGATCAATATTTTAGAGGATAACGCATAGTTAGGTTTGGGACAGGTCTGGGATTTGACCTCATCAGACTCATACTTTCGCACACTTCACATACTCGTTGAACAGATCCTGGGTTATTTACTGGTTTGGATCACATAGTAATGTGGTACCACACTGAAACAGTCGATTAAACCAGGTTTCGGTCAATATTTTTGAGGATAGCGCATGTTAGGTCTAGGTTAGGCCTGGGATTTTCACTCATCAGACTCATACTTTCGCATTCTTCACATATTTGTTGAACGGATCCTGGGTTTTTTTCTGGTTTGGATCACGTAGTAATGTGGGCCCACACTGAAACAATCAATTAAACCTGGTTTTGATAAATATTTTTGAGGATAACGCATGTTAGGTCTAGGTAAGGCCTGGGATTTTCACTCATCAGACTCATACATTCGCATTCCTCACATACTTGTTGAACGGATCCTGGGTTTTTTCTGGTTTGGATCACATAGTAATGTGGTACCACACTGAAACAGTCGATTAAACCAGGTTTCGATCAATATTTTTGAGGATAACGCATGTTAGGTCTAGGTTAGGCCTGGGATTTGCCCTCATCAGGCTCATACTGTCGCGTTTTTCACATACTTGTTGAACAGATCCTGGGTTCTTTCTGGTTTGGATCCCGTAGTAGTGTGGTACCACACTGAAACAGTCCATTAAACCTGGTGGGTGCTCAATATTTTAGAGGATAACGCATGTTAGGTCTAGGTCAGGCCTGGTTTTTTCACTCATCAGACTCATACTTTCGCATTCTTCACATACTTGTTGAACGGATCCTGGGTTTTTTCTGGTTTGGATCTCGTAGTAATGTGGGTCCACACTGAAACAATCAATTAAACCTGGTCTTGATAAATATTTTAGAGGATAACGCAAGTTAGGTCTGGGATTTGCCCTCATCAGGCTCATTCTGTCGCGTTTTTCACATACTTGTTGAACAGATCCTGGGTTTTTTCTGGTTTGGATCCCGTAGTAGTGTGGTACCACACTGAAACAGTCCATTAAACCTGGTTTCGCTCATTATTTTAGAGGATAACGCATGTTAGGTCTGGGATAGGTCTGGGATTTGCTCTCATCAGGCTCATTCTTTCGCATATTTCTCACACTTGATGGCTAGATCCTGAGCTTTTTCTGGATTGCATCACGTAGTAATGAAGTACAACACTGAAACAGTCAATTAAACCTGGTTTCCATCAATATTTTAGAGGACAACGCAAGTTAGGTCTGGGATAGGTCTGGGATTTGCCTCATCAGACTCATACTTTCGCGTTTTTCACATATTTGTTGAACAGATCCTGAGCTTTTTCTGGATTGCATCACGTAGTAATGAAGTACAACACTGAAACAGTCAATTAAACCTGGTTTCCGTCAATATTTTAGAAGACAACGCAAGTTAGGTCTGGGATAGGTCTGGGATTTGCCCTCATCAGGCTCATACTGTCGCGTTTTTCACATACTTGTTGAACAGATCCTCGGTTTTTTCTGGTCTGGATACCGTAGTAGTGTGGTACCACACTGAAACAGTCCATTAAACCTGGTTTCGCTCAATATTTTAGAGGATAACGCATGTTAGGTCTAGGTCAGGCCTGGTTTTTTCACTCATCAGACTCATACTTTCGCATTCTTCACATACTTGTTGAACGGATCCTGGGTTTTTTCTGGTTTGGATCACGTAGTAATGTGGGTCCACACTGAAACAATCAATTAAACTTGGTCTTGATAAATATTTTAGAGGATAACGCATGTTAGGTCTGGGATAGGTCTGGGATTTGCCCTCATCAGACTCATACTTTCGCACACTTCACATACTCGTTGAACAGATCCTGGGTTATTTTCTGGTTTGGATCACATAGTAATGTGGTACCACACTGAAACAGTCGATTAAACCAGGTTTCGATCAATATTTTTGAGGATAACGCATGTTAGGTCTAGGTCAGGCCTGGGATTTTCACTCATCAGACTCATACTTTCGTATTCTTCACATACTTGTTGTATGTGTGTTGTTATATGTATTCACATACTTGTTCAATGTGGGACCACACTGAAACAATCAATTAAACCTGGTCTTGATATATATTTTAGAGGATAACGCATGTTAGGTCTGGGTTAGTTCTAGGATTTGCCCTCGTCAGGCTCATACTTTCGCACACTTCACATACTCGTTGACAAGATCCTGGGTTTTTTTCTGGTTTGAATCACGTAGTAATGTGGTTCCACACTGAAACAGTCGATTAAACCTGGTTTCGATCAATATTTTAGAGGATAACGCAAGTTAGGTCTGGGATAGGTCTGGGATTTGCCCTCATCAGGCTCATACTTTCGCGTTTTTCACATACTAGTTGAACAGATCCCGGGTTTTTTCTGGTTTGGATCCCGTAGTAGTGTGGTACCACACTGAAACAGTCCATTAAACCTGGTTTCGCTCAATA